>NW_028270174.1:49744919-50398044 GCF_037043375.1 Chiloscyllium plagiosum
ACATCTGTGAGGGTATGAATATGTTCACTGTCAATGACCGCAAGAATGATGCAGAGCAGATGGATTATGGCTTTAATGAATGAACAATGCATTTGGAGTGCAGTGCTCCAGCTTTTTATTTAAACTGTTTTTCTACTCAAGTTGTTCAGCGATGTTATTACACGCATCTAGAACAGGTGGGATTTGAACCCAGCCCTTCCTATCCAGGAATAGGGACACTACCACAGTGCCTCAGTGTTCCAGCTTCTTTATTAATCTATTTTTCCTAACCAACCTGTTCAGTGATGTTATCACAAACCTGTGGAGCAGGTGGGACTTGAACACTTGGTCCAGAGGAATGGACATTACCACTGCATCATAAGAACTCTTCAGTGCACCAATTAATGTCCTCTTTTAGTGTCCCACAGCTGAATACATTCCAAGCAGGTAAGACCAATCCCATCCTGCATTCCTAGTTAGTTGCCAGCTGATTTCTTCTGCTTGATAGTTTCATTGTACAACTTTCTGGTGGTTTGTTTAAATTTGCAAGTTTTACAAGAAGTTGCATCTTCTATGAAATTAAATATCGCAGATACCTAGAGACCTTTGCTGACTTCAAGAGTTCTGAATAAACCAGTTGCCCCTAGGCATGGATACGTGGTAAGCATTACTATTGGAATGCGTCATAGTTTACAGAATGAACTGAGGTGAAAATGTGTTGCTGGAAAAGCACAGCAGGTCAGGCAGCATCCAAGGAGCAGGAGAATCAACGTTTCGGGCATAAGCCCTTCTTCAGGAATGAGGAAAGTGTGTCCAGCAGGCTAAGATAAAAGGTAGGGAGGAGGGACATCGGGGAGGGGCGTTGGAAATGTGATAGGTGGAAGGAGGTCAAGGTGAGGGTGATAGGCCGGAGTGGGGTGGGGGCGGAGAGGTCAGGAAGAAGAATGCAGGTTAGGAATGCGGTGCTGAGTTCGAGGGATTTGACTGATCGAAGGCGGGTAAGAGGCCAGCACTGGTGTCCAGGTGGATGGGGTGTGTTGGAGGCGGGAGAAGGGGTCGTCAGAGGGTGGGTGGGAGTCTTGGTTAAAGAAGTAGGCACGGAGGCGAAGGCGGCGGAAGAATTGTTCGATGTCACGCCGCATGTTGAACTCATTAATCCGAGAGCGTAGGGGAATGAAGGTGAGACCTCTGCTGAGGACTGATCTTTCATCCTCAGAGAGGGGTAGGTCTGGAGGGATGGTGAAAACACGGCAGGACTGGGAGCTAGGACCTGGCGTGGGGCTGGAGCTGGGAGTGGGGGCAGGGTTGGGCGTGTGGGCGGGGACGGAGATCGGCGTGGGGGCGGAGTTAAGCGTGGTGACGGAGATCGGCGTGGGGGCGGGGTTAGGGATGGTGACCGAGATCGGCAAGGGGACGGGGTTAGGCGTGGTGACCGATATCGGCGTGGGGGTGGAGTTAAGCGTGGTGACGGAGATCGGCGTGGGGGCGGGGTTGAGCTTGGTGACGGAGTTCGGCATGGGGGCGGGGTTAAGCGTGGTGACGGAGTTCGGCATGGGGGCGGGGTTAAGCGTGGTGACGGAGATCGGCATGGGGGCGGAGACACAACTGTAGAGGTTGGCTGTGGTAGCGAGTCTGTCAGAGGAGATGACCTGGGGTGTGCAGTGAGAGAGGGACTCACTGAATCCTTGTAGGGGATGCATAGAGCCTTCCAGAATGAACTGAGGGGTCACGCAGAGTAGGACAGGTTGCAACAAGACAGAGGAGGAGGAAGCACATTCTTAGTAGTCATCACCCAGCATGCTCAGAGAGCAATTCACCCACATGAATCCCAATGGGGGACAATGTGCTTATTATTGAAATCTGTCACCACAGCATCCTTAATTGCAACCTTAGGCAAAAAGAATATTTCCTGTAACCACGAAGGTGATTGTGGGAATGAGCAAGAATGCATCTGACACCATTGAGGTTGGAGCTGGAGGTATTTGTGACAACTTGAAGTTTACCAATCACTGTTGTCTCTTGGAAGTTACTGAGTTTCTTTATTCAGTGAGAGTTAAATCAACAAGAGTGACAATAAACCTGATTCTAAATTCTAATTCTAAAAAATCTAAATATTTTCCATTCTCTTTTGCCAAGGAGAGTGAGCTAACTAGTTTCCCCATGGTGGAGGGTGTCATTACTATTTTTCAAGTCAATTCTGCCTTATACAGCAACAAAAAGAAATTCTAGGAATGGTTCTTCACTAGCTGGACTGGATCAGATGGGCTCAGAATGGAGGCAGGTGACCATAAAAAAATAGCATTTCAACATCCTTTGGTCACTGACCATCACAGATGGACCACAAGGCAAACATAAAATAAATATTCCTAGCTAAATGTACAAATTAAATCATGTCAAATCATATACCAAAGTCAACCAATCATCAGAGTGATTGCCTTAGTCCCTGTCTTCCATTACCTATTCCAATCCTTTGCTGTTCCTCACAAGTGGCTGCAACATGGCTAGTGGAAATCTTTGGACTTTCACTGGAGGAGGCAGAAGAAGGACTTAACGGCTGAGTGAAGCAAATCTATATCTAGAAGGTGCTTTGGAGTGTATGAATGTCAACTATGCATCTGATTCTTGTTGGTTGGTCAGTGAGTACCTGTATCCTCTGGAGTTTAGAGGAGCCAGAGCTACCTTAATAGAAACATATAAGGCCCTGAGGGGACTTAGAGGAGAAAGTGAGTTCTGCAGATGCTGGAGATCAGAGCTGAAAATGTGTTGCTGGAAAAGCGCAGCAGGTCAGGCAGCATCCAGGGAACAGGAGAATCGACGTTTCGGGCATAAGCCCTTCTTCAGGAATGAGGAAGCCTACTTGTGGAGCATTTCAGAGAACACCTCTGGGACACCCGGACCAACCAACCCAACCACCCTCTGGCTCAACACTTCAACTCCCCCTCCCACTCCACCAAGGATATGCAGGTCTTTGGACTCCTCCATCGCCAGACCACAACAACACGACAGTTGGAGGAAGAGCGCCTCATCTTCCGCCTAGGAACCCTCCAACCACAAGGGATGAACTCGGATTTCACCAGTTTCCTCATTTCCCCTCCCCCCCACCTTGTCTCAGTCAAATCCATCGAACTCAGCACCGCCTTCCTAATCTGCAATCTTCTTCCTGACCTCTCCGCCCCCACCCCAGTCTGACCTATCACCCTCACCTTGACCTCTAGCCACCTATCGCATTTCCGACGCCCCTCCCCCAAGTCCCTCTTCCCTACCTTTTATCTTAGCCTGCTGGACAAACTATCCTCATTCCTGAAGAAGGGCTTATGCCTGAAACGTCGATTCTCCTGTTCCCTGGATGCTGCCTGACCTGCTGCGCTTTTCCAGCAACACATTTTCAGCTCTGAGGGGACTTAACTGGGTAGATGTTGAAAGGATGTTTCCTTTTGTGGGACAATCTAAAACTAGGGGGTCATAGTTTTAAAATAAGGGGAGATGCATAGAAAATTGAAGTGAAGAAACATTTTTTTTCTCTCTCAGAGCCATTGAGAGTCTCTTCTTCAAAAGACATTTGGTGGGTGAAGGAAGATTCATTACTGAGAGTGGAAGAGCACGAGACTTGGTGAGAGGCAGGCGCATAAGCAGAGATAGAGTGAATGTAACATAGCAGTGAAAAGATGGTGGCACTTATCTTAGCAGAATAGAAAAGGTCATTGACCTTCCTCCTATAGTGCTGGGCATTACTCTAGACAGTTCAGTCTGTGCTGACCTGGTGGTAATCTCAGACCAAACAGGCATGGTCTGGTGTTTGGCCTCTTTTCCTGATTCCCTGCAACACCTTGTCCCCTGGGTTCGTTTCCATGAAGTGGGAACCAGTTTTCCCTTATCTGCCATACATGGGGCAAATGTTGTAATCCAATCTGCACTTGACTAAGAGGCGAAGCAACCTTTTAAAAACAGCACAGATCCAGCTGTGACAAACATCTCTCCTTGTGGTAAATGGGAGAATCAAGCTAGTATCGGATGATTGGGGTGTCACAGGGCACGTATATAATTAATGAGGTGGATTTTGCAATGTTAGCACAAGAAAACCTGTTAAGTGTCATGGAGAGAAACCTTTCATGAAACTCAACATGTTTACATTTCAGCTAAAGTCCCACCCTCTCAAATTCTTTCCCCATCAAAGCCATGAATAAAATTAATCTACTTAAACATGGATAATGAGGAATTCAATGGAATTAAAAAGTGAAAGATCCCTAGTGCCTGACTGTTTCCATCCAAGGGTATGAAAGGAAGCAGAGAAGTAGATTGTAGATGCTATAACTATAATCTTTCAGTGTTCCCTAGATACAAGAGTTATCCTTCCGTAGGGTTATAAGGAAAAAAATTTACATTTTTGCTTTTTAGGAAGGGAGAAAGAGGAAAACCAGGAATTACAGTTAATCAGGAGAACCAACATGGATTCAAAATAAAAACCAAAGAAACTGCTGATGCTGGAGATCAGAAACAAAAGCAGAAATTATGAAAAAGCTCTGCAGGCCTGGCAGCATCTGTGCAGAGAAAATGTTTCAGGTCTAGTGACGCTTCCTCAGAACTGAAGAGTTTTTCCAGCTGATTTTTTCCAGCAAGTTTTGTTATTGTTACCGATTCATGACAGCCTGACAAACCTTTGAACTGTTTGAAGAGCTAACTGAGGTAGTGGATAGGGGAATGTCTATGGATGTTGTTGATATGGACTTCCAGAAAGCATTTGCTAAAGTTCCTCATAAGAGTTTGTTAACTAAAGCAAAATCCCATGGAATTAAGGGCAAACTACTGACATGGCTAGGAAATTGGTCAACAGACAGACAACAAAAAGTAGCAATAATGGATAAGTACTCAAATTGGCAGGATATGTCCTGTGGTGTCCCACAAAGATCTATGTTAAGGCTTCAATTATTCCATTTATTTATTAAAGACTTGAATAATGGCATAGAAAGTCATATATCCAAATTTACCGATGGCACAAAGATGTTTTAGATGCTAGCATGGAAATTTCAACGGTGAGTGGACAAAACTGTGGCAAATGGAGTTCGATGTGAGTAAGTGTGAGGTTATCTATTTTGGACTGAGAAAAGATAAATCAGGGTACTTTCTTGACGGTATGCAGTTAAATACAGCAGATGTCCAAAGAGACTTACAGGTTCAAGTGCATTAAAATGGTGCTAACAGATGCAGAAAATAATCCAGAAAACTAATAGAATTTTAAATCTAGAGAACTGAAGCACATGGATGCAGGAGTTATGCTGCAGTCGTGCAAAGCCTTGTTTGGACTCCACTTGGAATACCGTGAGCAGATCTGGGCACTACATCTTAGCGAGTATATATTGGCCTTGAAGACAGTACACCGTAGATTTACAAGAATGATATCTGGACTTCAGGGTTTAAATTTTGAAGAGAGATAATACAAGTTAGGCTGTTTTCTCCAGAATTTATAAGGTTAAGATATGATCTGATCACAGTCTCCAAGATATTAACAGTATTGGGTCCGGAGCTCAGTGACCAGTGGTGTTCCGCAGGGATCGGTTCTGGGAACTCTAATCTTTGTGATTTTTATAAATGACTTGGATGAGGAATTGGAAGGGTGGGTTAATACCTTTGCAGATGGCTTGAAGGTCGGTGGATTAGTGGGTAATGTGGAGGGCAGTTGTAGGTTGCAATGGGATATTGATAGGATGGAGAAAGTGAGGTCTGCAGATGCTGGAGATCAAAGTTGAAACTTTATTGCTGGAACAGCACAGCAGGTCAGGCAGCATCCAGGGAACAGGAGATTCGACGTTTCGGGGACAGGCCCTTCTTCAGGAATGTTGATAGGATGCGGAGCTGGGCTGAGATGTGGCAGATGGAGTTCAACCTGGAATAGTGTGAAGTGATTCATTTTGGAAGGTCAAATTTGAATGCAGATTATAGAGTTAAAAGCAGGATTCTTGGCAGTGTGGAGGAACAGAGGGATCTTGGGGTCCACTTCCATAGATCCCTCAAAGTTGCCACCCAAGTTGATAGGGTTGTTAAGAAGGTGTATGGTGTGTTGGCTTTCATTAGCAGGGGATTGAGTTTAAGAGCCACGAGGTTATGCTGCAGCTCTGTAGAGCCCTGGTTAGACCACACTTGGAACATTGTGTTCAGTTCTGTTTGCCTCATTATAGGAAGGATATGGAAGCTTTAGAGAGTGTGCAGAGGAGATTTACCAGGATGCTGCCTGGATTGGAGGGCATGCCTTATGAAGAAAGGTTGAGGGAGCTAGGGCTTTTCTCATTGAAGCGAAGAAGGATGAGAGGTGACTTGATAGAGATATACAAGATGATGAGAGGCATAGTTAGAGTGGATAGCCAGAGATTTTTTCCTCGGGTAGAAATGGCTATCATGAGGGGACATAATTTTAAGGTGATTAGTGGAAGATTTAGGGGAGATGTCAGAGGTCGGTTCTTTACACAGAGAATGGTGGGTGTGTGGAATGCACTGCCAGCGGTGGAAGTTGAGTCAGAGACCTTAGCGACATTTAGTGACTCTTGGATGACAGTAAAATGAAGAGTAGGTAGGTTAGTCTCATCTTAGAGTAGAATAAAAGGCCAGCACAACATTGAGGGCCGAAGGGCCTGTACTGTGCTGCACTGTCCTATGTTTTATGAAAAGACAGCTAGGTAAAGATAAACCATTTCCACTGGGATTCCACAACAAGGAGTCATAGTCTAAAAACTGGCAGCAGACCACAATGATTTTAGGAGGGATATCTACATACAAAGCATGGCAGATGTTTGGAACTCTCTTCCACAACTAGTGACAAATGCTTGATTAGTAGTTAATTTTAAATCGGAGATTGATAAATTTGCATTCAAGGATATGGACCAAATGCAGGTAGAGAGAGTTAGGTCAGAGATCAGCCGTGATCACTCTGAAAGGTGCAGGCTCCTGGTGCTGATTGCCCTATCACGTTTCATATTGCTATATTCCCACTCCCCCAGATCACTACCTACAGACTCTTCAGATATAACCCAGATACTCCTAATACCCCTCCAGCTCAACTTCCTCAACCATCAAATCCCCCTCTATCAAGCTCCTCCTCTGCAGACTCCTCCCTGAGAGCCCTGCCATATCTTTTTAACCCACTGCCCTCTCCTCTGAGATCCCCCTCCCATTCCCTTCCTTTATTCCCAGTCTTTGCTCTCCCTGGATACTCCCATTCACATGATGATAACACGAATCAGGATCAGAGGCAGCGCCACCACTGCCATTCTCCGGAGCCTGATTGTCCGGAAGATTGTCCGAAAACCATTCCCCACCACGTGTTTGAAACTGCGGTAGGTGGGATTGACAAATCCAGCTCCACAGGTTTACTAGTTGAGGGTGGGAGGGAAGGGGGGAGCAGGGGAGAGTCAGACTGCCAACTTGCCCATGAGTGAGCTGAGGTCCTCAAGTGGATAATTATTTCTGCCATCTCACCCCAAAGCCATTGACTTAGAATGGGAGGGAAAGTCCCACAACAAGCAATCAGCTCAGCAGGTTTTCATACAGTCAATTGTAGAGTCATAGAGTCACAGAAATGTACAGCACGGAAACAGACCCCACCCACCCCCTTCAGTCCATCTCATCCATGCCAACCAGATATCCCAAATTAATCTAGTCCCATTTACCAATATTTGGCCTATCTTCCTCTAAACCCTTCCTATTCATATACCCATCCAGATGCCTTTTAAATGCTGTAACTGTACCAGCCTCCACCACTTCCTCTGGCAGCTCATTCCACACACGCACACCACCCTGTCTGTGAAAACATATTACCTTAAGTCCTTTTTAAATTTTTCCCCTCTCATCTTAAACCTACACACTCTAGTTCTGGACTCCTCCACCCTGGGGAAAAGATGTTGACAATTGAAGCTATCCATGCCCTTCACGATTTTATAAATCTCTATAAAGTCACCTCTTAGCCTCCGACATTCCAGGGAAAATAGCCCCTATTCAGCCTCTCCTTATAGCTTAAATCCTCCAACCTTGGCAACATGCTTGTAAATCTTTTCTAAATCCTTTCAAGTTTCATAACATCTGGCCACGAAATACCTGTTGGAGGGGCTCTGGTGTCTGCAGCCTGTGTCCAACTTGATGGGCTGCCCCCTGGCTTTTTAATCTGGTGAGCCACGGTGGTGAATATGGCAACTTGTAAAATTGGAATAAACTATCATAGAGGCATTGAACCATTTCCTGTACAAAATGAAAAGCATTGAGTCCACTGAGTCAAAGGTGGCTCTCCACAATGCCGTCAATCCCACTTTTTCACTTGATCATCATAGTCCTGGTGGTTTCAATTACTTTTTGAAAGCATAGTACCTTAGGAGACAGTTTGCAGAATCTTACACCATTTCCATCAAACTCCTGACAAAACATGATGTGGAGCTGTCGGTTTGGACTGGGGTGGGCAATGTTAGAAATCACACAACACTAGGTTATAGTCCAACAGGTTGATTTGGAAGTACAAGCTTTTGGAGCCTTGCTACAACATGACAGTGAAAGATCTGGGGAACACTACAGCAATTGAAGGAGCATCTTTGATAAGCTCATAATTATCTCATAACATACAAACCTCTGACTCAGAGTTGAGAGTATTATCACACAAACCAAAGTGACACTTGGTTGACATCCATATTTCCTCATGCATTTAATTGCAGTATATCCTGTCTTGTGGACATAGGAAGTGACACTGCATTATTGCGTACAGTGACTGAGTGACATGGAAGGTAAGTTTTTAAAAATAAGTTCATTTAACTTGGGAATTTTGTTCGCCATTTCAACTATGTTAAACTTCATGTTGCCTGTCTCATTGCAGTAACTTATGACTATGAGAGGCAGACGATGAGAAAATGCAAACAAAAACTGCACATGCTTAGAGCTGCTTAACTTGGCAGAGGGGACATTACGTGCAATATGTGTCATCATATGTAGGAGGCTGAATGCTGGTTTCAGATGGCTAGCAAAGATGCAAAAAAAAGAATCTCACCACAAATTACATAGCCTGAAAGTATTCATGGATCATAGCAGGTCATGTCAATTTAAAAGTTGTCATAGGTGCATGTATTACTCAAACTGAGCAATACACACCGTCTTCTACCTAAAACTCTTAAAACCAAAGCTGAAACAAAACAGCAGATAGCAAGAAGTTCTGGAAGAAGGAGAGAATAAAATGCACATAAAAGTAATTGCAGTTTTAAGTGAGGCGGACGCCATCTCTCGGCCCAGCCTTCTTCATAAGGAGAATTCTTAAACTACTAAATTTGGTGGGCCGTGAATCGACAGTCAGCCATCTTTGTCAGATTGTTAAGGAATAGTACAGAATGAACTTTATGAATCCAGCAAAAAAGGTTTATCCTTATATTCCAAGACAGATATCACAAAGAGGAATATGCTGAAATTAACAATTAACAGGAACTTCATGCATTCAAATAAAATCTATATTTTGTGTAGTTCACGTAGGTTATAAATATCATGCAGTGAGCCGCATAATTAGCATCATAGAAGTATAATGTACACTAAAAGGCAATCAGATCTGCATCTGCTAACTCTCAACATTTCCACACTCATAGCTCCTATTCAAGTTTTAATCAATTTTCTCTTTAAAAATATTACTGAGTCTATTTTCAGAACCTTTTCAGACAGTGAATTTCAGGTTGTTACAGCTCTAAAAAAATCATTCACAGGATGTGGTGGCATTGGCTAGAGCACTGTTTAATATTCATCTCTCCTTACCCAGAAGGCACCTAAGGGTCAACCACATTACTATAAGTCTGGAATCAAATATAGGTCAGACAAGATAAGGATGGCACTTCCCTTGCCTAAAGGACATCAATGGGCCAAATGGGTTTTCTGACAATCAGCAATGGTGTTTACATTCATCATTCCAGACTTAATTTTAGAATAGATTTGATTACTTACAGTGTGGAAACAGGCCCTTCGGCCCAACCAGTCCACACCGACCCTCCGAAGCGCAACCCATCCAGACCCATTCCCCTACATTTACCCCTTCATCTAACACTATGGGCAATTTAGCATGGGCAATTCACCTAACCTGCGCATTTTTGGACTGTGGGAGGAAACCGGAGCACCCGGAGGTAACCCACGCAGACACGGGGAGAATGTGCAAACTCCACACAGAGAGTCGCCTGAGGCAAAAGTTCCAGATTTATTTTTAATTGAAGTAAAATTCCAACATTTTTCATTGCAGACTTTGAGCCCAAGACCCCAGAGCATTACTTGGGTCTCTGGATTAATACTCTAATACTCTTAAATGTTAACTCATTTTTTTAGATTAGAATCAGTCTGAACATTATGGCACAGACAACTGCACACAGGGAGCAAATATCTTCAACATCTTATCTGGCTGACACCAATTGTTAAATTTAACCTGAGAATGTAACTTTTTAAAAAAAGTTCTGCGATTTATATATGAATGAACTGAAACCAACATGGTCATTCTAAAAGATGAGAGACTTAAACAATCCAGGTCTTTTTCAATATATAATTTCAGTTACATCACATTGTAAACTTTTGCTATAAATTCTGTGTCTTACAATCTTATTTTCCACAACCACCTGATGAAGGAGCAGCGCTCTGAAAGCTAGTGCTTCCAATTAAACCTATTGGACTGTAACCTGGTGTGGCATGATTTTTAACTTTGTACTCTAATATCATTAGGCCTATCAGCACCCAATGATAAGCAATCATCAATTCAAAGTCATGGCTAATCTACATCGTAAGTCCACCTTGTTACCTCAATTCTGTAACCTTAAGCACCCTTGCTGAAAAAGATTCAATATTTACAATAGACAGCCAGCATCATCAGTTCCTTGGGGAAGCATTTGGCACATTTCCAATTGTTTTGGTTACAGGATCTTTCCTGTTATAAATAAAAATAACGTAACTGCAAATAATTGCGCTAGCAGATGAATTCTGTTTGGGTTGTCAATGTATACCGTCAAAATAATAGTCAAAGGGATATAAAGATTAGCAATGGCTTTACTTTCCCTCTCATTCATTTCCATAAGACCTTGGAATATAGACGAGAGTTTATTCAAGGCCTAATGTATGTGGTCAATGCCACATATTTCACTAAATAAAGTCATTTCTCCTCCTCTCAACTGTTTCTTGGACAAAATAATGTAAAAGAAGAAGTCTTTTGGTTACTTAGCTTGTTGGATCGGAACAGTTTTTCTTTATTTATAATGTCAAAATTCTTAATGATTTTGCACACCTCTGTAAAATCTTCCTTTAGTCAAGGGAGAACAACCATGACATGCTGAAAGAAAGCTGAAAAAGTGTTTGGCAATTTTCTTGGCAGGGCTCGTGGTGAGTTCAAGCCTGAAGTTTGAAGCAAAGAGCTCAGAATGTAATTGAGTATTATCACTGTAGGAAAATTCCACAGGCTTTCAGTATATCAACCCAGGCCAACACTTTTAAGAAAGGGTATAAATAAGACCTCATTGCAGTTGTGAAGGACCAGCATTGCAATCATAAAGGAGGAACCTAACTAGGGGCAACGTTTTCATGCAGAGGGTGGTGCCAGAGCTGCCAGAGGAAGTGGTGGAGGCTGGTACAATTACAGCATTTAAAAGGCATCTAGATGGGTATATGAATAGGAAGGGTTTAGAGGGATATGGGCCAAGTGCTGGCAAATGGGACTAGATTAGGTTGGGATATCTGGTCGGCATGGACGAGTTGGACTGTTTCTGTGCTGTACATCTCTCCGACTCTATGAGATGAGAAAGAAAAACTCAACCAAGTGTGTGGGGGAGAATCAGTAAGCGAGAGGAGCTGATCGCGCGCTGGGTGTTGGTGAGACCAAACCTAATGGAAATGTATTTGAACAGTCAAATGCCAGATATTATTGACATATAATTTGTTGGTACATATAGTAACAAAGCAGTTTCATTATTTTAAGTGTTACTTTCTTTTCCTTAACCTGCTCCATCTGTAATCATTCGAAGACATGCCCATTTTAATTCTGACAGCTGGGATACAAATATATCAAAACCCTGTGAAGAAAGACAACATTTTTGAGGAGTCATCAATTAGCTCTCTTGTAATTTGCAGATTCACTTAAACTATAAGCTTGAATGAGTACCTTAAAAAAAACTTCCTAACGCAGGGCTTATGCCTGAAATGTCAATTCTCCTGCTCCTCGGATGCTGCCTGACTGGCTGTGCTGTTCCAGCACCACACTCTAGACTCTGATCTCCAGGATCTGCAGTGCTCACTTTCTCCCTCTATAAGGGATGACCAAAGTGCAGTTGAAAAGCCTATGATTGATTTTCTAACTGATTCATACTGCAGCCTCTGTGTACCTGACAGTGGTTGGGCTGAATGCTTATGGTGGTAGCATTGTGATAACAATACTCGGCTTTTAACACAAGCTCAAGTTGATGCTTTTGGGAACATGGGCTCAAATCCCACTATGGTTGAATTTTATTTAAAATAGCTATAAAAAATAGCTAGTCTAATCACAACTGGAATTGGCATGAATGCAGAGCTTTGATCTGGTTAAGGGTTGATCATTTGTTTGTTGGTAATGATACAGGGAGGATTACAGAGTGTTAAGAGGCTACAGATTGGAGTTCAATATGATTCTTTTGAGGTGGATGGCGTTAAGGACTGAATTGATGCCCAGTTTGTTGTTCTAAATCTATTTCATTTAGCGTAGCAGTAGAACTACAAAATACTCTGGAGAGTGTTAGCAGCTTGAAGCCAAGACATTGTTTCCTCAGGGCCTGTGTGGTGGTTACTCCATCATTGCTGTCATAGACAATGCATCTGTAATGAATAGACAAAGCAGCTTTCCCTGTCATGTTAGTTCTCTCATCACCTGCCTCAATGCAGGTTTCGATGCTATGTCCTTCAGAACTCGATCCATTGGGTTGAGAATGGTTCTACTGAGACTTTCTTGGTGATGGAAAGTCCTCCACCCAGCGGCAATCTCTACAATTGCTACCCCAGGAGTTTCTTCCAAGTGAGGTTCAACATGACTCATCAGGTAGGATGGTAGGATAAGCAGAAGGTTTTCTTGCCAATATCTAACCTGATCCCCTGAAAAATTACGCGATTTGGAGTCAACCTGAGGATTCCAAAGACAACTTGCTTCTGACCACACTCATGTACCACTGCGGTACAATTGTTAGTTGGTAGCTTTCTTTGGTGGGACAGAAATATCGAGGGATGGTGATGAACATTTCTAGCACTTGGAAGATGCAATCTGGTTAGAATAACTATACCAGACTATTGCTTGACCGGTCTGTGAGACAGCTCTCTAGGTTGACAAACAGGAGGCTGGGAGAACACAACAAGCCAGGCAGCATCAGGAGATGGAGAGTTTGGCGTTTTGGGTGTAACCCTTTTTCAGTCCTGACCATAAACTTCTCCCCAGTCCTGAAGAAGGGTTACACACAAAACATTGACTTCTCCACCTCCTGATGCTGCCTGGCTTGCTGTGTTCTTCCAGCCTCCTCTTTGTCTACCTTGGATTCCAGCATCTACAGTTCTCTATCCCCTCGCCATGTTGTCAGAGCAATGTGTCATGCTTGGTGCTTGGTTGATACTGTGTGGTCCATACTGTTTCAATCTGAGAGTTTTGCATAGCTCCTTACAATTTATTAAATATCAAAGCTTCATGCCTACTGTAAAATGTACAATAATGCCTTACATGCCCCCAAGTTTCTCTGCAAATTTTAAAATTAGCTAGATTTTCTGTATATGCACCTGCCTGTAAAACACAATCTGTACTTTGATGTCACGTTCTCTTGTACTGTAAAGACAGCAAAGTCACCACAGTATACGTTCCTTCAGGCTGAATAGCAACCAATGGGCTGCTTCCTTCTCCCAGTTTCATATCCATGCCCATTGATCCAATTGACTTCAATTTTGCTAATGCGTTTATTGAACTTTAATAACTTTATTGAGGGTATGTTTAAAGTCCAATTACATAAACATCTGCTATGTCATTGATTAATCAAATACATGTTTCCCATAAGGAATCCGTTTTTCTGTCATTTGTTAACCCATTATTTTCCAAATGACAATTAATTCGGTCTGAGTTAATGCTCCCTATTAGCAATGGCCAATCTGATTGGCCAACAGTTGAACAGTGTCAGCAATGTCAGAACTTGGAAGAGACAGCTGCTGGTGAGAAGATGTATAAGGAATGAGCAGGTGGCACAGTGGTTAGCACTGCTGCCTCACAGCACCAGAGACCCGGGTTCAATTCCTGCCTCAGGCGACTGACTGTGTGGAGTTTGCACATTCTCCCCGTGTCTGCGTGGGTTTCCTCCGGGTGCTCCGGTTTCCTCCCACAGTCACAAAGATGTGCAGGTCAGGCGAATTGGCCATGCTAAATTGCCCGTAGTGTTAGGTAAGGAGTAAATGTAGGGGTATGGGTGGGTTGCGCTTCGGCGGGGCGGTGTGGACTTGTTGGGCCGAAGAGCCTGTTTCCACACTGTAAGAAATCTAAAACCTTACGTTTTGTGAAACGTAAGGTTCACCTGAGCATATTCCTGATGAAGGGCTTTTGCCCGAAATGTTGATTTTGCCTGTCCTCGGATTTTGCCTGTCCTCGGATGCTGCCTGAATTGCTGTGCTCTTCCAGCACCACTAATCCAGAATCAGATAAGAAATTACAGTTAACAATGGGGTGCTGGAAGCAAGGGTAATGGGTTAACAAGGTGGAAAAGTAGTCATTATGTAGAGCCATTTAACAATTTTGGAAGCATTCAGTAAGGTCGGTTAACAAGAAGAAAAGTATCATTATGTGAAGCCAGTTAACAAGGTTAAGAACATTCATTGTGTAACAGCAGATGGCTTAATCTCTACTATTGACACTCGCTGATTGTAATGGTCACCCAATCAATATGTATGTTGCCTTATCTGGATGCTCCTCCCTGTAAAGTGACTGTATAATTCACTAAGAAACTGCGGTTCGAGAGAAAAGACCAAGAACTCATGTCTCTGTGCACATGAGCGATCGTTCTTTCTCCCTCCAGGGCCCAGAATAAAGGTGAAGGAGGTAAAACCATACTGTGTCTTTGAGTGTTTTGCTTCGGCTGAGGGGGGGGGGGGGGGGGGGGGAGGGGAATGACCCTGACACCACAACCAGTCCAGAGAAGGACCATGAACCCTGCAGTGATGGATGAGTCTTTAGGTTTTGATGATTGTGGTTCAGGGAATCCCTGGGGCATGTGGGGTGTTGGGGAAGGGTAGCAAAGAGATGAGAGCACTCAGGTTTCGGAGGAGAGGAGGACCAGCTACAAAAATCACAGTGGGACAGCTAGTTTCCTCCAATGGCACAGGTAATCTCAAAAGGAGTTACCTTGCTTTTTCTTCCTTCCTTTTTACCCAAGATAGTGAAGTCATAGGCTAGCCTCCTTTGTTCCAGATTCTTTTACTGACTGCGTTATTACAGCAGGGACAGAAATAGGCATTGAGGTGGACATTAGTTGGCCATCAGCATGGCAGCAGAGTATTGGCCCTGTCCCAAAGCATTGATAGATTTCAGGAGACTAATAACGTCCAGGAATCTGAGATAATGTGGGGAAATAGCTTTGAGGTGGATGATCAATCGAGATCTAATTGAATGGTAGAGCAAGTTTGATGGGCTGCATGGTCTATTCCTGTTCCCGTATTTCTATCTGTTTATAAACTTCTTCCTTGAGAAGATCAGCAATGCCAAATACTGACATGAAGGAGCGTTTCATTGTGGTCACAACCACCTACATACTCATAGAGTGGAATTCCTATCTATTTACGAAGGTGAGATGTGCTATGTGGTTGCTTTTAATGATGCCCTGGAGCTTGGGAGGGTTAAACTCAATAAAACTTTGCTCTATTGCTTCACTGTGATGCCAAAGCTAATGAAATGAGCTGATCTACTGTAAAGAGAAGTCAATCACTGAACATTTGCATGACTGTACAGCCCCCTTAGATTAGACAGGTGCCTTTATCCTTAAACAACTCCATTTTCCTGCATTATCCCCACTTCTCATATTCCCTTAGCTCCTCAATTTCTGTCTTGATTCTGCTTGAGCAACCGAGTAGGGAATTTCAAAAATTCACAATTATTTGAGTGAAGAAGTCTTGCTTTATGCGAAATTGCTGATCTGTTATTCTGAGACTGTGACACCATGTTCTGGACTCCATTATTGGCAGCCATGCCTTCAGGTGCTAGGGCCCCAAACTTTGGGGTTGTTCCTAAAGGTCTCTGGCTTTCTGTACTCATTTAATGGGCTTCTTAAAATCTACTTCTGTAACAAAATTATTGGTCATTTGTCCTTCCATCTCCTTATTAAAGGTATTATCAAAAACAAGTTGTTGTAAAGACACACAAGTGGTGCTTTTCTAAACATACATCCCAGCACTGACTGCATTCAGAAAATATTGAGGGTTTTATTTTAAAACCTACAGAAGTTTCAAACGAGATCAGTTCCTCACATCAATTTCATAGCAGTGTCTGCACAAATACAGTCATAGAGTTATAGAGATGTACAGCATGGAAACAGACCCTTTGGTCAAATTTGTCCATGCCGACCAGATATCCCAACCCAATCTAGTCCCACCTGCCAGCACCCAGCCCGTATCCATCCAAACCCTTCCTATTCATATACCCATCCAAATGCCTTTTAAATGTTGCAATTGTACCAGCCTCCACCACTTCCTCTGGCAGCTCATTTCATACACGTACCACCCTCTGCGTGAAAAAGTTGCCCCTTAGGTCCCTAAACTTATGCCCTCTAGCTCTGGACTCCCCCACCCCAGCGAAAAGACTTTGCCTATTTATCCTATCCATGCCCCTCATGATTTTCTAAACCTCTAGGTCACCCCTCAGCCTCCAACGCTCCAGGGAAAACAGTCCCAGCCTATTCAACCTCTCCTTATAGCTCAAATCCTCCAACCACGGCAACATCCTTGTAAATCTTTTCTGAAGCCCGTAGGAATCCAATGTGTCCTGCCCCCCACCCCAGCAGGTCACCAGTTGAGTACAACACTTTTCAGTTTTAAGGTACCACTCACTCGGAGGTAATTCCTTGCCTGTGATCCAGTGATTGCTCGAGCTACCTTTTTGTTGCTTGATGCTCAAGATTAGTTAGTAAGTACAGAAAATTATGGCAACATGCAAAACAACTCAGAAAATAGTTTTCATACTTAATTTAATAATCAAGTCAAGATAAGATTTACATTCTGAAATTATAATATATAGATAAATTAAAGAAAAATGCTTCAGGACAATTCCAACCCGAAAAATAAATTACACCTGCATATATACCTTTTAATTATTAATATATTTGTTAATAATGATTTTTGGAGCTAATAAATAAATACAAATCCAACTATATATCTGGATTAAATAATAGAAATAGCACATTACTGACAATTTGTCATACTGAACAATATACCATTGAGTAACTATATTCTGTAACATTGCTACCTGGCAGCAAATGAAAAGAATCCTGTTTGAGTAACAAGTAATAATTATCCAAACGAGCTGTTGATGAAGTCATCTATTACTTCATATCAGATATCTCACTTATTGTCAGGTCACCTTGGTACCTCGACTGTGGGCCAATTAAAAAATGAGATGTTCACTTTCCGATGTTTAAGGTGTTAAAATCATTAAATCACGGAACAATTTTCAACGGTGAATGCCCAGTCAAGCGTTGCTGCCTCTGATAACTCCACACCAATCCAGCGCAGCCAGATCCCCAAAAGTGGCAATTCATTGTTCGATATTTAAAGTTGAGCCTCACTTCAGTGACACATCTACTTGGATCTGCAGAAATACAAGAATAAATGAATACAGTGAGTATTTGCATCATACAGTACAGGGGTATTTATAAAGTCAAAGAATCATAGAGTCATACAGCACGGAAACAGACTCTTTGGTCCAACCAGTCCATGCCGACCATAATCCCAAACTAAGTTATGCCTCCCTGCCTGCCCCTGGCCCACAACCCTCAAACCTTTCCTATTCAGGAATCTATCCAAAACATATTATAATTCTAGCTGCATCCACCACTTCCTCAGGAAGTTCATTCCACATGCGAACCACCCTCTGTGTAAAACATTTGCCTCTCATGTCTTTTTTAATCTCTCACCTTAAAAATGTATCCCCAGTCTTAAAATCTCACATCCTAGAGTAGACAATTATCAATTACTCTAACAAACCATTCAATTGTGTCAGAAATTATTTTAATTTGTTGTATACATTTATAGAAATGTCTCAAAGCAGAGTAAAATACTTAGTATTTAATTAAATAGAATATTAAATATTTAGATCAAAGACTACCCAAAACAGACATGCCTGTCCCTCTAGGAGAAAGTGAGGACTGCAGATGCTGGAGATTTGAGCTGAAAATGTTTTGCTGGAAAAGCGCAGCAGGTCAGGCAGCATCCAAGGGACAGGAGAATCGACGTTTCGGGCATGAGCCTTCCTGAAGAAGGGCTTATGCCCGAAACGTCGATTCTCCTGCTCCTTGGATGCTGCCTGACCTGCTGCGTTTTTCCTGCAACACATTTTCATGCCTGTCCCTCTAACATATCAAACATTGACTGCAATCTCACATCAGCAACTTTTTAACCGTATTGATCTGCGAGATCTATAGTTTTGTTTGCACTAGCAGTTCTTTGGCAACACCTTTGAAAAGCCAATCTTACATTGTTTATGAGCTGTATGATCTGAGACTATTACAGTCAAACCTGAATCTGCCTCTTTACCCCATGACAAAATCTCCCGCTGTCTGACTAACAGGGAGTAAATGGATGGGGATCAGGAGCAGGAACTATAAAGGTTTCTTTCCTTCACAAGTCCTGGTGTAAGAAACCAACATGGGCTTCAATTCTAGTTATCAAACCAGTACAAACCAAAAACAATCCCTGGAACCTTTTCAGCCAGTATTGATTGACTGAGCCAGGCATGCAATTTATCAATTTAACTCTATATAATGTTACTAGAAAGTGAGTATGATTATTTTTGAAAAAAAAAGGAAATGATGTCCTTTCCCCACCCGTCACCCTGCACAGATTGAAACTTACTTTTTCATCATCTTGTTAAGGACTTTCTTCAACCAATGAGCTGTAGGATCCAGACACACACGATCCTTGCTTTTAAGGCTGGCACTGAATAAAGAGAAGAATAGAATTTATTGCATATTACTAAGTATCTACTGTCTCTGAATTGAGATGCTTGAAGTCTTATTTCAGAATTATGACTGTTGTTGAGTACAGAAAATTAAAAAGGGCCTGAACACTTACATAATTTCCGTGTTCTCACAGTGTGGCCCACTTGGGATGATTTCAATATTGTTCATGTTTGTTGGATGGATGAACTTGGAGGTTGTTTTTATACACTGGCAGCGTAGATTCAATCCTGTTCCTCCGATTGATGCGGCTGTAAATTAAAGAAATTGCAAGATTTGAACATTTATTTTCAGATTTGCATGAACTATCACACTACATGCCCTCTTATTCTACTAACTAATCTGAGAGTCACTGCAGCAGATAATGGACATGCAGTGAGACAAATCATCTGCCTACTCCATTGAGATGGGCAAACAGTTAAGGTCCCATTTATGTGCCATTTTGAGGGATGGCAAGTATTTTACCAATGGCGGAATGCACACTTGTGCTTTCAGGAGGCTGTCTGTTTTTTGAAGACAATTTCTCTGTGACAGCCCACAGAGTCACTGGAGTTAGAAGTCACTGAGCCAAAGTTAGGGCTGGGGGCATGAAAGGCAGGATCTTCAGGTCTGATTTCTCCTCCCCAGTGTGGTTTCCCTCTCTTTCATGGGGGGGCTACGGCCTCAATCCCCTCAATTTAATGCCTTATTTCCCAACCCAAAGGCAGGTTTTTGCCTGCTTGTTTCTCAACAGTGCTCATTTCTCCCAATGGCACTGCTGAGATGGCAGAGCTGTGAGCCCTCTGAATAGACCAATCAAGAGCAAAATTACCTGCGGCTACAGCTGGACCAGCCCGACTACTGGCAAGTGTCGGATTGGACCGTACTACTCTAGTCTGACTCCAACTCTGTGATAAAATTTTGCCCTTTAACCCCAAATACATACACATCTTCCTCCTCTATAGTACCAATTACTAACAGTGAACAGTACTAACGTTTCAATCAATAATGAATTAGATTTCTTTAGCTGTTAACTTTCATATTAAGTGTGTATGTGGCAGCTTCAGTCATTGAAATAAGAAACCAAATCTAACCTGTGTAATTATAGGTTCTGTATAAAGGCTGCGAAATTAGATCTTTCTTACCTTCTGTGGATGACACACACAGTACGAAGAGAATGAGAATGGAGATAGTAATTTTACTACTCATTGTGCTTCACTGATTGAATGATCTTGATCTAATTGCTGTTGTACTCTCTGAGCCTTTGACTGGCTTGCTGCTACTCACTGGCTGCATTTATAGCTGGAGCACCTTGACTCACTATAAAGAGTTGGCTCATCTTGGAATTTCTCCGGATGTGTGGGATTACATAGAGCTAGTAATTAAAGACTCGAGATAAACAATGATAAAAAAGAGGTTGGTATCATTAATAGTTTCTGTCAGAGCACTTCAATTTTTCCTGTTGCAAAATCAGTTTCATTCCCAGCCAAATGGCCAAAATACCACCTGGGGGTAATCGAACATTCACAGCACCTCAACCTATTTTAGTGCTGCCTTTAGAGCAGGACAATAAAACTTGTTATTTGTTGAATAATATGAATAAATACTCAATGTACCTCTCAGCATTCCTATTCCCTCCCCACTCTGCTACAAAAGCCACATCAGGTTTCTACACCACCCCCCATCAGAGTCCTACACCCCCCCACCACTGTGCTCCCCACTCCCCCACTGTGCCCCCACTGTGCTCCCTCACCCCTCCACCACTGTGCTCCCCACCCCCCCACTGTGCCCCCACTGTACTCCCTCACCCCCCCAATGTGCTCCCTCACCCCCCCACCACTGTACTCCCCACCCCCCCCACTGTGCCCCCACTGTACTCCCTCACCCCCCCACCACTGTACTCCCCACCCCCCCACTGTGCCCCCACTGTACTCCCTCACCCCCCCAATGTGCTCCCTCACCCCCCCACCACTGTACTCCCCACCCCCCCACTGTGCCCCCACTGTGCTCCCTCACCCCCCACCACTGTACTCCCCACCACCCCCCCACTGTGCCCCCACTGTACTCCCTCACCCCCCCACCACTGTACTCCCCACCCCCCCACTGTGCCCCCACTGTGCTCCCTCACCCCCCACCACTGTACTCCCCACCACCCCCCCACTGTGCCCCCACTGTGCTCCCTCACCCCCCACCACTGTACTCCCCACCACCCCCCCACTGTGCCCCCACTGTACTCCCTCACCCCCCCACCACTGTACTCCCCACCCCCCCACTGTGCCCCCACTGTGCTCCCTCACCCCCCACCACTGTACTCCCCACCACCCCCCCACTGTGCCCCCACTGTACTCCCTCACCCCCCCACCACTGTACTCCCCACCCCCCCACTGTGCCCCCACTGTACTCCCTCACCCCCCCAATGTGCTCCCTCACCCCCCCACCACTGTGCTCCCCACCCCCCCACTGTGCCCCCACTGTACTCCCTCACCCCCCCACCATTGTACTCCCCACCCCCCCACTGTGCCCCCACTGTACTCCCTCACCCCCCCCACCACTGTACTCCCCACCCCCCCACTGTGCCCCCACTGTACTCCCTCACCCCCCCAATGTGCTCCCTCACCCCCCCACCACTGTGCTCCCCACCCCCCCACTATGCCCCCACTGTGCTCCCTCACCCCCCTACCACTGTACTCCCCACCACCCCCCCACTGTGCCCCCACTGTACTCCCTCACCCCCCCAACTGTGCCCCCACTGTGCTTCCTCACCCCCGACTGTGCCCCCACTGTGCTCCCTCACCCCCCCCACTGTGCTCCCCACCCCCTGATGGTGCCCCCACTGTGCTCCCTCACCCCCCGACCGTGCCCCCACTGTGCTCCCCACCCCCCCACTGTGCCCCCACTATGGTCCCTCACCCCCCCGACTGTGTCCCCACTGTGCTCCCCACCCCCCTGACTGTGCCCCCACTGTGCTCCCCAACCCCCCGACCGTGCCCCCACTGTGCTCCCCAACCCCCCGACTGTGCCCCCACTGTGCTCCCTCACACCCCCACTGTGCTCCCTCACCCCCCCCACTGTGCTCCCTCACCCCCCTGAATGTGCCCCCACTGTGCTCCCTCACCCCCCCACTGTGCCCCCACTGTGCTCCCTCACTCCACCACTGTGCCCCCACTGTGCTCCCTCACCCCCCTGACCGTGCCCCCACTGTGCTCCCCAACCCCCCGACTGTGCCCCCACTGTGCTCCCTCACCCCCCCATTGTGCTCCCTCACCCCCCCCACTGTGCCCCCACTGTGCTCCCTCACCCACCTGACCGTGCCCCCACTGTGCTCCCTCACCCCCCCGACCGTGCCCCCACTTAGCTCCCCACCCCTGACTGTGCCCCAACTGTACTCCCCACACCCCCCACTGTGCTCCCCACCCCTCCCGACTGTGCTCCGTCACACCGCACTTTGCTCCCCAACCCCCCACTGTACTCCCCACCCCCTGACTTTGCTCCCTCACCCCCCTGACTGTGCTCCCCACCCTCTCAATGTGTTCCCCCCTCTGTGCTTTCCCCACTGTGCTCCCCTTCTTGGGATCCCTCTCCCCCCACTGTGCTCCCCCACCACTGTGCTTCCCCTCACTGTGGTCCCCCACCACTGTGCTCCCCCTCCCCCCCTCCCCACAGTGCTCCCGCCATTGGGCTCCCCCTCCCCCCACTGTGCTCCCCCACCACTGTGCTCCCCCTCACTGTGGTCCCCCACCATTGTGCTCGCCCTCCTCCCCCACTGTGCTCCCGCACCACTGTGGTCCCCCTCACTGTGGTCCCCCACTACTCTGCTCCCCCTACCCCCCACACTGTGCTCACCCACCACTGTGCTCCCCTTCCCCCCACTGTGCTCCGCCCATTGTGCTCCCCTCATGGTGCTCCCCCCACTGTGTTCCCCCTCCCTGCACTGTGCTCCACCCACTGTGCTCCCTTCACTGTGCTCCCCCCACTGTGTTCCCCCTTCCCCCGACTGTGCTCCCCCCTCTGTGTTCCCCCTCCCCCCACTGTGCTCCCCCCACTGTGTTCCCCCTCCCCTCACTGTGCTCCCCTTCCCTACAGTGTTCCCCGCCCCCCCACTGTGCTTCCCTCCCCACCCCACTGTGCTTTGCCCACTGTGCTCCCCCCACTGTGCTCCCCTCACTGTGCTCCCCTTCCCCCCCACTCTGCTTCACTCTCCCACCCCACTGTGCTCCCCCTCACTGTGCCCCTGTAATGCCCCCACTATTCTCAAACTCATTATCTCCGTGCCCCCCCCTCACCCCAATGTGTTGCTACACAATGACCTCAGCTGTAATGATTGTAAGCAAGTCAGCTTGGTGGACTTTATAGAATATGAGTTCCTCGACTGGGGCTATAAACCTTGTCCAGTCAGGGAGTGCTGGCTGACAGATTTAAACAGGAGTGTACTTAGATGTTTCCTTTCTTCCTGGTGGTGGAATATAAATAAATATGTACACACTTAATGTTTTTCACTGTGTCCTTCACCTGCACACACACGACATGGGTGGGTGCTGGGGAAAAATAAGCACTACTGCCACTGCACCTAAACTGAGTAAGAGAATTCATAGACCGGTAGCCAGGAGAATGCACACCCTGGAAAATACACCTACATCTGGTTTGGTTCAGTTAAATTGCTTAGCAATGCCCAAATCAGAACCAATCAAAATAAACATCTGGCTAAATGGTTACCTGGTTCTAACAGAGGTCAATACTGGCATGGCCATATTTCACCCACATGTGTCTATCACCTCCTTCCATGATATATTCCCACCCCCTGATAAACTGTGCTCCTATTCCCACATCTCACCCAACATACTAAGTCCCTTGCTCCAAATACCACCTCACTGGGCTCCTGCTCCAATCTCATCAGGCTCCTATTTACTCAATTTGTTCTCCTCCTCATCCCTCTCCCTGTGCTCCTGCTCCCCCTCCCTGCTACTGCCATTCTACCTGTACTGAGCCCACTGGTGCCTCTTCCTTTAATTGCCAATACCTCTTGCCCCCCTCCATCATGATTCTGCTCAGTCTCCCTCCTCTCTCTCCCTTTTACTATGCTTTTCAGGTTGTTATTTTCTCAATGCTCCTGTTTCCTCAATGATCTATTCTCCCCTTAGTTACTTCTCGTTGTTCTTGCAGGAGAAGAGAAGGGTTGGGGGAGAGTGAAAGACTGAGAGGACATTTGACGAAGGTATACAAAATCATAAAGAGTCTGGGTCCAGTAGATGGGAGCAATGTGTTTCCATTTGTGAGAGGACCATAGGGCACAGGGTTAAGGTAATTTCAGATTACACAAAATCAATACATTCTAAATTTAAAGGAAAGACAGTTAAAATGTTTGGGTAAAATATGAAATAAAGAATAAAATTGGAGGAGAAAAATTGGGATCTGAGATAAAGCTAGCTAGAAATGATGTAAGAAGTTTGAATGATATTTTAGAAGGAATATAACAAGATTGGTTGCACAGAGAGTGAAACTGGGCAATTAATTATGGAAAATAAGGAGATGGGAATGAAATGAAGAGGTATTTTACATTGATCTTCACAAGAGATGATATCAGAAACATTCCAGAAAAAGCTATACATCAGGAAATAGAAAAGAACAAACTCAAGAAAACTACAATCACCAGGGAAGTGAGAGTGAGAATGTTGTTAGGGTAGTGGGTTAACTAGCCCCCAGGTTGTGATCGACCTCATCCCAGGGTATAAGAAGAAATAACTAGTACTTCTTCTAGTTAATCTAGTTAAACTAGTTAATTTAGTTAAATTAGTTAATCCGTTGGTTTTAATTTTCCCAAATTCTGAGATCTGGGGTAGGCTGCATTAGATTGGAAAATAGTGCATGTAACTCCTTTATTTGAAACACTAGGGAGACAGGAAGCAACAAGCTACAGGCCAGTTAGCTTAACAGAAGATGCTAGAAACTATCAATAAAGATATTACGACAAAACATTTAGAATAAAAAAATCAGGATAATCAAAGTCAAACATGGATTTGTGGGAAGGAAATACGATTTATTGGATTTCTTTGTTCTGGATAAAGGGAAGCAGTGACTGTGTGTTTACACCTTTGCTGATGTAGAATGCAGACACAGTATTGCCCAGGCAGTGGTCAAGCAGATGATGCTTCTGTTCGAGATGTGGTTCCACTGCTTGGACTGATGTCGGGCGCCCTCTAGTGTAGCCCAGACAGCGTGTGCTACATGGTATCTGTACTCTGGAGGAGGCAACAAGGCCATCTGCTGAATATGGAGGAACTGGGGAATGGGAGCAATCTTCTGAGGAGGAACACAAGGGCACTGGGGAGGAGGAAGCTTTCATTGTCCAGGACAGAGCTGACTTGGACAGAACCTCATTTACATCTGCATCCTATAGAAGAGAGCTGAATGCAGCAAAAACTGTGATATCTTTTACTCATGAGTGGAGGGGGAGTCAGTTACCTCAGTTGGCCAGAGTGATGCAGCATGATGCCAACAGTGTGGGTTCAGTTCACAAGCCAGCTGAGGTTACCGTGAAGTGCTGTCCTTCTCAACCTCCCTATTCACCTGAGGTGTGGTGCCGTAACCAATCGTTTCTCTGTAATGAGAGAGCAGCTGTATGGTGTGGTGAGACTACGGGCAACTTTCTTATGATGCTCCAATCCAGGTGCCCCTGTGTGGGCAAAGTTCATCCTCCGTTAGCATCTTGTCAATTCCCTTTTACCTGTTAATAAAAGCTGCTATTTGCGTTTATATGTGTCCGATTGCTTGTCTGTGTGGGATGTTCCCATTCAGGACAATGACAAGCTTCAGGTTTACAGTGGCCATTGAGGACAGGGCAGCACTGACTTAGAGGGTGTTTAAATGGCTGCAGGTAGGGACAGGTGATGTGTGTGCTGTGGTGGTGAAACGAGCACTAGGGTGAGGGAACAGGGCTGTATGTCTGAAGAAGTGTCAACTATTCTAGCTGTGTTACAAGCAGAATGCCTCTGTGGCTGCTGGGAGTGGCTGGGAGAGAGCTGCAGCCAGAGATCACCCAACTTGGGGTCAGGAAAAAGCCTTGGAGACTGGCACTGTGAGAGCTGTACAGGACTTTGGCAATGGTGGGTTGGGATTGGTTTAGAGACCGAGGGAGGGGCGTTATCAACACTTGCTTGGGTACACAGCGGCCTTTCAGGGATGCTGGTGAGTCAGCGGCTCTCTGCGGTGTGGTGAGTTAGACTAGCACATGGCAAGAGGGAATAGAAATCGGATGGATCAGGAAGTGAGTTTGGGAAGGTACGCCACGAACACTCATTAGGACTTTCGGCACTAAACCTTTGGGCTTTGCCACAAAAAGTACATATTCAATTATGCAAATGAGGTCAGATAAGATGTAATTTACAATGCATAGAAACGAGGGTCAGCTGAGCTTGCAAGCTCAGACATGCTCCACAGAGTGACAAGTATACCAACATGAAGGTTGAATAAACAATAAAAACAGTACTAGCAAGCAGTTTCTTTTACAATAATGGAAATAAAGGAAGCTCTTTAACAGGTGACCCATAGAAGCAGCATTGCCAGCTGTTGGTGGATTCATCAGTCAAGGGTTTTCCCACTGAACCAAACACATTTCACATGCACACAGTTACCACTTAGAACTTTAATTATAAATGTGAAAATGGAAAAAGGAAAGCAGAAGTGGTGTGCAGCTCTGCTTCCAATGTCAGGAGTGCCACACTGCTGGTAAAATCCCGATCCAAATTTCTGAACAACTGCCAGATCCCCATTGCCAGCACCTTGTATAGCTGCCCACTCTGCCAATCTCCAAGGCTTCCTCCTATAGGGCGGCCCAGGCTGTGACTTCACCCATGGCTGGCTTTCTGGAGTTGTTAGCTTGCTCTTGCTATGAGAGGAAGCAGAGTTATAAGTGTGAAAACTAGAGTGTGCGTTGAAGTTGGAACAAGAGCTCTTAAGAATCATTCCAGTTGCCACCCTTTCCCTCTTCAAACTGGTGAGGTCAAAAGTGCATATGGGGCACTGCTCCGACAGCTCAGTCCAAACCTGGTGAATCCTGTATTAGTGCCTTGGTTTACCTTGTAAGTGACATCAGCAATATGATGTTGAGTTAAAGTTAGAGATCTTTGCCCACCATTTTTGGCATACTCCTTGTTTTATTTCCACCAGGCGTGAAGGGTTGACAATACACCCATGTGTTCAGCTTCATACTAATCACAGGAAACCTTTAGTGCATCACACTGGTGTTTGAATCCCATCACATGTCAGCACGTGACATCTTCCCATGTGGACTGTCTAGGGTTTCAATCCAAGAGTGTGGTGCTGGAAAAGCACAGCAGGTCACGCAGCATTCAGGGAGCGGGAACATCAACATCTCGGGCAAAAACTCTTCATTAGGCCTCCTGATGCCCGAAAAGTCGATTCTCCTGCTCCACGGATGCTGCCTGACCTGCTGTGCTTTTCCAGCACCACACTGTCGGACCTAATCTCCATTATCTGCAGTCCTCACTTTCGTCTAGTGATTAGACCCTTTAAATGCTTTCAAAGCAACCACGCTGCCTCATAAGGATCCTGGAGCAGGCTCTGTTCCTGACGGGAGACGCAAAGAGAGAGAGAGAAATCATTGAGAGAGCCAGGACAAGCTGGAAGGTTTCCCAGGTTTTTTTCCAATTTACTTACTGTCTGGAGAGAGCTCAGTTGTGAAGGCAGCAGCAATAATGACTTTACTGCGTTATTGGAGTTCAGGTGTGTAGCTGGAGTGGGGGTACCTGGTCGAGAATTCGAGACTTTGGTCGTTGGAGATGGTGCCCAACACGGCAGAGAAAGAGGTCTCCCCGGTATCTGCGATGGTGTGGTGGGGAGAGCAGGCAGCCCATGGTGTCCCCTGGTATTTGCGGTGGTGTGATGTGGAGAACAGGCAGCCTGAGGTCCCCCGGTATCTGTGGTGGTTTGGTGGGGAGAGCAGGCACTTTGAGGTCCCCCGGTATTTGCGGTGGTTTGGTGGGGAGAGCTGGCAGCCTGAGGTCCTCCAGTATCTGGTGTGGTGTGGTGGGGAGAGCTGGCAGCCCATGGTGTCCCGGTATCTGCGGTGGTGTGGTGGGGAGAGCAGGCAGCCTGAGGGCCCCCGGCATCTGCGGTAGTTTGTTGGGGAGCGCAGGCAGCCTGTGGTCTCCTGGTATCTGTGGTGGTTTGGTGGGGAGAGCAGGCAGGCCGAGATCCCCCAGTATCTGCCGTGGTGTGGTGGGGAGAGCAGGCAGCCTGTGGTCTCCTGGTATCTGCGGTGGTTTGGTGGGGAGAGCAGGCAGGCCGAGATCCCCCAGTATCTGCCGTGGTGTGGTGGGGAGAGCAGGCAGCCTGAGGTCCCCCGGTATCTGCGGTAGTTTGTTGGGGAGAGCAGGCAGCCCGAGGTGCCCCGGTACTCGCGGTGGTTTGGTGGGGAGAGCAGGCAGCCTGAGGTCCCCCGGTATTCGCGGTGGTGCGGTGGGGAGAGCAGGCAGGCCGAGATCCCCCGGTATTTACGGTGGTGTGGTGGGGAGAGCAGGCAGCCCGAGGTTCCCCGGTATTTGCGGTAGTGCAGTGGGGAGAGCAGGCAGGCTGAGATCCCCCGGTATTTGCGGTGGTGTGGTGGGGAGAGCAGGCAGTCCGAGATCCCCCGGTATCTGTGGTGGTGTGGTGGGGAGAGCAGGCAGCCCGAGGTCCCCCGGTAACTGCGGTGGTTTGGTGGGAAGAGCAGGCAGCCTGAGGTCCCCTGGCAACTGCGGTGGTTTGGTGGGGAGAGCAGGCAGCCTGAGGTCCCCCAGTATCTGTGGTGGTGTGGTGGGGAGCGCAGGCAGCCTGAGGTCCCCCGGTATCTGTGGTGGTTTGGTGGGGGGAGCAGGCATCCTGAGGTCCCCCGGTATCTGTGGTGGTGTGGTGGGGGGAGCAGGCATCCTGAGGTCCCCCGGTATCTGAGGTGGTTTGGTGGGGGGAGCAGGCAGCCTGAGGTCCCCCGGTATCTGTGGTGGTGTGGTGGGAAGAGCAGGCACTCTGAGGACCCCCAGTATTCGCGGTGGTTTGGTGGGGGTAGCAGGCAGCCCAAGGTCCCCCGGTACTCGCAGTAGTTTGTTGGGGAGAGCAGGCAGCCCGAGGTCCCCCGGTATTCGCGGTGGTGTGGTGGGGAGAGCAGGCAGCCCGAGGTCCCCCTGTAACTGCGGTGGTTTGGAGGGGAGAGCAGGCAGCCTGAGGTGCCCCGGTATCTGCGGTGGTTTGGTGGGGAGAGCAGGCAGCCCGAGGTCCCCTGGTATCTGTGGTGGTATGGTGGGGAGAGCAGGCACTCTGAGGTCCCCCGTTATTTGCGGTGGTTTGGTGGGGAGAGCTGGCAGCCCATGGTGTCCCGGTATCTGCAGTGGTTTGGTGTGGAGAGCAGGCAGCCTGAGGTCCCCCGGTATCTGTGGTGGTGTGGTGGGGAGATCAGGCAGCCCAAGATCCCCCGGTATCTGCGGTGGTGTGGTGGGGTGATCAGGCAGTCTGAGGTCCACCGGTATCTGTGGTGGTTTGGTGTGGAGAGCAGGCAGTCTGAGGTCCACCGGTATCTGTGGTGGTTTGGTGGGGAGAGCAGGCGGCCCGAGGTCTCCCGGTATCTACGGTGGTGTGGTGGGGAGAGCAGGCAGCCCGAGGTCCCCCGGTAACTGTGGTGGTGTGGTGGGGAGAGCAGGCAGCCCGAGTTCCCCCGGTATCTGTGGTGGTCTGGTGGGGAGAGCAGGCAGGCTGAGGTCCCCCGGTATCTGTGGTGGTCTGGTGGGGAGAGCAGGCACTCTGAGGTCCCCCGGTATTTGCGGTGGTTTGGTGGGGAGAGCAGGCAGCCTGAGGTCCTCCAGTATCTGGTGTGGTGTGGTGGGGAGAGCTGGCAGCCCATGGTGTCCCGGTATCTGTGGTGATTTAGTGGGGAGAGCAGGCAGCCTGGAGTCCCCCGGTACTCGCGGTAGTTTGTTGGGGAGAGCAGGCAGCCTGAGGTCCCCCGGTATTTGCGGTAGTGCGGTGGGGAGAGCAGGCAGGCTGAGATCCCCCGGTATTTGCGGTAGTGCGGTGGGGAGAGCAGGCAGGCTGGGATCCCCCGGTATTTGCGGTAGTGCGGTGGGGAGAGCAGGCAGGCTGAGATCCCCCGGTATTTGCGGTGGTGTGGTGGGGAGAGCAGGCAGGCTGAGATCCCCCGGTATTTGCGGTGGTGTGGTGGGGAGAGCAGGCAGCCCAAGGTCCCCCGGTATCTGCGGTGGTGTGGTGGGGAGAGCAGGCAGCCCGAGGTACCCCGGTATCTGCGGTGGTGTGGTTGGGAGAGCAGGCAGCCCGAGGTCCCCCGGTATCTACGGTGGTGTGGTGGGGAGAGCAGGCAGCCTGAGGTCCCCCGGTATCTGCGGTAGTTTGTTGGGGAGAGCAGGCAGCCCGAGGTGCCCCGGTACTCGCGGTGGTTTGGTGGGGAGAGCAGGCAGCCTGAGATCCCCCGGTATTTGCGGTAGTGCGGTGGGGAGAGCAGGCAGGCTGAGATCCCCCGGTATTTGCGGTAGTGCGGTGGGGAGAGCAGGCAGGCTGAGATCCCCCGGTATTTGCGGTGGTGTGGTGGGGAGAGCAGGCAGCCCGAGGTTCCCCGGTATTTGCGGTAGTGCGGTGGGGAGAGCAGGCACGCTGAGATTCCCCAGGTATTTGCGGTGGTGTGGTGGGGAGAGCAGGCAGGCTGAGATCCCAAGGTATTTGCGGTAGTTAGGTGGGGAGAGCAGGCAGGCTGAGATCCCCCGGTATTTGCGGTGGTGTGGTGGGGGGAGCAGGCAGCCCGAGATCCCCCGGTATCTGCGGTAGTGTGGTGGGGAGAGCAGGCAGCCCGAGGTCCCCCGGTAACTGCGGTGGTTTGGTGGGAAGAGCAGGCAGCCTGAGGTCCCCTGGTAACTGCGGTGGTTTGGTGGGGAGAGCAGGCAGCCTCAGGTCCCCCGGTATTTGTGGTGGTGTGGTGTGGTGGGGAGAGCAGGCAGCCCGAGGTCCCCCGGTAACTGCGGTGGTTTGGTGGGGAGAGCAGGCAGCCTGAGGTCCCCCAGTATCTGTGGTGGTGTGGTGGGGAGCGCAGGCAGCCTGAGGTCCCCCGGTATCTGTGGTGGTGTGGTGGGAAGAGCAGGCAGCCTGAGGTCCCCCGGTATCTGCGGTGGTTTGGTGGGGGGAGCAGGCAGCCTGAGGTCCCCCGGTATCTGTGGTGGTGTGGTGGGAAGAGCAGGCACTCTGAGGACCCCCAGTATTCGCGGTGGTTTGGTGGGGGTAGCAGGCAGCCCAAGGTCCCCCGGTACTCGCAGTAGTTTGTTGGGGAGAGCAGGCAGCCCGAGGTCCCCCGGTATTCGCGGTGGTTTGGTGGGGAGAGCAGGCAGCCCGAGGTCCCCCTGTAACTGCGGTGGTTTGGAGGTGAGAGCAGGCAGCCTGAGGTCCCCCGTTATTTGCGGTGGTTTGGTGGGGAGAGCTGGCAGCCCATGGTGTCCCAGTATCTGTGGTGGTTTGGTGGGGAGAGCAGGCAGCCTGAGGTCCCCCGGTATCTGTGGTGGTGTGGTGGGGAGAGCAGGCAGCCCAAGGTCCCCCGGTATCTGCGATGGTGTGGTGAGGAGAGCAGGCAGCCCGAGGTGCCCCGGTATCTGCAGTGGTTTGGTGTGGATAGTAGGCAGCCTGAGGTCCCCCGGTATCTGTGGTTGTGTGGTGGGGAGAGCAGGCAGGCTGAGGTCCCCCGGTATCTGTGGTGGTGTGGTGGGGAGATCAGGCAGCCCAAGATCCCCCGGTATCTGCGGTGGTGTGGTGGGGTGATCAGGCAGTCTGAGGTCCACCGGTATCTGTGGTGGTTTGGTGTGGAGAGCAGGCAGTCTGAGGTCCCCCGTTATTTGCGGTGGTTTGGTTGGGAGTGCAGGCAGCCCATGGTGTCCCGGTATCTGTGGTGATTTGGTGGGGAGAGCAGGCAGCCTGGAGACCCCCGGTACTCGCGGTAGTTTGTTGGGGAGAGCAGGCAGCCTGAGGTCCCCCGGTATCTGCGGTGGTGTGGTGGGGAGAGCAGGCAGCCCGAGATCCACTGGTATCTGCGGTGATGTGGTGGGGAGAGCAGGCAGGCTGAGATCCCCCGGTATTTGCGGTAGTGCGGTGGGGAGAGCAGGCAGGCTGAGATCCCCCGGTATTTGCGGTAGTGCGGTGGGGAGAGCAGGCAGGCTGAGATCCCCCGGTATTTGCGGTGGTGTGGTGGGGAGAGCAGGCAGCCCAAGGTCCCCCGGTATCTGCGGTGGTGTGGTGGGGAGAGCAGCCAGCCCGAGGTCCCCCGGTATCTGCGGTGGTGTGGTGGGGAGAGCAGGCAGCCCGAGGTCCCCCGGTATCTGCGGTGGTGCGGTGGGGAGAGCAGGCAGCCCGAAGTCTCCCGGTATCTACGGTGGTGTGGTAGGGAGATCAGGCAGTCTGAGGTCCCCCAGTATTCGCGGTGGTTTGGTGGGGAGAGCAGGCAGCTCGAAATCCCCTGGTATCTGCGGTGGTGTGGTGGGGAGAGCAGGCAGCCCGAGGTCTCCCGGTGTCTACGGTGGTGTGGTAGGGAGATCAGGCAGTCTGAGGTCCCCCAGTATTCGCGGTGGTTTTGTGGGGTGAGCAGGCAGCCCAAGGTCCCCTGGTATTCGCGGTAGTTTGTTGGGGTGACCAGGCATCCTGAGGTACCCCGGTATCTGTGGTGGTGTGGTGGGGAGAGCAGGCAGCCCATTGTGTCCCGGTATCTGCGGTGGTGAGGTGGGGAGATCAGGCAGTCTGAGTTCCCCCAGTATTCGCGGTGGTTTGGTGGGATGAGCAGGCAGCCTGAGGTACCCCGGTATCTGCGGTGGTGCGGTGGGGAGAGCAGGCAGCCCGAGGTCCCTCGATATCTGCGGAGGAGTGGTGGGGAGTGCAGGCAGCCCGAGGTCCCCCGGTGTCAGTGGTGGTGTTGTGGGGAGAGCAGGCAGGCTGAGGTCCCCCGGTATCTGTGGTGGTTTGGTGGGAAGAGCAGGCACTCTGAGGTCCCCAGGTATTTGCGGTGGTTTGGTGGGGAGAGCTGGCAGCTTGAGGTCCTCCAGTATCTGGTGTGGTGTGGTTGGGAGAGCTGGCAGACTATGGTGTCCCGGTATCTGTGGTGATTTGGTGGGGAGAGCAGGCAGCCCAAGGTCCCTCGATATCTGCGGTTGTGCGGGGGGGAGAGCAGGCAGCCCGAGGTCCCTTGGTATCTGCGGTGGTGTGGTGGGGAGAGCAGGCAGCCTGAGGTCCCCCGGTATCAGCGATGGTGTGGTGAGGAGAGCAGGCAGCCCTAGGTGCCACGGTACTCGTGGTAGTTTGTTGGGGAGAGCAGGCAGCCTGAGGTCCCCCGGTATCTGCGGTGGTGTGCTGTGGAGAGCAGGCAGCCCATGGTGTCTCGGTATCTGTGGTGGTTTGGTGGGGAGAGTAGGCAGCCCGAGGTCCCTCGGTATTTGCGGTGGTGTGGTGGGGAGAGCAGGCAGCCCGAGTTCCCCCGGTATCTGTGGTGATTTGGTGGGAAGAGCCGGCGGTCTGAGGTGCCCCTGTATCTGTGGTGGTTTGGTGGGGAGAGCAGGCAGCCCATTGTGTCCCGGTATCTGCGGTGGTTTGGTGGGGAGAGCAGGCAGCCTGAGGTCCCCCGGTATCTGCGGTAGTTTGTTGGGGAGAGCAGGCAGCCCGAGGTGCCCCGGTACTCGCGGTGGTTTGGTGGGGAGAGCAGGCAGCCTGAGATCCCCCGGTATTTGCGGTAGTGCGGTGGGGAGAGCAGGCAGGCTGAGATCCCCCGGTATTTGCGGTAGTGCGGTGGGGAGAGCAGGCAGGCTGAGATCCCCCGGTATTTGCGGTGGTGTGGTGGGGAGAGCAGGCAGCCCGAGGTTCCCCGGTATTTGCGGTAGTGCGGTGGGGAGAGCAGGCACGCTGAGATTCCCCAGGTATTTGCGGTGGTGTGGTGGGGAGAGCAGGCAGGCTGAGATCCCAAGGTATTTGCGGTAGTTAGGTGGGGAGAGCAGGCAGGCTGAGATCCCCCGGTATTTGCGGTGGTGTGGTGGGGAGAGCAGGCAGCCCGAGATCCCCCGGTATCTGCGGTAGTGTGGTGGGGAGAGCAGGCAGCCCGAGGTCCCCCGGTAACTGCGGTGGTTTGGTGGGAAGAGCAGGCAGCCTGAGGTCCCCTGGTAACTGCGGTGGTTTGGTGGGGAGAGCAGGCAGCCTCAGGTCCCCCGGTATTTGTGGTGGTGTGGTGTGGTGGGGAGAGCAGGCAGCCCGAGGTCCCCCGGTAACTGCGGTGGTTTGGTGGGGAGAGCAGGCAGCCTGAGGTCCCCCAGTATCTGTGGTGGTGTGGTGGGGAGCGCAGGCAGCCTGAGGTCCCCCGGTATCTGTGGTGGTGTGGTGGGAAGAGCAGGCAGCCTGAGGTCCCCCGGTATCTGCGGTGGTTTGGTGGGGGGAGCAGGCAGCCTGAGGTCCCCCGGTGTCAGTGGTGGTGTTGTGGGGAGAGCAGGCAGGCTGAGGTCCCCCGGTATCTGTGGTGGTTTGGTGGGAAGAGCAGGCACTCTGAGGTCCCCAGGTATTTGCGGTGGTTTGGTGGGGAGAGCTGGCAGCTTGAGGTCCTCCAGTATCTGGTGTGGTGTGGTTGGGAGAGCTGGCAGACTATGGTGTCCCGGTATCTGTGGTGATTTGGTGGGGAGAGCAGGCAGCCCAAGGTCCCTCGGTATCTGCGGTTGTGCGGGGGGGAGAGCAGGCAGCCCGAGGTCCTTTGGTATCTGCGGTGGTGTGGTGGGGAGAGCAGGCAGCCTGAGGTCCCCCGGTATCAGCGATGGTGTGGTGAGGAGAGCAGGCAGCCCTAGGTGCCACGGTACTCGTGGTAGTTTGTTGGGGAGAGCAGGCAGCCTGAGGTCCCCCGGTATCTGCGGTGGTGTGCTGTGGAGAGCAGGCAGCCCATGGTGTCTCGGTATCTGTGGTGGTTTGGTGGGGAGAGTAGGCAGCCCGAGGTCCCTCGGTATTTGCGGTGGTGTGGTGGGGAGAGCAGGCAGCCCGAGTTCCCCCGGTATCTGTGGTGATTTGGTGGGAAGAGCCGGCGGTCTGAGGTGCCCCTGTATCTGTGGTGGTTTGGTGGGGAGAGCAGGCAGCCCATTGTGTCCCGGTATCTGCGGTGGTTTGGTGGGGAGAGCAGGCAGCCCGAGGTCCCCCGGTATCTGCGGTGGTGTGGTGGGGAGAGCAGGCAGCCCGAGGTCCCCCGGTATCTGCAGTGGTTTGGTGAGGAGAGCAGGCAGCCCGAGGTCCCCCGGTATCTGCGGTGGTGTGGTGGGGAGAGCAGGCAGCCCGAGTTCCCTCGGTATTTGCGGTGGTGCGGTGGGGAGAGCAGGCAGCCCGAGGCCCCTCGGTATCTGCGGTGGTGTGGTGGGGAGAGCAGGCAGGCTGAGGTCCCCTGGTATCTGCGGTGATTTGGTGGGGAGAGCAGGCAGCCTGAGGTCCCCCGGTATCTGCGCTGGTTTGGTGGGAAGAGCAGGCAGCCTGAGGTCCTCCAGTATCTGTGGTGGTGTGGTGGGGAGCGCAGGCAGCCTGAGGTCCCCCGGTATCTGTGGTGGTGCGGTGGGGAGAGCAGGCAGCCCGAGGCCCCTCGGTATCTGCGGTGGCGTGGTGTGGAGAGCAGGCAGCCCGAGGTCCCCCGGTATCTGTGGTGGTGTGGTGGGGAGAGCAGGCAGGCTGAGGTCCCCCGGTATCTGTGGTGGTTTGGTGGGGAGAGCAGGCACTCTGAGGTCCCCCGGTATTTGCGGTGGTTTGGTGGGGAGAGCTGGCAGCCCATGGTGTCCCGGTATCTGCGGTGGTGTGGTGGGGAGAGCAGGCAGCCTGAGGTCCCCCGGTATCTGTGGTAGTTTGTTGGGGAGAGCAGGCAGCCTGAGGTCCCCCGGTACTCACGGTAATTTGGTGGGGAGAGCTGGCAGCCTGAGGTCCTCCAGTATCTGGTGTGGTGTGGTGGGGAGAGCTGGCAACCCATGGTGTCCCGGTATCTGTGGTGATTTGGTGGGGAGAGCAGGCAGCCCGAGGTCTCCAAGTATCTGCGGTGGTGTGGTGGGGAGAGCAGGCAGCCTGAGGTCTGCCGGTATCTGCGGTAGTTTGTTGGGGAGAGCAGGCAGACTGAGGTCCCCCGGTACTTGCGGTAGTTTTTTGGGGAGAGCAGGCAACCTGAGGTCCCCCGGCATCTGCGGTGGTGCGGTGGGAAGAACAGGCAGCCCGAGGTCCCCCGGTATCTGCGGTGGTGTGCTGTGGAGAGCAGGCAGGCCAAGATCCCCCAGTATCTGCAGTGGTTTGGTGGGGAGAGCAGGTAGCCTGAGGTCCCCCGGTATTTGCGGTGCTGCGGTGGGGAGAGCGGGCAGCCCGAGGTCCCCCAGTATTCGCGGTAGTTTGTTGGGGTGAGCAGGCAGCCTGAGGTCCCCCGGTATTCGCGGTGGTATGGTGGGGTGAGCAGGCAGCCCGAGGTCCCCCAGTATCTGTGGTGGTGTGGTGGGGAGAGCAGGCAGGCTGAGGTCCCCCGGTATCTGTGGTGGTTTGGTGGGGAGAGCAGGCAGGCTGAGGTCCCCCGGTATTTGCGGTGATTTGGTGGGGAGAGCTGGCAGCCTGAGGTCCTCCAGTATCTGGTGTGGTGGGGAGAGCTGGCAGCCCATGGTGTCCCGGTATCTGTGGTGATTTGGTGGGGAGAGCAGGCAGGCTGAGGTCCCCCGGTATCTGTGGTGATTTGGTGGGAGAGCAGGCAGCCTGAGGTCCCCCGGTATCTGCGCTGGTTTGGTGGGAAGAGCAGGCAGCCCGAGGTCCCTCGGTATTTGCGGTGGTGCGGTGGGGAGAGCAGGCAGCCCGAGGCCCCTCGGTATCTGCGGTGGCGTGGTGTGGAGAGCAGGCAGCCCGAGGTCCCCCGGTATCTGTGGTGGTGTGGTGGGGAGAGCAGGCAGGCTGAGGTCCCCCGGTATCTGTGGTGGTTTGGTGGGGAGAGCAGGCACTCTGAGGTCCCCCGGTATTTGCGGTGGTTTGGTGGGGAGAGCTGGCAGCCCATGGTGTCCCGGTATCTGCGGTGGTGTGGTGGGGAGAGCAGGCAGCCTGAGGTCCCCCGGTATCTGTGGTAGTTTGTTGGGGAGAGCAGGCAGCCCGAGGTGCCCCGTTACTCGCGGTGGTTTGGTGGGGAGAGCAGGCAGCCTGAGATCCCCCGGTATTTGCGGTAGTGCGGTGGGGAGAGCAGGCAGGCTGAGATCCCCCGGTATTTGCGGTGGTGTGGTGGGGAGAGCAGGCAGCCCGAGGTTCCCCGGTATTTGCGGTAGTGCGGTGGGGAGAGCAGGCACGCTGAGATTCCCCAGGTATTTGCGGTGGTGTGGTGGGGAGAGCAGGCAGGCTGAGATCCCAAGGTATTTGCGGTAGTTAGGTGGGGAGAGCAGGCAGGCTGAGATCCCCCGGTATTTGCGGTGGTGTGGTGGGGAGAGCAGGCAGCCCGAGATCCCCCGGTATCTGCGGTAGTGTGGTGGGGAGAGCAGGCAGCCCGAGGTCCCCCGGTAACTGCGGTGGTTTGTATTAGTATTAGAAGAATACAGCGCAGTACAGGCCCTTGGGCCCTCGATGTTGCGCCGATCCAAGCCCACCTAAACTACACTAACCCACTATCCTCCATATACCTATCCAATGCCCTCTTAAATGCCCATAAAGAGGGAGAGTCCACCACTGTTACTGGCAGGGCATTCCATGAACTAACAACTCGCTGAGTGAAGAACCTACCCCTAACATCAGTCCTATATCTACCCCCCCTTAATTTAAAGCTATGCCCCCTTGTAATACCCGACTCAATACGCGGGAAAAGGTTCATACTGTCGACCCTATCTAACCCCCTAATCATCTTGTACACCTCAATCAAGTCACCCCTAAACCTTCTTTTCTCTAGTGAAAACAGCCCCAAGTGCCTCAGTCTTTCCTCATACGATTTTCCTTCCATACCAGGCAACATCCTGGTAAACCTCCTCTGCACCCGTTCCAATGCCTCCACATCCTTCCCATAGTATGGCGACCAAAACTGCACACAATATTCCAGATGCGGCCGTACCAGAGTCTTATACAACTGCATCATGACCTCAGGACTCCGGAACTCAATTCCTCTACCAATAAAAGCCAGTACGCCATATGCCTTCCTCACCGCACTATTTACCTGGGTGGCAACTTTCAGAGATCTGTGTACATGGACACCAAGATCCCTCTGCTCATCCACACTACCAAGTATCCGACCATTAGCCCAGTACCCTATCTTTTTGTTATTCTTCCCAAAGTGAATCACCTCGCACTTAGCTACATTGAATTCCATCTGCCACCTTTCTGTCCAGCTCTGCAGCTTCTCTATATCCTGCTGTAACCTGCCACATGCTTCCTCACTGTCAACAACTCCTCCGACTTTCGTATCATCCGCAAACTTGCTCACCCAACCTTCTAACCCCTCTTCCAGGTCATTTATAAAAATGACAAACAGCAATGGTCCCAAAACAGATCCTTGCGGAACACCGCTAGTGACGGCACTCCATGAAGAAACTTTGCCATCAACTACTACCCTCTGTCTTCTTCCATCCAGCCAATTTCTAATCCAAACCTCCAACTCACCCTCAATGCCATATCTCCGTATTTTCTGCAGTAGCCTACCATGGGGAACCTTATCAAACGCCTTACTAAAATCCATATACACCACATCTACCGCTTTCCCCTCGTCCACCTCCTTAGTCACCTTCTCAAAGAATTCAATAAGGTTTGTGAGGCACGACTTGCCCTTCACAAAACCATGCTGACTATCCTTGATCACATTATTCCTATCCAGATGTGCATAAATCCTATCCCTTACAATTCTCTCTAAGACTTTGCCCACAACAGAAGTGAGACTCACCGGCCTATAGTTACTAGGGCTATCCCTACTCCCCTTTTTGAACAAGGGAACCACATTTGCTATCCTCCAGTCTTCTGGGACTACTCCTGTAGACAAAGAGGACATAAAAATCAAGGCCAATGGCTCTGCAATCTCCTCCCTTGCTTCCCAGAGAATCCTAGGATAAATGCCATCAGGCCCAGGGGACTTATCTATTTTCACCTTTTCCAGGATTTCCAACACCTCTTCTCTACATACCTCAAAGCCATCCATTCTACTTATTTGTGCCTCAGTATTCTCATCGACAACAATGCCCTGTTCCTGAGTGAATACTGAAGAAAAGTATTCATTCAGTGTCTCCCCAATCTCTTCCGCCTCCACACGCAACTTCCCCCTACTATCCTTGACTGGACCTATTCCTACCCTAGTCATTCTTTTATTCCTAACATACCTATAGAAAGCCTTAGGGTTTTCCCTAATCCTATCTACTAAGGACCTTTCATGTCCCCTCCTTGCTGCTTTTAGCTCTCTCTTCAGGTCCTTCCTGGCTACCCTATAACTCTCAATCGCCCCAATTGAACCTTCACGTCTCATCTTGAGATAGGCCGCCCTCTTCCATTTAACAAGGGATTCCAATTCCTTATTAAACCACGGCTCCCTCGCACGACCCTTTCCTTCCTGCCTGACAGGTACATAATTATCAAGGACACTCAATAGTTGCCCCTTGAACAAGTTCCACATATCATTTACACTCTTGCCTTGGAGTCTACTTTTCCAAGCCACACATCCTAAGTCATGCCTCACCGCATCATAATTTCCCTTACCCCAGCTATAATTCTTGCCCTGTAGTGCACACTTATCCCTCTCCATCACGAGTGTAAAAATCACCGAATTATGGTCACTATCCCCAAAGTGCTCACCTACCTCTAATTCTAACACCTGGCCTGGTTCGTTACCCAGAACCAAATCCAGTATGGCCTCACCTCTTGTTGGCCTATCTACATATTGTGTCAGGAAACTCTCCTGCACACATTGAACAAACACTGACCCATCTAACGAACTTGAGCTATAGCTTTCCCAATCAATATCAGGAAAGTTAAAGTCCCCCATAACAACCACCCTATTACTGTCACTCATCTCCTGAATCACCTTCCCAATCCTTTCTTCAATGATTCTGGGATGGTGGGAAGAGCAGGTGGGAATGGTGGGAAGAGCAGGCAGCCTGAGGTCCCCTGGTAACTGCGGTGGTTTGGTGGGGAGAGCAGGCAGCCTCAGGTCCCCCGTTATTTGTGGTGGTGTGGTGTGGTGGGGAGAGCAGGCAGCCCGAGGTCCCCCGGTAACTGCGGTGGTTTGGTGGAGAGAGCAGGCAGCCTGAGGTCCCCCAGTATCTGTGGTGGTGTGGTGGGGAGCGCAGGCAGCCTGAGGTCCCCCGGTATCTGTGGTGGTGCGGTGGGGAGAGCAGGCAGCCCGAGGCCCCTCGGTATCTGCGGTGGCGTGGTGTGGAGAGCGGGCAGCCCGAGGTCCCCCGGTATTTGTGGTGGTGTGGTGGGGAGAGCAGGCAGGCTGAGGTCCCCCGGTATCTGTGGTGGTTTGGTGGGGAGAGCAGGCACTCTGAGGTCCCCCGGTATTTGCGGTGGTTTGGTGGGGAGAGCTGGCAGCCCATGGTGTCCCGGTATCTGCGGTGGTGTGGTGGGGAGAGCAGGCAGCCTGAGGTCCCCCGGTATCTGTGGTAGTTTGTTGGGGAGAGCAGGCAGCCTGAGGTCCCCCGGTACTCACGGTAATTTGGTGGGGAGAGCTGGCAGCCTGAGGTCCTCCAGTATCTGGTGTGGTGTGGTGGGGAGAGCTGGCAACCCATGGTGTCCCAGTATCTGTGGTGATTTGGTGGGGAGAGCAGGCAGCCCGAGGTCTCCAAGTATCTGCGGTGGTGTGGTGGGGAGAGCAGGCAGCCTGAGGTCCCCCGGTACTTGCGGTAGTTTTTTGGGGAGAGCAGGCAGACTGAGGTCCCCCGGCATCTGCGGTGGTGCGGTGGGAAGAACAGGCAGCCTGAGGTCCCCAGGTATCTAGAACATAGAACATAGAACAATACAGCGCAGTACAGGCCCTTTGGCCCTCGATGTTGCGCCGATCCAAGCCCACCTAACCTATACTAACCCACTATCCTCCATATGCCTATCCAATGCCCTCTTAAATGCCCATAAAGAGGGAGAGTCCACCACTGCTGCTGGCAGGGCATTCCATGAACTTACGACTCGCTGAGTGAAGAACCTACCTCTAACTTCAGTCCTATATCTACCCCCCTTAATTTAAAGCTATGCCCCCTTGTAATACCCGACTCCATACGCGGGAAAAGGTTCACACTGTCAACCCTATCTAACCCCCTAATCATCTTGTACACCTCAATCAAGTCACCCCTAAACCTTCTTTTCTCTAATGAAAATAGCCCCAAGTGTCTCAGTCTATCCTCATACGATCTTCCTTCCATACCAGGCAACATCCTGGTAAACCTCCTCTGCACCCGTTCCAGTGCCTCCACATCCTTCCTATAGTATGGCGACCAAAACTGCACACAATATTCCAGATGCGGCCGCACCAGAGTTTTATACAACTGCATCATGACCTCAGGACTCCGGAACTCAATTCCTCTACCAATAAAAGCCAGTACGCCATATGCCTTCCTCACCGCACTATTTACCTGGGTGGCAACTTTCAGAGATCTGTGTACATGGACACCAAGATCCCTCTGCTCATCCACACTACCAAGTATCCGACCATTAGCCCAGTACCCCATCTTTTTGTTATTCGTCCCAAAGTGAATCACCTCACATTTAGCTACATTGAATTCCATTTGCCACCTTTCTGCCCAGCTCTGCAGCTTCTCTATATCCTGCTGTAACCTGCCACATCCTTCCTCACTGTCAACAACTCCTCCGACTTTCGTATCATCCGCAAACTTGCTCACCCAACCTTCTAAACCCTCTTCCAGGTCATTTATAAAAATGACAAACAGCAATGGTCCCAAAACAGATCCTTGTGGAACACCGCTAGTGACGGCACTCCATGAAGAAACTTTGCCATCAACTACTACCCTCTGTCTTCTTCCATCCAGCCAATTCCTAATCCAAACCTCCAACTCACCCTCAATGCCATATCTCCGTATTTTCTGCAGTAGCCTACCATGGGGAACCTTATCAAACGCCTTACTAAAATCCATATATACCACATCTACCGCTTTCCCCTCATCAACCTCCTTCGTCACCTTTTCAAAGAATTCAATAAGGTTTGTGAGGCACGACCTGCCCTTCACAAAACCATGCTGACTATCCTTGATCACATTATTCCTATCCAGATGTGCATAAATCCTATCCCTTACAATTCTCTCTAAGACTTTGCCCACAACAGAAGTGAGACTCACCGGCCTATAATTACTAGGGTTATCCCTACTCCCCTTCTTGAACAAGGGAACCACATTTGCTAGCCTCCAGTCTTCTGGCACTACTCCTGTAGACAAAGAGGACATAAAAAGCAAGGCCAATGGCTCTGCAATCTCCTCCCTTGCTTCCCAGAGAATCCTAGGATAAATGCCATCAGGCCCAGGGGACTTATCTATTTTCACCTTTTCCAGGATTTCCAACACCTCTTCTCTACATACCTCAAAGCCATCCATTCTACTTATTTGTGACTCAGTATTCACATCGACGACAATGCCCTGTTCCTGAGTAAATACTGAAGAAAAGTATTCATTCAGTGCCTCCCCAATCTCTTCCGCCTCCACACGCAACTTCCCACTACTATCCTTGACTGGACCTATTCCTACCCTAGTCATTCTTTTATTCCTAACATACCTATAGAAAGCCTTAGGGTTTTCCCTAATCCTACCGACTAAGGACCTTTCATGTCCCCTCCTTGCTGCTCTTAACTCTCTCTTCAGGTCCTTCCTGGCTACCCTATAACTCTCAATCGCCCCAATTGAACCTTCACGTCTCATCTTGAGATAGGCCGCCCTCTTCCATTTAACAAGGGATTCCAATTCCTTATTAAACCACGGCTCCCTCGCACGACCCTTTCCTCCCTGCCTGACAGGTACATAATTATCAAGGACACTCAATAGTTGCTCCTTGAACAAGCTCCACATATCATTTACACTCTTGCCTTGGAGTCTACTTTTCCAGGCCACACATCCTAAGTCATGCCTCACCGCATCATAATTTCCCTGACCCCAGCTATAACTCTTGCCCTGTAGTACACACTTATCCCTCTCCATCACGAGAGTAAAAATCACCGAATTATGGTCACTATCCCCAAAGTGCTCTCCACAGCACATCTGCGGTGATGTGCTGTGGAGAGCAGGCAGGCCAAGATCCCCCAGTATTTGCAGTGGTTTGGTGGGGAGAGCAGGCACTCTGAGGTCCCCCGGTATTTGCGGTGGTTTGGTGGGGAGAGCTGGCAGCCTGAGGTCCTCCAGTATCTAGTGTGGTGTGGTGGGGAGAGCTGACAGCCCATGGTGTCCTGGTATCTATGGTGATTTGGTGGGGAGAGCAGGCAGACTGAGGTCCCCCGGTATCTGTGGTGATTTGGTGGGGAGAGCAGGCAGCCCGAGGTCCCTCGGTATTTGCGGTGGTGCGGAGGGGAGGGCAGGCAGCCCGAGGTCCCCCGGTATCTGTGGTGGTTTGGTGGGGAGAGCAGGCAGCCCGAGGTCCCCCGGTATTTGCGGTGCTGCGGTGGGAAGAACAGGCAGCCCGAGGTCCCCCGGTATTCGCGGCAGTTTGTTGGGGTGAGCAGGCAGCCTGAGGTCCCCCGGTATTCGCCGTGGTTTGTTGGGGAGAGCAGGCAGCCCGAGATCCCCTCGGCATCTGTGGTGGTGTGGTGGGGAGAGCAGGCAGGCTGAGGTCCCCCGGTATCTGTGGTGGTTTGGTGGGGAGAGCAGGCACTCTGAAGTCCCCCGGTATTTGCGGTGGTTTGGTGGGGAGAGCTGGCAGCCTGAGGTCCTTCAGTATCTGGTGTGGTGTGGTGGGGAGAGCTGGCAGCCCATGGTGTCCCGGTATCTGTGGTGGTTTGGTGGGGAGAGCAGGCACTCTGAGGTCCCCCAGTATTTGCGGTGGTTTGGTGGGGAGAGCTGGCAGCCCATGGCGTCCCGGTATCTGCGGTGGTGCGGTGGGGAGAGCAGGCAGCCTGAGGACCCCCGGTATCTGTGGTAGTTTGTTGGGGAGAGCAGGCAGCCTGAGGTCCCCCGGTACTCGCGGTAGTTTGTTGGGGAGAGCAGGCAGCCTGGGATCCCCCGGTATTCACGGTGGTGTTGTGGGGAGAGCAGGCAGCCCATGGTGGCCCCATATCTGCGGTGGTGTGGTGGGGAGAGCAGGCAGCCCATGTTGTCCCCGTATCTGTGGTGGTGTGGTTGGGAGAGCAGGCAGCCCGAGGTCCCCCAGTATCTGCGGTGGTGTGGTGAGGAGAGCAGGCAGCCTGAGGTTCCCCGGTATCTGCGGTGGTTTGGTGGGGAGTGCAGGCAGCCCCAGGTCCCCCGGTATCTGTGGTAGTGTGGTGGGGAGAGCAGGCAGCCCCAGGTCCTCCGGTATCTGCAGTGGTGTGGTGGGGAGAGCAGGCAGCCCGAGGTCCCCCGGTATCTGCGGTGGTGTTGTGTGGAGAGCAGGAAGCCAGAGTTCCCCCCAGTATCTGCGGCGGTGTGGTTGAGAGAGCAGGCAGCCCGGGGTCCCCCGGTATCTGCGGTGGTGTGGTGGGAAGAGCAGGCGGTCTGAAGTCCCCCGGTATCTGCGGTGGTGTGGTGGGGAGAGCAGGCAGCCCGAGGTCCCCCGGAATTCGCGGTTGTGTGGTGGGGAGAGCAGGCAGCCCATGGTGACCCTATAACTGCGGTGGTGTGGTTGGGAGACCAGGCGGCCCGAGGTCCCCTGGTATCTGCGGTGGTGTGGTGGGTAGAGCAGGCAGCCCATGATGTTCCGGTATCTTGGTGGTGTGGTGAGGAGAGCAGGCGGTCTGAGGTCCCCCGGTATCTGCGGTGGTGTGGTGGGGAGAGCAGGCAGCCCGAGGTCCCCCGGTATTCGCGGTGGTGTGGTGGGGAGAGCAGGCAGCCCATGGTGACCCCTTAACTGCGGTGGTGTGGTTGGGAGACCAGGCGGCCCGAGGTCCCCTGGTATCTGCGGTGGTGTGGTGGGGAGAGCAGGCAGCGCATGGTGTCCCGGTATCTGCGGTGGTGCGGTGGGGTGAGCAGGCAGCCCGAGATGCCCCGGTATTTGCGGTAGTGTGATAGGGAGAGCAGGCAGCCTGAGGTCCCCCGGTATTCGCGGTGGTGTGGTGGGGAGAGCAGGCAGCCTGAGGTCCCCCGGTATCTGCAGTGGTGTGGTGGGGAGAGCAGGCAGCCCGAGGTCGCCCGGTATCTGCGGTGGTTTGCTGGGGAGAGCAGGCAGCCCATGGTGTCCCCATATCTGTGGTGGTGTGGTGACAAGAGCAGGCAGCCTGAGGTTCCCCGGTATCTGCGGTGGTTTGGTGGGGAGTGCAGGCAGCCCGAGGTCCCCCGGTATCTGCAGTGGTCTGGTGGGGAGAGCAGGCAGCCCGAGGTCGCCCGGTATCTGCGGTGGTTTGTTGGGGAGAGCAGGCAGCCCATGGTGTCCCCATATCTGCGGTGGTGTGGTGGGGAGAGCAGGCAGCCCATGTTGTCCCCGTATCTGTGGTGGTGTGGTTGGGAGAGCAGGCAGCCCGAGGTCCCCCAGTATTTGCGGTGGTGTGGTGAGGAGAGCAGGCAGCCCGAGGTCCCCCAGTATCTGTGGTGGTGTGGTTGGGAGAGCAGGCAGCCCGAGGTCCCCCAGTATCTGTGGTGGTGTGGTTGGGAGAGCAGGAAGCCCGAGGTCCCCCAGTATCTGCGGTGGTGTGGTGAGGAGAGCAGGCAGCCTGAGATTCCCCGGTATCTGCGGTGGTTTGGTGGGGAGAGCAGGCAGCCCCAGGTCACCCGGTATCTGCAGTGGTGTGGTGGGGAGAGCAGGCAGCCCGAGGTGCCCCGGTACCTGTGGTGGTTTGGTGAGGAGAGCAGGCAGCACGAGGTCCCCCGGTATCTGTGGTGGTTTGGTGGGGAGAGCAGGCGGTCTGAGGTCCCCCGGTATCTGTGGTGGTTTGGTGGGGAGAGCAGGCAGCACGAGGTCCCCCGGTATTCGCGGTGGTGTGGTGGGGAGAGCAGGCAGCCCGAGGTCCCCCGGTATTCGCGGTGGTGTGGTGGGGAGAGCAGGCAGCCCGAGGTCCCCCGGTATTCACGGTGGTGTTGTGGGGAGAGCAGGCAGCCCATGGTGGCCCCATATCTGCGGTGGTGTGGTGGGGAGAGCAGGCAGCCCATGTTGTCCCCGTATCTGTGGTGGTGTGGTGACGAGAGCAGGCAGCCTGAGGTCCCCCGGTATCTGCAGTGGTGTGGTGGGGAGAGCAGGCAGCCCGAGGTCGCCCGGTATCTGCGGTGGTTTGTTGGGGAGAGCAGGCAGCCCATGGTGTCCCCATATCTGCGGTGGTGTGGTGGGGAGAGCAGGCAGCCCATGTTGTCCCCGTATCTGTGGTGGTGTGGTTGGGAGAGCAGGCAGCCCGAGGTCCCCCAGTATCTGCGGTGGTGTGGTGAGGAGAGCAGGCAGCCTGAGGTTCCCCGGTATCTGCGGTGGTTTGGTGGGGAGTGCAGGCAGCCCGAGGTCCCCCGTATCTGCAGTGGTGTGGTGGGGAGAGCAGGCAGCCCGAGGTCGCCCGGTATCTGCGGTGGTTTGTTGGGGAGAGCAGGCAGCCCATGGTGTCCCCATATCTGCGGTGGTGTGGTGGGGAGAGCAGGCAGCCCGAGGTCCCCCGGTATTCGCGGTGGTGTGGTGGGGAGAGCAGGCAGGCTGTGGTCCCCCGGTATTTGCGGTGATTTGGTGGGGAGAGCTGGCAGCCTGAGGTCCTCCAGTATCTGCGGCGGTGTGGTTGGGAGAGCAGGCAGCCCGAGGTCCCCCAGTATCTGCGGTGGTGTGGTGAGGAGAGCAGGCAGCCTGAGGTTCCCCGGTATCTGCGGTGGTTTGGTGGGGAGTGCAGGCAGCCCCAGGTCCCCCGGTATCTGTGGTAGTGTGGTGGGGAGAGCAGGCAGCCCCAGGTCCCCCGGTATCTGCAGTGGTGTGGTGGGGAGAGCAGGCAGCCCGAGGTCCCCCGGTATCTGCGGTGGTGTTGTGTGGAGAGCAGGAAGCCAGAGTTCCCCCCAGTATCTGCGGCGGTGTGGTTGAGAGAGCAGGCAGCCCGGGGTCCCCCGGTATCTGCGGTGGTGTGGTGGGAAGAGCAGGCGGTCTGAGGTCCCCCGGTATCTGCGGTGGTGTGGTGGGGAGAGCAGGCAGCCCGAGGTCCCCCGGAATTCGCGGTTGTGTGGTGGGGAGAGCAGGCAGCCCATGGTGACCCTATAACTGCGGTGGTGTGGTTGGGAGACCAGGCGGCCCGAGGTCCCCTGGTATCTGCGGTGGTGTGGTGGGTAGAGCAGGCAGCCCATGATGTTCCGGTATCTTGGTGGTGTGGTGAGGAGAGCAGGCGGTCTGAGGTCCCCCGGTATCTGCGGTGGTGTGGTGGGGAGAGCAGGCAGCCCGAGGTCCCCCGGTATTCGCGGTGGTGTGGTGGGGAAAGCAGGCAGCCCATGGTGACCCCTTAACTGCGGTGGTGTGGTTGGGAGACCAGGCGGCCCGAGGTCCCCTGGTATCTGCGGTGGTGTGGTGGGGAGAGCAGGCAGCGCATGGTGTCCCGGTATCTGCGGTGTTGCGGTGGGGAGAGCAGGCAGTCTGAGATCCCCCGGTATCTGCGGTGGTGTGGTGGGGAGAGCAGGCAGCCCCAGGTCCCCCGGTATCTCCGGTGGTGTGGTGGGGAGAGCAGGCATCCCAAGGTCCCCCGGTATTCACGGTGGTGTTGTGGGGAGAGCAGGCAGCCCATGGTGTCCCAGTATCTGTGGTGGTGCGGTGGGGAGAGCAGGCAGTCTGAGGTCCCCCGGTATCTGCGGTGGTGTGGTGGGGAGAGCAGGCAGCCCCAGGTCCCCCGGTATCTCCGGTGGTGTTGTGGGGCGAGCAGGCAGCCCATGGTGACCCGGTATCTGCGGTGGTGCGGTGGGGAGAGCTGGAAGTCTGAGGTCCCCCGGTATCTGCAGTGGTGTGGTGGTGAGAGAGCAGGCAGCCTGAGCTTCCCTGGTATCTGCGGTGGTTTGGTGTGGAGAGCAGGCAGCCCATTGTGTCCCGGTATTTGCGGTGGTGTGGTGTGGAAAGCAGGCAGCCCCATGGTGTCCCGGTATCTGCGATGGTGTGGTGAGGAGAGCAGGCAGCCCGAGGTTACCGGTACTCGCGGTAGTTTGTTGGGGAGAGCAGGCAGCCTGAGGTCCCCCGGTATCTGCGGTGGTGTGGTGGGAAGAGCAGGCAGCCCATGGCGTCCCGGTATCCGCGATGGTGTGGTGAGGAGAGCAGGCAGCCCGAGGTGCCGCGGTACCTGTGGTGGTTTGATGGGGAGAGTAGGCAGTCTGAGGTCCCCCGGTATCTGTGGTGGTTTGGTGGGGAGAGCAGGTGGTCTGAGGTCCCCCGGTATCTGTGGTGGTTTGGTGGGGAGAGCAGGCGGTCTGAGGTCCACCGGTATCTGTGGTGGTTTGGTGGGGAGAGCAGGCAACCCGAGGTCCCCCGGTATTCGCAGTGGTGTGGTGGGGAGAGCAGGCAGCCCGAGGTCCCCCGGTATTAGCGGTGGTGTGGTGGGGAGAGCAGGCAGCCCGAGGTCCCCCGGTATTCACGGTGGTGTTGTGGGGAGAGCAGGCAGCCCATGGTGGCCCCATATCTGCGGTGGTGTGGTGGGGAGAGCAGGCAGCCCATGTTGTCCCCGTATCTGTGGTGTTGTGGTGAGGAGAGCAGGCAGCCTGAGGTTCCCCGGTATCTGCGGTGGTTTGGTGGGGAGAGCAGGCAGCCTGAGGTTCCCCGGTATCTGCGGTGGTTTGGTGGGGAGTGCAGGCAGCCCCCGGTCCCCCGGTATCTGTGGTAGTGTGGTGGGGAGAGCAGGCAGCCCCAGGTCCCCCGGTATCTGCAGTGGTGTGGTTGAGAGACCAGCAGCCCGGGGTCCCCCGGTATCTGCGGTGGTGTGGTGGGAAGAGCAGGCAGCCCAAGGTCCCCTGGTATTTGCGGTGGTGTGGTCTGAAAGCAGGCAGCCCATGGTGTTCTGGTGTCCGCGATGGTGTGGTGAGGAGAGCAGGCAGCCCGAGGTGCCCCGGTATCTGCGCTGGTTTGATGGGGAGAGTAAGCAGTCTGAGGTCCCCCGGTATTCACGGTGGTGTTGTGGGGAGAGCAGGCAGCCCATGGTGGCCCCATATCTGCGGTGGTGTGGTGGGGAGAGCAGGCAGCCCGAGGTCCCCCGGTATTCGCGGTGGTGTGGTGGGGAGAGCAGGCAGCCCATGGTGACCCTATAACTGCGGTGGTGTGGTGGGGAGAGCAGGCAGCCCATGTTGTCCCCGTATCTGCGGTGGTGTGGTTGGGAGACCAGGCGGCCCGAGGTCCCCTGGTATCTGCGGTGGTGTGGTGAGGAGAGCAGGCAGCCTGAGGTCCCCGGTATCTGCGGTGGTGTGGCGGGGAGAGCAGGCAGCCCCAGGTCCCCCGGTATCTGCGGTGGTGTGGTGGGGAGAGCAGGCAGCCCCAGGTGCCCCGGTATCTCCGGTGGTGTGGTGGGGAGAGCAGGCAGCGCATGGTGTCCCGGTATCTGCGGTGGTGTGGTGGGGAGAGCAAGCAGCCCGAAGTCCCCCGGTATTCGCGGTGGTGTGGTGGGGAGAGCAGGCGGTCTGAGGTCCCCCGGTATCTGTGGTGGTTTGGTGGGGAGAGCAGGCGGTCTGAGGTCCCCCGGTATCTGTGGTGGTTTGGTGGGGAGAGCAGGCGGTCTGAGGTCCCCCGGTATCTGTGGTGGTTTGGTGGGGAGAGCAGGCAGCCCGAGGTCCCCCGGTATTCACGGTGGTGTGGTGGGGACAGCAAGCAGCCCGAGGTCCCGCGGTATTCGCGGTGGTGTGGTGGGGAGAGCAGGCATCCCGAGGTCCCCCGGTATTCACGGTGGTGTTGTGGGGAGAGCAGGCAGCCCATGGTGTCCCCATATCTGCGGTAGTGTGGTGGGGAGAGCAGGCAGCCCATGTTGTCCCCATATCTGTGGTGGTGTGGTTGGGAGAGCAGGCAGCCCATGATGTTCCGGTATCTTGGTGTTGTGGTGAGGAGAGCAGGCAGCCTGAGGTTCCCCGGTATCTGCGGTGGTGTGGTGGGGAGAGCAGGCAGCCCCAGGTCCCCAGGTATCTGCAGTGGTGTGGTGGGGAGAGCAGGCAGCCCGAGGTCGCCCGGTATCTGCGGTGGTTTGTTGGGGAGAGCAGGCAGCCCATGGTGTCCCCGTATCTGCGGTGGTGTGGTTGGGAGAGCAGGCAGCCCGAGGTCCCCCGGTATCTGCGGTGGTGTTGTGTGGAGAGCAGGAAGCCCGAGTTCCCCCCAGTATCTGCGGTGGTGTGGTTGAGAGAGCAGGCAGCCCGGGGTCGCCCGGTATCTGCGGTGGTTTGTTGGGGAGAGCAGGCAGCCCAAGTTGTCCCCGTATCTGCGGTGGTGTGGTTGGGAGAGCAGGCAGCCCGAGGTCCCCCGGTATCTGCGGTGGTGTTGTGTGGAGAGCAGGAAGCCCGAGTTCCCCCCAGTATCTGCGGTGGTGTGGTTGAGAGAGCAGGCAGCCCGGGGTCCCCCGGTATCTGCGGTGGTGTGGTGGGAAGAGCAGGCAGCCCGAGGTGCCCCGGTATCTGCGCTGGTTTGATGGGGAGAGTAGGCAGTCTGAGGTCCCCCGGTATCTGCGGTGGTGTGGTGGGAAGAGCAGGCGGTCTGAGGTCCCCCGGTATCTGTGGTGGCTTGGTGGGGAGAGCAGGCAGCCCGAGGTCCCCCGGTATTCGCGGTGGTGTGGTGGGGAGAGCAGGAAGCCCATGGTGACCCCATAACTGCGGTGGTGTGGTGGGGAGAGCAGGCAGCCCATGTTGTCCCCGTATCTGCGGTGGTGTGGTTGGGAGACCAGGCAGCCCGAGGAACCCCAGTATCTGCGGTGGTGTGGTGTGGAGAGCAGGAAGCCCGAGGTCCCCTGGTATCTGCGGTGGTGTGGTGTGGAGAGCAGGAAGCCCGAGGTCCCCTGGTATCTGCGGTGGTGTGGTGAGGAGAGCGGGCAGCCTGAGGTCCCCCAGTATCTTGGTGGTTTTGTGGGGAGTGCAGGCAGCCCATGGTGTCCCGGTATCTGCGGTGGTGTGGTGGGGAGTGCAGGCAGCCCATGGTGTCCCGGTATCTGCGGTGGTGTGGTGGGGAGAGCAGGCAGTCTGAGATACCCCGGTATCTGCGGTGGTGCGGTGGGGAGAGCAGGCAGCCCCAGGTGCCCCGGTATCTCCGGTGGTGTTGTGGGGCGAGCAGGCAACCCATGGTGTCCCGGTATCTGCGGTAGTGCGGTGGGGAGAGCTGGAAGTCTGAGGTCCCCCGGTATCTGCAGTGGTGTGGTGGTGAGAGAGCAGGCAACCCATGGTGTCCCGGTATCTGCGGTGGTGTGGTGGGGAGAGCAGGCAGCCCCTGGTGTCCCCGCATCTGCGGTGGTGTGGTTGAGAGAGCAGGCAGCCCGAGGTCCCCCGATATCTGCGGTGGTTTGATGGGGAGAGCAGGCTGCCCCAGGCCCCACGGTATCTGTGGTGGTGTGGTTGAGAGAGCAGGCAGCCCAAGATCCCCCGGTATCTGCGGCGGTGTGGTCGGGCGAGCAAGCAGCCTGAGGTCCTCCGGTATCTGCGGTGGTTTGATGGGGAGAGCAGGCAGCCCGAGGCCCCACGGTATCTGCAGTGGTTTGGTGGGGAGAGCAGGAAGTCTGAGGTCCCCCGTTATCTGCAGTAGTTTGGTGGGGAGAGCTGGCAGCCCGAGGCCCCACGGTATCTGTGGTGGTGTGGTGGGGAGAGCAGGCAGCCTGAGGTCCCCCGGTATCTGCAGTGGTGTGGTTGCAAGAGCAGGAAGCCCGAGGTCCCCCGGTATCTGCGGTGGTGTGGTTGCGAGAGCAGGCAGCCCGAGGTTCCCCGGTATCTGCGGTGGTGTGGTGTGGAGAGCAGGAAGCCCGAGGTCCCCCGGTATCTGTGGTGGTTTGGTTGCGAGAGCAGGCAGCCCGAGGTCCCCCGGTATCTGCGGTGGTGTTGTGTGGAGAGCAGGAAGCCCGAGTTCCCCCCAGTATCTGCGGTGGTGTGGTTGAGAGAGCAGGCAGCCCGGGGTCGCCCGGTATCTGCGGTGGTTTGTTGGGGAGAGCAGGCAGCCCAAGTTGTCCCCGTATCTGCGGTGGTGTGGTTGGGAGAGCAGGCAGCCCGAGGTCCCCCGGTATCTGCGGTGGTGTTGTGTGGAGAGCAGGAAGCCCGAGTTCCCCCCAGTATCTGCGGTGGTGTGGTTGAGAGAGCAGGCAGCCCGGGGTCCCCCGGTATCTGCGGTGGTGTGGTGGGAAGAGCAGGCAGCCCGAGGTGCCCCGGTATCTGCGCTGGTTTGATGGGGAGAGTAGGCAGTCTGAGGTCCCCCGGTATCTGCGGTGGTGTGGTGGGAAGAGCAGGCGGTCTGAGGTCCCCCGGTATCTGTGGTGGCTTGGTGGGGAGAGCAGGCAGCCCGAGGTCCCCCGGTATTCGCGGTGGTGTGGTGGGGAGAGCAGGAAGCCCATGGTGACCCCATAACTGCGGTGGTGTGGTGGGGAGAGCAGGCAGCCCATGTTGTCCCCGTATCTGCGGTGGTGTGGTTGGGAGACCAGGCAGCCCGAGGAACCCCAGTATCTGCGGTGGTGTGGTGTGGAGAGCAGGAAGCCCGAGGTCCCCTGGTATCTGCGGTGGTGTGGTGTGGAGAGCAGGAAGCCCGAGGTCCCCTGGTATCTGCGGTGGTGTGGTGAGGAGAGCGGGCAGCCTGAGGTCCCCCAGTATCTTGGTGGTTTTGTGGGGAGTGCAGGCAGCCCATGGTGTCCCGGTATCTGCGGTGGTGTGGTGGGGAGTGCAGGCAGCCCATGGTGTCCCGGTATCTGCGGTGGTGTGGTGGGGAGAGCAGGCAGTCTGAGATACCCCGGTATCTGCGGTGGTGCGGTGGGGAGAGCAGGCAGCCCCAGGTGCCCCGGTATCTCCGGTGGTGTTGTGGGGCGAGCAGGCAACCCATGGTGTCCCGGTATCTGCGGTAGTGCGGTGGGGAGAGCTGGAAGTCTGAGGTCCCCCGGTATCTGCAGTGGTGTGGTGGTGAGAGAGCAGGCAACCCATGGTGTCCCGGTATCTGCGGTGGTGTGGTGGGGAGAGCAGGCAGCCCCTGGTGTCCCCGCATCTGCGGTGGTGTGGTTGAGAGAGCAGGCAGCCCGAGGTCCCCCGATATCTGCGGTGGTTTGATGGGGAGAGCAGGCTGCCCCAGGCCCCACGGTATCTGTGGTGGTGTGGTTGAGAGAGCAGGCAGCCCAAGATCCCCCGGTATCTGCGGCGGTGTGGTCGGGCGAGCAAGCAGCCTGAGGTCCTCCGGTATCTGCGGTGGTTTGATGGGGAGAGCAGGCAGCCCGAGGCCCCACGGTATCTGCAGTGGTTTGGTGGGGAGAGCAGGAAGTCTGAGGTCCCCCGTTATCTGCAGTAGTTTGGTGGGGAGAGCTGGCAGCCCGAGGCCCCACGGTATCTGTGGTGGTGTGGTGGGGAGAGCAGGCAGCCTGAGGTCCCCCGGTATCTGCAGTGGTGTGGTTGCAAGAGCAGGAAGCCCGAGGTCCCCCGGTATCTGCGGTGGTGTGGTTGCGAGAGCAGGCAGCCCGAGGTTCCCCGGTATCTGCGGTGGTGTGGTGTGGAGAGCAGGAAGCCCGAGGTCCCCCGGTATCTGTGGTGGTTTGGTTGCGAGAGCAGGCAGCCCGAGGTCCCCCGGTATCTGCGGTGGTGTGGTCTGGAGAGCAGGAAGCCTGAGGTCCCCGGGTATCTGTGGTGGTTTGGTGGGGTGAGCAGGCTGCCCATGGTGTCCCCATATCTGCAGTGGTGTGGTGGGGAGAGCAGGCAGCCCATGTTGTCCCCGTATCTGCGGTGGTGTGGTTGGGAGAGCAGGCAGCCGGGGTCCCCCGGTATCTGCGGTGGTGTGGTGTGGAGAGCAGGAAGCCCGAGGTCCCCCGGTATCTGCGGTGGTGTGGTGGGTAGAGCAGGCAGCCCATGATGTTCCGGTATCTTGGTGGTGTGGTGGGGAGAGCATGCAGCCTGAGGTCCCCCGGTATCTGTGGTGGTTTGGTGGGGAGTGCAGGCAGCCCCAGATCCCCCGGTATCTGCGGTGGTGTGGTGTGGAGAGCAGGCAGCCCCAGGTCCCCCGGTATCTGCGGTTGTTTGGTGGGGCGTGCAGGCAGCCCGAGGTCCCCCGGTATCTGCGGTGGTGTGGTGGGTAGAGCAGGCAGCCCATGATGTTCCGGTATCTTGGTGGTGTGGTGGGGAGAGCAGGCAGCCTGAGGTCCCCCAGTATCTGCGGTGGTGTGGTGGGTAGAGCAGGCAGCCCATGATGTTCCGGTATCTTGGTGGTGTGGTGGGGAGAGCAGGCAGCCTGAGGTCCCCCGGTATCTGCGGTGGTTTGGTGGGGAGAGCAGGAAGCCCGAGGTCCCCCGGTATCTGCGGTGGTGTGGTGGGTAGAGCAGGCAGCGCATGATGTTCCGGTATCTTGGTGGTGTGGTGGGGAGAGCAGGCAGCCTGAGGTCCCCCGGTATCTGCGGTGGTTTGGTGGGGAGAGCAGGCAGCCCATGGTGTCCCCGTATCTGCGGTGGTGTGGTGGGGAGAGCAGGCTGCCCGAGGTCCCCCGGTATCTGCGGTGGTGTGGTGTGGAGAGCAGGTAGCCCGAAGTCCCCCGGTATCTGCGGTGGTATGGTGGGTAGAGCAGGCAGCCCCTGATGTTCCGGTGTCTTGGTGGTGTGGTGGGGAGAGCAGGCAGCCCATGGTGTTCCGGTATCTGCGGTGGTGTAGTGTGGAGAGCAGGAAGCCCGAGGTCCCCTGGTATCTGCGGTGGTGTGGTGTGGAGAGCAGGAAGCCCGAGGTCCCCTGGTATCTGCGGTGGTGTGGTGAGGAGAGCAGGCAGCCTGAGGTCCCCCAGTATCTTGGTGGTTTTGTGGGGAGTGCAGGCAGCCCATGGTGTCCCGGTATCTGCGGTGGTGTGGTGGGGAGTGCAGGCAGCCCATGGTGTCCCGGTATCTGCGGTGGTGTGGTGGGGAGAGCAGGCAGTCTGAGATACCCCGGTATCTGCGGTGGTGCGGTGGGGAGAGCAGGCAGCCCCAGGTGCCCCGGTATCTCCGGTGGTGTTGTGGGGCGAGCAGGCAACCCATGGTGTCCCGGTATCTGCGGTAGTGCGGTGGGGAGAGCTGGAAGTCTGAGGTCCCCCGGTATCTGCAGTGGTGTGGTGGTGAGAGAGCAGGCAACCCATGGTGTCCCGGTATCTGCGGTGGTGTGGTGGGGAGAGCAGGCAGCCCCTGGTGTCCCCGCATCTGCGGTGGTGTGGTTGAGAGAGCAGGCAGCCCGAGGTCCCCCGATATCTGCGGTGGTTTGATGGGGAGAGCAGGCTGCCCCAGGCCCCACGGTATCTGTGGTGGTGTGGTTGAGAGAGCAGGCAGCCCAAGATCCCCCGGTATCTGCGGCGGTGTGGTCGGGCGAGCAAGCAGCCTGAGGCCCCACGGTATCTGCAGTGGTTTGGTGGGGAGAGCAGGAAGTCTGAGGTCCCCCGTTATCTGCAGTAGTTTGGTGGGGAGAGCTGGCAGCCCGAGGCCCCACGGTATCTGTGGTGGTGTGGTGGGGAGAGCAGGCAGCCTGAGGTCCCCCGGTATCTGCAGTGGTGTGGTTGCAAGAGCAGGCAGCCCGAGGTCCCCCGGTATCTGCGGTGGTGTGGTTGCGAGAGCAGGCAGCCCGAGGTTCCCCGGTATCTGTGGTGGTTTGGTTGCGAGAGCAGGCAGCCCGAGGTCCCCCGGTATCTGCGGTGGTGTGGTCTGGAGAGCAGGAAGCCTGAGGTCCCCGGGTATCTGTGGTGGTTTGGTGGGGTGAGCAGGCTGCCCATGGTGTCCCCATATCTGCAGTGGTGTGGTGGGGAGAGCAGGCAGCCCATGTTGTCCCCGTATCTGCGGTGGTGTGGTTGGGAGAGCAGGAAGCCCGAGGTCCCCCGGTATCTGCGGTGGTGTGGTGGGTAGAGCAGGCAGCCCATGATGTTCCGGTATCTTGGTGGTGTGGTGGGGAGAGCAGGCAGCCCATGATGTTCCGGTATCTTGGTGGTGTGGTGGGGAGAGCATGCAGCCTGAGGTCCCCCGGTATCTGTGGTGGTTTGGTGGGGAGTGCAGGCAGCCCCAGATCCCCCGGTATCTGCGGTGGTGTGGTGTGGAGAGCAGGCAGCCCCAGGTCCCCCGGTATCTGCGGTTGTTTGGTGGGGCGTGCAGGCAGCCCGAGGTCCCCCGGTATCTGCGGTGGTGTGGTGGGTAGAGCAGGCAGCCCATGATGTTCCGGTATCTTGGTGGTGTGGTGGGGAGAGCAGGCAGCCTGAGGTCCCCCGGTATCTGCGGTGGTGTGGTGGGTAGAGCAGGCAGCCCATGATGTTCCGGTATCTTGGTGGTGTGGTGGGGAGAGCAGGCAGCCTGAGGTCCCCCGGTATCTGCGGTGGTTTGGTGGGGAGAGCAGGAAGCCCGAGGTCCCCCGGTATCTGCGGTGGTGTGGTGGGTAGAGCAGGCAGCGCATGATGTTCCGGTATCTTGGTGGTGTGGTGGGGAGAGCAGGCAGCCTGAGGTCCCCCGGTATCTGCGGTGGTTTGGTGGGGAGAGCAGGCAGCCCATGGTGTCCCCGTATCTGCGGTGGTGTGGTGGGGAGAGCAGGCTGCCCGAGGTCCCCCGGTATCTGCGGTGGTGTGGTGTGGAGAGCAGGTAGCCCGAAGTCCCCCGGTATCTGCGGTGGTATGGTGGGTAGAGCAGGCAGCCCCTGATGTTCCGGTGTCTTGGTGGTGTGGTGGGGAGAGCAGGCAGCCCATGGTGTTCCGGTATCTGCGGTGGTGTAGTGTGGAGAGCAGGAAGCCCGAGGTCCCCTGGTATCTGCGGTGGTGTGGTGTGGAGAGCAGGAAGCCCGAGGTCCCCTGGTATCTGCGGTGGTGTGGTGAGGAGAGCAGGCAGCCTGAGGTCCCCCAGTATCTTGGTGGTTTTGTGGGGAGTGCAGGCAGCCCATGGTGTCCCGGTATCTGCGGTGGTGTGGTGGGGAGTGCAGGCAGCCCATGGTGTCCCGGTATCTGCGGTGGTGTGGTGGGGAGAGCAGGCAGTCTGAGATACCCCGGTATCTGCGGTGGTGCGGTGGGGAGAGCAGGCAGCCCCAGGTGCCCCGGTATCTCCGGTGGTGTGGTGGGGAGAGCAGGCAGCGCATGGTGTCCCGGTATCTGCGGTGGTGCGGTGGGGAGAGCAGGCAGTCTGAGGTCCCCCGGTATCTGCAGTGGTGTGGTGGGGAGAGCAGGCAGCCCCAGGTCCCCCGGTATCTCCGGTGGTGTTGTGGGGCGAGCAGGCAACCCATGGTGTCCCGGTATCTGCGGTAGTGCGGTGGGGAGAGCTGGAAGTCTGAGGTCCCCCGGTATCTGCAGTGGTGTGGTGGTGAGAGAGCAGGCAACCCATGGTGTCCCGGTATCTGCGGTGGTGTGGTGGGGAGAGCAGGCAGCCCCTGGTGTCCCCGCATCTGCGGTGGTGTGGTTGAGAGAGCAGGCAGCCCGAGGTCCCCCGATATCTGCGGTGGTTTGATGGGGAGAGCAGGCTGCCCCAGGCCCCACGGTATCTGTGGTGGTGTGGTTGAGAGAGCAGGCAGCCCAAGATCCCCCGGTATCTGCGGCGGTGTGGTCGGGCGAGCAAGCAGCCTGAGGCCCCACGGTATCTGCAGTGGTTTGGTGGGGAGAGCAGGAAGTCTGAGGTCCCCCGTTATCTGCAGTAGTTTGGTGGGGAGAGCTGGCAGCCCGAGGCCCCACGGTATCTGTGGTGGTGTGGTGGGGAGAGCAGGCAGCCTGAGGTCCCCCGGTATCTGCAGTGGTGTGGTTGCAAGAGCAGGCAGCCCGAGGTCCCCCGGTATCTGCGGTGGTGTGGTTGCGAGAGCAGGCAGCCCGAGGTTCCCCGGTATCTGCGGTGGTGTGGTGTGGAGAGCAGGAAGCCCGAGGTCCCCCGGTATCTGTGGTGGTTTGGTTGCGAGAGCAGGCAGCCCGAGGTCCCCCGGTATCTGCGGTGGTGTGGTCTGGAGAGCAGGAAGCCTGAGGTCCCCGGGTATCTGTGGTGGTTTGGTGGGGTGAGCAGGCTGCCCATGGTGTCCCCATATCTGCAGTGGTGTGGTGGGGAGAGCAGGCAGCCCATGTTGTCCCCGTATCTGCGGTGGTGTGGTTGGGAGAGCAGGCAGCCGGGGTCCCCCGGTATCTGCGGTGGTGTGGTGTGGAGAGCAGGAAGCCCGAGGTCCCCCGGTATCTGCGGTGGTGTGGTGGGTAGAGCAGGCAGCCCATGATGTTCCGGTATCTTGGTGGTGTGGTGGGGAGAGCATGCAGCCTGAGGTCCCCCGGTATCTGTGGTGGTTTGGTGGGGAGTGCAGGCAGCCCCAGATCCCCCGGTATCTGCGGTGGTGTGGTGTGGAGAGCAGGCAGCCCCAGGTCCCCCGGTATCTGCGGTTGTTTGGTGGGGCGTGCAGGCAGCCCGAGGTCCCCCGGTATCTGCGGTGGTGTGGTGTGGAGAGCAGGTAGCCCGAGGTCCCCCGGTATCTGCGGTGGTGTGGTGGGTAGAGCAGGCAGCCCATGATGTTCCGGTATCTTGGTGGTGTGGTGGGGAGAGCAGGCAGCCTGAGGTCCCCCGGTATCTGCGGTGGTTTGGTGGGGAGAGCAGGCAGCCCATGGTGTCCCCGTATCTGCGGTGGTGTGGTGGGGAGAGCAGGCTGCCCGAGGTCCCCCGGTATCTGCGGTGGTGTGGTGTGGAGAGCAGGTAGCCCGAGGTCCCCCGGTATCTGCGGTGGTATGGTGGGTAGAGCAGGCAGCCCCTGATGTTCCGGTGTCTTGGTGGTGTGGTGGGGAGAGCAGGCAGCCCATGGTGTTCCGGTATCTGCGGTGGTGTGGTGGGGAGAGCAGGCAGCCCCAGGTCTCCCGGTATCTCCGGTGGTGTGGTGGGGAGAGCAGGCAGCCCCAGGTCCCCCGGTATCTGCAGTGGTGTGCTGGGGAGAGCAGGCAGCCCCAGGTCCCCCGGTATCTCTGGTGGTGTGGTGGGGAGAGCAGGCAGCCCATGGTGTCCCAGTATCTGCGGTGGTGCGGTGGGGAGAGCAGGCAGTCTGAGGTCCCCCGGTATCTGCGGTGGTGCGGTGGGGAGAGCAGGCAGTCTGAGGTCCCCCGGTATCTGCGGTGGTGTGGTGGGGAGAGCAGGCAGCCCATGGTGTCCCAGTATCTGTGGTGGTGTGGTGGGGAGAGCAGGCAGCCCGAGATGCCCCGGTATTTGCGGTGGTGTGGTGGGGAGAGCAGGCAGCCCCAGGTCCCCCGGTATCTCCGGTGGTGTGGTGGGGAGAGCAGGCAGCCCCAGGTCCCCCGGTATCTCCGGTGGTGCGGTGGGGAGAGCGGGCAGCCCTAGGTGTCCCCGTATATGCAGTGGTGCGGTGGGGAGAGCAGGAAGTCTGAGGACCCCGGTGTCTCCGGTGGTGCGGTGGGGAGAGCAGGCAGCCCATGGTGTCCCCGTATCTGCGGTGGTTTGGTGGGGAGAGCAGGCAGCCCATGGTGTCCCCGTATCTGCGGTGGTGTGGTGCGGAGAGCAGGCAGCCCATGGTGTCCCCGTATCTGCGGTGGTGTGGTGGGGCGAGCAGGCAGTCTGAGGTCCCCCAGTATCTCCGGTGGTGTGGTGGGGAGGCAGGCAGCCCATGGTGTCCCCGTATCTGCGGTGGTTTGGTGGGGCGTGCAGACAGCCCGGCCCGAGGTCCCCCGGTATCTGCGGTGGTGTGGTGGGGAGCGCAGGCAGCCCATGGTGTCCCCGTATCTGCGGTGGTGCGGTGGGGAGCGCAGGCAGCCCATGGTGTCCCCGTATCTGCGGTGGTGCGGTGGGGAGCGCAGGCAGCCCATGGTGTCCCCGTATCTGCGGTGGTGCGGTGGGGAGCGCAGGCAGCCCATGGTGTCCCCGTATCTGCGGTGGTGCGGTGGGGAGTGCAGGCAGCCCATGGTGTCCCCGTATCTGCGGTGGTTTGGTGGGGCGTGCAGACAGCCCGGCCCGAGGTCCCCCGGTATCTGCGGTGGTGCGGTGGGGAGCGCAGGCAGCCCATGGTGTCCCCGTATCTGCGGTGGTGCGGTGGGGAGCGCAGGCAGCCCATGGTGTCCCCGTATCTGCGGTGGTGCGGTGGGGAGCGCAGGCAGCCCATGGTGTCCCCGTATCTGCGGTGGTGCGGTGGGGAGTGCAGGCAGCCCATGGTGTCCCCGTATCTGCGGTGTGTCAGCGCAGGGAGAGCGAGCCAAAGCTGAGGAAATCAAGTCCTTATTGAGAGTTGCGCCAGCATGACTAAGGGTTTAAAGGTGATAATGTTGAACTTTTAACTCCATTTCTTTATTTTGTTAATTAATACCAAAAAAAGACCATAATGTATAACTTCTAACTTTGTTTCTTTATTCTTCTACTGTGTAACTAAGGTTTTGTACCTTGGTATCTTTGTACCCAAGATGACGCACTTTTCACTATACAGCTGCACCTGTGACAATAAAATGTCATCCTAATTCTAATTCAGAGTTACCTGTCTCATTTGAGTGCCAATCTGTCATGTGACTCCTGACTACCTTACTCTCCAAAGTCTGTAAGGCATGATTCAGGGCTCAGATGGATAACTGCTGAAAACGTGTTGCTGGAAAAGCGCAGCAGGTCAGGCAGCATCCAGGGAACAGGAGAATCGACGTTTCGGGCATAAGTCCTTCTTCAGGAATTCAGGAAGAAGGGCTGATGCCCGAAACGTCGATTCTCCTGTTCCCTGGATGTTGCCTGACCTGCTGCGCTTTTCCAGCAACACATTTTCAGCTCTGATCTCCAGCATCTGCAGACCTCACTTTCCCCTCAGATGGATAACTCCCCAGTTGCCTGGATGGGTGCAGCTTCAACAACACTCAGAAAGATTGACACCATCCAGGACAAAGCAGCCCATTTCATTGCTACCACATCCACAAACGTCTACTCCCCTCCACCATCATTGCTCAGTAGCAGCAGTGTGTACTATCTACACAATGCACTGCAGGAATTCACCAAATATCCTCAGACAACGCTTTCCAAACCAACAACCACTTCTATCTAAAAGGACAGGCCAGCAAATATATGGGGATACCATCACCTTCAAGTTCCCTCCACGCCACTGTCCACCCTGACTTGGAAATATATCGCTGTGCCTTCACTGTCGCTGAGCCAAAATCCTGAATTCCCTCCCTAAATGGCATTGTGGTTTTAACCCACAGCAGGTGGACTGCTACAATTCAAGAAGACATCTCCATCACCTTCATAAGCACAACTAGGGATGGGCAATAGCCAGCAATACCCACATCCCACAAACGAATTTAAACAATGACTTATGAAAGACAAAGTCTCAATGTTATTAAAAGCAATTATCTTTCCAGCTTTGTTGTTGCACATTTCACTTTAAAATCATTGTTTTTTTGGCCCTGTTCCACCTTTCTGAAACAAAATAAATTCAAAACCGCAACTTTGTAATTTCCTGCTTTTAACTTCTTTCTCAGATGACGCACCTATGAATTTAAACAAGAACCCATTTTGGAACCATGAAGTATTACAACACAGGAAATGTGATAGCTGACAATGATTCCCTGATGGATGGAATAGATAATTCATTTAATTCATGTCTCCTAGCACCTTAATCATGTAAAAGAAATCTCGCATAGCTTGCATGCTCGCTCCGAGAAGGTATGAGGAAATAATATGTACAAATTATTGGGGAAGATTACTCAACTATCAAATGTGATCATTAACATGCTTGCATAAATCTCATCCAGGTGTGAATGTTTCAACTTACAGACCTTTGTTTTACAAAGTTGGGTGGAGTGTTAATATTAAAATGACAAAAGAAGGTATCCTATATAACAATTGGTAAGGACTTGCTGAATTCAGTCATAAACGAATAAACCAGAAACAGATCTTTTCGGTTTTTTATCTTTAATACTGAGTGGTAGAAATTGGTTCAGCTGGAGACAGTCACAAGGCTGTGAGAAAACCAAATGGACTGGAAAGGCCGGGAAATGTTTCACTGGAGGTTGAAGAGTGAGCTTATCGAGGTTCATGACTTCATGAGGGGCATAGATGATGTGAATGACAAGGGTCTTTTCCTAGGGAGGGGGAGTTCGAGACCAGGGGCATGTTTTTAAGGTGAGAGGAGAAAGATTTAAGAAGGACATGAGGGGCAGCTTTTTTTTTAACAGAGTGTGGTTCATGTGTGGAAGGAGTTGCCAGGAGAAGTGGTGGATGCAGGTACCTTTAAATATGGAAAAGGCATTTAAATAATTACATGAACTGGAAAGATTTGGAGGGATATGGGCCAAATATAGGCAGGTGGGACCAACTTAGGTTGAGACCATGGTCGCAATGGAGTTGTTGGACTGAAGGCTCTGTTTCCATGCAGTATGACTCTATAATTCTATGACTCTATGACCCTGTAAAATGAACTTACTTTTCATTGGAACTGCAGGGAGACTCCCATACAGTGCAAGACCAGTTTCAACACTGTTCGCCATTAACTGATTTAAAACATGACTTAAAACTGAAACTGGATTACTGGGAAACTGAATTAAAAACAAAAATTGCTGGAAAATCTCAGCAGGTCTGTGAGAGAAATCAGAGTTAATGTTTCAGGTCCACTGACCCTTCCTCAGGACGATCACAACTCATCGTCTGACAGCAGAAATCACCATCAGGATTGCTCCTCAAGACCTTATTTTCTTATCCTGCTTCAATTCTTCATATCTCGGGCCTTACTGCCAATGCTGCAAGCTCCATAAATCTGCAGTGTGATTTCAATCCATCTGAATCGGTGGCACAGTGGTTAGCACTGCTGCCTCACAGCGCCAGGGACCTGGGTTCAATTCCTGGCTCATCCATTGTCTGTGTGGAGTTTGCACATTCTCCCTGTGTCTGCGTGGGTTTCCTCCCACAGTCCAAAGATGTGCAGGTTAGGTGAATTGGCCATTGTGTTCAGGGATGTGTAGGTTAGGTGCATTAGTCTGGGCTAAATATATGGGTAGGGGAATAGGTCTGGGTGGGATACTCTTCAGAGGGTCAGTGTGAACTTGTTGGGCCAAAGGGCCTTTTTCCACATTAGTGATTCTATTCTATGATTCTGTCACTGAATAATTTAAATGTCCCAAAGCAACATTGAAAAGCTATGGAGGAAAGTGAATGTGTAAGGTAAAGGGGACAGCATGGTGAGGCTGGTGGGATTTAGGGTGACAAATGTGGGTGGGAGGATGGGAGAATGGTGACAGACTAGTGGGGAGTGGAATGGTAGGCAGGTAAGTGAGTAAGGTGGCGAGGGGTGATAAGGTGGGTAGGTGGTTGGAGATCTACAGTAGATTGGGGGAAGTTGGGTCTGTTCATAGGGAGTTGGGTGCTGAGATTCAGTCAGGTTAGAGTCACAGGAGTGTGTTGGGTGTAGAAGGGTCATCAGCTCATATTGGGTGGCATCAGGAAGGGAGTCATGGGTGGGTAATCAGTTTTATAGTTAGCCAGGAGTTTGGGTAGCTTTTAAAGGCCCCTGTGGTACAATGGTAATATCCCTATCTCTGAGGCAGGAGGCCTGGGGTTCAAGTCCCACCTGCTTTAGAAGTGTGTCATAACCCATCTGAGCAGGTTAATTAAAAGTATCTAGAATAAGATTAATCCCTCTGACTTTTCAGAGAATCCTGACAATGTGGAAAGAAGCTATTGGCCCATCAAGTCTGCACTGAACCTCCCACCCAGACTTAGCCCCCCACCCACCCCATCACTGTAAGCCCACATTTACCATGTGGTACATGCCCACATGTAGTGCCCACACTACAGGGCAATTTAGCATGGCTGATCCATGTAACCTGGGCATCTTTAGACTGTGGGAGGGGAAACTGCAATGAGACCTGGGTCTTCCTGTGCATCAGTCATTGAAGGTAAGCATTGCAGCTGCAGAAGGTGGTAAAGAAGGTCCTAAAGGAGGTTTACATCCTAAACGTTGACGTCTCCACCTCCTGATGCTGCCTGGCCTGCTGTGTTCTTCCAGCCTCCTGTTTGTCTACCTTGGATTCCAGCATCTGCAGTTTTTATGTCTCTGTGTGGTAAGCGGGCCTTCATAGCAAGAGCACTTGAGTACAAGAGCAGGGAAGTCCTGCTACAAGTATACAGGGCCGAAGTGAGATCACACCTGGAATATTGTACACAGTTTTGTTCTCCTTATCTGAGGAAAGATGTTCTCACTGTAGAGGGAATGCAGTCAATGTTTACCAGACTAATTCCTGGGATGGTTGGACTGACTGACATCTGACTGGAGAGATTGAATAGGTTAGTAATATATTCTCTGTAATTCAGAAGAATGAGGGAGACCTCATCGAAGTCTGTAAAATTTTAACAGAGTAGATGAAAATGTTCCTCATGCTGTCCGAGTCCAGAACCAGGGGATACAAGCTAAGGAGCAAGCAAGTTCGGATTGAAATGAGGAGAAACACCTTCACACAGAGAATGTGATGAGCCTGTGGAATTCACTACCACAGGAAGCAGGAAAGGCCAGAACATTGGAAGATTTTAAGACGGAGTTTGATATAGCACTTGCTTCTAAAGAGATCAAAGGATAATGGGGAAAAGCGGGATGGGCTATCAAGTTGGATGATTAGCTGGGATCACAATAAATGGTGGACAACGTCAGAAATCACATGACACCAGGTTCCAGCCCAACAGGTTTATTTGAACTCACAAGCTGCTCCTCCATCAGGTGAATTGGTGGAGTAAGATTGAAGGGATGAGTGTCTACCCTTGCTCCTACTTTCTGTTTTTCTCTTCTCTATGTTTCTGTGTAACTTCTCCTCAGAAGACAGTTCTTCCATTCTCAGGCTCAAAGAATTCTAATCAACTAGTCAGGCGGGAACTCCCTTTTCTATTATGCATTCCGAAATGCTCTGCTATTACATCCTCTACAACATTTCCCAAATTATAAATATTAATTGGCCTACACTTACTTGTTGTTTTTGACTCATTCCCTTTCTAAACAAATGAGTTATGTTGGCAGTTTTCCAGTCCTCAGAAACTTTTCCAAAACCCCCTGAATCCTGGTAGATCACTGCAGTGCATCCATTATTTCTGCAGCTGCTGCTTTTAATATCTTAGGATGCATGCCTTCAGGTCAAGGGGCCTTATTGGACTTTAGCCCCATTATTTTCTTTAGTGTCTTTTGTACTTATTCCTGACCTGCTTTTGCCTCTAGATTGTTTTGTTATTTTTGAATATTATTGGCAACTTCCTAATGAAGAGTCCTGAGCTGAAATGTTGACTTTCCCGTTCCTCTGGTGCTGCCTGACCTGTGTGCTTTCCAGCTCCACTTTTTACTGACACTTCTACCATGAAGATTAGTGCAAAGCATTTATTCAACACATCTGCCGTTTCCTGGTTCCTGAGGGGCCTATGTTTACTCGGACTTCTCTCTTCCTTTTTGTATATTTAAAGAAGTTCTTGCTGTCTGTCTTGATACCACTTGCAAATTTAAGCTCAAAGTTAATACTCTTCCTCTTTTTTTTTGATTAGTTTATGTCGTTTTTTGAAACCTTTCCCAATCCTGTACTAATCTTTGCCACATTGTATATTTTTTCTCTCTCAATTTGATGCTATCCTTCACTTTACTGGTTAACCACACATGGCATATCCTCTTCTTAGAATCCTTTCTCGCTGGGATATATCTTTGTTGTAAGTCATGAATTATTTTCTTCAGCATCTACCATTGTTCCTCTATTGTCTTTGTTGTTAAACTCCTTTCTCAGTCCACAGTATCCAGTTCAACCTTCATTCATTTGTGTTTACATGTATTTCGGTTTAACACAGCTGTTGCCAACTCAACCATTTAAGCAACACAAACAAAACATATAGAGATTGGAGTTCTCCAAAAGTTGGCCACTTGACCAATGACTATTTTACAATCCATGATTCTTGGCTGCATCCAGCTCTCATCTACTGGAACTGGGCATCAATCAGATTCTGGCTGGGTTATAGCACTCGACACAGTTGAATATTGAAAAGCGTAAGGAAAGAATCCACCTCCTAAATGCCCTCTTCTTCTCCTTGGGAGAACAGTTCTCCCAGTTCCTCAGTATCTATCACATCACTTCATTGTCTGTTCCAACTGGGCAGAGCATGGTAAACCAGGGTGATGCAGCATACTCTGTCCATACTTCACCATGGACATCCAGTCCGTGTACACCTCCATCCCCCATCACAAAGGACTCAAAACCCTCCGCTTCATCCTTTCCCGCCGAACCAACCAGTACCCTTCCACTGACACCCTCCTTCGACTGACTGAACTGGTCCTCACCCTGAACAACTTCTCTTTCCAATCCTCCCACTTCCTCCAAACCAAAGGAGTAGCCATGGGCACCCGCATGGGCCCCAGCTATGCCTGCCTCTTCATAGGATATGTGGAACAGTCCATTTTCCGCAGCTACACTGGCACCACCCCCCACCTTTTCCTCCGCTACATCGATGACTGTATCGGCACTGCCTCGTGCTCCCACGAGGGGGTTGAACAGTTCATCCACTTCACCAACACCTTCCACCCCGACCTCAAATTTACCTGGACCATCTCAGACTCCTCCCTCCCCTTCCTAGACCTCTCAATTTCTATCTCGGGCGACCGACTCAACACGGACATTTACTATAAACCGACCGACTCCCACAGCTACCTAGATTACATCTCCTCTCACCCTGCCCCCTGTAAAAACGCCATCCCATATTCCCAATTCCTTCGTCTCAGCTGCATCTGCTCCCAGGAGGACCAGTTCCAATACCATACAACCCAGATGGCCTCTTTCTTCAAAGACCGCAATTTCCCCCCAGACGTGGTCGATGATACTCTCCACCGCATCTCCTCCACTTCCCGCTCCTCCGCCCTTGAGCCCTGCCCCTCCAATCGCCACCAGGACAGAACCCCACTGATCCTCACCTACCACCCCACCAACCTCCATATACATTGTATCATCCGTTGTCATTTTCGCCACCTCCAAATGGACCCCATCACCAGGGATATATTTCCCTCCCTTCCCCTATCAGCGTTCCAAAAAGACCACTCCCTCCGTGACTCCCTTGTCAGGTCCACACCCCCCACCAACCCAACCTCCACTCCCAGTACCTTTTCCTGCAACCGCAAGAAATGCAAAACTTGCACCCACACCTCCCCCCTTACTTCCCTCCAAGGCCCCAAGGGATCCTTCCATATTCGCTACAAATTCACCTGCACCTCCACACACATCATTTAGTGCATCCGCTGCACCCGATGTGGCCTCCTCTATATTGGGGAGACAGGTCGCCTACTTGCGGAACATTTCAGAGACACCTCTGGGACACCCAGACCAACCACCCTGTGACTCAACACTTCAACTCCCCCTCCCACTCCACCAAGGACATGCAGGTCCTTGGACTCCTCCATTGCCAGACCATAGCAACACGACGGCTGGAGGAAGAGTGCCTCATCTTCCACCTAGGAACCCTCCAACCACAAGGGATGAACTCGGATTTCTCCAGTTTCCTCATTTCCCCTCCCCCCACCTTGTCTCAGTCCCAACCCGCGAACTCAGCACCACCTTCCTAACCTGCAATCTTCTTCCTGACCTCTATGCCCCCACCCCCACTCCGGCCTATCACCCTCACCTTATCACCCTCACCTCAACCTCCTTCCACCTATCGCATTCCCAACGCCCCTCCCCCAAGTCCCTCCTCCCTACCTTTTATCTTAGCCTGCTGGACACACTTTCCTCATTCCTGAAGAAGGGCTCATGCCCGAAATGTCGATTCTCCTGCTCCTTGGATGCTACCTGACCTGCTGCGCTTTTCCAGCAACACATTTTCGGCTCTGATCTCCAGCATCTGCAGTCCTCACTTTCTCCATACTATATTAGACAGCCTCCCCAGACTAGTATGAACCTTCAGCAGCCATACTCTGCTGCACCACACTCCTGATTCAGGCATAAGTAGCATTGTATCTGATTGAGCAGGCGCCAGACTGATGACTTTGCAGCTCCCTGACAAATGATTTGCAATTCTCCTGACTACTTGTGTTGGCCATTCCCCACTGCCTATTGTCCCTCTTTCCATCCCATCAGCATCTACATCCAAAGGACCAGAAGCCACCATTTCTGCCACCTCCAACAGGATGCTAGCATCAGACACATAGTCCCCTGCCCTCCCTTGTCAGCCTTCCGCAGGGATCTCTCCCTCTGGGACACCCTGGTTCACTCCACCTTCATTCGCAACACCTCCTCACACCATCCACTTTCCCATGTAACCAGAGAAGGTGTAGCATCTGCCTGTACACCTCCTTCCTCCTCACTATCCAAGACACCCGACATACCTTCCAGGTGAAGCAGCAATCTACCTGCACTTCACACAATCCAGTCTACTATATTCACTGCTCACAGTGCAGTTTCCTCTAAACTGGGGAGATTAACACAGATTTTAAGTTTAATACTTTTAAAGGCAGAATACCTCCTGCTGTGCCCCTCACCTATCCCCACCCCTCAGACCCTGACATGACATAGCGCTGCTTTCAGCACAGTCATTTTCACCTACACTGCTTCCCATAATCCATTTTTTCTCCTTCCCGGGGCTTGCTATCAGCTTTGTTTGCCTAGCTTCCTTTCTCTCCCTCTGGACCCTGTATCCACTTATCCACTCACTCCTTTACCCCCACACCCCATCTTCAGCACATATACCATCTTTTCCTAGCTATTATCAGTTCAGGTCATAGCACTTGAAGCAAGAACCGTGCTTTCTTTCCACAGATGTTGCCAGACCTGGCAGGTTTCTCCAGCAATTTCTGTTCTGTTGCTCGATCTTTAGCTGTATTTGAACATACCCCAGATATAGTCCAAGCAATGATGTGACCATGACCAAGCCCCTGGACTATGTGTTGCTTGTGCAGTAACTAACCACACCAGAGCCCTCTGAGGTACAGTTTCCCCTGGCCCCTTGACTAGCCTGAGGATTAGTTTTGCATCTCTATTCCCTTCACCACATCCAACTTCCTCATTAACTGCTCAGCAAAGGAAACAGATTTGATCTATTCCCACTGGTCTCTGCATGCTTGTGAGCAAGAACACTATTTCAGGCCATCTTTTCTCCTGAATGACTCAGCCTTTTCACCTACTTTCTTACGTCACATATTCAACTCATTGCAAAAATCAGATTGCAAAATTCCCTCTCCATCAACACTTCAAAGTTGCAGTCAACAGAATCATGACAGATCTTAACCAACATTAAACCACAAATAGCTCAAGTAAATGACTTCACAAAGTATCTAACACCATCTGCAGTATTTTACTTTTGTAACATAAGATTAGACAATTGTTTTGCACGTTTCACTTGTCCGATCTCCACAAGTAAAACTCACCTCGTCCCATTTCCTGCCTTTTCACTATACACCTGAAAGTGTTTTGTATCTTCACATACTTATCCAATTCTCTTTCAAAAGCCTTGATTGAGTCTTCTTCCTCTTGCTTTTCTGGCAGTCCAGTCCAGATCCCAACTACTAATAGTGTAAGGAACAGTGTCTGCATGTTATTTTGTCCATCACTTTAAATCAATGTCTTCTGGTTCACAATCTTGACATCAATAGAAACAGTTTCTCTCCATCTGCCTTGCCCAGTTCCCCTGTGATTTTGAACAACTCTATCAAATCTGCTTTTCTCCAAGGAGGATAACACCAGATTATCCCAATTATTCACATTCTCGTCCCTGGAAGCATTTTTATAAAATCCTTTTTTAAGGCTGTGTTCTATCTGTGTGGTTGCTGTATAGTTTCTTTTTTTTGGATAACAATATTTCATTCTCGTACTCAAGCAAGCATTGGCTTTGTCTCTCCTTTATAAAAACATGGACATTTGGCTCAGGAATGGGTCATTTAGCCCTTCCAGCCTGCTCTGCCATTCAATATGACCATGGCTGATCATCCAACTCAATATCCTGTTTCAACTTCCACTCTTTGATCCCTTTAACCCGAAGAACCACATCAATCTCCTACATTAAAAAATTAAATGTTATGGTCTCAAAAGCTTTCTGCGGCAGAGAATTCCACAGGCTCACTACTACCCGAGTCAAGACAGTCCTCATCAGCTCCGCCCTAAATGGCCTTTCCCAAAATCTTAGATTGTTATGGACTCCCTAGTCATTGGAAACACCCTTCCTACATTTACCCTGCCCAGTCCTGTCATAATTTTATAGGTTTCTATGATATTCCTCTTCATTCTTCTAAACCCCAGTGAATATAATCCTAACTAATCCAATCTCTCTTCATCCACTGCAGCCTCCCAGCACCAGGGTCCCAGGTTTGATTCCAGCCTGGAGTGACTGTCTGTGTGGAGTTTGTACATTCTCCCCATGTCTGCGTGGGTTTCCTCCGGGTGCTCCGGTTTCCTCCCACAGTCCAAAGATGTGTAGGGCAGGTGAATTGGCCATGCTAAATTGCCCATAATGTTAGGTGCATTAGTCAAAGGGAAATGGGTCTGAGTGAGTTACTGCTCAAAGGGTCAGCGTGGACTTGTTGGGCTGATGGGCCTGTTTCCACACTGTAGGGAATCTAATCACCAATTTTGCCATCCCAGGAAGCAGTCTGGTAAACTTCTGTTGCACTCTGTCCATAACGATTATTAATTTGGTTAACTATGTTCTTTTTACCTTCCATACAATTACAATGCCTTTACTAAAGCAGGGAGTAAAAGGTGGTGGGGTGGGGGCACGGGGCACATAAACTGAAATAGAAGTCAGACAGACTACTTTATTAGTTGACATGTCAGGAACATTTTGCAACTTGGAAAAATCAAGAAATGCACAATTTTACCTCTGTAAAATTCGGTTGTTTTGCAAAGCAATGGGGAATTACTTCAAGGCAGTGGTACCAAGGGTCTGAGTTGAGGAAAGGCTGCCTGGTGACAGCTCTCTGATTGGTCAAGCTGCAGAGTCTCCCCCTCTGTGGAGTTAGAGTAGCCATGGTATCGCTCTCCTTGGTGCAAGTGAAAAAGTAAAAAGAAAATCAAGAAATGTGAGCACCTTTGAAGGAAAGGTGTTAATTGGTAATGCTATTAATATTAGAGACCCTGGTAATATTCTGCATATGTGGATTTGAATCCTGCTGTAGCAGGTTGTCAAATTTGAATTAAGTAAATATTTAGGGGTCTAATGATGACCATGAAATCATTGTCAATTCTGGGGAAAAAATCCATCTTATTTACTAATGTCATTCAGGGAAGGAAATCACAATTCCTTATTTGGTCTAGCCTACATGTAATTCCAAACCCACAGCAATGGCATTGACACTTCATGGGATGAGTAACAAATTCTTGTCTGGCCAGTGACACTAATATCATTTGAATAAATGTTTAAAAACTTATTGAAGTATGGTAGCTTCACATTGAAAAGGAGAAAAATGAAATGATATTTGTTGTGACTGACTGAGAGAAGTTTTACGAAGTGAGGAACTGTGACCTCTCCTCACGTGATCATACTTTCATGCAGAAGTTGCTTGTAAGGGCTGGTCAATGTGACCAGAAACAACACTGCGTGGGCTCTTCAGCATTCTGTGGTGATTCAAATGCTCTTGGCATATCTCTTTCCTCCCACAAGTGTTATTTTCAGATCATAATGACAGTTTATTCCAAGAACTCACTGATATTTTTATAAAACATTATGAACCATTGTATTATCATCCACCGCATAAGGCTTTCATTATATTGTTTCTCTCCTACAGCCTGGGAATTCCAAATTGATATAATGAGCCTTGGAGGTTGAAATAACTCCACAGGGGCCGGTATCCTATCAGAGGCATGGTAGCTCAGTAGCTAGCACTGCTACCTCATAGCACCAGGGATCCAGGTTTGATTGCAGCCTCAGGTGACTGTGTGGAGTTTGCACATTCCCCTCGTGTCTGCGTGGGTTTCCTCTAAGTGCTTGTCCATGCTAAATTGCACATAGTGTCCAGGGATGTGTAGACTAGGTGGGTTAGCCATGGGAAATGCACAAGGTTACAGGGACAATAGGGGAGTGGGGCTGGGTCTAGGTGGGTCGCTCTACAGAGGGTCAGTGTGGACTTGATGGGCTGAATGGTTTGCTTCCAAAGTGTAGGGATTCTATGCATAAGTCACCCCTTTATTTACACGTGCATAGTACTTGACACTGATCCAGCTACACTGATCTAGCATGGTGGCTCAGTGGTTAGCATGGCTGCCTCACAGCACCAGAGACCCGGGTTCAATTCCCACCTCGGGCAACTGTCTGTGTGGAGTTTGCACATTCTCCCCATGTCTGCGTGGGTCCCCTCTGGGTGCTCCGGTTTCCACCCAAAGTCCAAAGATGTGCAGGTCAGATGAATTGGCCATGCTAAATTGCCCGTAGTGTTAGGTGCATTAGTCAGGGGTGAATGTAGGGGAATGGGTCTGGGTGGGTTGCTCTTCAGAGGGTCGGTGTAGACTTGTTGGGCCGAAGGACCTGTTTCCACACTGTAGGGAATCTAATCTAATCTCAGAACCAGCTCTCAGAGAGAACTGAAACTCTGGCAATCCTGCTTTAATCTGTCAGCCAAGGCTCCCTGATGGGACCAGATTAACAGCCCCAAACAGGGGCTATTCTATGGCCTTGTTACAGAGGTTATCACCCCTGGTCTTTGAAGATCCATCAAGTGCACATAGTTATGAGAGAGGTTTGAACTCCCATGTAGGAGAAAGTGAGGACTGCAGATGCTACAGATCAGAGTTGAAAAGTCGAAAAGGAATTCCTGATGAAGGGCTTATGCCCGAAATGTTGATTCTCCTGCTCCTCAGATGCTGTACTTTTCCAGTGCCACACGTTTTGATCCAAACTCTTATGTAGAAAAGAATTGGTGATGTTTGCTGAAGAGCCTGCAATGAGATGCAGAATGACAGCTTTGTGTGGAACATATTTTGATAACTGCAGCATTGGAAACTTTTCTCCTTCACGTCTGTGATCAGGATGTGATACAAGTTCCGAATGGTGTGCATGCATGTCATCAGCATTATTCTTAATTCTTGTTTTCATTCATCCTCCCAGGAATGGTGGCAGTGGCCAAATCTGCATTTATTATTCACCCCCCACTGTGTTTAAATGATGTAGACAGCTAACTAGCTTATTAGAACTCTTTGGAGAACGGTTAAGAATCAACTGTAATCACTTATATATCAGACTCAGATAGGAAGGTTGGAGTCCTTCCTTCAAGGTAATAAATGAACTTGTATTTTATTATAATTCCACTGTTTTTGTTGACATCCTAATTTTATTTGAAACAAACACAGAGAATGCTGGAGAAATTCAACAGATCTGGCAGCATCCGTGGAGAGAGAAATAGTTAATGCTTTGGAGCTGGTATCACTCTTCTTCAGAACAGAAGAGTCAAGGGGCTGGGTGGGTGGGATGGTGAGGCAGGGATAGGTGAACACAGGTACAGGGTACGACCTGGGGCCTGCTCCATTGCCACAATGAATCAAACCACAAATTGGAGGAACAACACTTCATCTTCCATCCGGGTGGCCTACAGCCCGGAGGACTCATCATTGAGTTCTCCAATTTCAAATAAGCTCCCTTCTCAACACCCGATTCCCTTCCCAAGCCTTTCTCCCCTCCCTTCCATTCATCTCATCTCATCCCCTACCTGGGTTCACCTAGCCCCACCTCACCATCCTGCCCCCCCCCCACCCACCCCTTTTGTCTGCATCTAACCCACCCCCCCAGTCCTGAAGAAGGGTTACATCTGAAAGGTTGACACCTCCTGGTGCCACCTGGCTTCCTGTGTTCTTCCAGCCTTCTGCTTGTCTACCCTGCTTAAGTTACTCTGGCCGTGATAGTGTGCTAATTAAGAGTACACAATAATATTTCTCCACAGTTTCCAACATTCTGAAGTACTGGGATTCTCTGGGTCCATTGTAGACTAATTGATGGTGTTTAATTGGTATAATTAATCAATAACTCCAATATTGTTGTCCTGTCTGTCCGCCAGGATGGTAAACGGGAATGGCTTTTCAGACTTATCTGTTTAACAATTCCTATGTAAAACGAAAAAGAGCCAATACAGTTGTGGCTACCCCAAAAATACTACACTGCAAGTTTCATGCACAATCTTCATAAGTTTGTGATGCTGTAAAAATAAATACAGTTAAAAGCTTGAGGTTTGAGAAAGAACAGAAATGAGCAGTGTTTCCTGTTACTGATAGTGAGTGGCAAAGCTACTGATGTTGGTGCTACTTATATTTTGATACTTAGAACATTATAACTTTAATAAAATCAATTTAGTTGCATGGCTGTTGGTGGAGCTGAAATTGCAGGGTAATGGAAGATAGATTTGTCTTCATGTTGGGAATTAAATCCTCTGAAATTGACATCTGTTTGGGATCTACTTCCCAGTGATTTCATATCAAAGCCAAGTAGAGAATTCACTTGGATATTTCAGATGTCATTTCGGTAATTGAGTCATATTGTACTTGTACTGTTTGTGGATTATTTACCACAGCTCGGTACATTAAGTAAATTCTATATTTAGTCCCGGGATCTGATCAAGTGTATCCCAGGGTATTGTGGGAGGCTAGAGAAGAAATTGTGGAGCCCCTAGCAGAGACATTTGCATCATCAACAGCTGCAGATGAGATGCTAGAAGACTAAAGGGTGGCTAATGTTGTGTTATTATTTAAGTCTGCAAGGAAAAGCCAGGGAACTACAGACCGGTGAGCCTGACGTCAGTGGTGAGTATGTTGTTAGAGGGGATTTTGAGACACAGGGTCTACATGCATTTGGAAAGGCAATGACTGATTAAGGATAGTCAATGTGGCTTTGTGTGTGGGAAATCATGTCTCACAAACTTGATTGAGCTTTTGAAGAGGTGACCAAAAAGATAGAACAAAGCAGAGCAGTAGATGTTGTCGAAATGTTCTTTAGCAAGGCTATCAACAAGGTTTAGCATGGTTAATCAGGTTAGATCCAGGGAGAGCTCGCCGATTAGATACAAAATTGGCTTGAAGGTAGGAGACAGAGAGTGGTGGTAGACTGGAGGCCTGTGGTGTGCCACAAAGAATGGTGCTGCATCCACTATTGTTCATCATTTATAAAAACCATTTGGAAGAGAATTTAAGAGGCATTGTTAGGAAGTTTGTGGATGACACCAAAATGAGTGGATTAGTGGACAGTGAAGAAGGCTATCGAAGAGTATGATAGGATCTTGATCAAATGGGACAAAGGGCTGAGGAATGGCAGGTGGAGTTTAATTTACATAAATCAAGGCAGGATTTACGCAGTTAACGATAGGGCCATGGGGAGTGTTGTCAAACACAGAAACGTAGGGGTGCAGGTACCTAGTTCCTTGAAAGTGCATCACAGGTAGACTGGGTAGTGAGGAAAGCATTTGGTATGCTTGCCTTCATTAATCAGAACAGTGAGTACAGGAGTTGGAACACCATGTTAAGGTAGAACAAGACATTAGTAGGCCACATTGAGAGTATTGCGTACAATTCTGGTCACTCTGCTATAGGAAGAATGTTATTAAAATGGAAAAGGTGCAAAAATGATTTACAAGGATGTTACCAAGAGTGGAGGGTTTCAGTTATAAAGAGAGGCTGGATAGGCTGCAACATTTTTTCTCTGGAATGTAGGAGGCTCTGGAATGACCTTGTGGAGGTTTATAAAATCATGAGGGGCGTGGATAAGGTGAATAGCCAAGGCCTTTTCCTCAGGGTAGGGAAGTCCAAAACTAGGTTTAAGGTCAGAAAGGAAAGATTTAAAAGGTGTGACAATGCTGTCACTTTAACAAGGTTATTTTGTCCTTGTGTTTTTTTAAGAGAGGTCAAAAAGGCAGAAGTGTTGAGGGGCCTAGGAAGATTCTGGATTAGTGGTGCTGGAAGAGCACAGCAGTTCAGGCAGCATCCAAGGAGCAGCGAAATTGATGTTTTGGGCAAAAGCCCTTCATCAGGAATAAAGGCAGAGAGCCTGAAGCGTGGAGAGATAAACTAGAGGAGGGTGGGGGGTGGGGAGAAAGTAGCAGAGAGCACATTAGGTGAGTGGGGGAGGGGATGAAGGTGATAGGTCAGGGAGGAGAGGGTGGAGTGGATAGGTGGAAAAGGAGCTAGGCAGGTAGGACAAGTCCGGACAAGTCATGGGGACAGTGCTGAGCTGGAAGTTTGGAACTAGGGTGAGGTGGGGGAAGGGGAAATGAGGAAACTGTTAGGAAGAGTCTAGTTTAACAATGGCAGGGCAGTGGCCAGTTCTCCCAGTTCAGGGTTTTCAAGTTTGGTTTAGCTGTGACAGTCACAAGATGCTGGAGTCCAGGAAGGTTGCAACTTCAGCAAATGATTATTGACTGACTTTCTCTCTGAAATATTTTTGGGTGTTTTTCCCTCCTGCCTGTAAGAAACTGTGTTTCAATTTATGATTTTGCCAAGGGGTGTGTTTATGGGATGTACTGGATTGGAACAGTTCCTTAGTTAAGTTACTGTTTTGGGTCAGTTAAAATTTCCAATAGTTAAGTTATTCTCAATTCCATTTTCTTTTGTTCGTATTTCAATTGTAGTGTTCAAATAAATTTTGTTTTGCTTAAAGCCGACTGGTTTGACCAGCTGCCTCACACCTAGAATTTCCACTTAACATCTGTCTTTGAAATAAGAAAAAGTTAGGGTCTAAGCTATCTTCTTAAAATATTTTGAGAAGGTCTGGCCTGGTCCATAACAAAGGGACCTGACAGGCAACTTTTTCACACAGAGGGTGGTGAGTATATGGAATGAGCTGTCAGAGGCAGTGATAGAGGCGGGTACAATTGCAACATTCAAAAGACATTTGGATAGATGCATGGATAGGAATATTTTGGAGGGATAAGGGCCAAACATAGGCAACTAGGCCTAGTCCAGTTTAGGAAACTTGGTTGGCATAGAAGAGTTGGGCTAAAGGCTCAGTTTCCATGCTGTATGATTCTACAACCTTATCGTTTGTCTCCACATTTTATGTTCTTAAAAGTAGCTCAATTCTAATGAGTCATGCTTGTTTGGAACTTTTTGAATGGAGATTTTTTTTAACAAAACATTTATTTTATTAATTTAAACACTTGTCATTGTTTTCCATGGTGATAACAGAGTTTCTGGGTGCTAATTCCATTAAATGAAACCTTTCTGTTTTATTGCTAGATTGGACTTGTTTGCATAAGAGGTGATCGTGTCCACGAGCTGAAGATTAAGGTACGTGCTTCCCCATTGGCTCAGGAAGTCAGGGCCAATTACTATGGAGTTTGGATAGTTAATTATTTGAAGTTGTGGTTTCTGACTCCATGTGGGAGAATGCTAGAGAATCTCCATCAAGAAGCCAAGAAAGAGTCTGGGATGGAATGTAAGTCAGGGCAAGTCCACTAGGGTCAGCTAGGCAGTCCTGGGACTCTGTGGGACCAGCATGCTGTGGCGCCTGGGGACTGAAGGGCACCAACAAGAGGGCTTTCAAATGGGGTAAGGCCTTAGTTGCACATATAGTGCCCAATCTAAGGATGCACAGAAATTGCAGCCTCACCACATGGCTTGAGCATCTCCTACAGTATGGAAACAGGCCCTTCGGCCCAACAAGTCCACACTGTCCCTCCAAAGAGTAAACCATCCAGACCCCTCACTAATGCACGTAACATTACGGGCAATTTATCATGGCTAACTCACCTGACCTGCACATTTTGGACTGTGGGAGGAAACCGGAGCACCCGGAGGAAACCCACGCAGACACGGGGAGAATGTGCAAACTCCACACAGACAGTTGCCCGAGGCGGGAATTGAATCTGGGTCCCTGGTGCTGTGAGGCACCATGCCACCACTATGTGTGTGTATTTTGTGTTACTTAGAGGGGCAAACATTTATATTGTCACATTCCAGTCTGTATGTGCTAACCAATTCTGAACTTTTGTGGAATAAAGTTTGTTTTATAATGAATAGATAATTTTATGTTTATTTGAGACTGAACAAGAGGTAGGAGGAGCCCATGCTTCTGAAAAAGTGCACGAGAGACAAGGGACAACAGCTTCAGAGAGAGCAGGAGAGAGGTGGCAGCTTCTCAACAGCTCGGCAGAATCCCAAAGAGAAGAGTAGACTTGTGAGAGAAGGGCAGTCACGATGGGAGGGAAAATCCAGCTGTAGAGAACCTTCAATTTGTTACTGCCTCACAGACCCAAAGGATGATTCATGGATTCACCCAGTGCAGAAAAGGCCCTCCGGCCCATCCAGTCAGCATTGACATCACGGCCACTAAAGGTGTACTAATCCCAATCTCCGGCACTTGTCTCATGTCCTTAAATGTTATGATATTTGAAGTGCTCATCAAATATTTTTTAAAGGTTGTAAGGTTTTCAGACTCCGCAAGGCATTCCAGATTCCCACCTCCCTAAATCCTCCCTGAATCTCCTGCTCCTTACCCTAAAATTATACCCTCTCATGATTGACTCTTCAACCAAGGGAAAAGCTGCTCCCTATTCACCATGTCCATACCTCTCATAATCTGATACACCTCAATCATGTACCCCCTTCGGTCTTCTCTGCTCTAAAGAAAACAATTCAAGCCTACCTGGTCTCTCCTTATAGCTCCATTTGTCCATCCCAGAAAACATTCTGGTGAACCTCCTCTGTACTCCATTCAGTGCTACAACATCCTTCCTGTAGTGAGGTGACCAGAACTGCACACAATCCTCCAGTTGTGACCTGACCAACACTCTGTACAACTCCAACATTACCTTCCTGTTCTTTCACTCTGTGCCATGACTAATGAAATCTTCTTAACTAACCTATTCATGTGCTTCAGGGATCCCTGTCGACTTCAGGGATCTGTGAATAATTATCCCAAGTTCCTTTGAGCTACCCAGTATGCTGCCATTCTTTAAATACTCTCTCATCTGATTTCTCCTTCCAAAGTGCATCACCGCACATTTATCAGGGTTCAATACCACCAATCTGCCACTGTTCTGCCCATCTGATCATATCTTTCTGTAACCCACAACCAACTTCTTTGTTATTAACCATTCTATCAATCTTGGTGTTGTCTGCAAACTTGCTTAACATTCCCCCTACATTTACATCTCTATCATTTGTGTAGATAACAAATAATAAGGGTCTTATTACTGTTCCTTGTGGTACACCTTTGGACACCGGGCTGTAGTCCCTCGATCTATCTTTTACCACTACCCTTTGTGTTCTAATACTAAGCCAGTTTCCTATCCATCTTGCCAAGTTTTCCTCAATTCCATGTGCTTTAACCATCTCAATCAATCTCCCATGTGGGATCTTATCAAAAGCTTTTCTAAAATCCATATAAACTATATCCTCTGAGCTTCCCTCATCCTCACTTTTGATCACATGTTCAAAACTTCTAACAAATCTATAAGGCATGACCTCCTCTGACAAAGGCACGTTGACTACCCCTAATTAACCCGTGCCTTTCTAAGTGGGTATTAATTTGCTCCTTCAGAATTTTCTCCAGACGTGAGACTCACTGGTCTAATTTCATAGTTCATCTGTACAAACCTTCCTAAAATGTGGAACTCCATTTGCTTCCAGTCCTCTAGCACTTCCTCTATGGCCACAGGGGACTGAAAACGTTGTGTTAGAGCTCCTGCAATTTCCTGCCTCACCTCCCACAGCAGTCCCATGCAAGTCATTCAGGATTTGTCTAATTTTAAGCCTGACATAAGCTCCAATAGCACTCCATGTCCTATGACAAACTGTGCAAGTTCCTCACAGTCCCTTTCCCTGAATTCCATGCTTATGTTCTCCTTTTCCAGAGTGAAGACTGAAGAGAAGTCTTCATTCAACAACCTTCCAATATCCCGTAGCTTTACAAGCAAGTTGCCCTCATTGTCCGTAATGGGCCCAACTCCTTCCCCTGATTCTCCCTAGTCCTGCTTGTAACTCCTTTCTCAGGCTGCCTTTTTGCTCTTCTAATTACTTTCTTAAATTCCCTCTTACACTTCTTGAATTCCTCTGGAGTCACAGCTGAATTGCTCCTTTAGGACTTGCTAAAAGCCCTACTCTTCTTCCTTATCCAGCCCTGACATCCAGAGTTCTCTGAACTTATTGCTCCTACATGTCCCTCTAAAGGGTACGTCTTGGACCTGTATTCTATTCAGTTCCTTTCTAAATGGACCCCATTGCTTTTCTGTAGACTTACACACAAGGAGCGATTCCCAGTCTACTGTGACCAGATCCTGCTTTATTTTCATAAAATCTGCCTTCCTCCAATCCAAAGCCATCTTTTGCAGGCCATCTTTTCCCTGTTCAGATCTGTTTTGACCATGCTGTGGTTGCTATCGCCTAGACGTTTCCCCATGCCACATCAAACGCTTGTCTGGATCCTTTCTCCAGGACCAGATGCAGCACTACACCATCTTATGTTATATTTATGAACTAGGATATTACAGAAAAACTAGTGGTGATTGGTATGTGTATAGGAGGTCATGCCTTACAAATATGCTCGAGGTTTTCGAAATGTGTGGATGAGGGAAGTTCATAGAGTCATAGAGATGTACAGCACAGAAACAGACCCTTCAGTCCAACTCGTCCATGCCAACCAGATATCCCAATCCAATCTATTCCCACTTGCCAGCACCTGGCCCATATTCCTCTAAACCCTTCCAATTCATATACCCATCCAGATGCCTTTTAAATGTTGTAATTGTACCAGCCTCCACCACTTCCTGTGGCAGCTCATTCTATATTCACAGTACCCTCTGCGTGAAAAAGTTGCCCCTTAGGTCTCTTTTATATCTTTCCCCTCTCACCCTGAACCTATGCCCTCTATTTCTGGACTCCCCGACCCCGGGGAAAAGACTTTGTCTATTTATCCTATAACAGTTGATGTAGTTTATATGGATTTTAGCAAAGCTTTTGACAAGGGCTCAATGGGAGGCTGGTTGAGAAGGTTAAAGCACATGGAATTGATGGAAACGTAGTGAGATGGATCAGAAACTAGTTTAGTAATAGGACGCAAACAGTAATGTTGCAGCTGAAATGTGTGGGAGCCGGTGTGATCCACAATGGCTACATCTGCAGCAAATGCTGGCTGCTGTAGGAACACTCACTAGGAGTTGATGAGTTGTAGTCTGTGCTGCGACACACTAGTGAGGGTCAGAGGGCCCTGTCTCTGTGTTTAGTGGGCAGTCACAGCTTAGATTAAGATTGATTCCATCAAATCTGGTGAGTGGTCAGGATCAGGAGGGTGTGACTGCAGTGAGGCAAGTACTGTATCTAGATTCAGAATCTGGTTTTGGAGGAACCTTAGCCAGTGTCCAATAGATGTGAGGTTCTTGGTCAGGGTGTGGGCGAGGGCACAGATTGCAGGGAGGATGAGTAAACTAACCACAGCACCTTGGCTCAGCGCACTATTCAAGTGGGCAAGAAAAGAGAAATGTAACTATAATAACAGATAACCTACTTAGGCTAAAAGTGTCTAAGGAGTTCTTGAAGGTTTTATCAAAAAGAGTATAAGTACACATATTTGTTATAAAGCTAATTTATTATCTTAATCTAATTCAGAGATTTGTAAACTAATGAGTGAAATGACTAACTTTAACCAGATTGTTAAGGGCTAATTGGACACTATTTAATACATATTCAACAAATGGGTCTCACTGCCTTGGGCCTATCAGGGACTTCTGGGTGATGGCTGGCACTTGGAATTCTATTGCAACTTCCACATCTGGTCTCGCAAACCTCAGTCCAACAGTAAAATGTCCTAATGGTCACAAGAGCTGGGAAAAGTCCTCCGTATTAATGCTGTTTGGGGTGGCATGGTGGCTCAGTGGTTAGCACTGTTACTTTACAGCACAGGTTCGATTCCCACCTTGGGCATCTGTCTGCGTGGAGTTTGTACGTTCTCCCCGTGTCTGCATGGGTTTCCTCCAGATACTCCGGTTTCCTCCCACAATCTAAAGATATGCAGATTAGGTGAATTGGCCATGCTAAAAATGCCCGTCATGTTTAGGGATGTGTAGGTTAGGTGCATTAATCTGGGGTAAATGTAGAGTGATAGGGGAATGAGTCTGGATGTGTTACTCTTTGGACGGTCAGCACGGACCTGTTGGGCCAAAGGGCGTGTTTCCACACTATAGGGATTCCAAGATGAATCTGAGATCACATTTCATAGTACTTTTCCAAGCATTCCTGTGTGCTTGATGGTCACAAACAAATCTAGGTATCACTGCAAAACAGCCTGTTCTCAAACAAAGGTGAGGTCGTTGCCAACTGTTTTTACACTGCACCCATTTTTCATGTATTTTCCTTCAGTTGTACACTGCCATGTCAAATTAACCCTTAATAATCTGATTTGGAGATATCCAATCCATATCTTCAAAACAGGTGATCAAGACTTTACATAAACACATACTTCTCGTTCAATAGTCAACCTGTTTATTATGTGATAAAGTTGAAGACTAGTTCATGCTTAACTGGTAACAGGTTATGCATGGACTTAAAAGATTCTCCCACTCTTCTTTCACTTTTACCCATCTCATGGATATTTCTTCACTATCTCCCCCTTGGTCTCCAATTATAATTTTTACCTCCTTCTCACCACTTTTATTTCAGCTTCTTTATTGATTATGTGTCAGTGCCTTATCACTTGAACTATGTTTTTGTGTTCTTCCAGGTCACACTAACCATTTGACCAAGTAGGCATACACGTCTCAGACCTATTTTTCTGTGCATTTCAGTCATGCATTCCTGCATGTTAGCTGCTTCTGATGTAACAAACATTTCTGCACACTGATATCGGTATCCCAAGATCATGCCTTGCATTCTTGACTTTCAGGCAATCTTTTCAAATGATCAAAAGTAGGTGGAGGAGGCCCACGTACCCCACTCGCCTTGGCCCAGTGTTCCGGGTGATGGTCAAATCAACCAATTCAGTTCCCTTTCAAAAAAGTACATGGGCAATGCCTCACATATTTCCAAGAGAAAACTGTTAATTATTGAGTTACACCCAACTTAGTCATTCCTATCTCCACTTGATGCTGTGTCACTTTTTTCCTGTTACCAATCTTTTATCCTAAATGTGGGCTGCAGTAATTTCCACTTGAACTAACACAGAACTCTGTAGAAATCCCCCTGTCCACAGTGGGGAAGGAAAGAATGTATTCATAATAGCTTTAAGAGACAAGCAAACATTATCACTGCATAGTTTCAAGCATTACCAAATTTTGCCTATTTTGATCTTTCTGACAAAAAAAATATAATTTTCTCAAGGATAACTTGCCAAGATTATATTCAAATTTCCTCCTTTCAAAACTATTGTAAATTCAATATCATGCACTGTCCCTCCAATGTTTTGGGGCCATCAGGTTTCATTAGTTCTTCCCAAACAATCTATCCCATTCTTTTCTGATACAAATTGAAACCACTTGTTTCAGCCTTCATTTCAGTCAGATATAAGGGATGCTCTCCTTGTAACTGTCATGCAAACTCCAACAGAATGCAATCCAGTTTTCACAGAGGGCTTCTATACCTTCACTAGGGGATAGTGACGCATTGCTCTCTGTCCAAACTGTACTTGAGGGTCCTACCGTCTTGTCCACCCCTTTCAGGCTCATGGGTGACGTTATGCACTTGCTTTGTCTCACAACACAGGGATAGAACATGGAGGGAGATGCTGATTTCAAGGCTAGAGGATGCATTTTTAAGATGAGAGGAGAAAGATTTTAAAAAGTGCACGAGGGAGTGGTTCCTGTACGGAATAAACTTCCTGAGGAAGTGGTACAATTACCAGACTCAAAAGACATTTGGATAAGTACATGGATAGGAAAGGTTCGGAGGAAAATGGGCCAGGAGCAGGCAAGTGGGACTAGTTTAGTTTGGGATTATGTTTGGCATGGACTGATTGGACCGAAGGGTCTGTTTCCGTGCTGTATGACTTCGTACCTACATTCTCAAGGCTACCTGCCTTGGCTTGCTGCCTGAACTGCTGTGCCCTTCCAGCACCACTAATCCAGAATCTGGTTTCCAGAATCTGCAGCCATTGTTTTTACCTCGTTGTCTTGCAACATAGTAGTCCCACAGGTCGGCAAACAGATTTCTGTCTGGCTTGTTTTATTTTTATTCAATCATCCATTTCAACATCAATATCCAGTTTGTCCAATCACAATGTTGGGTCTACCTGCTGCCTATTCTTCATATTGCACATAATGGGCATTTCCTGTTGGTAATTATCGAGTCATAGAGTCATAGAGGTTTACAACATAGAAATAGGCCCATCATGTTTATCCTGCAATACTTTTACCAGTTCCCACAGCATTCTATTGTCTTTATCCAACTGTAAAGCATAAAAATGGGCACTCATGGTTAAATTATTCTGGACAGCTTCTAACTCAATTGTTCCTTTCATAACCTCTTTAGAAAGTCAATCAAGGACAATCTCATAATAACCATCACATATTTCTACCATTTTCCAATTAAGCTATTTATCAGTTGCATTTTTGAAAATGCCAGTGACATGATAACTTCACACAAAGCCTGCTGTTTCTCACATCTTCTCAAATGCAAGGCAATTCAACTGTTTCCTACTGTGAGTGAGACAAGGAAACTGCACAACTGTGAAATGTAGGAACGGTTCACCACTACCAAAGGGCAAATAGGCTGTTGGCGTGGAATGGTTTGGCGTAGCTAAAGTGATGAGGTTAGTACCTTGCTCTTCAGCCAAGGTGTTAGGGAACTCACTTTCAGTTTTCCTCTTCTTTCTCCTTCTTGAACGTTTTATGAATAGGAAGGGTTTAGAGGGATGTGGGCCAAATGCTGGCAAACAGCAGTAGATCCGTTTAGGATATCTGGACAGCATGGATGATTTAATACAATAGATCCAAACTAACGAGTGAATCTATTATCTTAAACTATTTGAGACAGATTTAACAAATGTGTCACATCACCTTCTGCCCATTGGGAATCCTGGTTGATGCCTGGCACTTTGAGTTCTGCCAGTCCTGAAGAAGGATTGTCAACCCTTTCCCAGTCCTGAAGAAGGGTTACAACCAAAACATCGACTTCTCCACCTCCTGGTGCTGCCTGACTTGCTGTGTTCTTCCAGCCTTCTGCCTGGCTAACTTAAGAGTTCTATCACTGTTTCCACGGCGCTAACCTGTGAACTCGAGTCCAATGATGAGTTTTAGAGTCGTAGAGATGTACAGCACAGAAACAGACCCTTCAGTCCAAATCGTCCACGCCGACCAGTTATCCTAACCTAATCTAGTCCCATTTGCCAGCACCCAATCCATATCCCTCCAAACCCTTCCTCTTCATATACCCATTCAGCTGCCTTTGAACTGCTGTAATTGTACCAGCCTCCACTACTTCCTCTGGAAGCTCATTCCACACACATACCACTCTCTATGTGAAAACATTGCACCTTAGGGTCCTAAATATCTTTCCCCTCTCACCCTAAACCTATGCCTTCTAGTTCTGGACTACCCCACCCCAGGGAAAAGACCTTCTCTATTTATCCTATCCATGCCCCTCATGATTTTATATGAAGATCCTGTTTTATTCTCAGGTAACCTTCTTTACTTCACTACACCTCCAATTTTGTGGTCATCTGCAAACTTACAAATCATTTATATAAATGAGGAAAAGTAGTTGACCCAGCACCGATCCCTGTGGCATTCCACTGGTCACAGGCCTCCAGTCTGAAAAACAACCCTCCACCACCACCCTCTGTCTTCTACCTTTCCGCCAGGTGCGTATCCAAATGGCTAGTTCTCCCTGTATTCCATGAGATCTAACCTTGCTAACCAGTCTCCCATGGGGAGCCTTGTCAAACGCCTTACCAAAATCCATATAGATCATGTCCACTGCTCTGCCCTCATCAATCCTCTTTGTTACTTCTTCAAAAAACTCAATCAAGTTTGTAAGACATACACAAAACCATGTTGACTAATCCTAATCAGTCCTTGCCTTTCCAAATATATGTACATCCTGTCCCTCAGGATTCCCTCCAACAACTTGCCCACCACCGAGGTCAGGCTCACCGGTCTATAGTTCCCTGGCTTGTTCTTACCACCCTTCTTAAACAGTGGCACCACGTTTGCCAACCTCCAGTCTTCCGGCATATCACCTGTGGCTATTGATGATACAAATATCTCAGCAAGAGGCCCAGCAATCACTTCTCTAGCTTCCCACTGAGTTCTCGGGTGCACCTGATCAATCACAGCCCTGATCTCACAAACTCCAGTGTGAGGATGAAAAGTCCCAAGAGCTGGGAAAAAGTTCCCAGTATTAATCTATTTGAATCTGAGATTACATCTTGCATTGCCGTTCTGAACACGTTCTCAAACATTCTTATATGCTTGGTGGTCAAAGAAGTGTGGTGCTGGAAAAGCACAGCCAGTCAGGCAGCATCCAAGCAGCAGAGAGTCAACATTTCAAGCATAAGCTCTTCAATAGGAGTATCCTCCTGAAGAAGAGCTTCTGCTTGAAACGTCGACTCTCCTGCTCCTCGGATGCTGCCTGACCTGCTGTGCTTTTCCAGCAACACACTCTTCGACTCTGATCTCCAACATGTGGAATCCCCACTTTCTCCTATGTGCTTGGTGGTCACAATCAAGTCCAGGTGTCGCTGTAAAACCAAGGCAAACAGAGCAGGCTGGTTTTACACAAAATAAAAACCAGAAGAAATGCAGATGCTGGAAATCAGAAACAAAGGCAGAAGTTGCTGGAAAAGCTCAGCAGGTCTGGCAGCATCTGCGAAGAGAAAGCCGTCCTGAGGAAGGGTCACCGAACTCGAAATGTTAACTTTGATTTCTCTTCAATGATGCTGCCCGACCTGCTGAGCTTTTCCAGCAACTTCTGTTTTAGTTTTTACACTCAGCCTGATTCTTATGTATTTTCCTACAATTGCCGATTGCCAGGCCTAAGTAAACTTTAACAATCTGGTTTGGAGATGCCATTTTTAAGCTGAATCCTACACATAATTTGGGGACTAGATATTATGCTTTGTGGAAAGCCAGAGAATCCTAAAGGCTAGGGATCCAGTTGTCATGGCACACATTGGTACCAATAACACAAGGAGAACTAGAAAAGAGGTTCTCCTCAAGAATTAAGAGTCGCTCAGGGCTAAATTAAAAAAGCAGAAACTATAGGGGTAATGATATCGAGATTGTCACCTTAGTCACTCGCAATTGGTGCAAGACAAATAGATTAAAGTTGCAATTGCTTGGCTCAAGGAATAGGGTGGAACAAATATGTTCTGATTCATTGGGCACCTGTACTAGTCCTAGGATAGAAAGAGCTGATCCATTAGGATTGGCTTCACTTGAATCATGTTGGGACTAGTGAATCATATAACTAGGATTACAGAAAGGGCTTTAAACAATTTAGTGAAAACAAAACTTCAATTGAATATAATTTCAAAAAATTAAAAAGAAACAAGAGAGCAAGGTAGTGAAGAGACAAGTGACAATCAAAGTGTGACAGGAGTGCAAAAAATATACTCCCAGACAGAGTAATAATAGTGAAAAGTCCATTTTAAGGCTGTTTTTCTGAATACACGCAGTATTTGTAACAAGATAGATGAGTTGATTGCACAAACAGAAATAAATGAATATGACTTGAAAGCTATTGTGGAGACACAGTTGCAGGATGACAAGGCTGGGAGCTCAATATTCAAGGGTAATTGATGTTCTAGAAAAGTACTCAAAAAGGAAAAGGAGGTGGGGTAGTTGTATTAACAAAAGAAGGTATCAGTGCAGTGGTAATGAGATGGATACAATAGATTATGATATGGAATCAATTTGGATGTAAACAAGAAAGAGCAGGGAAAGAATCATCTAAAGGCCTCAAAGAGTTACCTCACTGTAGGCCAAAGCTTAAATAATGGACAAAGGAAATAACAAAACCATATAATGTCACGGGTGATTTCAAAGCATTCAATGACTGAACAAATCAGGTGGGCAAGGGTGACATGGAAGATGGATGTTTAGGTTGCACCAGGAATGACTTCTTGGAGCAGTATGTTGCAGAATCTATTGGGGATCCAGCTCAAGTAATGTGTAATGAGGTAGGATAAATAAGAGATCTCATCATTAAGGATCCTCTAGGGAGGAGCGATCACAACATAGTAGAATTTCAAATTCAGCGGGAAGGGAGCAAATCAGGTCTCAAACCAACGTCCTCAATTTAAATAAGGACAATAACAAAAATGAGAAGAAAGAATTGTTGAAAGTAAATTGGGAAAGTGGACTTAGGGCTAGGTCAGTAGATAAACAGTGGCAGACATTTAAATAGATATTTCATAATGTTCAAAAAATTCAGTCAAAAAGAATAAGAAGGATGAGCCATGCCATAGTTAACAAAGATGGCCAAGGGAAGTGTACAATCAAAAACTAAGGCCTACAAAGCAGCAGGAGCTAGTGGACAGCTGGAAGATTGGGAGTGCTTCAGGAATAAGCAGCAGATGTTGCAAATGCTAATAAAATGAGAAACTTGATGGTGCAAGTAAAATGCCAAGAAATATGAAAGCCAACAGGAGAACTTCTATGATTATATGAAGAGACTAGCTCAAGTAAATGTGGGACCCTTGGAGGATACAACAGGGGAATTGATAATGAGGAACAGGGAAATGGCAAATAATTAAAATCACTGTAAGGTAATGTAACTTTTTTTTCTTTATTTCTTTATTTTATATCTAAGATCTGTACCTAGGAACTTTGTGCCTAAAATGACACGGGGAGGGGCAACATTGCAAACTGTTCACTGTATTCCTCTACTTCTGTATTTGAGTACGTGTGACAATAAAGACAGAACAGTCACCAGGACCTGATGGCTTACATCCAAGGGTTTGAAAGGAAGTGACTGCAGAAATAAAGAAAGCATTAGTCAAAATATTCCAGAATTCACTGACTTTTGGAAGGGCTCCAGTGGATTAGAAAATGGCTGATGTAATGCCCGTGTTACTGAAGGGAGGGAGACAGAAACCAGGAAACTGTCAGCCATTTAGCCTAACATTTGGGAAAATGCTAGAGTCCATTATTAAGGAAGAAATAATAAGATATTTACAAAGCTTAAAGCAATCAAGCATAGTTTTATGAAATGGAAATCATCTTGACAGATTTGCTAGGGTGCCTTGAGGGTATAATAAGCAGAGTTAATAAAGGGAAACCAGTAGGTGTATTTTCTATGGATTTTCAGAAGGCATTAAATAACATGCCACATTAAAGATTATTACACAAGATCTATGCTGATGAAGTTGGATGTAATGTATTAGCATAGATCTAGGATTACTTAACACACAGAAGACAGAGAATCAGGGAGATTAATGGCAGTTCTTCAGGTTGGAAACACGTAACTAGTGGAGTTACACAAGAATTATTCCCAAGGTTTCACTTATTTACCATCTATGTCCATGACTTGGGAGAGGTGACAGTATAATGTGATCAGATTGCTAATGATACCAAAAATAAGTGGGAGGGCATGTTGGGCTGAGGCCATACAAAATCTCCAGGAGGATATATATATATATATATATATATATATGTCGGATGAGTGAGTGGGCAAAGGCTTGGTAAATGGAGTTGAATGGAGGAGAGTGTGAAGTTTGACACTTCAGTCGGAAGAATCAAATGGCAGACTGGCATTTGGAGAAAGTCTCCAAAAACGTGCAGAGTGATCTGAGTGACTTGTGCATGAAACACTAAGGTAAGCCTGTAGGTCCAGCAAGTAAGAAGGCAAATGGAATTTTGATCTTTACTGTTAGAGGGTTTGGGGTTAAAAACAGGGAAATCTGTTACAACTGTACAGATTATTAATGAGGCCGCAGCAGGAGTATCCTGGACAGTTTGGTCACCATCTTTTAAAAAAGGAGAAACAGGCATTGGAAGCTGTTCAAAAGAGTTTTGTAAGTGATTCCTGCAGGGGTTGACTTCCCCAGACTGTCTAAATGGTTAGGCCTTTATCCATTAGAGTCTGGGTATCTCTGTTGATGCCACCAAACACTCTCAGTAGACCTGTGTGTGCACAATATCCCTGCCAGTACTGCCAGTGATGTCATTCTGCCTGCTCACTCATGTTGATTGCCAGCAAGTTTTTTTAAACTGTTATGAGACCCTGCCTTACAGTTCGGAAGAAGGAGTGGTGCAAGATTGTGAAGGGGCTTGGCATTTTTGATGTTGAAAAGAAGTGTCTATTCATGGCAGCATCTCAAACTAGGGGGTGCAGTTGCAAATAAGGGAACACTCATTTCAAACTGAGATGCAAAGGACTTTCTTGACCCAGAGGGTAGTGAAGGTGAGGAATTCTCAATCCCAGTGAGTTGTGGAGACTAGATCACTGAAAGCATTTAGAGAGGAGGAAGATTTTTGAAATCTCAGGTTGTTGATGGCTATGTTGAGCTGGCGTATGAAAGAGGGGTTTTGAGGCCATGATCTTGATGAATGGCAGGAAAGGCTTAAGGACCTCAATGGGCCTACTCCTGTTCCTATTTCTTGTGCTCTTAATTAAAGTAACCGGATTGGTGGATCTTCTCATTCGAAGTCTAATACAGAGAAATTATACAATAGGCCACATCTAGAGCAGGGTAAAACAAACTGAATATATATTGTGAACTGTGAAATAGTGTGTCTGGAGAAAGACAGAGTACTCTTTCCAGCCTCAGTCATAGCAATGGGTGTTTGTCTAGTATAATTCCCATCTGCCATGTCTCCTGTTTTTACACCTTACCACTCCCGGTTCATTCCCAACAACGTAAACTTCCAGCCACATGAATTATTACTTCAGTTCTATAATTATGTTCCTGAAACTGGTGCACATTCATTGTTTGAAAGGCTGTTCTTACTTTATTTATTGTTCTCTCTAGTTTATCCAAGCATGTCTCAGTATATGTAATAAAGCACTGACTTGTGAACTTAGTCATGAGTGTATGAGATAGACTATGGGACGGACACAACTGGTACTATAATTTTACAAATTGTCAGCACAAATATGTGATTTTTTAAACACTTTAAGACATAGCCTGTGCTTTGGAAGAACAGTGAGAAGGAGTTACATTGGTCTCAAAATGTTAACTGTTTCTCTCTCCACAGATGCATCCAGACCTGCTGAGTTCCTCCAGCACTTTCTGATTGACTCTCAGATCTCCAGCATTCGCAGTATTTTGCTTTCGTGTAATTAATTTCTTGTTTCAACTTGTGAAGAATTGAGGGAAGTGATTGCAGTGGTGTAAGGTATTGAGCAGGTACTGCTTGTAGCTTGGAATGAAACACGTAGACAGCTTTGCTCACAATTCATTATAACTTTATTGATTGTACATGAATATTTGAACATATAATTCATGTGGATAAAAAGTGAACAGATAGCATTTGAAGCAGATATTTTCCATCATCCAGGGTGGATCAATATTTGACAGACTCATATCAGGAAGTAGACAGTAATAATATTTCTCTTCCCTTTGATATATGTCTAATGTCAGATCCCTTGTTCAGATGGGAAGCTTCTGCCAGAATCAGACAGGAGAAATTACGTTTCATATAAATAATGCAGGTGTGATGTTATTTCTCATTTTCCTTTATTTATTGTTTATCCTGGTTTTCTCTACGTTGTATTCAGTGTACATGTAATAAAACACTGACTTGTAAATTCAATCATGTTTGTATGCAGTAGACTGGGTGACAAATACAACTGGAACATGACGCATCTCATTTTCCATGTTGCCGCCATGCGACCAATGAGGGGAATGTTCACATCCACTGTCTTCAGACTGAAAGAACTAGGAACATTACTTTAAATTTCCTATTAGTGTAAATGTTATGGATAGGGTTGTGACGGTGAGAGATGAATAGCAAGGGTAAAAATTGCTTGTTTGTTGCCTAAAACAAAACAGAGCAGAGTGTTTGTTGGTAATTCCCAATGAAAGCAGATCACTGAGGTCAGAAACACTGCACAGCTCAGATACACATGTGCCTGGATCCTTCAATGATTGGCAATCACTGTCAGATTGCTGTTCCGCTTGACATGTGACTAATTTGACACATTGCTTGTTTGGTCCTCTGAAAGCAGCTTCTCCAAAAATGTGGAGCGTAGCCTTGTTTGGAGAGCTCTATCGGATTACAGTCAACTTAATTGAAGAGAGTCCACATGCCTGTTTTTACACGACTGGCTGAGGTATGGTCATGCCATCCCGTATTCCCAATTCCTCCGCCTCCGCTGGATCTGCTCCCAGGAGGACCAATTCCACCACAGAACACACCAGATGGCCTCCTTCTTTAGAGACCGCAATTTCCCTTCCCATGTGGTTAAAGATGCCCTCCAATGCATCTCGTCTACATCCCGCACCTCCGCCCTCAGACCCCACCCCTCCAACCGTAACAAGGACAGAACGCCCCTGGTGCTCACCTTCCACCCTACCAACCTTCGCATAAACCAAATCATCCGCCAACATTTCCGCCACCTCCAAACGGACCCCACCACCAGGGATATATTTCCCTCCCCACCCCTTTCCGCCTTCCTCAAAGACTGTTCCCTCCGTGACTACCTGGTCAGGTCCACACCCCCCTACAACCCACCCTCCCATCCTGGCACCTTCCCCTGCCACCGCAGAAACTGTAAAACCTGCGCGGACACCTCCTCCCTCACCTCTATCCAAGGCCTTAAAGGAGCCTTCCACATCCATCAAAGTTGTACCTGCACATCCACTAAAATCATTTATTGTATCCGTTGCTCCCGATGCGGTCTCCTCTACATTGGAGAGACTGGGCGCCTCCTAGCAGAGCGCTTTAGGGAACATCTCGGGGACACCTGCACCAATCAACCACACCGCCCCGTGGCCCAACACTTCAACTCCCCCTCCCACTCTGCCAAGAACATGGAGGTCCTGGGCCTCCTTCACCTCCGCTCCCTCACCACCAGACGCCTGGAGGAAGAACGCCTCATCTTCCTCCTCGGACCACTTCAACCCCAGGGCATCAATGTGGACTTCAAAGGTTTCCTCATTTTCCCTTCCCCCACCTCACCCTAGTTCCAAACTTCCAGCTCAGCACTGTCCCCATGACTTGTCTGGACTTGTCCGACCTGCCCAGCTCCTTTTCCACCTATCCACTCCACCCTCTCCTCCCTGACCTATCACCTTCATCCCCTCCTCCACTCACCCATTGTACTGTCTGCTACTTTCTCCCCACCCCCACCCTCCTCTAGCTATCTCTCCACGCTCCAGGCTCACTGCCTTTATTCCTGATGAAGGGCTTTTGCCCGAAACGTCGATTTCGAAGCTCCTTGGATGCTGCCTGAACTGCTGTGCTCTTCCAGCACCACTAATCCAGAATCTGGTTTCCAGCATCTGCAGTCATTGTTTTTACCTCTGAGGCATGGTCATGTTTAAATGTCCAGTGGGAATGTCAGTGAATGAGTGAATGGAGAAGTGAATGAATGAGCAGATGGGTAGGGTGATAGGGTGAGTGAAAATGTGGGTCAAGTAAGTGGGAGGGTGGGTTGCTAAGCTGGCAAGTAGTAGAATGGTAGGTAGTAGGGTGGCAGATGTATGCATGGGTGGGTAGAGTGACAGGTATTGGCTGTATAAGTTGGATGGTCGGTATGATGGTAGATTAGTGAGTGGATGAGGGTTAGAAATAGTCAGCTTGGGTTGGACCACGAAGCGAAGTCAGGTTTGGGGCTAATCAGGTTAGTCCAATGGGGTAATCAGGTTTTGGGGCTAGCTAGGATTTGTTGGGGAGTTAGTTAGGTGGTTGAGGGGTAGTTGAGCCGGATGTGTTGGTAAGTGTATTAGGGGAAGTAACTGGGTGTATTGTGATGGTACTGAGGACATGGAGATGAGTGTTGGGCATTGGTCAGTGTGACCAGGGTCTGTTCTCTAAGTATCAAGGAGTTAGACAAGGTTTTATTCTAGCTAACATTCCCTGAATAATTATCCAAATCAGTACTATCAGGAACTATCTGAAGCGTCCAAATCTAGTTCAGAGTAAGAGACTTAGTTGCAGATCATGAAGACTAGGGGTATTACCCACCTGGAGTTTGAGCTTCCTGGGCAACTTTCATGAAGGTCAGTGCATCAGGACTACCATAGGGTTCCAATAAGCTTCCTGGGTCATGTGTCCAGCCTCCAGTGATCTAAATACCAGAGGGTCAGGACCCTGATATTTCCACTCAATAAATACCCCATGATTGTCAATGAAATGACCTAATCATGGGAATGAACTTGCGTTTAGCACCTTACAAATGGTTGAATTTTGAATCACTCCACTTTTGAAGTTGTGGTAAAGCCAATTACAGGAAAATCATTTGGACGGTCTCATTTATCTTTCTTGCTTTTTGAAACGTGACCATTCAGCTCAAGCATTTTAGTAATCGTCATCAAAATATTTGAATTTAGCAATGAGAGTTGAGCACATGTGTAGGGATGGACTTTAGACGTAGTTGTATATAATGAATTACAATATATCAAAAAGTAATTTCAGTTTAATTAATAATGCAAAAAGCAGTACACATAAGTTCATATGCTAACAAATAAACATGACTGCACTATTTGTGGAGCTTATTGAGAAAACCTTGCAGCAAATGTGTGACAGTAATTTAATAGTTCAAATTTCAAATATGGATTAAATAGAAAAAGATACCAATCCAGCTACTGATTAATCTTTTATACTCAATGTCCTTCTTGATCAAGTTCCAGTTGCACTGGATATAGTTTAATTAAGTACAAATAATGGAACCGCCTGATTCGAATGCAGTTTCACTGTTTTATAGACTTCATCTGTAAAGAAATCAAAACGTGTTTTTCTCTTGTTAGCGAAAATGAAAATCAGCAATTTGTAGAAAGGAAGATTGACTTAAACTTGAAAAGATTGTTCAGAGAACGCGAGAGTTTGCTTTTCAGATTCTTGCAAGTTGCGATACATTTCCTGACCCATCCTCACTATGAAGTACAAATAAAAATTAAATTATTAAAGTACATTATGGATATGTAAGTGCAGAAATATTTCAGAAGAAATAAACCAGAGCTATCTTATTTTCTGGTAATGTATTATACAGTCTAATTTTATTTTGAAAAAGTTAATGATTGTCTTAAAATATTGCACAAAAGTATTTTATGCACATATTAATCTATTACTAAAGCAAAATAAGTCCTCAAGGAACTTCAAGAAAGGAAACCATCCAAGCTTACAAATCAGGGACATGTGATCTCTATAGTATGGTCAAAAAGTAATACCAGTTTAAGTAATAATGGATAAAGGAATACTCATAAATTTGCATGCTAACAAATAGACATGTCTGCACTGTTGTGGACATTTGATAAAACCATGGCTGATCTTATTATGGTCTTAATTCTACAACTTGACTCACCCCTAAACCACTGACTCCTTGGTCAATCAAGAATCTATCTTATTTGATTTAAAAATATTCAATGACATTGCCTCCAATTCTTTCAGATTAGTGACCCCCTCAGACAAAAAAACCCTCCATATTTCTGTCACAAACAGGGGACCACATTTTTTGAAACTGTGTCCCAAAGTTCAAGTCTGTCCATTAGGATGACTCATCCTTTCAGTGAGCACCCTGTCAAATTTCCTCACGATCTGACATGTTTTAATAAGACCATCTCTCATTCTTGTAAACCTCAGTGGATACAATCTCAATGTGTCTAGACTTTCCTCAGAAAATAACTCTTTCATCCCAGGCAGGTAGGATTGCAGAAAAGGAAATGGTGACATTTTGGTAATATCACTGACGAATAAGCCTGAGACCCATGCTAATGATCCGGGATACCAAGTACATGGTAGTTTTTGAATTCAAATCCTAAATTGTTAATGGTGACCATGATAACTATCAGTGATTGTTGTAAAGACCCATTTGGATCACTAATGCCCTTGGGAAGAAACTGTGCCATCCTTACCCAATGTGACTGCAACCTGTTTAAACCTAGCTGTCCCTTGAAATGACCTAACAAACCACTCAGTTCAAGGGTAACTTGGCATGGGCAACAAATACTGGCACCACCCACATCCCATTAAAGAAAAAACAGAACTGGTCAGATGAATGCAATTAGACCCTCTCTTGAGGTAAGGAGACCAAAACCGTAGCCAATGTTCCAACCAATGTTCCCTCTGAGCTGTTGACAATTGGAATCAGTACGCCAATTGACTTTTGATTTCAGAAGTCACAACAGTGTACAAGCCTTGGAGACCTGCACAACCGGTAAGAAGATTGCAGGGAATGCTGGTTCCAACTGGACACCAATGAATGTAATACATATGATTGAATTTTCAGGTATTGATTGAATTACGTTGATTTATTTTTTGCAAAGTGGACTGTATGTTAGAATGCTGCTCCCCTTTCTGTTGGGCAATAAGGCATAACGCCAAAGGTGCAAGCATTATCCTCGACAAGATCAGACGGGGCCCCTCAATGGTGAACATCTGTGAAAAGGTGAAATGCTATCAGCGTGGAGAGGCCTGAGCACCACCGAGAGCCTCAGCACTCGAACCCAGCCAATCTGGGTGAACAAATCAAGGTGCTGTAGAATCCTGCCTGCTGAGGCTTAACAACTTTCAGCCAGCTCTAAAGAATGAAGCTATTTCGAGGTGTGAGATAACTGGGGAGGACCATCGACCCACAGCACATTAAACGATGGTCTAGCATTTGGTCTGGATTGTTGCTATTTTCTGGCACTAAAGCCCCCCCCACATACTGGGCAGAAAGCAGCCCCACCCACCAAAGGTAATATTTCTAAGATCCTGTGCTTCTTCACTGCTTGTCCAGAGCTGCAGTTTGTCTGCACATGTTTTGGAAATAGGTTTTGCTGCATTTTCACCATTGTTACTCTTTGCTTCAAAAGTCATTTAGCTCCAATTACAGGTAGGTCAGGCAGCATCCGAGAAGCAGGAGAATTGATGTTTTGAGCCTGATGAAGAGCTTTTGCCCGAAACGTTAATTCCCCTGCTCCTCGAATGCTGCCTGACCTGCTGTGCTTTTCCAGCACCACACTCGTGACTGTGATCTCCAGCATCTGTAGTGCTCACTTTCTTCTAGTCACAGATAGTCTGGGTGTGCTGCCTATGGGAATAGGGAATAAGGGGAGAGATCAGAGGGAAAAAAGGAAAAGCTGCCAGAGAAGAGGGAAGGGAAAGGATTGCAGCACTCAGGTTAACTACCCCACTTCACCGTCTGCAATTGGAAGCTTGGGGACAGCTGATTCAGATGCCGTTTACCTGAATCTATGGGAGTAAGTCTCAGAAGGCCACAACCCCCATCTGATCTCAACATTGGGAACTCAAAGCCTGTGGGGAAAATTCAGTCCCTTGTTGCTTCACATTGTCCCTGTTTTGTGCCATTTTACTGGGCGAGAAAAACAATTTTCTTACCCCTGCTGCTTAATCATGATGCAAAAATTGAAACTTACTCAGAAAGTTCAGTCAGTTTTTCTGCAGAAGCTTGTTAATTAGCTTCCTCACCCAAGAAGCTGTGTGATCCAGACAAACTCTTTGCTCAGTTTTAAGTGTGACTCTGAAAAGAAGAAGAATTGAACAATTATTTCAAGTTCTCCATTATATACTCACAATGTCAATAAACTCAATTGCTGTGCTTTTTTTATCCTGCAACTTGTTTGTATGTTTTCACTGAGGGTAAGGCAACAGAAATGGAAAATGCTGGAAATATTCACCAGTTCATGTGGCAAAGGTCCAGCTGTTTCAATGGAAAGAGCATCATGGCAGCAACATGGAATACACTTTGGGAAGATGCAGAATTCCCATCACAGTTGACCTCACAGGAACCCCTGGAGAAGTTGAAACTTTTGATGCACAATTACCTGGTATCAGGAACCCTCCAAAAATGTCTCCAACTTCAAGTGACAGTCAGAGTGAATTCAAATGGATCTGTCTCACTTACTGAATGATTATTCAGAAAAAGGGAGAGGCTTAACGCCCTTTTTCTAGCCAACTATAAAACTCTAATCATTACACTGACCCATCCACCTGATTACTTCCCTCCACATTCAACAGATACCCAAACCTCCTCCTCAAACCCAACTTGCCTCCCGACTCAGCACAGACACCTAATCCTCACTCCATGGACCTGACTTTCCCCAGATCTGTCACCCCCCCCCCCCACCAATCCAACCACCAACTCTCCCAGACCTGACACATTCTCCTTGACCTGATTACTCCAGATCTGATACTTTCCAACAACCTAGCACTCACTTCTGAAAACTTCCCAGTGTACCCAACATGTTGCCCCATCTCGATCTGACATTCACCACCCCCCCCCCCCACCTCCAGACCAACCCGAAACCCCACCAACTTCCCAGGGATTTATCCAGCCCTTGGGTATGAATGGCACTACCCCACCTTCTATCACACAAACTCACTCTCCCCCATCATCCCGATCCACAGCTACCAATTCCAGCAGATCCACATTCCGCCACAACTGTCCACTTCCACTTTGCATTCCAGAACCTGACCATCTCCTAAGCCCAATGAAGCCAACAATTCCTGATGCTAACCTCCTCTAAGACTTCACTCACCTGCCACCTTAAACCATACCCTCATGGTGCATGGATCACCCATAAATCTGACACTGGTCATCGCTCACCTGGTAACCTGACTTCGAATAATCTGTCATAAATCTGTCACCCTGCCCCCTCAGACGCTCCCAGACTCCCTATCCCCCACTTAACTTACACGTTAAAGATAAGTTCTTCTTCAAAGTTAACCTGTTCACTGGCACTCAGTTTGGGTTACAGCCTTTGCCTAAACATGAACAAACGAGCTGAATTCAAGAGGTGAAGTGAGGGTGACTGAAATTGACATCAAAGAAGCATTTGACTGGCCATGACATCAAGGAACAAAACTGGTGTTCGAAGCGAAAACTCCCCACTTGTTGGAGTCATACCTGGCACATAAGGAAGCTAACTGTGGTTGTTGGAGGTCAGTCATCTCAGCTGCAGAACATCACTGCAGGAGCTCCTCAAGGTCAAACCATCTTCATTACTGAAGTTCCCTCCAACATAAAGTCAGAATTGGTGGTAGGCAATCATCAGATTACAACACTCACCATCGCTTGCATCCCCTCAGATACTAAAGCGGACCATAATCATATGTGCAGCAAGACCTTGGTCACAGGCTAAGAGTTCTGCAGCGAGTGGACAGCATGTATAAAGAGTTGGTCATACTACAGCTCGAGGGACCAGAGGAAAAAATGGAAGGGGTGACCACCAGGCAGTCAAAGAGGAACAAACAGGCAGAGCAGGAGACCCCTCGGCTCTCACTCACAAGCTGGCTTTCCTTCTTGGAAGGTGATGAGGGCACAGACAGAGCCAGAAGCAGCCTGGCTGTACAAGACAGGAGACAGAAGAGAGCAGGAGCGACAGTGATAGAGGTTCATCATTTCGGGGAACAGTCAGGCACACCTGTGACTGCAAATGTCACTCCAGGATGGTGTGTGACCTCGCTGGAGCCACAGTCTAGGAAGCCTCTAATCAGCTGTAGGGTGTCATGAAGGGGAATAGTGCTAAACAGAGGTTGTGGTAGACATTGATACCAATGATATAGGTAGAATGAAGAATGATTAAAAAGCAGGAGATCAAAGGTTGTAATCACCGGAGTACACCTGGTGCCACAGGTCAACAAGCACAGAAATAGGAGAATAGAGCAGATGTTATAGATTCCTGAAGGACCAGCGCTCGGAACGTTACTGCTTTCAAATAAACCTGTTGGAATATAACCTGATGTTGTGTGATTTTAAAATTAGATTTCTGGGCCATTGTTAGAGAAGATGGGACCTTTTCAAGTGAAATGATCTGTATAAGTGGAATGGTCTCTACAGGTGGAAGGTCTATAAAAGTGAAATGGTCTATATAAGTGAAATGGTCTATATAAGTGGAGTGGTCTATATAAGTGGAATGGTCTATAGAAGTTAAATGGTCTTTATATGAGTGAAATGGTCTATATAAGTGGAATGGTCTATATAAGTGAAATGGTCTTTATATGAGTGAAATGGTCTATATAAGTGGAGTCGTCTATACAAGTGAAATGGTCTATATAAGTGGAATGGTCTATATAAGTGAAATGGTCTATACAAATGGAATGGTCTATATAAGTGGAATGTTCTATACAAGTGGAATGGTCTATATAAGTGGAATGGTCTAGAGAAGTGAAATGGTCCATATAAGGAAAATGGTTTATATAAGTGAAATGGTTTATATAAGTGAAATGGTCTATATAAGTGAAATGGTTTATATAAGTGAAATGGTCTATATAAGTGGAATGGTCTATATAAGTGAAATGGTCTATACAAATGGAATGGTCTATATAAGTGGAATGGTCGATATAAGTGGAGTGGTCGATATAAGTGAAATGGTCTATATAAGTGGAATGGTCTATATAAGTGGAAAGTTCGAAACAAGTGGAATGGCGTATACAAGTGGAATGGTCTATATAAGTGCAATGGTCTATATAAGTGGAATGGTCTATATAAGTGGAATGGTCTATATAAGTGAATGGTCTATATAAGTGGAAGAGTCTTTATAAGTTGAATGGTCTATATAAGTGGAGTGGTCTATATAAGTGGAATAGTCTATATAAGTGAAATGGTCTATATAATTGAAATGGTCTATATAAGTTGAATGGTCTATATAAGTGGAGTGGTCTATATAAGTGGAGTGGTCTATATAAGTGGAATAGTCTATATAAGTGAAATGGTCTATATAAGTGGAATGGTCTATATAAGTGGAGTGGTCTATATAAGTGGAATAGTCTATATAAGTGAAATGGTCTATATAAGTGGAATGGTCTATATAAGTGGAATGGTCTATATAAGTGAATGGTCTATATAAGTGGAGTGGTCTACATAAGCGAAATGGTCTATATAAGTGGAATGGTCTATATAAGTGAAATGGTCTATATAAGTGGAATGGTTTATAATAGTGGAATGGTCTATATAAGTGGAATGGTCTATATAAGTGAAATGCTTTCTCAAGTGGAATGGTCTATATAAGTGGAATGGTCTATATAAGTGGAATGGTTTATACAAGTGGAATGGTCTATATAAGTGGAATGGTCTATATAAGTGGAATGGTTTATACAAGTGGAATGGTCTATACAAGTGGAATGGTCGATATAAGTGAAATGGTCTATATAAGTGAAATGGTCTATATAAGTTGAATGGTCTATATAAGTGGAGTGGTCTATGTAAGTGAAATGGTCTATATAAGTGAAATGGTCTATATAAGGGAAATGGTCTATATACGTTGAATGGTCTATATAAGTGAAATGGTCTATATAAGTGGAATGGTCTATATATGTGAAATGGTCTATATAAGTTGAATGGTCTATATAAGTGGAGTGGTCTATATAAGTGAAACGGTCTATATAAGTGAAATGGTCTATATAAGTGAAATGGTCTATATAAGTGGAGTCGTCTATATAAGTGAAATGGTCTATATAAGTGAAATGGTCTATATAATTGGAATGGTGTATACAAGTGGAATGGTCTATATAAGTGGAATGGTCTATATAAGTGGAATGGTGTATACAAGTGGAATGGTGTATACAAGTGGAATGGTGTATACAAGTAGAATGGTGTATACAAGTGGAATGGTCTATATAAGTGGAGTGGTCTATATAAGTGAAATGGTCTATATAAGTGGAGTCGTCTATATAAGTGAAATGGTCTATATAAGTGGAATGGTCTATATAAGTGAAATGGTCTATATAAGTCAAATGGTCTATATAGGTGGAATGGTCTATATAAGTGGAATGGTCTATATAAGTGAAATGGTCTATACAAGTGGAATGGTCTATATAAGTGGAATGGTCTATATAAGTGGAGTGGTCGATATAAGTGAAATGGTCTATATAAGTGGAATGGTCTGTATAAGTGAAATGGTCTATACAAATGGAATGGTCTATATAAGTGGAATGTTCTATACAAGTGGAATGGTGTATACAAGTGGAACGGTGTATACAAGTGGAATGGTCTTTATAAGTGGAATGGTCTATATAAGTGGAATGGTCTATATAAGTGAAATGGTCTATACAAGTGGAGTGGTCTATATAAGTGGAATGGTCTATAGAAGTTAAATGGTCTTTATATGAGTGAAATGGTCTATATAAGTGGAATGGTCTATATAAGTGAAATGGTCTTTATATGAGTGAAATGGTCTATATAAGTGGAGTCGTCTATATAAGTGAAATGGTCTATATAAGTGGAATGGTCTATATAAGTGAAATGGTCCATACAAATGGAATGGTCTATATAAGTGGAAGGTTCTATACAAGTGGAATGGTCTATATAAGTGGAATGGTCTAGAGAAGTGAAATGGTCCATATAAGGAAAATGGTTTATATAAGTGAAATGGTTTATATAAGTGAAATGGTCTATATAAGTGGAGTGGTCGATATAAGTGAAATGGTCTATATAAGTGGAATGGTCTATATAAGTGGAAAGTTCGAAACAAGTGGAATGGCGTATACAAGTGGAATGGTCTATATAAGTGCAATGGTCTATATGAGTGGAATGGTCTATATAAGTGGAATGGTCTATATAAGTGAATGGTCTATATAAGTGGAATAGTCTATATAAGTTGAATGGTCTATATAAGTGGAGTGGTCTATATAAGTGGAATAGTCTATATAAGTGAAATGGTCTATATAATTGAAATGGTCTATATAAGTTGAATGGTCTATATAAGTGGAGTGGTCTATATAAGTGGAGTGGTCTATATAAGTGGAATAGTCTATATAAGTGAAATGGTCTATATAAGTGAAATGGTCTATATAAGTGGAGTGGCCTATATAAGTGGAATAGTCTATATAAGTGAAATGGTCTATATAAGTGGAATGGTCTATATAAGTGGAATGGTCTATATAAGTGAATGGTCTATATAAGTGGAGTGGTCTACATAAGCGAAATGGTCTATATAAGTGGAATGGTCGATATAAGTGAAATGGTCTATATAAGTGGAATGGTTTATACTAGTGGAATGGTCTATATAAGTGGAATGGTCTATATAAGTGAAATGCTTTCTCAAGTGGAATGGTCTATATAAGTGGAATGGTCTATATAAGTGGAATGGTTTATACAAGTGGAATGGTCTATACAAGTGGAATGGTCGATATAAGTGAAATGGTCTATATAAGTGAAATGGTCTATATAAGTTAAATGGTCTATATAAGTGGAGTGGTCTATGAAAGTGAAATGGTCTATATAAGTGAAATGGTCTATATAAGGGAAATAGTCTATATACGTTGAATGGTCTATATAAGTGAAATGGTCTATATAAGTGAAATGGTCTATATAAGTGAAATGGTCTATATATGTGAAATGGTCTATATAAGTTGAATGGTCTATATACGTGGAGTGGTCTATATAAGTGAAACGGTCTATATAAGTGAAATGGTCTATATAAGTGAAATGGTCTATATAAGTGAAATGGTCTATATAAGTGGAGTCGTCTATATAAGTGAAATGGTCCATATAAGTGAAATGGTCTATATAAGTGGAATGGTGTATACAAGTGGAATGGTCTATATAAGTGGAATGGTCTATATAAGTGGAATGGTGTATACAAGTGGAATGGTGTATACAAGTGGAATGGTGTATACAAGTAGAATGGTGTATACAAGTGGAATGGTCTATATAGGTTGAATGGTCTATATAAGTGGAGTGGTCTATATAAGTGAAATGGTCTATATAAGTGGAGTCGTCTATATAAGTGAAATGGTCTATATAAGTGGAATGGTCTATATAAGTGAAATGGTCTATATAAGTCAAATGGTCTATATAGGTGGAATGGTCTATATAAGTGGAATGGTCTATATAAGTGAAATGGTCTATACAAATGGAATGGTCTATATAAGTGGAATGGTCTATATAAGTGGAGTGGTCGATATAAGTGAAATGGTCTATATAAGTGGAATGGTCTGTATAAGTTGAATGGTCTATACAAATGGAATGGTCTATATAAGTGGAATGTTCTATACAAGTGGAATGGTGTATACAAGTGGAACGGTGTATACAAGTGGAATGGTCTTTATAAGTGGAATGGTCCATATAAGTGGAACGGTCTATATAAGTGAATGGTCTATAAAAGTGGAGTGGTCTATATAAGTGAAATGGTCTATATAAGTGAAATGGTCTATATAAGTGGAATGGTCCATATAAGTAAAATCGTCCATATAAGTGAAATGGTCTATATAAGTTGAATGGTCTACATAAGTGGAATGGTCTATATAAGTGAAATGGTCTATATAAGTGGAATGGTCTATATAAGTAAAATGGTCCATATAAGTGAAATGGTCTATATAAGTTGAATGGTCTATATAAGTGGAATGGTCTATATAAGTGAAATGGTCTATATAATTGAAATGGTCTATATAAGTTGAATGGCCTATATAAGTGGAGTGGTCTATATAAGTGGAATGGTCTATAAAAGTGGAATGGTCCATATAAGTGAAATGGTCTATACAAATGGAATGGTCTATATAAGTGGAATGTTCTATATAAGTGAAATGGTCTTTATATGAGTGAAATGGTCTATATAAGTGGAATGGTCTATATAAGTGAAATGGTCTTTATATGAGTGAAATGGTCTATATAAGTGGAGTCGTCTATATAAGTGAAATAGTCTATATAAGTGGAATGGTCTATATAAGTGAAATGGTCTATACAAATGGAATGGTCTATATCAGTGGAATGTTCTATACAAGTGGAATGGTCTATATAAGTGGAATGGTCTATATAAGTGAAATGGTTTACATAAGTGAAATGGTCTATATACGTGGAATGGTTTATACAAGTGGAATGGTCTATATAAGTGGAATGGTCTATATAAGTGGAATGTTCTATATAAGTGGAATGGTCTATATAAGTGAAATGGTCTATATAAGTTGAATGGTCTATATAAGTGGAATGGTTTATATAAGTGGAATGGTTTATTCAAGTGGAATGGTCAATATAAGTGAAATGGTCTATATAAGTGGAATGGTCTATATAAGTGGAATGTTCTATATAAGTGGAATGGTCTATATAAGTGGAATGGTCTATATAAGTGAAATGGTCTATACAAATGGAATGGTCTATATAAGTGGAATGTTCTATACAAGTGGAATGGTCTATATAAGTGGAATGGTCTATATAAGTGAAATGGTCTATATAAGTGGAATGGTCTATATAAGTGGAGTGGTCGATATAAGTGAAATGGTCTATATATGTGGAATGGTTTATACAAGTGGAATGGTGTATATAAGTGGAATGGTCTATTCAAGTGGAATGGTCTATATAAGTGGAATGGTCTATATAAGTGGAATGGTCTATATAAGTGGAGTGGTCGATATAAGTGAAATGGTCTATATAAGTGGAATGGTCTATATAAGTGGAAAGTTCTATACAAGTGGAATGGTGTATACAAGTGGAATGGTCTATATAAGTGCAATGGTCTATATAAGTGGAATGGTCTATATAAGTGGAATGGTCTATATAAGTGAATGGTCTATATAAGTGGAATAGTCTATATAAGTTGAATGGTCTATATAGGTGGAGTGGTCTATATAAGTGGAATAGTCGATATAAGTGAAATGGTCTATATAATTGAAATGGTCTATATAAGTTGAATGGTCTATATAAGTGGAGTGGTCTATATAAGTGGAGTGGTCTATATAAGTGGAATAGTCTATATAAGTTGAATGGTCTATATAAGTGGAATGGTCTATATAAGTGGAGTGGTCTATATAAGTGGAATAGTCTATATAAGTGAAATGGTCTATATAATTGAAATGGTCTATATAAGTTGAATGGTCTATATACGTGGAGTGGTCTACATAAGCGAAATGGTCTATATAAGTGGAATGGTCTATATCAGTGAAATGGTCTATATAAGTGGAATGGTTTATACTAGTGGAATGGTCTATATAAGTGGAATGGTCTATATATGTGGAATGGTTTATACAAGTGGAATGGTCGATATAAGTGAAATGGTCTATATAATTGAAATGGTCTATATAAGTTGAATGGTCTATATCAGTGAAATGGTCTATATAAGTGGAATGGTTTATACTAGTGGAATGGTCTATATAAGTGGAATGGTCTATATAAGTGGAATGGTTTATACAAGTGGAATGGTCTTTACAAGTGGAATGGTCTACATAAGTGAAATGGTCTATATAAGTGGAATGGTCGATATAAGTGAAATGGTCTATATAATTAAAATGGTCTATATAAGTTGAATGGTCTATATAAGTGGAGTGGTCTACATAAGCGAAATGGTCTATATAAGTGGAATGGTCTATATAAATGGAATGGTCTATATAAGTGGAATGTTCTATATAAGTGGAATGGTCTATATAAGTGGAATGGTTTATATAAGTGGAATGGTCTATATAAGTGGAATGGTTTATACAAGTGGAATGGTCAATATAAGTGAAATGGTCTATATAAGTTGAATGGTCTATATAAGTGGAATGGTTTATACAAGTGGAATGGTCTATATAAGTGGAATGGTCTATATAAGTGGAATGGTCTATATAAGTGAATGGTCTATATAAGTGGAATAGTCTATATAAGTTGAATGGTCTATATAAGTGGAATAGTCTATATAAGTTGAATAGTCTATATAAGTGAAATGGTCTATATAAGTTGAATGGTCCATATAAGTGGAATGGTTTATACAAGTGGAATGGTCTATACAAGTGGAATGGTCGATATAAGTGAAATGGTCTATATAAGTGGAATGGTTTATACAAGTGGAATGGTCTATATAAGTGGAATGGTCTATATAAGTGGAATGGTTTATACAAGTGGAGTGGTCGATATACGTGAAATGGTCTATATAAGTGGAATGGTCTATATAAGTGGAAAGTTCGAAACAAGTGGAATGGCGTATACAAGTGGAATGGTCTATATAAGTGCAATGGTCTATATAAGTGGAATGGTCTATATAAGTGGAATGGTCTATATAAGTGAATGGTCTATATAAGTGGAATAGTCTATATAAGTTGAATGGTCTATATAAGTGGAGTGGTCTATATAAGTGGAATAGTCTATATAAGTGAAATGGTCTATATAAGTGGAATAGTCTATATAAGTTGAATGGTCTATATAAGTGGAATAGTCTATATAAGTTGAATAGTCTATATAAGTGAAATGGTCTATATAAGTTGAATGGTCCATATAAGTGGAATGGTTTATACAAGTGGAATGGTCTATACAAGTGGAATGGTCGATATAAGTGAAATGGTCTATATAAGTGGAATGGTTTATACAAGTGGAATGGTCTATATAAGTGGAATGGTCTATATAAGTGGAATGGTTTATACAAGTGGAGTGGTCGATATACGTGAAATGGTCTATATAAGTGGAATGGTCTATATAAGTGGAAAGTTCGAAACAAGTGGAATGGCGTATACAAGTGGAATGGTCTATATAAGTGCAATGGTCTATATAAGTGGAATGGTCTATATAAGTGGAATGGTCTATATAAGTGAATGGTCTATATAAGTGGAATAGTCTATATAAGTTGAATGGTCTATATAAGTGGAGTGGTCTATATAAGTGGAATAGTCTATATAAGTGAAATGGTCTATATAATTGAAATGGTCTATATAAGTTGAATGGTCTATATAAGTGGAGTGGTCTATATAAGTGGAGTGGTCTATATAAGTGGAATAGTCTATATAAGTGAAATGGTCTATATAAGTGGAATGGTCTATATAAGTGGAGTGGCCTATATAAGTGGAATAGTCTATATAAGTGAAATGGTCTATATAAGTGGAATGGTCTATATAAGTGGAATGGTCTATATAAGTGAATGGTCTATATAAGTGGAGTGGTCTACATAAGCGAAATGGTCTATATAAGTGGAATGGTCGATATAAGTGAAATGGTCTATACAAATGGAATGGTCTATATAAGTGGAATTGTCTATGTAAGTGGAATTGTCTATATAAGTGGAGTGGTGGATCTAAGTGAAATGGTCTATAAAAGTGGAATGGTCTATGTAAGTGGAAAGTTCGAAACAAGTGGAATGGCATATACAAGTGGAATGGTCTATATAAGTGGAATGGTCTATATAAGTTGAATGGTCTATATAAGTGAAATGGTCTATATAAGTTGAATGGTCTATATAAGTGGAATGGTCTATATAAGTGGAATGTTCTATATAAGTGGAATGGTCTATATAAGTGGAATGGTCTATATAAGTGAAATGCTTTATACAAGTGGAATGGTCTATATAAGTGGAATGGTCTATATAAGTGGAATGGTTTATACAAGTGGAATGGTCAATATAAGTTAAATGGTCTATATAAGTTGAATGGTCTATATAAGTGGAATGGTTTATACAAGTGGAATGGTCTATATAAGTGGAATGGTCTATATAAGTGGAATGGTTTATACAAGTGGAATGGTCTATATAAGTGGAATGGTCTATATAAGTGGAATGGTTTATACAAGTGGAATGGTCTATACAAGTGGAATGTTCGATATAAGTGAAATGGTCTATATAAGTGAAATGGTCTATATAAGTGAAATGGTCTATTTTTGTTGAATGGTCTATATAAGTGAAATGGTCTATATAAGTGGAATGGTCTATATAAGTGGAGTGGTCTATATAAGTGAAATGGTCTATATATGTGAAATGGTCTATATAAGTGGAATGGTCTTTATATGAGTGAAATGGTCTATATAAGTGGAGTCGTCTATATAAGTGAAATAGTCTATATAAGTGGAATGGTCGATATAAGTGAAATGATCTATACAAATGGAATGGTCTATATAAGTGGAATGTTCTATACAAGTGGAATGGTCTATATAAGTGGAATGGTCTATATAAGTGGAATGGTGTATACAAGTGGAATGGTCTATATAAGTGGAATGGTCTATATAAGTGGAGTGGTCGATATAAGTGAAATGGTCTATATAAGTGGAATGGTCTGTATAAGTGAAATGGTCTATACAAATGGAATGGTCTATATAAGTGGAATGTTCTATACAAGTGGAATGGTCTATATAAGTGGAATGGTTTATATAAGTGGAATGGTCTATATAAGTGGAATGGTTTATACAAGTGGAATGGTCAATATAAGTGAAATGGTCTATATAAGTTGAATGGTCTATATAAGTGTAATGGTTTATACAAGTGGAATGGTCTATATAAGTGGAATGGTCTATATAAGTGGAATGTTCTATATAAGTGGAATGGTCTATATAAGTGAAATGGTCTATATAAGTTGAATGGTCTATATAAGTGGAATGGTTTATATAAGTGGAATGGTTTATACAAGTGGAATGGTCAATATAAGTGAAATGGTCTATATAAGTGGAATGGTCTATATAAGTGGAATGTTCTATATAAGTGGAATGGTCTATATAAGTGGAATGGTCTATATAAGTGAAATGCTTTATACAAGTGGAATGGTCTATATAAGTGGAATGGTCTATATAAGTGGAATGGTTTATACAAGTGGAATGGTCAATATAAGTTAAATGGTCTATATAAGTTGAATGGTCTATATAAGTGGAATGGTTTATACAAGTGGAATGGTCTATATAAGTGGAATGGTCTATATAAGTGGAATGGTTTATACAAGTGGAATGGTCTATACAAGTGGAATGGTCGATATAAGTGAAATGGTCTATATAAGTGAAATGGTCTATATAAGTGGAATGTTCTATATAAGTGGAATGGTCTATATAAGTGGAATGGTCTATATAAGTGAAATGCTTTATACAAGTGGAATGGTCTATATAAGTGGAATGGTCTATATAAGTGGAATGGTTTATACAAGTGGAATGGTCAATATAAGTTAAATGGTCTATATAAGTTGAATGGTCTATATAAGTGGAATGGTTTATACAAGTGGAATGGTCTATATAAGTGGAATGGTCTATATAAGTGGAATGGTTTATACAAGTGGAATGGTCTATATAAGTGGAATGGTCTATATAAGTGGAATGGTTTATACAAGTGGAATGGTCTATACAAGTGGAATGGTCGATATAAGTGAAATGGTCTATATAAGTGAAATGGTCTATATAAGTGAAATGGTCTATTTTTGTTGAATGGTCTATATAAGTGAAATGGTCTATATAAGTGGAATGGTCTATATAAGTGGAGTGGTCTATATAAGTGAAATGGTCTATATATGTGAAATGGTCTATATAAGTGGAATGGTCTATATAAGTGGAGTGGTCTATATAAGTGAAATGGTCTATATAAGTGAAATGGTCTATATAAGTGAAATGGTCTATATAAGTGGAGTCGTCTTTTAGTGAAATGGTCTATATAAGTGAAATGGTCTATATAAGTGGAGTGGTCTATATAAGTGAAATCGTCTATATAAGTGAAATGGTCTATATAATTGGAGTCGTCTTTTAGTGAAATGGTCTATATAAGTGAAATGGTCTATATAAGTGGAATGGTGTATACAAGTGGAATGGTGTATACAAGTAGAATGGTCTATATAAGTGGAACGGTCTATATAAGTGGAATGGTGTATACAAGTGAAATGGTCTATATAGGTGGAATGGTGTATACGAGTGGAATGGTCTATACAAGTGGAATGGTCTATATAAGTGGAATGGTGTATACAAGTGGAATGGTGTATACAAGTGGAATGGTGTATACAAGTGGAATGGTCTATATAAGTGGAATGGTGTATAAAAGTGGAATGGTGTATACAAGTAGAATGGTCTATATAAGTGGAACGGTCTATATAAGTGGAATGGTGTATACAAGTGAAATGGTCTATATAGGTGGAATGGTGTATACGAGTGGAATGGTCTATACAAGTGGAATGGTCTATATAAGTGGAATGGTGTATACAAGTGGAATGGTGTATACAAGTGGAATGGTGTATACAAGTGGAATGGTCTATATAAGTGGAATGGTGTATAAAAGTGGAATGGTGTATACGAGTGGAATGGTGTATACAAGTGGAATGGTCGATATAAGTGAAATGGTGTATACAAGTGGAATGGTGTATACAAGTGGAATGGTCTATACAAGTGGAATGGTGTATACAAGTGGAATGGTCTATATAAGTGGAATGGTCTATACAAGTGGAATGGTGTATACATCTGGAATGGTCTATATAAGTGGAATGGTGTATACAAGTGGAATGGTCTATATAAGTGGAATGGTGTATACAAGTGGAATGGTGTATACAAGTGGAATGGTGTATACAAGTGGAATGGTGTATACAAGTGGAATGGTCTATATAAGTGGAATGGTGTATACAAGTGGAATGGTCTATATAAGTGGAATGGTGTATACAAGTGAAATGGTGTATACAAGTGAAATGGTCTATATAAGTGGAATGGTGTATACAAGTGGAATGGTGTATTCAAGTGGAATTGTCTATATAAGTGGAGTGGTCGATATAAGTGAAATGGTCTATAAAAGTGGAATGGTCTATATAAGTGAAATGGTCTATATAAGTGGAGTGGTCTATATAAGTGGAATGGACTATATAAGTGAAATGGACTATATAAGTGGAATGGTCTATATAAGTGAAATGGTCTATATAAGTGAAATGGTCTATATAGGTTGAATGGTCGATATAAGTGGAGTGGTCTATATAAGTGAAATGGTCTATATAAGTGGAGTTGTCTATATAAGTGAAATGGTCTATATAAGTGGAATGGTCTATATAAGTGAAATGGTCTATATAAGTCAAATGGTCTATGTAGGTGGAATGGTCTATATAAGTGGAATGGTCTATATAAGTGAAATGGTCTATACAAATGGAATGGTCTATATAAGTGGAATGGTCTATATAAGTGGAGTGGTCGATATAAGTGAAATGGTCTATATAAGTGGAATGGTCTGTATAAGTGAAATGGTCTATACAAGTGGAATGGTGTATACAAGTGGAACGGTGTATACAAGTGGAATGGTCTATATAAGTGGAATGGTCTATATAAGTGGAATGGTCTATATAAGTGGAATAGTCTATAGAAGTGAAATGGTCTATATAATTGAAATGGTCTATATAAGTTGAATGGTCTATATAAGTGGAATGGTCTATATAAGTAAAATGGTCCATATAAGTGAAATGGTCTATATAAGTTGAATGGTATATATAAGTGGAATGGTCTATATAAGTGAAATGGTCTATATAATTGAAATGGTCTATTTAAGTTGAATGGCCTATATAAGTGGAGTGGTCTATATAAGTGGAATGGTCTATAAAAGTGGAATGGTCCATATAAGTGAAATGGTCTATACAAATGGAATGGTCTATATAAGTGGAATGTTCTATATAAGTGAAATGGTCTTTATATGAGTGAAATGGTCTATATAAGTGGAATGGTCTATATAAGTGAAATGGTCTTTATATGAGTGAAATGGTCTATATAAGTGGAGTCGTCTATATAAGTGGAATGGTCTATATAAGTGGAATGGTCTATATAAGTGGAATAGTCTATATAAGTGAAATGGTCTATATAATTGAAATGGTCTATATAAGTTGAATGGTCTATATAAGTGGAATGGTCTATATAAGTAAAATGGTCCATATAAGTGAAATGGTCTATATAAGTTGAATGGTCTATACAAGTGGAATGGTCTATATAAGTGAAATGGTCTATATAATTGAAATGGTCTATTTAAGTTGAATGGCCTATATAAGTGGAATGGTCTATATAAGTAAAATGGTCCATATAAGTGAAATGGTCTATATAAGTTGAATGGTCTATACAAGTGGAATGGTCTATATAAGTGAAATGGTCCATATAAGTGAAATGGTCTATATAAGTTGAATGGTATATATAAGTGGAATGGTCTATATAAGTGAAATGGTCTATATAATTGAAATGGTCTATTTAAGTTGAATGGCCTATATAAGTGGAGTGGTCTATATAAGTGGAATGGTCTATAAAAGTGGAATGGTCCATATAAGTGAAATGGTCTATACAAATGGAATGGTCTATATAAGTGGAATGTTCTATATAAGTGAAATGGTCTTTATATGAGTGAAATGGTCTATATAAGTGGAATGGTCTATATAAGTGAAATGGTCTTTATATGAGTGAAATGGTCTATATAAGTGGAGTCGTCTATATAAGTGGAATGGTCTATATAAGTGGAATGGTCTATATAAGTGGAATAGTCTATATAAGTGAAATGGTCTATATAATTGAAATGGTCTATATAAGTTGAATGGTCTATATAAGTGGAATGGTCTATATAAGTAAAATGGTCCATATAAGTGAAATGGTCTATATAAGTTGAATGGTCTATACAAGTGGAATGGTCTATATAAGTGAAATGGTCTATATAATTGAAATGGTCTATATAAGTTGAATGGTCTATATAAGTGGAATGGTCTATATAAGTAAAATGGTCCATATAAGTGAAATGGTCTATATAAGTTGAATGGTCTATACAAGTGGAATGGTCTATATAAGTGAAATGGTCTATATAATTGAAATGGTCTATTTAAGTTGAATGGCCTATATAAGTGGAGTGGTCTATATAAGTGGAGTGGTCTATATAAGTGGAGTGGTCTATATAAGTGGAATGGTCTATAAAAGTGGAATGGTCCATATAAGTGAAATGGTCTATACAAATGGAATGGTCTATATAAGTGGAATGTTCTATATAAGTGAAATGGTCTTTATATGAGTGAAATGGTCTATATAAGTGGAATGGTCTATATAAGTGAAATGGTCTTTATATGAGTGAAATGGTCTATATAAGTGGAGTCGTCTATATAAGTGGAATGGTCTATATAAGTGGAATGGTCTATATAAGTGGAATAGTCTATATAAGTGAAATGGTCTATATAATTGAAATGGTCTATATAAGTTGAATGGTCTATATAAGTGGAATGGTCTATATAAGTAAAATGGTCCATATAAGTGAAATGGTCTATATAAGTTGAATGGTCTATACAAGTGGAATGGTCTATATAAGTGAAATGGTCTATATAATTGAAATGGTCTATTTAAGTTGAATGGCCTATATAAGTGGAGTGGTCTATATAAGTGGAATGGTCTATAAAAGTGGAATGGTCCATATAAGTGAAATGGTCTATACAAATGGAATGGTCTATATAAGTGGAATGTTCTATATAAGTGAAATGGTCTTTATATGAGTGAAATGGTCTATATAAGTGGAATGGTCTATATAAGTGAAATGGTCTTTATATGAGTGAAATGGTCTATATAAGTGGAGTCGTCTATATAAGTGAAATAGTCTATATAAGTGGAATGGTCTATATAAGTGGAATGGTCTATATAAGTGGAATGGTCTATACAAGTGGAATGGTCTATATAAGTGGAATGGTCTATATAAGTGAAATGGTCCATATAAGGAAAATGGTTTATATAAGTGAAATGGTTTATATAAGTGGTGTAGGGGGTGGTGTAATTTTTAAATCATTAACTGCTGTAGTAAGCACATAGTAAGTACAAAGCCACCATTTTAGTCTTCTCTACCTTGTAGTAAGCACGAGCAGACACTCCCCCAGATTTTCATGAATGGAACAATGGAAACAGCTTTCCTCGTGGCTGAGGGACCGCCCACAAACACGGCTGTACGTCATCATCCATATAAGGGAGAAGCGGGGAACTCGAACACTGATTGGCTGGGTGAATAACCAAATAACCTCATCCATCAGGAGGACAGTGGGGAACTTTAACACTCATTGGCTGAGACAGTAGAAGGCCCCGCCCACTCCTACATATATATAACGTGCGGGGATTACAATCTGTGTGTGTGCCTCATGGGAAGCCATTGAGGTAACACCCGGTTCTGCAGAATTGAATAAATAGTTTTGGACGAGCTCCTCCGTGTCTTTGTTCTTGGGAAGGGAAGCAGAGTGCCTGATGGGGGGTCGCAGAGTCCCCTATCCTGCACAATTGGGGGCTCTTCCGGGATGCAATAATTTTGCCGGGGCTCTCTTCGGCTCGTGGATCAAGTCTGATACAAAAAGACGCGTCTGGTATATATTTATACTGCTCACTGGATCGGCTTGGTCCGTCAGCCGTCGGCCAAGAGAGTGACCCGGCTCATTAAAATAATTTTGAATCCTGGAAACGGAACACACGGACGAGTGCTGGGACGACCGGTTAGTGACTATACGTGGGGGTACACACATTTAAAAAGGCCAGACAACTCCGTGCACGGATCAAGGTAAGAGTTTCTTTTGTTCTTCCTTGTTGGCCACGTGGTTTTGACGGTCATCTGTGAGAACGCTTTAAGCGTTTAAGACCAGGACTGAAGATAGACCATGGGAAATTGTGGTTTTGACGGTTATCTGTGAAAATGCTTTAGGCGTTTAAGACCAGGACCGAAGATAAACCATGGGAAATTGTGGTTTTGACGGTTATCTGTGAAAATGCTTTAGGCGTTTAAGACCAGGACCGAAGATAGACCATGGGAAATCAGACTTTCAGGTCCACTAAGGACAAGTCAGGGAGGACTGTAAATGGAAAAGAAATACCCCCCGATAGTCCACTAGGTCGGAAATTGAGTTTATGGACGGAAAGCAGTAGGACAAAGGACTTAAAGAAAGAGACCATGATAAAATATTGTTGTTTTATATGGACAAAAGAACCTATCCGCGCCCCCTCAGTAGTTTGGCCCGAGTATGGGTCTGATGAAGACTGGGTGTGTCAACTCCTAAATATATATATGTTAACAGAAAACAACCGTTTGACCCAGAAGAGAGCAAATACGCCACCGCCTGGTTGGCGAGTGACTGCGGGGACCCCACAAGTCTCTATCCTCTGATTCCCCAAACAGACCCGAGAAAGCCCCAGAAGTCTTGGGATGTCCTCACCGACGGTTTGCCCCCTTCTGCCCGCCCCCGTATGTACAACCCGCGCACGGCCAGGCGTCCAGCACGGACCTCCCTCCTGCGTCGGATAATCCCGGTTCCCGGCAGGTCATGCTCAGTGAGGGAGAGCCTGCTGGGGGGGGGACACAGGAAGGGAAGAAGAGCCCACCCCAGGCATTAGGAGATCAGCCCGAATTGAGATGCGGAGAGATCAAGAAGAGAGATTGGGTGCTGAGAGGGTTAACAATGTTGAACAGATGAACCCTTTACGAGAGGTGCCGTTTGGGAACGAACGGACCGGATTCGTAGTACAACCTTTAAATTCTGGGGAAATCCGACAACTCTGTAATGAACTACCCCGTCTACTGGATGACCCTGTCAGTGTGGGAACACAATTAGATCAATTTCTGGGGCCCAGTATATACACATGGGCCGAATTGCAGGCCATGATGAGAATACTATTTAATTACAATGAAATTGTCATGATCCGGAATAGTGCAATGGCCATTTGGGATAGGGAGCATCAGGACGGCCCTCAGCGTGGAGAGCAGAAGTACCCCTTAGGGGACCCCCGGTGGGATCATAATGACGAGGGGGGACGGGCTAATATGACAGACCTCAGAAACCTTATAATCAGGGGAATCAAAACCTGCGTGCCTAAACAGCGGAATTTAGCGAAAGCATTCGAAGTTGGACAGAAAAAGGATGAATCCCCGAGTGAGTTTTTAGACCGTTTGCGGGAGTCCATGCGAAAGTATTCAGGTTTAGACCCCGATGGGGAAATAGGCAAGGGCATGCTTAAGGTGCACTTTGTGACTAAGTCATGGCCTGACATTCAGAAGAAATTACAGAAAGTGGAGGATTGGGCTGAAAAAGATGTTGCAGAATTATTACGGGAAGCACAGAAGGTGTACGTTCAGAGGGATGTAATAAGGGAGAAACAGAAGACAAAAATGATGGTGGCAGCCGTACGGGAAGCTTGTAAATCCACCGGAATGGGGGAAGAAGGTTATGGGATGGAAAGAGGAAGGTCGAGGGAAAGTTGGAGAGGGAGAGGAGTGAGACGGGGCAGAAGTGGGAGAGGAGGATCTTATGGAATCGAACGGCCTCAGGCGGCCGGATGTTACCATTGCGGGAAACTGGGACACTTCAAGAGGGATTGTCCCGATTTTAAAAGGGAGCGAGAAGGGATGTATGAAAAGGAGCGCGAACAAATGGATTAGGGAAGTCAGGGGAGGATCGGAACACGGGCCTACCAAGAACCCCTGGTAAATTTACGGGTGGGCCCATTTAGACAAGATGTTACTTTCTTAGTTGTCACAGGCGCCGGCAGGTCCTCAATCCCCCTCCATCCTAGGGGGGTTGGCTTCCAGGCTAAAATATTAAACATTTCAGGAGTAAAGGGTGGGGTTTTCAGTGCAAGAATATTTGAACCACAACCCTTGCGGCTGGAGGAGGAGGAGCTCTAAGTGGAACTCCTTCACCTCCCGCACCTTCCCTATGGGTTGTTGGGACGGGATTTAATAGTCCGTTTCGGACTACAAATAGAAGTAGGAGAAGAGGAAGAATTAGCCATTACCATGTCATACCTTAGTGAGTCCCGATTGACAGAGATAGACCCTAGAGTTTGGGTCGCCAAAGGGAACCGGGGGGGGGCTCGCAATTCGACCTGTGGAGGTAAAATTAAAGCCCCAGAGCCCCGACGTCAGAGTGCACCAATACCCCATCTCTTGGGAAGGGAGGCAGGGCCTGAAGACAGTTACCAAATGCCTACCCCTCGCCCTGTTGCAAATTCGCACCCAGCCAAGACGGGATTTGGGCATCTCCCCTTACGAAATGCTGTTTGGCCTCCCGTTCCATGGGCCGAAGGGAGAACCTCCCTTATTCGAGTCTCGGGACATGTTTGTGCAAAAATATGTGGTGGCTCTGGGGTCTGCTCTATCTCGTTTACGCCAACAGGGACTTTTGGCACAGACGCCGCCCCTCGAGTTTGCGGTGCACACCGTCAAGCCGGGTCAGTGGGTCCTGATTAAAAGCTGGAAGCAACGCACCCTCGAACCAACTTGGGACGGTCCCTTCCTAGTACTTTTGACTACCGAAACGGCTGTCCGCACGGCCGAAAAGGGCTGGACACATTATACTCGGATCAAGGGACCGGTGCCACAACCGACGGAGGACAAACAAACCTCTCTGACAGAGGCATCTAAGGAACAGAGACCCTGAGAACAGACTAATTGGACTTTGGCGAGTTTAAAGGACTGTGTCCTCCGGCCGGACACGAGTGTTGCAACAAAATGCAGTCAATCGTATTGTTAACTTGCTTTGCCATTATCCTTCGGCTGGGTCATAGTGTGCGTGTTACCCAATTCGGCCTCTGGGAAAAAAACAGGCAGAGGACCGTCGGTGGCTCTCCATCTCCGTTCCCGTCAACAAGCCAACACAGACACTTAGTTTAGACCTATGTGGGTTGGTGCCCTGTGCGACTAAAAGTGAACTGAATCAGACTAAGCGTAACCTAGAGAGAGAAAGGGGATTCCAGGGTCAGACGTTAGTATTACAGTTGCATGGCAAAGAAGGCATCAATAGGCCTCCGGCCCCCGGGGTCCAGGCTATGGTGTCAGTTGTCCGTGATCCCATCACCCCTGGGCGGAATTGTGAGCAGAATCAGTGCAATCCACTCTATCTGACCTTAAAGACCTTGGGGAACAACGGGACGAGCCTTAATGGAACGATCCTGGGTATTAGGGTTGGGGGCCAGGCAGGACAGAAGGGGTTGCAGCTGTGCTGCACAACCATCACGGTCATTGAAGCTGGGTCTGGGGCCTCATCCACCCCCGATGAGCAGGAAAAGGTTAGGATAATTGAGGTGATGGACTTGGAAAGGACCTTTGAAATAGAGACGGGATACGGGGAGGCGAATGCCTGGATGGAATGGGTCAAATATACGGTAAGGAGCATGAGAAAGAGTGATTGCTACGGGTGCCCGTCCTAACCCTCAGGTGGTGCCATTCCCGCTGGGATGGGAGAAACATCCACAAGCCTTGGACTGCATGGTAAGGCTGTACCAGGACCGAGAGGCCTGGAACGACCCCACTTGTCGACCCTTAAGTTTGAAGTTTCCTCCCGTCAGGTCTAAAGGGGCGCCCCGCCCTTCGTCATTCACAGGGGTAACGGGTACGCACCAAGCCTGCGTCTCTCGGACGGGACCGCAATGGGACAATGATGTGGGGACATTTGACAAGTGCAGCGGATCAATTCGGCGGGTCAACGAAACTACCGGGGGCAGGAATTACTCCCACATTCATGTGCCTAGGGCAGACCTCTGGTGGTACTGTGGTGGGAGGATTCTGCGACCGACCCTGCCCCAAAAATGGGCGGGCACTTGTGCAATCGTTCAATTGGCCATCCCATTCACCGTGGCATTCGAAAAACAAGAGCAACCCCGTTCCAGTAGAAGAACTAAGGGCTTTGGAGACCTCTTTCGATGATAACATATATTTAGATGCCATAGGGGTCCCCAGGGGTGTTCCTGATGAATACAAGGCTAGGAACCAGATAGCGGCGGGTTTTGAGTCGTCACTGTTCTGGTGGGTTACCATCTACAATCAGCAGAGGTTCATTAATTATACTCGGGATGCAGTGAAGGGAATAGCAGAACAACTAGACGCCACTAGCAGAATGGCGTGGGAAAATAGGTTGGCCCTGGACATGATGTTAGCAGAGAAGGGGGGTGTTTGTGTCATGATAGGCACTCAGTGCTGCACTTTCATCCCCAACAACACAGCCCCTGATGGGTCCATCACCCGCGCCCTGGATGGGCTCACCACATTGGCGGATGAACTCGCGAAAAATCGGGCATCGATTCTGGCCTCACGGGTTGGTTGCAAGCTTGGTTCAGTAAATGGAAGGGGGTGGTCGTTTCCTTTCTCGTCTCATGTATAGTGGTGGCAGGGGTACTAACTGCCCTCGGGTGTTGCATCATTCCCTGCGCCAGGGGGTTAACTCAGCGACTGATCGAAACCGCCCTTACGAAGAGGGATGTTCCCTATGGGCAGGTCGAAAAGATGAACCTCGAGATAGAACAGTCTGAATCCCTCTTGGGCGGGGGTAGCATTAGAGACGGGCAGCTTGATAAACAAGCTCGGGAGCTATTGGACGCCCTGGAGAAGAAACTCCCAGTTTAAAAATTACAAACCGTAAGAAAAGACACGGGGGATTTGTAGGGGGTGGTGTAATTTTTAAATCATTAACTACTGTAGTAAGCACATAGTAAGTACAAAGCCACCATTTTAGTCTTCTCTACCTTGTAGTAAGCACGAGCAGACACTCCCCCAGATTTTCATGAATGGAACAATGGAAACAGCTTTCCTCGTGGCTGAGGGACCGCCCACAACCACGTCATCCATATAAGGGAGAAGCGGGGAACTCGAACACTGATTGGCTGGGTGAATAACCAAATAACCTCATCCATCAGGAGGACAGTGGGGAACTTTAACACTCATTGGCTGAGACAGTAGAAGGCCCCGCCCACTCCTACATGTATATAACGTGCGGGGATTACAATCTGTGTGTGTGCCTCATGGGAAGCCATTGAGGTAACACCCGGTTCTGCAGAATTGAATAAATAGTTTTGGACGAGCTCCTCCGTGTCTTTGTTCTTGGGAAGGGAAGCAGAGTGCCTGATGGGGGGTTGCAGAGTCCCCTATCCTGCACAGTGGAATGGTCTATTCAAGTGGAATGGTCTATTCAAGTGGAATGGTCTATATAAGTGGAATGGTACGTTAGAGCCCGGGTGTCCTTGGAGAAGGAGCACGCGGCGTCGACCAACACCCTGGAGTTGTTCAGGGAGAGGTGGGCGCCGCAGGGAGTGGAGTGCATCATTTCTCCCTCCAATTCTATTTTGATTTAGTCCCTACCCTCCCCTTCACTGTTTTGATCACACAGCACTGTCCTTTGATGTGAAGGGCAGTGTTTGTCACTGGCCACCCGGGTGTTTTCCTGTCTTCCTGGTGGTGGAAACTGAATAAAGATTCGTGCACTTTGTGTCTTTCACAGTGTCTTACACCTGCACACACACACCATGGGTGCTGGGGATAAAATAAGCACTACCGCAGTTAGGTGGTAGTGTAGGGTAAAGAAAAAAATAAAATAAGGGAAAAAAAAAAAAAAAAAAAAAAAAAAAAAAAAAAAATATAAGTGGAATGGTCTATATAAGTGGAATGGTCTATATAAGTGGAATGGTCTATATAAGTGGAATGGTCTATATAAGTGGAATGGTCTATATAAGTGGAATGGTCTATACAAATGGAATGGTCTATATAAGTGGAATGGTCTATATAAGTGGAGTGGTCGATATAAGTGAAATGGTCTATATAAGTGGAATGGTCTATATAAGTGGAAAGTTCTATACAAGTGGAATGGTCTATATAAGTGGAATGGTTTATACACGTGGAATAGTCTATATAAGTGGAATGGTCTATATAAGTGGAATGGTCTATATAAGTGGAATGGTCTATATAAGTGGAATGGTCTATATAAGTGGAATAGTCTATATAAGTGGAATGGTCTATATAAGTGGAATGGTCTATATAAGTGGAATAGTCTATATAAGTTGAATGGTCTATATAAGTGGAATGGTCGATATAAGTGAAATGGTCTATATAATTGAAATGGTCTATATAAGTTGAATGGTCTATATCAGTGAAATGGTCTATATAAGTGGAATGGTTTATACTAGAGGAATGGTCTATACAAGTGGAATGGTCTATATAAGTGGAATGGTTTATACACGTGGAATGGTCTATACAAGTGGAATGGTCTACATAAGTGAAATGGTCTATATAAGTGGAATGGTCTATATAAGTGGAATGGTCTATATAAGTGGAATGGTCTATATAAGTGGAATGGTCTATATAAGTGGAATGGTCTATATAAGTGGAATGGTCTATATAAGTGGAATGGTCTATATAAGTGGAATGGTCTATATAAGTGGAATGGTCTATATAAGTGGAATAGTCTATATAAGTTGAATGGTCTATATAAGTGGAGTGGTCTATATAAGTGAAATGGTCTATATAATTGAAATGGTCTATATAAGTGAAATGCTTTATACAAGTGGAATGGTCGATATAAGTGAAATGGTCTATATAATTGAAATGGTCTATATAAGTTGAATGGTCTATATCAGTGAAATGGTCTATATAAGTGGAATGGTTTATACTAGAGGAATGGTCTATACAAGTGGAATGGTCTATACAAGTGGAATGGTCTATACAAGTGGAATGGTCTATACAAGTGGAATGGTCTATACAAGTGGAATGGTCTATACAAGTGGAATGGTCTATACAAGTGGAATGGTCTATACAAGTGGAATGGTCTATACAAGTGGAATGGTCTACATAAGTGAAATGGTCTATATAATTGAAATGGTCTATATAAGTTGAATGGTCTATATAAGTGGAGTGGTCTACATAAGCGAAATGGTCTATATAAGTGGAATGGTCTATGTAATTGGAACGGTCTATATAAGTGGAGTGGTGTATACAAGTGGAGTGGTGTATACAAGTGGAGTGGTGTATACAAGTGGAGTGGTGTATACAAGTGGAGTGGTGTATACAAGTGGAGTGGTTTAAGGGCAGTGTTTGTCACTGGCCACCCGGGTGTTTTCCTATCTTCCTGGTGGTGGAAATTAAATAAAGATTCGTGCACTTTGTGTCTTCCTCTGTGTCTCACACCTGCACACACACACCATGGGTGCTGGGGAAAAAAAATAAGCACTACCGCAGTTAGGTGGTAGTGTGGGGGTTAAAGGAAAAAAAAAGAAAAAAAAAAGAAAAAAAAATAAGTGGAATGGTGTATACAAGTGGAATGGTGTATACAAGTGGAATGGTGTATACAAGTGGAATGGTGTATACAAGTGGAATGGTGTATACAAGTGGAATGGTGTATACAAGTGGAATGGTTTATACAAGTGAAATGGTTTATACAAGTGAAATGGTTTATACAAGTGAAGTGGTCTATACAAGTGGAATGGTCTATACAAGTGGAATGGTTTATACAAGTGGAATGGTTTATACAAGTGGAATGGTTTATACAAGTGGAATGGTTTATACAAGTGGAGTGGTCTATACAAATGGAGTGGTCTATACAAATGGAGTGGTCTATACAAATGGAGTGGTCTATACAAGTGGAGTGGTCTATATAAGTGGAGTGGTCTATATAAGTGGAGTGGTCTATATAAGTGGAGTGGTCTATATAAGTGGAGTGGTCTATATAAGTGGAGTGGTCTATATAAGTGGAGTGGTCTATATAAGTGGAGTGGTCTATATAAGTGGAGTGGTCTATATAAGTGGAGTGGTCTATACGAGTGGAATGGTCTAAGGGCAGTGTTTGTCACTGGCCACCCGGGTGTTTTCCTATCTTCCTGGTGGTGGAAATTAAATAAAGATTCGTGCACTTTGTGTCTTCCACTGTGTCTCACACCTGCACACACACACCATGGGTGCTGGGTAAAAAAAATAAGCACTACCGCAGTTAGGTGGTAGTGTGGGGGTTAAAGGAAAAAAAAAAGAAAAAAAAATAAGTGGAATGGTGTATACGAGTGGAAAGGTCTATATAAGTGGAATGGTCTATATAAGTGGAATGGTCTATCTAAGTGAAATGGTCCATATAAGTGAAATGGTCTATATAAGTGAAATGGTCTATATAAGTGGAATGGTCTATATAAGTGGAATGGTCTATATAAGTGGAATGGTCTATATAATTGGAATGGTCTATACAAGTGGAATGGTGTATACGAGTGGAATGGTCTATACAAGTGGAATGGTCTATATAAGTGGAATGGTCTATATAAGTGGAATGGTCTATATAAGTGAAATGGTCTATATAAGTTGAATGGTCTATATTAGTGGAATGGTCTATATAAGTGGAATGGTCTATATAAGTGAAATGGTCAAGAAAGTGGAATGGTCTATATAGGTGAAATGGTCTATATAAGTGAAATGGTCTATATAATTGAAATGGTCTATATAAGTGAAATGGTCTATATAAGTTGAATGGTCTATATTAGTAGAATGGTCTATATAAGTGGAATGGTCTATATAAGTGAAATGGTCAAGAAAGTGGAATGGTCTATATAGGTGAAATGGTTTATACAAGTGGAATGGTTTATACAAGTGGAATGGTTTATACAAGTGGAATGGTTTATACAAGTGGAATGGTTTATACAAGTGGAATGGTTTATACAAGTGGAATGGTCTATATAAGTTGAATGGTCTATATTAGTGGAGTGGTCTATATAAGTGAAATGGTCTATATAAGTGGAATGGTCTATATAAGTGAAATGGTCTATATAAGTGAAGTGGTCTATATAAGTGGAGTGGTCTATATAAGTGAAATGGTCTATATAAGTGAAATGGTCAAGAAAGTGGAATGGTCTATATAAGTGGAATGGTCTATATAAGTGAAATGGTCTATATAATTGAAATGGTCTATATAAGTTGAATGGTCTATATAAGTGAAATGGTCTATATAAGTGGAATGGTCTATACAAGTGGAATGGTCTATATAAGTGGAGTGGTCTATATAAGTGGAGTGGTCTATATAAGTGGAGTGGTCTATATAAGTGGAGTGGTCTATATAAGTGGAGTGGTCTATATAAGTGAAATGGTCTATATAAGTGGAGTGGTCTATATAAGTGAAATGGTCTATATAAGTGAAATGGTTGCCCCAGAGGTGGTCGAAAGTTGCTGAGGGTGGTTAGTGAAGCCGGAAGGTGGGTAGGCTGTCCTGACTGCTGTCGCCCTGGGCGGGTACCAGGGCGGGCTGTCCTAGAGGTGGTCGAAAGGTGTGTCAGGGCGGACTGAGAACTGGAAGGGGCATGGGGTGGACCGAGAACCAGAAGGTGGGTAGGGGCGGGCTGCCTTAGAGTGGTCGGAAGGTGGGAGGGATGGGGGCTTGCTGGGTCTGTATTGTCTGCACTTTGTATGTAACAGTATTGTCTAATGTACAAATGTCATTGTCACTGTCTTGCCATAAATGGAACTGGGATTTGAGGTTTGTCCTCATCTCCCTGTAAAATGGTTGAATGGTAGGGTTTGGGGCCTAGCTTTGCTGCTCCTCTCCTTTGTAACATTGCTGTCTCTTATGTACAGCTGTAAATGTTTTTTGTAAACTGTTTGTTTGTAATTTGTTTAATAAAATATAAATATAAGTGAAATGGTCTATACAAATGGAATGGTCTATATAAGTGAAATGGTCTATGTAAGTGGAATGGCCTATATAAGTGAAATGGTCTATATAAGTGGAATGTTCTATACAAGTGGAATGGTCTATACAAGTGGAATGGTCTATACAAGTGGAATGGTCTATACAAGTGGAATGGTCTATATAAGTGAAATGGTTTATATAAGTGAACTGGTTTATATAAGTGGAATGGTTTATATAAGTGGAATGGTTTATATAAGTGGAATGGTCTATATAAGTGGAATGGTCTATATAAGTGGAGTGGTCTATATAAGTGCAATGGTCTATATAAGTGCAATGGTCTATATAAGTGGAATGGTCTATACAAATGGAATGGTCTATATAAGTGGAAGGTTCTATATAAGTGGAATGGTGTATATAAGTGGAATGGTGTATATAAGTGGAATGGTGTATATAAGTGGAATGGTGTATCCAAGTGGAATGGTGTATCCAAGTGGAATGGTGTATCCAAGTGGAATGGTGTATCCAAGTGGAATGGTGTATCCAAGTGGAATGGTCTATCCAAGTGGAATGGTCTATATAAGTGGAATGGTCTATATAAGTTGAATGGTCTATATAAGTGAAATGGTCTATACAAATGGAATGGTCTATATATGTGGAATGGTCTATATAAGTGGATTGGTCTATATAAGTTGAATGGTCTATATAAGTTGAATGGTCTATATAAGTGAAATGGTCTATACAAATGGAATGGTCTATATATGTGGAATGGTCTATATAAGATGAATGGTCTATATAAGTGAAATGTTCTATATATGTGGAATGGTCTATATAAGTGGAATGGTCTATATAAGTGGAATGGTCTATATAAGTGGAATGGTCTATATATGTGGATTGGTCTATATAAGTGAAATAGTCTATATAAGTTGAATGGTCTATATAAGTGAAATGGTCTATACAAATGGAATGGTCTATATATGTGGAATGGTCTATATATGTGGAATGGTCTATATATGTGGAATGGTCTATATAAGTGGATTGGTCTATATAAGTTGAATGGTCTATATAAGTGAAATGGTCTATATAAGTGAAATGGTCTATACAAATGGAATGGTCTATATATGTGGAATGGTCTATATAAGATGAATGGTCTATATAAGTGAAATGTTCTATATATGTGGAATGGTCTACACAAGTGGAATGTTCTATATATGTGGAATGGTCTATATAAGTGAAATGGTCTATACAAGTGAAATGGTCTATACAAGTGAAATGGTCTATACAAGTGGAGTGGTCTATACAAGTGGAGTGGTCTATACAAGTGGAATGGTCTATATATGTGGAAAGGTCTATATTAGTGTAATGGTTTATACAAGTGGAGTGGTCTATATAAGTGGAATGGTCTATATATGTGGAAAGGTCTATATTAGTGTAATGGTTTATACAAGTGGAGTGGTCTATATAAGTGGAATGGTCTATATATGTGGAAAGGTCTATATTAGTGGAATGGTCTATATAAGTGAAATGGTTTATACAAGTGAAACACCCTGAACAAGTGGAAAGGACCAGAATGGGACCAACATCCTTGCGGAAAGATTTGCTCATGCTTTTGGGATGAGTTTAAACTAGTCCAGCAGGGCAGGGCTCACAGTGCATTCGTTCAATAATAACAGAATATCATAGAAACGGAACCAGGCAGAGCCCATTCAGCCGTGTGATGTCTTAAAGGAGTGTAATGAGGATGAATGGCCACTAATGTAAAGCAACAAGTGTCATAGGCAATGCAGATAAGTTATGGGGATGGATTAACATGTGGAATTGCAATGTTTTTGCCATCACAGAGACATAGTTAGAGTCATAGAGTTATAGAGTAATACAGCATGGTAACAAGGACTTCAGCCCAAACTGACCATGGTGCCCACTCAGTGAGTTCCAGTTGCTGCACTTAGTCCATCTCCCTCTCAACCCTTCCCATCCATGTACCTAACTAAATGTTTTTAAAACATTGCTATTGTACCTGCTTTAACCACTTTCTATGGCAGCTCATTCTATATACTCACCACTCTCTGTGTGAAGAAATTGCCTCTCAGGTCCTTCCTAAATCTTTCCCCTCTCACCTTAAACCCTGCCCTGTAGTTTTCAATTTCATAAAACTGGAAAAAAGACCAAATGTATTTATCCTATCTATGCCCCTCATGATTTTATTCACTTCACTAAGGTCACCCTTCATTCTCCTATGTTCCAAAGAATACAGTCCTATCCTGGCCAACCTCTCCCTATAACTCAGGCCTACTAATCCTGGTAATATTCTTACAAATCTTCTTCTCACTTTTCCCAGTTTTACTATGTCCTTTCTTTAACCAAAACTGTACCCAATACTCCAAGTGTGGCCTCACCAACGACTTATACAACAGTAACATAACGTCCCATTTCCTCTACTCAATGCCTCAACCGATGAAGGCCAACATGCTAAATGCCTTCTTCACCACCCTGTCTATCTGTGGAGCCATTTTCAACTAACTATGTATTTGTATTCCTAGGTCCTTCTGTTCCACAACACTCCTCAGGACCTTACCTTTTACTGGAAAAGTCTGATTTTGGTTTTGACTTTCCAAAGTGCAACACCTCACACTTATCATATTGAATTGCATTTGCAAATCTTCAGCCCACTTCCCCATCTCATTAAGATCTCTGTTCCTTAGTACCATCTCCAAAAACATTGCCTACCACTGATGTCAGGCTCACTGGCCTGTAGTTCTCTAGTTTGTTTATGCTATCTTTCTTAAACAATGGATCAACTTTAGCCATCCTCCTGACTTCTGAAGCTTCGCCAGTGGCTAAAGATGAAGCAAAAATCTCTGCAATGGCCTCTACAATTTCTTCCCTAGCCTCCCACAACATCCAAGAATGAGCTTGATCAGGCCCAGGGGATTGATTCATCTTAATATGCTTTAAGGTTGCAAACACTTCCTGTCTGATAATATGTATGCAGTCCAAAACACCTCCACTTGTTTCCCTTCTTTCCGTAGCATCCATGATTCTCTCCTCAGTAAACACTGAGGAGAAATATTCATTAAAAATCTTCCCCATCTCCATTGGATTGACATATAGTCGGCCACGCTAATCTTTAATCTCTCCCTAGCTACCTTTTTATGCTGAATAGAGCTATAGAACCTCTTCGGATTATCTTTAACCTGGTCGACCAGCTCCATCTCATACCCACTTTATGCTTTTGTGATTTTGGTTTTATCTCTGCTCCTACACTATTTATAGTTGTCAAAGGGATTCACTTGAGTATGACAGCTTCAAGCCAATGCATGCTTCTTCTTTTTCCTGACCAGAACCTCAATATCCCTCGTCAACCAGGGATCCCTGAACGTTGAGGAAGGGACAGGATTGGCAACTCAACATTCTGGACCTTCAGGCAGGACAGGGGGAGGATCAGTAGAAGGCAGAGGGTGGGCAATAAGATATAGGAGCATAATTACACATTCAGTTTATCGAGTCGAAAGTGCCATTCCATTATGGCTAATATATTTCTCAACCCCATTCTCCTGCCTTCGTCCTGTAACCCTGACTAATCACGAACCCATCTATCTCAACTTTAAACACACTTAAGGACATGGCCTCCACAGCTTCCTGTGGCAATGTATTCCATAGATTCACCTGAAGAAATTCCCCCTCATCTCAGTATGAAACGTTACCCTGTGACTCTTCCCTCAGGTCCTAGTCTCTCTTATTAGTGGAAACATCTTTGTCGTGTTCATTCTATCTAAGCCTTTCAGCATTCTGTAAGTTCCAATGAGATGCCCCCCTCATCTTTCTAAATCCTATTGAATAAAGAACCAGAGTCCATAACTGGTTCTCATATGAGAAGCCCTTTAACTCCAGGATCAAACTCCTCCTGTGGGGACCACCTCCAATGCTAGCACACCCTTCCTTAGATACAGGTACAAATCTGCTCACAATATTCCAAATGCGGTCTTACCACAGTCTTAAACAGCCTCGGCTATACATGCATGCTCTTGTATTTTAACCCTCACAACATGGATGCTAACATATACCTTCCTCATCTCAAATGAACCTGCATTCAAATCTTAAGAGAATATTGAACTAGGATTCCTAAGTCCCTTTGAGCTTCAGATTTCCAAACCATTTCTCCATTTAGAAAATAGTCTACACCTCTGTTCTAGGAGAAAGTGAGGACTGCAGATGCTGGGACTCTCCTGCTCCTCGGATGCTGCCTGACCTGCTGTGCTTTTCCAGCGCCACACTCTCGCCTCGACACCTCTATTCTTCCTACCAAAGTGCATAATCCCACATTTTGCCACATTGTCGTCCATCTGCCACTTCTTTGACCATTCTCCTAGTCCAAATCTTTCTGCAGCCTCCCTGCCTCCTCAACACAACCTATCTCTCCACCCATCTTTGTGTCATCTATAAATTTGGCAACAATACCCTCAGGCCCTTTGTCCAAATTGTTAATGTATAATGCGAAAAGTTGTGGCCTGCAGTTCTCCTTAGTCACCAGCTGCCATCCTGACCAAGATCCTTTTATCCTGAACTGTCTGCCTGCTGCCAGTCAGCCAATCCTCTATCCATGCCCCAACACCATGGGTTCTTATCTTATTTATCAGCCTCATGAGCAATACTCTGTCAAAGGCTTCTAGAAATCCAAATAGATCATGTCCACTGGCTGTGCTTCATCTAACTTGCTTGTTACCTCCTCAAAGAATTCAAACAGATTCGTTAGGCTGGTTTCTCGCAGTGTACCACAAGGATCAGTTCTGGGTCCCTTAACGTTCATGGTGTACATGAACAATGTAGTTGACAATTTGAGGTTGATAAGTTTGCTGATGACACAAAGATTGGCCAGGTGGTTAATAGTGAGGAAGGAAGGAGAGGATATGTACGGGATTGGTTGGATGTGCAGATGAGTGGCAGGTGGAGTTTTACCCTGATAAATGTGAGGAGGTCCAATTTGGAAGAAGTAACAATCAAGTGAGTACTCAGTGCATTATGGGACGTTAGGAAGCTCAGAGGAACAGAGGGATCTCGAGGTGCTTGTTAACAAATCCCTGAAAGTGGCAGGAGAGTTTAATAAGGTTGTTAAGATGGCAAAAAGGGCACTTGCCTTTATACGTCATGGCTTAGAATTTAAGAGCAGGGAGGTTATGTTAGAGCTGTACAGAACTTTGATTAAAGTATTGCTGGAGTACTGTGCAGTTTTGGTCACCACACTATAGGAAGGATGTGATTGCACTGGAGCAGATGCAAAGGAGATTCAGAGGAATATTGGAGCATGTCAGCTCAGAAGAGAGGCAGGATATGCTCAGGAAGGATCACAGGTTCTAAACCTGTGATCAATACCACTTCAAAGGATAAGGGTAGCAGATACATGTGAACACCATGACCTGCATGTTCCCTTCCCAGCCACACCCAATTCTGACTAAATACTATACCACCCTTTCTTCACTGCTGCTGGGTCAAAATCCCTGAAGCAAACCTTCCTAACAGCATATTTCACACACCTAGCCCACACCAACCCTTACGACAGCAATTAAAGAAAACAGCTCACCACCACCAGGACAGTTAGGGACTGTCAAGCCAATTATTCTCACATCCCATCAATTAATTCTAAAACAACTTCCTTTCTCTCAGTGACTGTGAAAGTGGCTTCATATGTTTTGGGCTTTCATATGCATTTCAGGTTGATTATCTTTCATCAGTCTGGAAAATGAATAAATTTTCCCCTTCCTCAGAGATAGAGAAGGAAGGAGGAGAGATGAGAACAGAAGTGAAGGTTTGTGAGTGAGTGGAAGGCGTGTGATACCAATTGACAAAAAAGAGTGACAGTGCAAAACAAAAGTGAGTACAAACTGGACGAGTAAATCAGAAAATGTGCTCCATGTCTTTTGTTAAAACTGTTTACAAGGTCAGTGTCAGAGTGGGAGCAGGACAGAGAATTACAATGAGAAGTCATATTTTTCCAATTCTGATGGAAGGTGTTTGATCTGAAACACTGAGCAGGATTTCTCAATTTCCAGTGGGATGAGGCAGTTCATGACCCCAACACCAACAACATCCACCCCCTCAACCATTTAGCACAGAGGGTGAAGTGTTAACCAGCCAATCAGTGGCTGCCCACAAGGTAGTCAGTTAGTGCTGGGAAAGTCATTGTGCAGGCCTGGATGCCCAGCGTGAGTGTCCTGATGCTGGGACCCAGAAATCAGGAATGACCACCTATTGGATGACACGGTGGTGTCGGGTTGGGGGCAACTTTCTGAGAAATCCATGTTTGGTGACAGCACTCTCGGAAGATGGCAGCACCCAGGACCGAGCCTGGAGCAGTGCAGCTCTAGCAGCACGAGCATATTTTTACATTTTGTGGACGTTTGTGCCATTAGTGTCTCATTCAGAACTTTTGCCAAAGAGGAAATAACATCTGGGAAGAGCCATTCCATTTCCTTTCTGAATAAGAAGTGTTGAAGCGATATATTCTATTTATTCTATTTGTACTTGTATCTCCACCAGGCTGAAAGTCCATTATTCCACATGATGGAGGGAGTGGATGCTTGTGGATGTGGTGGGGATGGTCGCTGGTGATTACACAGTGTTCAACACTGTTCATGACTTCTCAAATACTGAAACAGTCCATATCCAAATGCAACAAGATCTGGACAATATCCAAGCTTGGGCTGACAAGTAGCAAGTAACATTCACGTCATACAAATACCAGGCTGTGACCATCTCCAATCAGGTACAATATAACCACTGCTAATCATTAATGTTACCGTCACTGAATCAACCTTGTATCATCTTTGGAATTACTGAAATTCACTGAACTCATTATATAAACATAGTGACTGCAAGAGCTGGTCAGAGGCTGGGAATACTGTGGCAAGCAACCCATCTCCTGATTCCCCAAAGGCTGTCCATCATCTACAAGGCCCAAGTCAGGAGTATGATGGAAAATGTCCCACATGCCTCGATGGGTGCAGCTCCAACAATACTCAAGAAGTTTGAGACCATCCAAGTCAAAGCAGCTCACTGGACTGGCACCATAAACATCCAGTTCCTCCATCTACTCAGAGAAGCTATGTACAAGATACCCTACTGAAATTCACCAAAGATCCTCAGATCTCCCCTTCCAAACCAATGAACACTTCCATCAGAAGGACAGGGTCAGCAGAAACGGGAACACCACCAACTGCAAGTTCCCTTCTAAGTCACTCACCATCTTGTCTTGGAAGCATATTGCTGTTCCTTCACTGTCACTTGGTCAAAATCCTGGAATTCCCTCCCTTAGGGCATTGTGGCTCAGCCCACAGCAGGTGGACTGCAGTAATTCAAGAAGGTGACTCACCACCACCTTCTTAAGGATAACTCGGGACGGACAATAAATGCTGGCCACATCCTCCAAATGAAATCAAAAAAATATTCCCAGACCTGCTGAGTACTTCAATGTTTTTCTGTTTTCATTTCAGATCTTCAGCATCTACAGTGTGATTTTCTGTCAGTGGAGAAGGGAACTTGCTGCATTTCATGTCAAAGAGTCATAGCATCATAGAGATGTACAGCATGGAAACAGATGCTTCAGTCCAACCCGTCCATGCCGACCAGATATCCCAACCCAATCTAGTCCCACCTGCCAGCACCCGGCCCATATCCCTCCAAACCTTCCTATTCATATACCCATCCAAATACCTCTTAAATTTTGCAATTGTACCAGCCTCCACCACTTCCTCTGGCAGCTCATTCCATACACGTACCACCCTCTGCGTGAAAAAGTTGCCCCTTAGGTCCCTTTTATATCTTTCCCCTCTCACCCTAAACCTATGCCCTCTAGTTCTGGACTCCCCCACCCAGGGAAAAGACTTTGTCTATTTATCCTATCCATGCCCCTCAAAATATTAACAATGTACCAGAGAACCCCAGTACAATACAAGCCATGTTACATAACTGAATTTCTGTCTTCATTATAATCCCTAAGTCAGCCCCCAGAATATGTAGATTATTGTTCTTGATCTAAAAGTATTATTGTTTATTTTGTACTCAGACATTTACCATTCTCACTCCCCGGTTGATATCAAGCAAATCCCAACCGAGATTTATGGCCTCCTTCCAGAACTTTCCAACTTCCAATTGTTAAGCTTTCCCGCCTTGCTTTCCTTTCCACACTCGATTGCTTCATTTCTCTCCATCTTGTCCCAGTCCCCACCCAATGATTCAATATCTTGGTCATACCCCGAAATGGCCATGATCAATAGTAAAATAAATACATTAACATTATAAATACCACAATGAACACAAACAGGTTGTTTAAAAATAAGACTTACATTACTTCTACATGTGGACAATGGGGAGAAGCTGGAATTATATCAATATCTCTCATTAGCCTTCGATTGATTACGTGAGATGTATTATTGATGCATTGGCAGCGTGGATTCACTAATATAGGTATCCTTCCTGCAGATACATCTGTAACAAAGAAGTATTACAGACCATTAAGGATTATAATAAGTTTAGATTAGATTACTTACAGTGTGGAAACAGGGCCTTCGGCCCAACAAGTCCACACCGACCCGCCACCCACCCATACCCCTATATTTACCTAACACTACAGGCAATTTAGCATGGCCAATTCACCTGACCTGCACATCTTTGGACTGTGGGAGGAAACCGGAGCACCCGGAGGAAACCCATGCAGACATGGGGAGAATGTGCAAACTCCACACAGTCAGTCGCCTGAGGCGGGAATTGAACCCGGGTCTCTGGCGCTGTGAGGCAGCAGTGCTAACCACTATGCCACCGTGCTGCCCACTAAGTATTTTAGTTACACTTATTTTTCTGCTTTTGAGGAAATCCAGGAGTGTAGTTTTATTATAAAGTCAGGAATTGCCAATTCAACGTCACAGTCTTGCCTCCATTCTGGCACTGCGGCACAGGTCGGATTCCTATCTCTCAGAGGACAAGATAACCTGAAATGAGAGAAAATGATAGGCCAATACTGAGGCCGATAGGTTGAAAGATCTGCCTTTGTTCGCAAAAGAATTGTTCCATTTGTGGAGATCAGCATAACCCTCAGCTTCTGATCTATTCCCATTTACCCACCTCAGCCCTTCACTTCTACATGTTATCACCATTACCCTGTTCCCCAGACACCCATCATCACCATATCCCATCCCTCCCCACCCTCTCCTACTCTCAATCCCCCAGACAGCTCACCCAATATCTACTTTACAAACACAAGAGCAGAAGAACATAAGAAACAGGAGCAAGAGGCAGCCATCCAGCCCATCAACCTTGCTCCACTATTCAATAAGATCAAGACTGATCTTTTTATGGACTCAGTTCCTCACCTATCGACTCACCGTAACCCTTAATTCCTTTACTTATCAAAACTCTATCTTTGTCTTAAAAACATTTAATGAGGTAACTTCAACTGCTTCACTGGACAGGCAATTCACAGATTCATAACCCTTTGGATAAAGAAATTCTTCCTCAAACCAAATTCACAAGACTACAATAGCATTACAAAGTCTTTGAGAAGCTCATAAGTCTGTCAAAAGAAGTAAACTCAAATTTCCCATGGCAGTTGTGCCGACAGACTCAGCAGATTGGAAACCAATAGTAATTTTCAAGGCAGCCAAGTCATCAAACCCATATTTCCCAAGAAAGCTGTTGTAAAGAGTACATTAATGCTTTTGAAGTCTAACAAAATCTCAAACTTTGATCAAGCTAACAAACTGTCATACTCAGCCAATGATCGGCAAAGACTGAAATGTTTAGATATCTTTTAAACTTTTCAGCAGCCGCACAGGTAGCTGAGCTGATATTCAAAGAAGGCATGAATGCTCAACCAACTGTCAAAACTTTTAAATGGACAAACAGATGGCTGAGCTAATCTGTTACGAATGAGTGAGAACAAAGGGGTATGTTTCAACTGTGAGAACTCTGTTTCTCACATTAGACTAGCCTTTCAATATTGAACAATTCAGAATAGCATTTTATTCAATGATAAACGAGCCTAAAGCATCTGAATACTTTTCTATCTTTACCTTTGCTCTTCCACTTATTGTTGGAAGGGACAGTCTGGCAGGCACTATTTAATAGTCACGAACTATTTCCATCACAGCACTGTCCTCACTAACTATAGAAAACACAGATATAACTCAGGGTACAGCATTATCATGAGGAATTGTAGAGGAGACAATAACCCTTTTACTCAACTTTTATACATTTCCTGTCTTCAATCTGTGGCCACTTGCAGTTAAGATTTAGAAAGGTTTTCAAAATACAGTCACTTTGCTTAAAACTGCATAACTTCTGAAATAGTTATTTCCAAAACGACAGCAGAAATTTTAGTGAAGTAATATGTAGGGCTTAACAAGCCCCCTTTTTATACCACTGAAACTTGCCAGCACTGAAAATAAGGACAGGACCTTCACCTTTGTCATTTATTAGCCATTTTTCAACTCTAGTACTTGCTGTTCTGAAATGGGAGTGCAAAGTTCAGTCCATACCATGCTTTGAACACAAACCCTCTTCTTTCTTCCCTAAGGAGTTGTCTCAGGGATATGGTCACCCATTGTATTTTATATAATGGCTTGATGCCCAGCTAATTTCACACTCAAAGAAAATCCACATTCTTTTAATATTCCCTCTTATTGATTTCTTGTTTTATGTAACTTGTGCATTTAAAACCTTTTTTTTCCCAACAGGATTATCCCAAATGGGACAACTTGTGAGCAGCTTGAGCAGTACATTTTGAGCTTGCTCCATTAAACACACACAAGGATGCAGTCACACATTGGTTAGGCCACTGTTGGAATATTGTGTGCACTTCTGGTCTCCTTTGTATAAGAAAGATGTTGTGAAACTTGAAAGGGTTCAGAAAAGATTTACAAGGATGTTGCCAGGGTTGGAGGATTTGAGCTATAAGGAGAGGTTGAATAGGCTAGGGCTGTTTTCCCCGGAACGTCGAGGCTGAGGGGTGACCTGATAGAGGTTTATAAAATCATGAGGGACATGGATAGGATAAATAGACAAAGTCTTTTCCCTGGAGTGGGGTGTTCGGAACTAGAGGGCATAGGTTTAGGGTGAGAGGGGAAAGATATAAAAGAGACCTACGGGGCAACTTTTTCACGCAGAGGGTGGTACGTGTATGGAATAAGCTGCCAGAGGAAGTAGTGGAGACTGGGACAATTACAACATTTAAGAGGCATTTAGATGGGTATATGAAGAGGAAGGGTTTGGAGGGATATGGGCCAGGTGTTGACACTTGGGGCTGTTTTCATTAGAGAAAAGAAGGTTTAGGGGTGACTTGATTGAGGTGTACAAGATGATTAGGGGGTTAGATAGGGTTGACAGTGTGAACCTTTTCCCGCGTATGGAGTCGGGTATTACAAGGGGGCATAGCTTTAAATTAAGGGGGGGTAGATATAGGACTGAAGTTAGGGGTAGGTTCTTCACTCAGCGAGTCGTAAGTTCATGGAATGCCCTGCCAGTAGCAGTGGTGGACTCTCCCTCTTTATGGGCATTTAAGCGGGCATTGGATAGGTATATGGAGGATAGTGGGTTAGTATAGGTTAGGTGGGCTTGGATCGGCGCAACATCGAGGGCCAAAGGGCCTGTACTGCGCTGTATTCTTCTATGTTCTATGTTCTATATAAATGGGACTAGATTGGGTTGGGATATCTGGTTGGCATGGATGGATTGGAGCAAAGGGTCTGTTTCCCTGCTGTACATCTCTATGACTCTATATATTCAAACACAAGCATTCATACACACACACACACGCACTGTGGGATATGGCATGGGTTAGCATGACACTAGGCACACGGACACATAAGAGGTAAAAACAATGACTGCAGATGCTGGAAACCAGATTCTGGGTTAGTGGTGCTGGAAGAGCACAGCAGTTCAGGCAGCATCCAAGTAGCTTCGAAATCGACGTTTCGGGCAAAAGCCCTTCATCAGGAAACCCGAAACGTCGATTTCGAAGCTACTTGGATGCTGCCTGAACTGCTGTGCTCTTCCAGCACCACTAATCCAGAACATGGACACATAAGTAGGCCGCTGAGCCATAAGTTGGCCACTTGACACACACAATAGCTGCCAGGCCACAATATGGAGAGAGACAGCAGAGCAAACATAGACACTGCCTGGGACCACCAGAATGCCACCCCAATGCACTCACAACCTGGTTGATTAGTTTAAGGGGAATGGGGGAGAGAATACACAAGAGTAGTGTATACTGCCTGCTGAAGTGTCTCGGTCCAGCCAACACCTTTGACAGAAATGCTAACTGTTTGATACAGACTCAATACAAAGTGCTAACATCCAGGGCTGCAGTAATTGTCCTTCTCAGGAAGAATGATTAGTGCCCACTACTACGGTAATGGAATTCCCCTCAGACACTGAAATTGACAATGTCTGTGCTGAAACTGACAACGACCGTGCTGAAATTAACAAAGGCTGCGCTGGAACTGCCAATGATTGCATCGAAACTATCAATGACTCTGCAATGTAAACAACAAACAAACTATTTTGCAGAGACAAAAACCTCACTGACCTATTATATTACAAAATGTATAAAAGTATCTTGACACGTGCTCTGGGTTGAGAGAAGACTCACAGCTGCCCACTGTGCTGTTGGTATCTCTCTCCCAGGAGCTCCGGTATTTTCTTGTGCAATAAACTCTGTCGTTGAACCCCGACTCTGACTCAGAGGCTGGCGATTTTCCCCACAACACATACACACTCAAGTATCCACATGTACATTCATCCCAACACACATATTCATTCATGCACTTGTATAGCACTAAACTTCACTTCCAGGCTGATCAATAAAATGGGAAATGGCATGGGATTCCCAACTGAGTAGTTAGGTGAGATGAGGAAGTAGCAGTTAAAGGTATAGTAGAACTCTAAATAACATCTTACCTTTTGTAGTTATCAGATATAGCAGAAAGAGAGAGATAATAATGCCAGGAGCTTTGCGGTCCATTGTGATGTTGCTGTATGGTGTCCTTTCCTTCTTTGCTATTGGGCTGCTGTAAACTTTGCCTCACTCCCAACTGTTCTGTTTACCTCGAGTCAGACTTTCTTAGCTTCAGTACAGAAATTTGTGCAATCTTTAAGGCAAAACTAATAAACAAAGCGTTAATTATTAACTGATCAGATGAAAATTCTTGTTTACCAGTCAAACAGTCAGTGAAATTAAAGCCTTCAAGTTAATAACACAGACCACATCAATCTCTGACTACATCAAGCTCAAGGTAAAGGAGGTTTCAAGCTTCTTTTCCTGTCCCTTACCAAGGCTGTTACTTCCTCAGAACACCCTAAGATTTGTGTCCAACTTGACTTCCTTTTCATAAATATGTGTTGACTGTCTAAAAATAGGATTAGCAAAGTGCTGGAACAAGCCAGGGCAGCGTATTCAAACAAAATTAGGGTGGCGGGACTAGAGTTTACCATGTGAAATTTAGATGGGGAAAGATGTTAGGAAGGGACAACTGAAACTTGTAGTCTGTTCTATGTCAGATATGCTAAAAGTTGGAGGATACAAAGCCAGATGTTGCTTGGGCCTTATCTTGTGTCAGAGTTGCAGTTCGAGCATGGCCGATGGCTCTTACATTGTGCAATAATGAAAATGCCAAAATATTTATTCCATCCGGGAATTCACACAAGATGACGGGATTGAGAAAAGGGGCAGTGAACTTTTATTGCAACAACAGTGTAAAGAATGCAAATTGTCTGCTCAAAGCCTTAAAAAGTGAGACAGTTACTGCCAAACGTTAAATAAAAATTAAGCTAGCTAATCATTTTCTAACTTGGCAATATTTGTAACATTAATATGTTGGTATTATAAAAACTGAAACAGTTTCACATTATGCCTAAATGATTTAAGAGCAGCAGCAGCAATAACAATTACAGCACAAAGATAAGAGAAATATAAATATCAATAAACAATGTCAGCATTTAGACGATAATAAGCAGATAAACGTTAGCAGCCTTGTCCCCTCACAGAACGTGTCTAAAGTTCATTACTGACTGTCTGATCAATATTACATGGACTTTTAGTGAGGGGCTTCTTTCATCCCGTAATTTACCTGCTCCCATGAATGAATACTCTTGTGCCAAAGGTACAACATCTTTGTGTGGTGCCACTGGGACTTGGGAGCTGCTGCTCCAAGGGATAAAGGAGACAGGTTTGTTAGGAGTGATGTAGTGCCAGTTGGAAGGAGCTGGAGATGATCGATAGCTTCAAGCAGAAATTCAATAACTCTTGAGAGAACTAATCTTACAGAATTAGAGATAGAGCAGGGGAATGGGTTGAAGATTCTGTTTCCATGCTGTACATCCCTATGACTCTGTGACACTCTATGACTGATTGCTCTATACAGAGAGCCAGCTTAATGGGCTTTGTGACTTCTGCAGAGGAACCTGTGGATGCATGTTCATACATTCACAAGATGCTAGGGCAGGATGATAGGGAAGCTAAGAAAGCATCATGGATACGTATTTTTAAATAGGGGTATTGAATGTAAAAGAGAGGAAATTCGACTAAATGTTTAAAAATGAACTCAAATCAAAGAAGGGTATCCATGAGGTATTATGGGCCATCCAACAGCAGTAGAACTGTATTCAACCATAATTTATAACCTCATAACAGAGCATGTTCTTCACTCAACCTGGGGAATCAACCCTGGGTTAAATGAAGACCACGAGAGCACACGGCAGAACAGGTGTACCTAAGAATGAAGCATCAACCTGATGAAGCTACAACACATTGTAACTACTTGCATGCTAAGCAACATTAGCAGCGTCTGATTGCCAGGGCTAACAAATGGATCCGATCTAAGCTCTGTAATCCTGCTGTATCCCAACATTAATGATGGTTGACAATTTAGCAACTCACTAAAGGAGGAGACAAATATAAACCCATCCTCACACATAGCATTGCCATTGACTAGAACCCGAACTGAATCAATTATATAACCACTAGCAGGTCAGAGGGTAGGAAATCTGCAGCAAATAACATACTCATGACTCCTCAGTGCCTATTACCATTTACAAGGCTTGAGTCAGAAGTCTAATGAAATATTCCCCACTTGTGTAGGAATCTCCAAAACAGTCAACAAGGTCAACACCATCCAGGACAAAACTACTCACTTGATCAACATCCTACTCACCACTTTCAACAGTCAACCCCTGCATCACCAAAGCACAATGGCAGCAGGGGGGTACTTCACAGATATTCGCTTAGCAGCTCACCAAGGCTCTTTTGTCAATTTCTTCCAAACCTGAGACGTCTCACAGCCAAAAAGACAAAGGTAGTGGATATATAGATCGCCACTACTGACAAGTTTCCCTCCAAGCCACACATAGGCTGATTTGGAACTATGTTGGTGTTCCTCACTGTTGCTTGGTCAAAATCCTGGAATATTTTTCCAAACAGCATTGTGGGTGTATCTATTCCCCGTGGACTGCAGCAGTTCAGAGAAGAAGCTTATCACCTCATTATCAAGGGCAAGTAGGAATAAGCAATAAAGTGCTGGTCTACCCCTGAACGTGAACAATTCTTTTTCAAAAAAGTCACTGATTAGGCTTCAGCTGGAGTATCGCAAACAATTCTGGGCACAATACTTGAGAGATGCTGTTAAGACCTTAGAGGTAGTGGGATAGGGTTTATACTATAAAGGAGGTTTAGAAGGATGTAATTTGCCAATTATGCAAATGTTTAGGGAACCTGGGATTGGTACCTGCTGGTGGAGATTTAGATTCCCTATAGTAAGGAACCAGGCCATTTGGCCCAACAGGTCTACACTGACCCTCCGAAGAGTAACCCACCCAGACCCATCCCCCTCCATTTACCTCTGACTAATGGACCTAACACTCTGGGCAATTTAGCACGGCCAATTTACCTGATCTGCACATCTGTATATTGTGGGAGGAAACCAGAGCACCTGGAGGAACCCCAAGCAAACATGGGGAGAGTGTGCAAACTCCACACAGACAGTTACCCGAGGCTGGAATCGAACCCTAGTCCCTGGCGCTGTGAGGCTACAGTGCTAACCACTGAATCACTGTGCCTATGGGTAACCTAATAGAGCTGTTCAAAATTGTTGAATGAAGAATTTAGATTATGTATTGTCTCGGAGTTGTTTTCCTTAGTGAGAGGATATAGATTTATAATTATTGGCAAAAGAACTAGAAGAGAAATGAGAAGAGTTTTCACACATGGGGCTATTATGCTTTGGAACACACTATCTGAAAAGCAGGTGAAAACAAAATGTATAGAACCTTCCTTCACTAGAAATCCTCACTTTAACCAGTACTGCCTATCTATGAAGGATGGGTGCAACACCAGGCAGAGCTACAGTAACTTGACTTGATGTTTATAAGCAGCTGCTCAGATACTGACAGTACACATTGGAGGGTTGCATAGAGGCTACAAGAATATGTGGTAAGTTACCCAGTGCCAGTTGGCTGCAACCTACTGTTGAGAGGCTAGTGTTGTATCCCCTTGCAAGAGGGTATCATCACACATGAGTTCTCCAACAAAACCTTAAATTAGTAATGTACAGGAGACTGCAGAGAGATAGGATAGTGAAGAAGCTGTTGGTATGTTTTCCTTTATTGGACAGAGCACTGAGTATAGAAGTTGGGAAGTTGAGGTCATGTTGCGGCTATACAGGATATTGGTTAGGTCGCTTGGGGAATATTGTGTCTCCCTCCTATTGGGAGGATGTTGTGAAACTTGAAAGGGTTCAGAAAAGATTTATGAGGATGTTGCCAGAGTTGGAAGATTTGATCTACAGGGAGAGGCTGAATAGGCTGGGGCTGTTTTCCCTGGAGCTTCGGAAACTGAGAGGTGACCTTATAGAGGTTTATAAAATCATGAGGGGCATGGATAGGATAAATAGACAAAGTCTTTTCCCTGGGGTGGGGAAGTCCAGAACTAGAGGGCATAGGTTTAAGGTGAGAGGGGAAAGATATAAAAGAGACCTAAAGGGCAACTTTTTCATGCAGAGGGTGGTACGTGTATGGAAGAGGAAGTGGTGGAGGCTGGTTAAATTATAACATTTAAAAGGTATCTGGATGGGTAGATGAATAGGAAGGGTTTGAAGCGAAATGGGCAGGTGTTGGCAAATGGGACTAGATTAGGTTAGGATATCTGGTCAACATGGACAAGTTGGACCATGCTGTATATCTCTATGACTCTATGAGTCTATTTTAACATATGCTGAAAATGTGTTGCTGGAAAAGCGCAGCAGGTCAGGCAGCATCCAGGGAACAGGAGAATCGACGTTTCGGGCATAAGCCCTTCTTCGATTCTCCTGTTTCCTGGATGCTGCCTGACCTGCTGCGCTTTTCCAGCAACACATTTTCAGCTCTGATCTCCAGCATCTGCAGTCCTCACTTTCTCCTATTTTAACATATGCGCGGAAGTAGATCTGACAAGGAGTAAGGAGGAGCCCAGCTTCCAAGCTTTCATACCCATACCAAAGCCCGATTATGGTGGCTTGCTCCACCAGTGCTCTTGTGGAGCTGACCATATTGTACTGTCTGATGGCTGATGTTGCAGACTATATCGCCGCACAGCATCTCAGTGCTGCCGTGGATAATCAGACCGAGACTGTGAAATCCATACTTGCTGCTATGCAAGCTGAGGTTATTGGCACCACGGCTGTAAATAGAATTGTTTAAAGTGATAGGCAGGATCCCTCAGTAGCCCAGCAATTTGTTTTCTGACAGATCAAATGATGACTGAAGGCTCTCCCATGAGAAAGGCAGTAACTCTGCCGTACTGAAAGTGATCGTCTCCTCTCTTCGTACCACTGCTCCTCGACCAGTGCATTTGCTATTGCCTGGCAGCCAGTCCGATCAGTCTCCTGCTGCCCATACAGAAATGGTGCAGGTTGCAGCTTCAACACCCAGTTGTTTGAGATGTCTCTCCATTCAGATTAGATTAGATTAAACAGGCCCTTTGGCCCAACAAGTCCACACTACCCCGCCGAAGCGCAACCCACCCATATCCCTACATTTACCCCTTACCTAACACTACGGGCAATTTAGCATGGCCAATTCACCTGACCTGCACATCTTTGGACTGTGGGAGGAAACCGGAGCACCTGGAGGAAACCCACGCAGACACGGGGAGAATGTGCAAACTCCACATAGTCAGTCGCCTGAGGCGGGAATTGAACCCGGGTCTCTGGCGCTGTGAGGCAGCAGTGCTAACCACTGAGCCACCGTGCCGTCCCCCCCCATTCTCCCCCACTTACCATGCTCCAGCTATGGAGCAGAACCATGAGACTAGACTAAGTCACCCACAAGCCGCACACTGATCACAGAATCCCACCAGAGCAGAAAGAGGCTATTCAGCCCATCTAATCAGCACCAACCCTCCGAAGAGCTTTTCACTCAGACCTAGCCCATGACCTTATGCCCATAAACCCACACTTACCGTGGCTAACCCACCTAACCTACACACCTTTGGATGGTTGGAAGAAATTGGAGCACTTGGAGGAAACCCATGCAGATTGTTGTGGTTCTGTTCGCCGAGCTGGGAATTTGTGTTGCAGACGTTTCGTCCCCTGTCTAGTGACATCCTCAGTGCTTGGGAGCCTCCTGTGAAGCGCTTCTGTGATCTTTCCTCCAGCATTTATAGTGGCCTGCCCCTGCCGCTTCCGGTTGTCAGTTCCAGCTGTCCACTGCAGTGGCCGGTATATTGGGTCCAGGTCGATGTGTTTGTTGATAGAATCTGTGGATGAGTGCCATGCCTCTAGGAATTCCCTGGCTGTTCTCTGTTTGGATTGTCCTATAATAGTAGTGTTGTCCCAGTCGAATTCATGTTGCTTGTCATCTGCGTGTGTGGCTACTAAGGATAGTTGGTCGTGTCGTTTCGTGGCTACTGACAACCGGAAGCGGCAGATTCAAACCACTATAAATGCCGGAGGAAACAACACAGAAGCGCTTCACAGGAGGCTCCCAAGCACTGAGGATGTCACCTAGACAGGGGACGAAACGTCTGCAACACAAATTCCCAGCTCGGCGAACAGAACCACAACAACGAGCACCCGAGCTACAAATCTTCTCCCAAACTTTGAACCCATGCAGATAGTTACCCAAAGCTGGAACTGAACCCAATTCTCTGTGCAGCAAGGCAGCAAGACTAAACATTGAGTTACTGTACCACCCCTAAGCAGCTGTACAAGCTTCACTTTTGTATGCATTATGAGGAGGCTTTGAATAAATAGTTTTTAGTAGCTTTTGGGGGGGATGCATGTTACATCAGGATTTTGGTCAAGGGATTGTCTGATGGTTCACAGCAGAATGGAAAAAAAAATCGAAAATTGTGAACCGGTGGTGATTTAATAATTAGTGTTTCAAGATTGTGTCATCTCATTAGTCACTCCTGGACAGCTCATTATAATGAAATATGTTTACACGTACCTGTACTAACATCTTTTTTTTAAGAGTTTGGATTTTAAGCCGACTTGCAGAGCTATTTTGTGAAGGCATTTAGTAATTAACTTAGTCAGTTTTTCCAGAATTATGATTTTAAACCAGCACGTGACAGACAGTTAATGATGAAGATCTCCTGGAGTGTTAATAGTGGTTTATATTTTGGGGATTTAGGACGGGAGAGAGAAACATTGGAAGACATTGGCTTGCTTTTGCGTTTTGAATCATCAAGGATTGATTGTAGCTGAGAAAAATCCCAGAATTTGGAAAGCGTTCAGGCAGTTTGAAAAAGACTTGGCTGGGGTCAGATCCAGTGTCGTCTCCTCTAGTCAAAGAAAATTATTCAGAGCAGTTAAGAATTAAGTAACTTTGGTGGAAAAAAAAGTTTAACCTGTGAAATTTTCAGACCAGAAATGTTGCTTTGAAATCTACATTGGTTATTCAAAGCTGAGAAAATCTAAAATCTCAGTTGCATGAAGACTCAAGGAAAACGTTTCACAGCTCACAGGACAGGAACTGAGAAACAAACAGTGAAAGTCAAACCTACAGATTGAACAGGAAAGGAAAATTTCTGTTTTTGTGAGTAATTGAAATGTGATGGAGTTGGAGAGTAGATAGGATTTGGATTTGCTGCGTGTTTGAAATTTTTCAATGTGTTATAGTTAGGTAATTTGGTTTCTTTTATTATATTTTTATTTCTATTGCATAATAAACTTATGTTTTATTGTTGAAACTAAATCTGCAGCCTTTTGTATTTGCTTCAGTGAAAGGTCAACATGTTCATTTTAAAAATACTTCAAGCCAGAATTCATTCTGGGATTGGCTTGTTCTGTAGTAGCACCAATTGATATTGCAACACTATCTGGTTCAATGGCTCCATGCCGCCTCCCCGCTTCCTTCCTCCTTCTTGTCCTCGAAGCTCCTTCTGTTGGACCTGCCTCTCACTTGCTGCTCTTCCTCCTCAGGTACTCACTAAAGCCCTGGTGGCACAGGCTGTGCACTCATGAGAATCAGGTTATGCAAGACGCAGCGGACCAGCACAAATCTGCAGACATATTCTGGTAAATCCTGGCTTTTTTCATGCAATGGGACTATTGTTTTCGAACAGTGTTGGTTTGCTCCCTTACATTCCTGGTGACAGAATTACTCTTTATGTATATGGTTATCCACAAATATTCAGGTGGGGTTGGGAGCTATGAGCTACATCGCTAGCAAGCAGCAAGTCACTCATTTTTTGTGAGGTCTAAAAAGAACGGTTGACTGGTTATAGAGTGAAAGCGTTGTGGGTCCTGCCATGGTATTGAGTATTCGCTAATCTGGGATGGATTTAATCACCTCTTACCAATACGTTTAGATGCAGTGGAGTGATTCATGAAATAAAACGAGGGGGGAGAGGGGGTGGGCTATTTCATTACTTTCCCACCAGCCTGACCTGTTAGTGGTGAGAACAGAGTCACATTGCCTGCCTATCCTTATTGAGAGCCCTAAGTGGTCAATTCTGACACATTCTGTGCTTCATTCCACCTCTGCCTGTTTTAAATAATGCTGGGGAAAAGAGGAGAACTTTAATCACCTGTTCTCTTTCAGGCAGGAAGTGGGTGGACCTCCTTTCGGGGCTGGGAGTCTCTGTACCCACCAGAGGAACACCAACCCCAATATCATAACTCTTCCCTCCAAGCCTCTGAAACCAATCCCCTCACTGGCGTCTGCTCGTCTGCTTGTCCAAAATCTCTCCTTGAGGTTTGTCCCGTATTAATTCTTTTTAGGAAGTGTCTGTAGACCAGAAGGCCATGACTTGATCCTGGTATCATTGGGACTTCAATCTGAATGGCCAAAACTCCTGAGGTTGAGATCTCCCTCTCAAACAATTATGGGCACAGAAAACCACCAACTAGAATGGATTGATACCTTTTGGCAGTTCTGGTACATCTTGACTTCAATATCTTCCTGAGCGAAGCCCCCTTTGTCATTTTGTCACTCTGGCAAAGAGATGCAGCTGAAAATGTGTTGCTGGAAAAGCGCATCAGGTCAGGCAGCATCCAAGGAACAGGAGAATCGATGTTTCGGGCATAAGCCCTTCTTCCTGAAGAAGGGCTTATGCCCGAAACATCGATTCTCCTGTTCCTTGGATGCTGCCTGACCTGCTACGCTTTTCCAGCAACACATTTTCAGCTCTGATCTCCAGCATCTGCAGTCCTCACTTTCTCCTAAAAGAGATGCAGCTGCCCTCTGTTTAGAGAACAGGCGATAATTCCTTCTCCGAGTGTAGAGCTTCTACAGTTACTTCTCTGATACACCAACGTCTGGGTAAATGGTACTATGTTGGCAATCTCATGGGCTCAAGCCTGGAAGGATTCTAAAGCTTAGAAACTGAGGACCACAGTAAATTTCACAGCTAGTGGGAGCATCGTTCCAACCCCACTCTATGGCAGCAGGCCTATTTGGAGGAAAGGGTACAAGTTAGTGGCCATTTTGTTGAATTTTCTTTGTCAGATTTGGCACTGCTCTTTGCTGAAGTGTGTGTAAGAGAACCATTGATGGGCAGAACCCTGAAGAACTTGTTATGGCTTCATCTTGACTGGTTCCCATTTTTGCTGCAAAAAGGAAATTGCTGGAGAAACTCAACAGGTCTGAAAGCATCTGTGAAGAGAAAGTAGAGTTAACGTTTCAGGTCCAGTGACCCTTCCTCAGACCTAGAACTTGCCTTGTCCAGTCCCTTTCTAATAACATCACGATTGTTTACGTCAGTTTCAGAGTTTACAATTCGCAGGCACTAGCCACCTCCTCCTCACCACCCTTTACTCACCAACACACCTGCTCCTATCAGGATGGTCTTAGGGCTTTCCAATTCTTCCAGGAGAGAAGGCCCGAACCATCCCATCCACCACCATCTCGCCCGGCCAAACTCATCTGTGTCCACTGACCTACACCCCACAATCGATGGGCTAAATGGTCTCTTTCTGTGCTGTAGGGATTCAATGTACGGATTTTATGATTCAAAATGTTAACTCTGCTTCTTCTCCATATATGCTATCAGACCTTCTGAGTACCTCCAGCAATTTCTGTTTTAGCTTCAGATTTCCATCTTCTGCAGGTCTTTGCTTTATTTATGTGTATCATCTCTTCCATTTTGAGGAATGGTCATTGGACCTGAAATGATAACTGTGATTTCTCACCACAGATGATTGAAGACCTACTGAGCTTTTCCAGCAATTTCTGTTTTTGTGTCCCATCTCTGTTGCCTGTGTTCCATCCCCTTTTATAGCTCAGGAAGCAAATATAATCTTCCACCAGTGATAACAGATCTTTTTTGCTGTTATGAAGATGTACTTTAAGAGAGTTAAAAGCAGCAGAACTACTGGACACAGCATCAAGTATACTCAGAAGGACAACAGTGTAACATTGGGTCAAATAACTTGATTAGTTTGTTGCTTGGAAACAAAAACAAATTCAAATTCGGCCAATCAGGTTAAATTATACCCGAAACGTATCAAACTCCAATCAAGTTTGAATTGAGTGTATTGACAATCCTGAGGGCCACTGATGCTCTGGAGTATAAGTAGGGAAAATTGAACAGTTGAGAGGAGAACTGCCAGAGTCTAGCATGTAAACAGACTGCCTGAAAAATAGCTCTCTAAAAAAGGCACCTTTTCAATCAATAACCTGTAAAGCAGAAATTCCTAACCAGAGGAAAAGACAACAGAGGAAGAACTGAAGACAAGATCCTACACCTGCCTGGTTTCGAAATAAGAAGTGTTGTTTTATAAATCTTAATTGGGAGTTTTATTAGACTAGTATTATAGAAGGGAAGGTAAAAGACAGGTTAGAGAAAGAAATTGTAAATAGTAGTTAGTTATTCTCTGTTATACTATAAGAAATAAAGTTGTTAATTTTTACTTTACATACTTCTTGGCCATTCAATTTTTATAGATTACTGCATGGGATAAATAGTTTCTGTGTTGCTGGTTTTAAATTAAGCAGGAGGGTTTACCACATGTCGTAACTGCACTGACATCTAAAGTCATAGAGTGATAGAGATATACAGCACCGAAACAGACCCTTCAGTCCAACTCATCCATGCTGACCAGATATCCTAAATTAATCCAGTCCCATTTGCCAGCACTTGGCCCGTATCCCTCTAAACCCATCCAGATGCCTTTTAAATGTCGTAATTGTACCAGCCTCCACCACTTCCTCTGGCAGCTCATTCCATACATGCATCACCCTCTGTGTGAAAACGTTGTCCCTTAGATTCCTTTTAAATCTTTCTCCTCTCACTTTAAATCTCTGGCCTCTAGTTTTGGACTCCCCTACCCCATGGAAAATATCTTGGCTATTCATCCTAACCATGCCCCTCATGATTTTATAAACCTCTAAGTCATAAATTGATCGTCCACTTGATTCACAACCTAAGACAAGAGTGACACCTCTCCCATTTACTGTCCACTCCAATTCCCTGGCCTGCCACAAAAACATAAAATCAAACCTGAGAATTACTAGAGAATAAATGAATCCTTCACTCAAAAGCTATGCTCAAAGGATTAATTTATTTGCACACATAACTATAAATTTAAAATAATTACAAACAAAAGCTCACAGAAAGTGATTATGCATTTTATAGGCTTGAGAAAGAAGATAAAAGAACGTAATAAAAAAAATTAACCCATCTCCCTCTGAACAGACTGCTCTGTGCTCTCGGATCCAATCCTGACTTTATCATCAAACCTGCCAATAATGGTGGTGAAGTAGGGCAAAACCAGGAAATTAACATAACACAGGCATAACATCCAAATCCTGAGCACCACATTGTGCAACAAGCTACTAGGCATGAGATTGTTCCATTAGCAGTTGTCATTATGTGTAAAGGTGCATGAGTGGCCAGGAGACTTAATAGTTTGCTGAGATTCGTCTCTGTACATTCTCCCAGCAAATTCTTTGAATAAACTGTGCTACTGAACTACACTCACGGTTTGATCTCTGAGAGGTGAGTTGAGGTGGCATTCTCCCATAAAGAGTGATGCTGTTGTCTGGCGTACTGCTCTCTACACGGTGGATGCTAAACACCAACTCTTAGACACCTCCCTGGACCATGACCCCATCATCGAGTGTCAGGGTCATTCTATTCACAACGGTCAGTAACCTTACCTCATTTGGGGCTCTACTCTCACAGCCTCCTCTGTGATAGAAACCCGACCTTGATACCTACTTCTCCTTTCTCCCCAAAATTTACAAATCAGACTGCTGGCACGGCTATTGTTTCTGCCTATCCTTGCCTCGTTGAACTTATTTCTTCCTACCTTGACTCAGTTTTCTGTGCTCCTGTCAGTACCTCACCACTCACATTCAAGATTCATCTCCCACTTTATATCAATATTAAACTTTCCAGTTTGCAGGCATCAGCTGCCCCCTCTGCACCATGGAGATGCATTTCCTTTTACAACATCCAGCCCCCCATTGGGATGTTGTTGAGGCTGTCTGGGAAAACAGGCCTGAGGTGTCTCCACCCTCCTTTGCCTTAACAAGCTCATCCTTGCTTTGAACAACTTCCCATTTAATTTCTGTTACTTTCTTCAGATCAAAGGTGTGGCCAAAGGTGCCCACATGGAACCCAGTTATGCCCGTCACTTTGGTGGCTACATGAATAAAGAGGAACCTTGATTATCTGGCATTTGGATCACTCGAACAAGATGGCAAGATCCTGATGTGTGGTTAACAATGTTAGCCAGCATCGAAAATCCAACATTCGATTAACCACAGCGGAATAATCCCTGCCCGTGTCCTTCAGATAATCGAGGTTCCTCTGTAATTCTTGTTCCAGTCCTACTCGGGGACCCGACCTGCAACTCTTTCTCTGGTACATTGATGACGTCTTCGGTGCAGCTTCCCTCTCTCCTTTCGGATTATAAGAATTGATCAATTTCCAGCCTGCTCTCACCTTTACCTGGTCCATCTCTCAATACTTCCTGCTCTCTTGACATTTGTTTCCTTTCCAGGGATGGGCTGTCAACTGATTTCCATTACGCACCTAACGATTCCCACAGTTACCCAGACTATTTATCATGTATGGACCCCATTCCATCTCGGAACTTTTCCATCTCCATTGAATCTGTTCTGAGGATGCTACCTTCTGTGAGGGGGCCTCAGAAATGTCCACCTTTTTCTACAACCAAGGATTCCCCATCACATTGGTCGATAGGATAGCGCCCACCCCATCCTCACTTACCATCCCACCAGCCTCTGCATCCAGAGGGTCAGAATCTGTCATTCCCATTACCTCCAAAAGGATCCCACCAGCACACACACATTCTCCTCCCTTGTCCTGTCAGCATTCCACAGGGACCTTATACTCCTCCACTCCCAGCACCTCCCCATGGTATCATCCCAGGCAATCACAGAAAGTGGAATGCTGAACCTTTTACCTTCCCCTTCCTGGCTATCCAAGACTCCATACGTACCTTCTGGATGAAGCAATAATTTACTTGCACTTCATTCAGTCTAGTCTCCTGTATTTACTGCTTACAAAGTGGCTTCCTTTTCATTGAGAAGATGAAATGCAGACTGAGTGACTGCTTCGCAGAGCCCCTAGGTTCTATCTGTAAGCTGATTCTGAGCTCCCGGTTACCTGCCACTTTGACATACCACCATGTTCCCATGCCAACATTTCTGTCTCAAGCTTGCTGCAATGTCCAAGAAAGCCTCAGCGCAAGCCCGAAGGACAGCATCCAATCTTTCACTTCGGGGCCCTGCAGCCTCTGTGACTCAATCATTTTCGATGCTAATTATGTCTTTCCACGCTGGACCCACTCCCACAGTTTGGTCCTGTCATGACATGGGTTGCTTTCAGCAGAACCTACCCATTCTCTCCTACTCTCATTATCACTGATTCAGTTTCTCTTCTTGCTTGGTTTGCCAACAATAATCCTGTTGTCTACCTATTCCTTTCTTATCTCTCTCCAGACTCCTGCTCCACCTATCCACTCATATCTCCCCTCACTCCCTCCTCCACCTATCCACTCATGTCCCGCCCCATCCCCCTCCTCCACCTATCCACTCATGTCCCGCCCCATCCCCCTCCTCCACCTATCTACTCATGTCCCTCCCCACCCCCCCTTCTCCACCTATCCACTCATGTCCCTCCACTCCCTTCCTCTGTCTTCAGAACTGTTAGGAAGGTGCAGGAGTGTACTGTACCTTTAAGAGAGTTAAAAGCTAGCAGAACTATCAGACAGCACCATGTGCTCTGAATAAGATACAATGTAACCTGTTGCTCCAGCAGCTAGGGTAGCTGGTTGCCTGGAGAGAAGAACAAAGTTGAATTAGGCCAATCAGTTTAAATTATAGCCCAAAAAACCCCAAACTCCAATCCAGTTTGAATTGAGTAGATTGACAATATTAAAAGCCAATGACACAATCCGATGCCTTGGGGATATAAGACCAGGGAAGACATGAACGTTGAAACAGAACTGCCAAAAGGCCAATAGTTGTAGACTGCTGGTCAGAACTCCCTGAGAGGTACCTGTCTAGAGAAGGAGTTTGCACACAGAGAAACATCAATACAGACCTAGAGAGCAAATCGACAGAGGAGGATAGAAAGAGAAGATTCGACAGCTGGCTGGTTTTGAAATTTGAATTTTTTGGTAAATCTTACTCGGGAGGTTGTATTGGTCTAGAAGTGTAGAAGAGAAAGTAAAAGATAGGTTAGAGAAAGGAGTTGGAAATAGTTGTTAGGTAATTATCCTCTGTTAGATTTAAAAAAAATAAAGGTGTTAATTTTTACTTCAACTAGTGACTTTTGAAAGCAGTTCCTTCCCTCTCAAGTTTTGACCAATTCCCACACGGGGTAAATCTTTTCTGTGTTGCTGGTTTAAATTAGTAGAGGAGTTTACCCGGTGTTGTAACTGAACAAATACCACTATTTGCCAGCTGCTTGTAGTTCTGATGAAGAGTCATGGAGTTCAGGAGCTAACTCTGCTTTGTTCCCACAGATGCTGCCAGACCTGCTGAATGTTTCCAGCAATGTGTTTACTGTTTCAGATCTCCAGCATCCACAGTTATTGTTTTATAACAATAAAGGGTATTCTTCGCTTAGAAACTGGATGCATCAACAGGACTGGGCACTGCGCTGAGCACTGCAATGATCAGTTAGATTGCCAATTAATAATAGTGTTCGTCAGCTTCTATCGATTGCAGACTCAACTCTACAAACTCAATTTGCTTCCACTACACATTTGAGTTTACTGTTTCCTCAACTGCAGTGCTGGTCTCATCCAACTGCAGTGCTGGTCTCATCCAACTGCAGTGCTGGTCTCATCCAACTGCAGTGCTGGTCACATCCAACTGCAGTGCTGGTCACATCTAACTGCAGTGCTGGTCCCATCCAACTGCAATGCTGGTCCCATCCAACTGCAGTGCTGCTCCCATCTAACTGCAGTGCTGGTCCCATCAAAATGCAGAGCTGCTCCGATCCAAATGCAGTGTTGGTCCCAACAAACTGCAGTGATGGTCCCATCTAACTGCAGCGCTGCTCCCATCCAACTGCAGTGCTGGTCTCTTCTAACTGCAGCGCTGCTCCCATCCAACTGCAGTGCTGCTCCCATCCAACTGCAGTGCTGGTCCCATCAAAATGCAGTGTTGGTCCCATCTAACTGCAGTGCTGGTCCCATCTAACTGCAGTGCTGCTCCCATCCAACTGCAGTGCTGGTCCCATCCAACTGCAGTGCTGGTCCCATCAAAATGCAGTGCTGGTCACATCTAACTGCAGTGCTGGTCCCATCTACCTGCAGTGCTGGTCACATCTAACTGCAGTGCTGGTCTTATCCAACTGCAGTGCTGGTCCCATCCAACTGCAATGCCAGTCCCATCCAACTGCAGTGCTGGTCCCATCCAACTGCAGTGCTGGTCCCATCTAACTGCAGTGCTGGTGTCATCCAACTGCAGTGCTGCTCCCATCCAACTGCAATGCCAGTCCCATCCAACTGCAGTGCTGGTCCCATCTAACTGCAGTGCTGGTCCCATCCAACTGCAGTGCTGGTCTTATCCAACTGCAGTGCTGGTCCCATCCAACTTCAGTGCTGGTCTCATCCAACTGCAGTGCTGGTTCCATCTAACTGCAGTGCTGGTCCCATCCAACTGCAGTGCTGGTCTCATCAAAATGCAGTGCTGTTCACATCCAACTGCAGTGCTGGTCACATCTAACTGCAGTGCTGGTCACATCTAACAGCAGTGCTGGTCTCATCAAAATGCAGTGCTGTTCACATCCAACGGCAGTGCTGGTCCCATCCAACTGCAGTGCTGGTCACATCCAACTGCAGTGCAGGTCACATCCAAATACAATGCTGGTCCAATCGAACCGCAGTGCTGGTCACATCTAACAGCAGTGCTGGTCACATCCAACTGCAGTGCTGGTCGTATCCAACTGCAGTGCTGGTCCCATCTAACAGCAGTGCTGGTCACATCTAACTGCAGTGCTGGTCACATCCAACTGCAGTGCTGGTCGTATCCAACTGCAGTGCTGGTCCCATCTAACAGCAGTGCTGGTCACATCTAACTGCAGTGCTGGTCACATCCAACTGCAATGCTGGTCACATCAAACTGCAGTGCTGGTCGTATCCAACTGCAGTGCTGGTCCCATCCAACTGCAGTGCTGGTCGTATCCAACTGCAGTGCTGGTCCCATCCAACTGCAGTGCTGGTCACATCCAACTGCAGTGCTGGTCCCATCCAACTGCAGTGCTGGTCTCATCCAACTGCAGTGCTGGACACATCCAACTGCAGTGCTGGTCTTATCCAACTGCAGTGCAGGTCTTATCCAACTGCAGTGCTCGTCACATCTAACAGCAGTGCTGGTCTCATCCAACTGCAGTGCTGGTCACATCCAACTGCAGTGCTGGTCTTATCCAACAGCAGTGCTGGTCACATCTAACAGCAGGGCTGGTCTTATCCAACTGCAGTGCTGGTCCCATCCAACTGCAGTGCTGGTCACATCTAACTGCAGTGCTGCTCCCATCCAACTGCAGTGCTGGTCCCATCCAACTGCAGTGCTGCTCCCATCAAAATGCAGTGCTGGTCACATCTAACTGCAGTGCTGGTCCCGTCTAACTGCAGTGCTGGTCACATCTAACTGCAGTGCTGGTGTCATCCAACTGCAGTGCTGGTCCCATCCAACTGCAGTGCTGGTCCCATCTAACTGCAGTGCTGGTCCCATCCAACTGCAGTGCTGGTCTTATCCAACTGCAGTGCTGGTCCCATCTAACTGCAGTGCTGGTCTCATCCAACTGCAGTTCTGGTGTCATCTAACTGCAGTGCTGGACTCATCTAACTGCAGTGATGGTCCCATCTAACTGCAGTGCTGGTCCCATCTAACTGCAGTGATGGTCCCAGCTAACTGCAGTGCTGGTCACATCCAACTGCAGTTCTGGTGTCATCTAACTGCAGTGCTGGTCCCATCTAACTGCAGTGATGGTCCCATCTAACTGCAGTGATGGTCCCAGCTAACTGCAGTGCTGCTCCCATCCAACTGCAGTGCTGGTCCCATCTAACTGCAGTGCTGGTCTCATCCAACTGCAGTTCTGGTGTCATCTAACTGCAGTGCTGGACTCATCCAACTGCAGTGCTGGTCCCATCTAACTGCTGTGCTGGTCCCATCTAACTGCAGTGATGGTCCCAGCTAACTGCAGTGCTGGTCACATCCAACTGCAGTTCTGGTGTCATCTAACTGCAGTGCTCGTCCCATCTAACTGCAGTAATGGTCCCATCTAACTGCAGTGCTGGTCTCATCCAACAGCAGTGCTGGTCCCAGCTAACTGCAGTGCTGGTCTCATCTAACTGCAGTGCTGGTCCCATCCAACTGAAGGGCTGGTCCCATCTAACTGCAGTGATGGTCCCATCCAACTGCAGTGCTGGTCCCATCCAACTGCAATGTTGGTCCCATCCAACTGCAGTGCTGGTCCCATCCAACTGCAATGTTGGTATCATCCAACTGCAGTGCTGGTCCCATCCCACTGCAGTGGTGGTCTAATCCAACTGCAGTGCTGCTCCCATCCAACTGCAGTGCTGCTCCCATCCCACTGCAGTGGTGCTCCCATCCAACTGCAGTGCTGGTCTCATCTAACTGCAGTGCTGGTCTCATCCAACTGCAGTGCTGGTCTCGTCTAACTGCAGTGCTGGTCTCATTAAACTGCATTGCTGGTCTCACCCAACTGCAGTGCTGGTTCCATCCAACTGCAGTGCTGGTCCCATCCAACTGCAGTGCTGGTCCCATCCAACTGTACTGCTGGTCGCATCCAACTGCAGTGCTGGTCGTATCCAACTGCAGTGCTGGTCCCATCCAACTGCAGTGCTGGTCCCATCTAACTGCAAATTTGGTCCCATCCAACTGCAGTGTTGGTCCCATCCAACTGCAGTGCTGGTCCCATCCAACTGCAGTGCTGCTCTCATCCAACACCAGTTCTGGTCCCATCCAACTGCAGTGCTGGTCTCATCTAACTGCTGTGCTGGTCCCATCCAACTGCAGTGATGGTCTCATCTAACTGCAGTGCTTGTCCCATCCAACTGCAGTGCTGGTATCATCTAACTGCAGTGCTGGTCTCATCTAACTGCAGTGCTGGTCTCATCCCACTGCAGTGCTGGTCTCCTCCAACTGCAGTGCTGGTCCCATCCAACTGCAGTGCTGGTCTCATCCAACTGCAGTGCTGGTCCCATCCAACTGCAGTGCTGGTCCCATCGAACTGCAGTGCTGGTCCCATCCAACTGCAGTGCTGGTCTCATCTAACTGCAGTGCTGGTCTCATCCAACTGCAGTGCTGGTCTCATCCAACTGCAGTGCTGGTCACATCCCACTGCAGTACTGTTCCCATCCAACTGCAGTGCTGGTCTCATCCAACTGCAGTGCTGGTCCCATCCAACTGCAGTGCTGTTCCCATCCAACTGCAGTGCTGGGCCTATCTAACTGCAGTGCTGGTCCCATCCAACTGCAGTGTTGGTCCTATCTAACTGCAGTGCTGATCCCATCCAACTGCAGTGCTGGTCCCATCCAACTGCAATGTTGGTCCCATCCAACTGCAGTGCTGGTCCCATCCAACTGCAATGTTGGTATCATCCAACTGCAGTGCTGGTCCCATCCCACTGCAGTGGTGGTCTCATCCAACTGCAGTGCTGCCCCATCCAACTGCAGTGCTGCTCCCATCCCACTGCAGTGCTGCTCCCATCCAACTGCAGTGCTGGTCTCATCTAACTGCAGTGCTGGTCTCATCTAACTGCAGTGCTGGTCTCATCAAACTGCATTGCTGGTCTCACCCAACTGCAGTGCTGGTTCCATCCAACTGCAGTGCTGGTCCCATCCAACTGCAGTGCTGGTCCCATCCAACTGTACTGCTGGTCGCATCCAACTACAGTGCTGGTCCCATCCAACTCCAGTTCTGGCCCCATCCAACTGCAGTGCTGGTCCCATCTAACTGCAAATTTGGTCCCATCCAACTGCAGTGCTGGTCCCATCCAACTGCAGTGCTGGTCCCATCCAACTGCAATGTTGGTCCCATCCAACTGCAGTGCTGCTCTCATCCAACACCATTTCTGGTCCCATCCAACTGCAGTGCTGGTCTCATCTAACTGCTGTGCTGGTCCCATCCAACTGCAGTGCTGGTATCTTTTAACTGCAGTGCTGGTCTCATCTAACTGCAGTGCTGGTCTCATCCCACTGCAGTGCTGGTCTGCTCCAACTGCAGTGCTGGTCTCATCCAACTGCAGTGCTGGTCCCATCCAACTGCAGTGCTGGTCCCATCGAACTGCAGTGCTGGTCCCATACAACTGCAGTGCTGGTCTCATCTAACTGCAGTGCTGGTCTCATCCAACTGCATTGCTGGTCTCATCCAACTGCAGTGCTGGTCACATCCCACTGCAGTACTGTTCCCATCCAACTGCAGTGCTGGTCTCATCCAACTGCAGTGCTGGTCCCATCCAACTGCAGTGCTGGTCTCATCCAACTGCAGTGCTGGTCCCATCCAACTGCAGTGCTGTTCCCATCCAACTGCAGTGCTGGTCCTATCTAACTGCAGTGCTGGTCCCATCCAACTGCAGTGTTGGTCCGATCTAACTGCAGTGCTGGTCACATCCAACGGCAGTGCTGGTCTCATCCAACTGCAGTGATGGTCCCATCTAACTGCAGTGATGGTCCCATCTAACTGCAGTGATGGTCCCATCCAACGGCAGTGCTGGTCTCATCCAACTGCAGTGATGGTCCTATCTAACTGCAGTGATGGTCCCATCTAACTGCAGTGCTGCTCCCATCCAACTGCAGTGCTGGTCCCATCTAACTACAGTGCTGGTCTCATCCAACTGCAGTTCTGGTGTCATCTAACTGCAGTGCTGGACTCATCTAACTGCAGTGATGGTCCCATCTCACTGCAATGTTGGTCTCATCCAACTGCAGTGCCGGTCCCATCCAACTGCAATGTTGGCCCCATTCAACTGCAGTGCTGGTCCCATCCAACTGCAATGTTGTTATCATCCAACTGCAGTGCTGGTCCCATCCCACTGCAGTGGTGGTCTCATCCAACTGCAGTGCTGCTCCCATCCAACTGCAGTGCTGCTCCCATCCCACTGCAGTGCTGCTCCCATCCAACTGCAGTGCTGGTCTCATCTAACTGCAGTGCTGGTCTCATCCAACTGCAGTGCTGGTCCCATCCAGCTGCAGTGCTGGTCCCATCCAACTGTACTGCTGGTCCCATCCAACTGCAGTGCTGGTCCCATCCAACTGCAGTGCTGGTCCCATCCAACTGCAGTGCTGGTCCCATCTAACTGCAAATTTGGTCCCATCCAACTGCATTGCTGGTCCCATCCAACTGCAGTGCTGGTCCCATCCAACTGCAGTGCTGCTCCCATCCAACTGCAGTGCTGGTCTCATCCAACACCAGTTCTGGTCCCATCCAACGGCAGTGCTGGTCTCATCTAACTGCTGTGCTGGTCCCATCCAACTGCAGTGCTGGTCTCATCTAACTGCAGTGCTTGTCCCATCCAACTGCAGTGCTGGTATCATCTAACTGCAGTGCTGGTCTCATCTAACTGCAGTGCTGGTCTCATCCCACTGCAGTGTTGGTCTCCTCCAACTGCAGTGCTGGTCCCATCCAACTGCAGTGCTGGTCTCATCCAACTGCAGTGCTGGTCTCATCCAACTGCAGTGCTGGTCCCATCCAACTGCAGTGCTGGTCCCATCGAACTGCAGTGCTGTTCCAATCCAACTGCAATGCTGGTCTCATCTAACTGCAGTGCTGGTCTCATCCAACTGCAGTGCTGGTCTCATCCAACTGCAGTGCTGGTCACATCCCACTGCAGTACTGTTCCCATCCAACTGCAGTGCTGGTCTCATCCAACTGCAGTGCTGGTCCCATCTAACTGCAGTGCTGGTCTCATCCAACTGCAGTGCTGGTCCCAACCAACTGCAGTGCTGTTCCCATCCAACTGCAGTGCTGGTCCTATCTAACTGCAGTGCTGGTCCCATCCAACTGCAGTGTTGGTCCTATCTAACTGCAGTGCTGGTCACATCCAACTGCAGTGCTGGTCTCATCCCACTGCAGTGCTGGTCCCATCCCACTGCAGTGCTGCTCCCATCCAACTGCAGTGCTGGTCTCATCCCACTGCAGTGCTGGTCTCATCCAACTGCAGTGCTGGTCTCATCCAACTGCAGTGCTGGTCCCATCCAACTGCAGTGCTGGTCACATCTAACTGCAGTGCTGGTCTCATCTCACTGCAGTGCTGGTCCCATCCCACTGCAGTGCTGCTCCCATCCAACTGCAGTGCTGGTCCCATCCCACTGCAGTGCTGGTCTTATCCAACTGCAGGGCTGGTCAGATCCAACTGCCGTGCAGGTCTCATCCAACTGCAGTGCTGGTCTCATCCAACGGCAGTGCTGGTCTCATCCAACTGCAGTGATGGTCCCATCTAACTGCAGTGATGGTCCCATCTAACTGCAGTGATGGTCCCAGCTAACTGCAGTGCTGCTCCCATCCAACTGCAGTGCTGGTCCCATCTAACTGCAGTGCTGGTCTCATCCAACTGCAGTTCTGGTGTCATCTAACTGCAGTGCTGGACTCATCTAACTGCAGTGATGGTCCCAGCTAACTGCAGTGCTGGTCACATCCAACTGCAGTTCTGGTGTCATCTAACTGCAGTGCTGGTCCCATCTAACTGCAGTGATGGTCCCATCTAACTGCAGTGATGGTCCCAGCTAACTGCAGTGCTGCTCCCATCCAACTGCAGTGCTGGTCCCATCTAACTGCAGTGCTGGTCTCATTCAACTGCAGTTTTGGTGTCATCTAACTGCAGTGCTGGACTCATCCAACTGCAGTGCTGGTCCCATCTAACTGCTGTGCTGGTCCCATCTAACTGCAGTGATGGTCCCAGCTAACTGCAGTGCTGGTCTCATCCAACAGCAGTGCTGGTCCCAGCTAACTGCAGTGCTGGTCACATCCAACTGCAGTTCTGGTGTCATCTAACTGCAGTGCTGGTCCCATCTAACTGCAGTAATGGTCCCATCTAACTGCAGTGCTGGTCTCATCCAACAGCAGTGCTGGTCCCAGCTAACTGCAGAGCTGGTCTCATCTAACTGCAGTGCTGGTCCCATCCAACTGCAGGGCTGGTCCCATCTAACTGCAATGTTGGTCCCATCCAACTGCAGTGCTGGTCCCATCCAACTGCAATTTTGGTCCCATCCAACTGCAGTGCTGGTCCCATCCAACTGCAATGTTGGTATCATCCAACTGCAGTGCTGGTCCCATCCCACTGCAGTGGTGGTCTCATCCAACTGCAGTGCTGCTCCCATCCAACTGCAGTGCTGCTCCCATCCCACTGCAGTGCTGCTCCCATCCAACTGCAGTGCTGGTCTCATCTAACTGCAGTGCTGGTCTCATCCAACTGCAGTGCTGGTCTCATCTAACTGCAGTGCTGGTCTCATCAAACTGCATTGCTGGTCTCACCCAACTGCAGTGCTGGTTCCATCCAACTGCAGTGCTGGTCCCATCCAACTGCAGTGCTGGTCCCATCCAACTGTACTGCTGGTCGCATCCAACTGCAGTGCTGGTCCCATCCAACTGCAGTGCTGGTCCCATCCAACTGCAGTGCTGGTCCCATCTAACTGCAAATTTGGTCCCATCCAACTGCAGTGCTGGTCCCATCCAACTGCAGTGCTGGTCCCATCCAACTGCAATGTTGGTCCCATCCAACTGCAGTGCTTGTCTCATCCAACACCAGTTCTGGTCCCATCCAACTGTAGTGCTGGTCTCATCTAACTGCTGTGCTGGTCCCATCCAACTGCAGTGCTGGTCTCATCTAACTGCAGTGCTTGTCCCATCCAACTGCAGTGCTGGTATCATCTAACTGCAGTGCTGGTCTCATCTAACTGCAGTGCTGGTCTCATCCCACTGCAGTGCTGGTCTCCTCCAACTGCAGTGCTGGTCCCATCCAACTGCAGTGCTGGTCTCATCCAACTGCAGTGCTGGTCGCATCCAACTGCAGTGCTGGTCCCATCCCACTGCAGTGCTGGTCTTATCCAACTGCAGGGCTGGTCAGATCCAACTGCCGTGCAGGTCTCATCCAACTGCAGTGCTGGTCTCATCCAACGGCAGTGCTGGTCTCATCCAACTGCAGTGCTGGTCGCAGCTAACTGCAGTGCTGATCTCATCCAACTGCAGTGATGGTCCCATCTAACTGCAGTGATGGTACCATTTAACTGCAGTGATGGTCCCAGCTACCTGCAGTGCTGGTCACATCCAACTGCAGTTCTGGTGTCATCTATCTGCAGTGCTGGTCCCATCTAACTGCAGTGATGGTCCCATCTAACTGCAGTGATGGTCCCAGCTAACTGCAGTGCTGCTCCCATCCAACTGCAGTGCTGGTCCCATCCAACTGCAGTGCTGGTCTCATTCAACTGCAGTTCTGGTGTCATCTAACTGCAGTGCTGGACTCATCCAACTGCAGTGCTGGTCCCATCTAACTGCTGTGCTGGTCCCATCTAACTGCAGTGATGGTCCCAGCTAACTGCAGTGCTGGTCACATCCAACTGCAGTTCTGGTGTCATCTAACTGCAGTGCTCGTCCCATCTAACTGCAGTGCTGGTCACATCCAACTGCAGTTCTGGTGTCATCTAACTGCAGTGCTGGTCCCATCTAACTGCAGTAATGGTCCCAGCTAACTGCAGTGCTGGTCTCATCTAACTGCAGTGCTGGTCCCATCCAACTGCAGGGCTGGTCCCATCTAACTGCAATGTTGGTCCCATCCAACTGCAGTGCTGGTCCCATCCAACTGCAATTTTGGTCCCATCCAACTGCAGTGCTGGTCCCATCCAACTGCAATGTTGGTATCATCCAACTGCAGTGCTGGTCCCATCCCACTGCAGTGGTGGTCTCATCCAACTGCAGTGCTGCTCCCATCCAACTGCAGTGCTGCTCCCATCCCACTGTAGTGCTGCTCCCATCCAACTGCAGTGCTGGTCTCATCTAACTGCAGTGCTGGTCTCATCCAACTGCAGTGCTGGTCTCATCTAACTGCAGTGCTGGTCTCATCAAACTGCATTGCTGGTCTCACCCAACTGCAGTGCTGGTTCCATCCAACTGCAGTGCTGGTCCCATCCAACTGCAGTGCTGGTCCCATCCATCTGTACTGCTAGTCGCATCCAACTGCAGTGCTGGTCCCATCCAACTGCAGTGCTGGTCCCATCCAACTGCAGTGCTGGTCCCATCTAACTGCAAATTTGGTCCCACCCAACTGCAGTGCTGGTCCCATCCAACTGCAGTGCTGGTCCCATCCAACTGCAATGTTGGTCCCATCCAACTGCAGTGCTGGTCCCATCTAACTGCAGTGCTGGTCTCATCTACCTGCTGTGCTGCTCCCATCCAACTGCAGTGCTGGTCTCATCTAACTGCAGTGCTTGTCCCATCCAACTGCAGTGCTGGTATCATCTAACTGCAGTGCTGGTCTCATCCCACTGCAGTGCTGGTCTCCTCCAACTGCAGTGCTGGTCTCATCCCACTGCAGTGCTGGTCTCCTCCAACTGCAGTGCTGGTCTCATCCCACTGCAGTGCTGGTCTCATCTAACTGCAGTGCTGGTCTCATCCCACTGCAGTGCTGGTCTCCTCCAACTGCAGTGCTGGTCCCATCCAACTGCAGTGCTGGTCTCATCCAACTGCAGTGCTGGTCGCATCCAACTGCAGTGCTGGTCCCATCCCACTGCAGTGCTGGTCTTATCCAACTGCAGGGCTGGTCAGATCCAACTGCCGTGCAGGTCTCATCCAACTGCAGTGCTGGTCTCATCCAACGGCAGTGCTGGTCTCATCCAACTGCAGTGATGGTCCCATCTAACTGCAGTGATGGTCCCATCTAACTGCAGTGATGGTCCCAGCTAACTGCAGTGCTGCTCCCATCCAACTGCAGTGCTGGTCCCATCTAACTGCAGTGCTGGTCTCATCCAACTGCAGTTCTGGTGTCATCTAACTGCAGTGCTGGTCCCATCCCACTGCAGTGCTGGTCGCATCTAACTGCAGTGCTGGTCTCATCCAACAGCAGTGCTGGTCCCAGCTAACTGCAGTGCTGGTCTCATCTAACTGCAGTGCTGGTCCCATCCAACTGCAGGGCTGGTCCCATCTAACTGCAATGTTGGTCCCATCCAACTGCAGTGCTGGTCCCATCCAACTGCAATGTTGGTATCATCCAACTGCAGTGCTGGTCCCATCCAACTGCAATGTTGGTATCATCCAACTGCAGTGCTGGTCCCATCCCACTGCAGTGGTGGTCTCATCTAACTGCAGTGCTGGTCTCATTCAACTGCAGTTCTGGTGTCATCTAACTGCAGTGCTGGACTCATCCAACTGCAGTGCTGGTCCCATCTAACTGCTGTGCTGGTCCCATCTAACTGCAGTGATGGTCCCAGCTAACTGCAGTGCTGGTCACATCCAACTGCAGTGCTGGTCCCATCTAACTGCAAATTTGGTCCCATCCAACTGCAGTGCTGGTCCCATCCAACTGCAGTGCTGGTCCCATCCAACTGCAATGTTGGTCCCATCCAACTGCAGTGCTTGTCTCATCCTACACCAGTTCTGGTCCCATCCAACTGCAGTGCTGGTCTCATCCAACTGCAGTGCTGGTCCCATCTAACTGCTGTGCTGGTCCCATCTAACTGCAGTGATGGTCCCAGCTAACTGCAGTGCTGGTCACATCCAACTGCAGTTCTGGTGTCATCTAACTGCAGTGCTCGTTCCATCTAACTGCAGTGCTGGTCACATCCAACTGCAGTTCTGGTGTCATCTAACTGCAGTGCTGGTCCCATCCCACTGCAGTGCTGGTCGCATCTAACTGCAGTGCTGGTCTCATCCAACAGCAGTGCTGGTCCCAGCTAACTGCAGTGCTGGTCTCATCTAACTGCAGTGCTGGTCCCATCCAACTGCAGGGCTGGTCCCATCTAACTGCAATGTTGGTCCCATCCAACTGCAGTGCTGGTCCCATCCAACTGCAATGTTGGTATCATCCAACTGCAGTGCTGGTCCCATCCAACTGCAATGTTGGTATCATCCAACTGCAGTGCTGGTCCCATCCCACTGCAGTGGTGGTCTCATCTAACTGCAGTGCTGGTCTCATTCAACTGCAGTTCTGGTGTCATCTAACTGCAGTGCTGGACTCATCCAACTGCAGTGCTGGTCCCATCTAACTGCTGTGCTGGTCCCATCTAACTGCAGTGATGGTCCCAGCTAACTGCAGTGCTGGTCACATCCAACTGCAGTTCTGGTGTCATCTAACTGCAGTGCTCGTCCCATCTAACTGCAGTGCTGGTCACATCCAACTGCAGTTCTGGTATCATCTAACTGCAGTGCTGGTCCCATCTAACTGCAGTAATGGTCCCAGCTAACTGCAGTGCTGGTCTCATCTAACTGCAGTGCTGGTCCCATCCAACTGCAGGGCTGGTCCCATCTAACTGCAATGTTGGTCCCATCCAACTGCAGTGCTGGTCCCATCCAACTGCAATTTTGGTCCCATCCAACTGCAGTGCTGGTCCCATCCAACTGCAATGTTGGTATCATCCAACTGCAGTGCTGGTCCTATCCCACTGCAGTGGTGGTCTCATCCAACTGCAGTGCTGCTCCCATCCAACTGCAGTGCTGCTCCCATCCCACTGCAGTGCTGCTCCCATCCAACTGCAGTGCTGGTCTCATCTAACTGCAGTGCTGGTCTCATCCAACTGCAGTGCTGGTCTCATCTAACTGCAGTGCTGGTCTCATCAAACTGCATTGCTGGTCTCACACAACTGCAGTGCTGGTTCCATCCAACTGCAGTGCTGGTCCCATCCAACTGCAGTGCTGGTCCCATCCATCTGTACTGCTGGTCGCATCCAACTGCAGTGCTGGTCCCATCCAACTGCAGTGCTGGTCCCATCCAACTGCAGTGCTGGTCCCATCTAACTGCAAATTTGGTCCCATCCAACTGCAGTGCTGGTCCCATCCAACTGCAGTGCTGGTCCCATCCAACTGCAATGTTGGTCCCATCCAACTGCAGTGCTGGTCCCATCTAACTGCAGTGCTGGTCTCATCTACCTGCTGTGCTGGTCCCATCCAACTGCAGTGCTGGTCTCATCTAACTGCAGTGCTTGTCCCATCCAACTGCAGTGCTGGTATCATCTAACTGCAGTGCTGGTCTCATCCCACTGCAGTGCTGGTCTCATCCCACTGCAGTGCTGGTCTCCTCCAACTGCAGTGCTGGTCTCATCCCACTGCAGTGCTGGTCTCCTCCAACTGCAGTGCTGGTCTCATCCCACTGCAGTGCTGGTCTCATCTAACTGCAGTGCTGGTCTCATCCCACTGCAGTGCTGGTCTCCTCCAACTGCAGTGCTGGTCCCATCCAACTGCAGTGCTGGTCTCATCCAACTGCAGTGCTGGTCGCATCCAACTGCAGTGCTGGTCCCATCCCACTGCAGTGCTGGTCTTATCCAACTGCAGGGCTGGTCAGATCCAACTGCCGTGCAGGTCTCATCCAACTGCAGTGCTGGTCTCATCCAACGGCAGTGCTGGTCTCATCCAACTGCAGTGATGGTCCCATCTAACTGCAGTGATGGTCCCATCTAACTGCAGTGATGGTCCCAGCTAACTGCAGTGCTGCTCCCATCCAACTGCAGTGCTGGTCCCATCTAACTGCAGTGCTGGTCTCATCCAACTGCAGTTCTGGTGTCATCTAACTGCAGTGCTGGTCTCATCTAACTGCAGTGATGGTCCCAGCTAACTGCAGTGCTGGTCTCATCTAACTGCAGTTCTGGTGTCATCTAACTGCAGTGCTGGTCCCAGCTAACTGCAGTGATGGTCCCATCTAACTGCAGTGATGGTCCCATCTAACTGCAGTGATGGTCCCAGCTAACTGCAGTGCTGCTCCCATCCAACTGCAGTGTTGGTCCCATCTAACTGCAGTGCTGGTCTCATTCAACTGCAGTTCTGGTGTCATCTAACTGCAGTGCTGGACGCATCCAACTGCAGTGCTGGTCCCATCTAACTGCTGTGCTGGTCCCATCTAACTGCAGTGATGGTCCCAGCTAACTGCAGTGCTGGTCACATCCAACTGCAGTTCTGGTGTCATCTAACTGCAGTGCTCGTTCCATCTAACTGCAGTGCTGGTCACATCCAACTGCAGTTCTGGTGTCATCTAACTGCAGTGCTGGTCCCATCCCACTGCAGTGCTGGTCGCATCTAACTGCAGTGCTGCTCTCATCCAACAGCAGTGCTGGTCCCAGCTAACTGCAGTGCTGGTCTCATCTAACTGCAGTGCTGGTCCCATCCAACTGCAGGGCTGGTCCCATCTAACTGCAATGTTGGTCCCATCCAACTGCAGTGCTGGTCCCATCCAACTGCAATGTTGGTATCATCCAACTGCAGTGCTGGTCCCATCCAACTGCAATGTTGGTATCATCCAACTGCAGTGCTGGTCCCATCACACTGCAGTGGTGGTCTCATCCAACTGCAGTGCTGCTCCCATCCAACTGCAGTGCTGCTCCCATCCCACTGCAGTGCTGCTCCCATCCAACTGCAGTGCTGGTCTCATCTAACTGCAGTACTGGTCTCATCCAACTGCAGTGCTGGTCTCATCTAACTGCAGTGCTGGTCTCATCAAACTGCAGTGCTGGTCTCACCCAACTGCAGTGCTGGTTCCATCCAACTGCAGTGCTGGTCCCATCCAACTGTACTGCTGGTCGCATCCAACTGCAGTGCTGGTCCCATCCAACTGCAGTGCTGGTCCCATCCAACTGCAGTGCTGGTCCCATCTAACTGCAAATTTGGTCCCATCCAACTGCAGTGCTGGTCCCATCCAACTGCAGTGCTGGTCCCATCCAACTGCAATGTTGGTCCCATCCAACTGCAGTGCTTGTCTCATCCAACACCAGTTCTGGTCCCATCCAACTGCAGTGCTGGTCTCATCTAACTGCTGTGCTGGTCCCATCCAACTGCAGTGCTGGTCTCATCTAACTGCAGTGCTTGTCCCATCCAACTGCAGTGCTGGTATCATCTAACTGCAGTGCTGGTCTCATCTAACTGCAGTGCTGGTCTCATCCCACTGCAGTGCTGGTCTCCTCCAACTGCAGTGCTGGTCCCATCCAACAGCAGTGCTGGTCTCATCCAACTGCAGTGCTCGTCTCATCCAACTGCAGTGCTGGTCCCATCCAACTGCAGTGCTGGTCCCATCGAACTGCAGTGCTGGTCCCATCCAACTGCAGTGCTGGTCTCATCTAACTGCAGTGCTGGTCTCATCCAACTGCAGTGCTGGTCTCATCCAACTGCAGTGCTGGTCACATCCCACTGCAGTACTGTTCCCATCCAACTGCAGTGCTGGTCTCATCCAACTGCTGTGCTGGTCCCATCCAACTGCAGTGCTGGTCTCATCCAACTGCAGTGCTGGTCCCATCCAACTGCAGTGCTGTTCCCATCCAACTGCAGTGCTGGTCCTATCTAACTGCAGTGCTGGTCCCATCCAACTGCAGTGTTGGTCCTATCTTACTGCAGTGCTGGTCACATCCAACGGCAGTGCTGGTCTCATCCAACTGCAGAGCTGGTCTCATCCAACTGCTGTGCTGGTCACATCCCACTGCAGTACTGTTCCCATCTAACTGCAGTGCTTGTCCCATCCAACTGCAGTGCTGGTATCATCTAACTGCAGTGCTGGTCTCATCTAACTGCAGTGCTGGTCTCATCCAACTGCAGTGCTGGTCCCATCCAACTGCAGTGCTGGTCCCATGCAACTGCAGTGCTGGTCTCATCCAACTGCAGTGCTAGTCTCATCCAACTGCAGTGCTGGTCCCATCCAACTGCAGTGCTGGTCCCATCGAACTGCAGTGCTGGTCCCATCCAACTGCAGTTCTGGTCTCATCTAACTGCAGTGCTGGTCTCATCCAACTGCAGTGCTGGTCTCATCCAACTGCAGTGCTGGTCACATCCCACTGCAGTACTGTTCCCATCCAACTGCAGTGCTGGTCTAATCCAACTGCTGTGCTGGTCCCATCCAACTGCAGTGCTGGTCTCATCCAACTGCAGTGCTGGTCCCATCCAACTGCAGTTCTGTTCCCATCCAACTGCAGTGCTGGTCCTATCTAACTGCAGTGCTGGTCCCATCCAACTGCAGTGTTGGTCCTATCTTACTGCAGTGCTGGTCACATCCAACGGCAGTGCTGGTCTCATCCAACTGCAGAGCTGGTCTCATCCAACTGCTGTGCTGGTCACATCCCACTGCAGTACTGTTCCCATCCAACTGCAGTGCTGGTCTCATCCAACTGCAGTGATGGTCTCCTCCAACTGCAGTGCTGGTCCCATCCAACTGCAGTGCTGGTCTCATCAAACTGCAGTGCTGGTCCCATCCAACTGCAGTGCTGGTCCCATCCAACTGCAGTGCTGGTCTCATCTAACTGCAGTGCTGGTCTCATCCAACTGCAGTGCTGGTCTCATCCAACTGCAGTGCTGGTCACATCCCACTGCTTTACTGTACCCATCCAACTGCAGTGCTGGTCTCATCCAGCTGCAGTGCTGGTCCCATCCAACTGCAGTGCTGGTCTCATCCAACTGCAGTGCTGGTCCCATCCAACTGCAGTGCTGTTCCCATCCAACTGCAGTGCTGGTCCTATCTAACTGCAGTGCTGGTTCCATCCAACTGCAGTGTTGCTCCTATCTAACTGCAGTGCTGGTCACATCCAACGGCAGTGCTCTTCTCATCCAACTGCAGTGATGGTCCCATCTAACTGCAGTGATGGTCCCATCTAACTGCAGTGATGGTCCCAGCTAACTGCAGTGCTGCTCCCATCCAACTGCACTGCTGGTCCCATCTAACTGCAGTGCTGGTCTCATCCAACTGCAGTTCTGGTGTCATCTAACTGCAGTGCTGGACTCATCTAACTGCAGTGATGGTCCCATCTAACTGCAGTGCTGGTCTCATCAAAATGCAGTGCTGCTCCCATCCAACTGCAGTGCTGGTCCCATCTAACTGCTGTGCTGGTCCCATCTAACTGCAGTGCTGGTCACATCCAACAGCAGTTCTGGTGTCATCTAACTGCAGTGCTGGTCCCATCTAACTGCAGTAATGGTCCCATTTAACTGGAGTGCTGGTCTCATCCAACAGCAGTGCTGGTCCCAGCTAACTGCAGTGCTGGTCTCATCTAACTGCAGTGCTGGTCCGATCCAACTGCAGGGCTGGTCCCATCTCACTGCAATGTTGGTCCCATCCAACTGCAGTGCTGGTCCCATCCAACTGCAATGTTGGTATCATCCAACTGCAGTGCTGGTCCCATCCCACTGCAGTGGTGGTCTCATCCAACTGCAGTGCTGCTCCCATCCAACTGCAGTGCAGGCCCCATCCCACTGCAGTGCTGCTCCCATCCAACTGCAGTGCTGGTCTCATCTAACTGCAGTGCTGGTCTCATCCAACTGCAGTGCTGGTCTCATCTAACTGCAGTGCTGGTCTCATCAAACTGCAGTGCTGGTCTTACCCAACTGCAGTGCTGGTTCCATCCAACTGCAGTGCTGGTCCCATCCAACTGCAGTGATGGTCCCATCCAACTGTACTGCTGGTCGCATCCAACTGCAGTGCTGGTCCCATCCAACTGCAGTGCTGGTCCCATCCAACTGCAGTGCTGGTCCCATCCAACTGCAGTGCTGGTCCCATCCAACTGTACTGCTGGTCGCATCCAACTGCAGTGCTGGTCCCATCCAACTGCAGTGCTGGTCCCATCCAACTGCAGTGCTGGTCCCAGCTAACTGCAAATTTGGTCCCATCCAACTGCAGTGCTGGTCCCATCCAACTGCAGTGCTGGTCCCATCCAACTGCAGTGCTGGTCTCATCTAACTGCAGTGCTTGTCCCATCCAACTGCAGTGCTGGTATCATCTAACTGCAGTGCTGGTCTCATCTAACTGCAGTGCTGGTCTCATCCCACTGCAGTGCTGGTCTTCTCCAACTGCAGTGCTGGTGCCATCCAACTGCAGTGCTGGTCTCATCCAACTGCAGTGCTGGTCTCATCCAACTGCAGTGCTGGTCCCATCCAACTGCAGTGCTGGTCCCATCGAACTGCAGTGCTGGTCCAATCCAACTGCAGTGCTGGTCTCATCTAACTGCAGTGCTGGTCTCATTCAACTGCAGTGCTGGTCTCATCCAACTGCAGTACTGTTCCCATCCAACTGCAGTGCTGGTCTCATCCAACTGCAGTGCTAGTCCCATCTAACTGCAGTGCTGCTCTCATCCAACTGCAGTGCTGGTCGCATCCAACTGCAGTGCTGTTCCCATCCAACTGCAGTGCTGGTCCCATCCAACTGCAGTGCTGGTCCCATCTAACTGCAAATTTGGTCCCATCCAACTGCAGTGCTGGTCCCATCTAACTGCAGTGCTGGTCCCATCCCACTGCAGTGCTGGTCGCATCTAACTGCAGTGCTGGTCTCATCCAACAGCAGTGCTGGTCCCAGCTAACTGCAGTGCTGGTCTCATCTAACTGCAGTGCTGGTCCCATCCAACTGCAGGGCTGGTCCCATCTAACTGCAATGTTGGTCCAATCCAACTGCAGTGCTGGTCCCATCCAATTGCAATGTTGGTATCATCCAACTGCAGTGCTGGTCCCATCCAACTGCAATGTTGGTATCATCCAACTGCAGTGCTGGTCCCATCCCACTGCAGTGGTGGTCTCATCCAACTGCAGTGCTGCTCCCATCCAACTGCAGTGCTGCTCCCATCCCACTGCAGTGCTGCTCCCATCCAACTGCAGTGCTGGTCTCATCTAACTGCAGTGCTGGTCTCATCCAACTGCAGTGCTGGTCTCATCTAACTGCAGTGCTGGTCTCATCAAACTGCAGTGCTGGTCTCACCCAACTGCAGTGCTGGTTCCATCCAACTGCAGTGCTGGTCCCATCCAACTGCAGTGCTGGTCCCATCCAACTGTACTGCTGGTCGCATCCAACTGCAGTGCTGGTCCCATCCAACTGCAGTGCTGGTCCCATCCAACTGCAGTGCTGGTCCCATCTAACTGCAAATTTGGTCCCATCCAACTGCAGTGCTGGTCCCATCCAACTGCAGTGCTTGTCTCATCCAACACCAGTTCTGGTCCCATCCAACTGCAGTGCTGGTCTCATCTAACTGCTGTGCTGCTCCCATCCAACTGCAGTGCTGCTCCCATCCCACTGCAGTGCTGCTCCCATCCAACTGCAGTGCTGGTCTCATCTAACTGCAGTGCTGGTCTCATCCAACTGCAGTGCTGGTCTCATCTAACTGCAGTGCTGGTCTCATCAAACTGCAGTGCTGGTCTCACCCAACTGCAGTGCTGGTTCCATCCAACTGCAGTGCTGGTCCCATCCAACTGCAGTGCTGGTCCCATCCAACTGTACTGCTGGTCGCATCCAACTGCAGTGCTGGTCCCATCCAACTGCAGTGCTGGTCCCATCCAACTGCAGTGCTGGTCCCATCTAACTGCAAATTTGGTCCCATCCAACTGCAGTGCTGGTCCCATCCAACTGCAGTGCTTGTCTCATCCAACACCAGTTCTGGTCCCATCCAACTGCAGTGCTGGTCTCATCTAACTGCTGTGCTGGTCCCATCCAACTGCAGTGCTGGTCTCATCTAACTGCAGTGCTTGTCCCATCCAACTGCAGTGCTGGTATCATCTAACTGCAGTGCTGGTCTCATCTAACTGCAGTGCTGGTCTCATCCCACTGCAGTGCTGGTCTCCTCCAACTGCAGTGCTGGTCCCATCCAACTGCAGTGCTGGTCTCATCCAACTGCAGTGCTGGTCTCATCCAACTGCAGTGCTGGTCCCATCCAACTGCAGTGCTGGTCCCATCGAACTGCAGTGCTGGTCCCATCCAACTGCAGTGCTGGTCTCATCTAACTGCAGTGCTGGTCTCATCCAACTGCAGTGCTGGTCCCATCCAACTGCAGTGCTGTTCCCATCCAACTGCAGTGCTGGTCCTATCTAACTGCAGTGCTGGTTCCATCCAACTGCAGTGTTGCTCCTATCTAACTGCAGTGCTGGTCACATCCAACGGCAGTGCTCTTCTCATCCAACTGCAGTGATGGTCCCATCTAACTGCAGTGATGGTCGCATCTAACTGCAGTGATGCTCCCATCCAACTGCACTGCTGGTCCCATCTAACTGCAGTGCTGGTCTCATCCAACTGCAGTTCTGGTGTCATCTAACTGCAGTGCTGGACTCATCTAACTGCAGTGATGGTCCCATCTAACTGCAGTGCTGGTCTCATCAAAATGCAGTGCTGCTCCCATCCAACTGCAGTGCTGGTCCCATCTAACTGCTGTGCTGGTCCCATCTAACTGCAGTGATGGTCCCAGCTAACTGCAGTGCTGGTCACATACAACTGCAGTTCTGGTGTCATCTAACTGCAGTGCTGGTCCCATCTAACTGCAGTAATGGTCCCATCTAACTGCAGTGCTGGTCACATCCAACTGCAGTTCTGGTCTCATCTAACTGCAGTGCTGGTCCCATCTAACTGCAGTAATGGTCCCATTTAACTGGAGTGCTGGTCTCATCCAACAGCAGTGCTGGTCCCAGCTAACTGCAGTGCTGGTCTCATCTAACTGCAGTGCTGGTCCCATCCAACTGCAGGGCTGGTCCCATCTCACTGCAATGTTGGTCCCATCCAACTGCAGTGCTGGTCCCATCCAACTGCAATGTTGGTATCATCCAACTGCAGTGCTGGTCCCATCCCACTGCAGTGGTGGTCTCATCCAACTGCAGTGCTGCTCCCATCCAACTGCAGTGCAGGCCCCATCCCACTGCAGTGCTGCTCCCATCCAACTGCAGTGCTGGTCTCATCTAACTGCAGTGCTGGTCTCATCCAACTGCAGTGCTGGTCTCATCTAACTGCAGTGCTGGTCTCATCAAACTGCAGTGCTGGTCTTACCCAACTGCAGTGCTGGTTCCATCCAACTGCAGTGCTGGTCCCATCCAACTGCAGTGATGGTCCCATCCAACTGTACTGCTGGTCGCATCCAACTGCAGTGCTGGTCCCATCCAACTGCAGTGCTGGTCCCATCCAACTGCAGTGCTGGTCCCATCCAACTGCAGTGCTGGTCCCATCCAACTGTACTGCTGGTCGCATCCAACTGCAGTGCTGGTCCCATCCAACTGCAGTGCTGGTCCCATCCAACTGCAGTGCTGGTCCCATCTAACTGCAAATTTGGTCCCATCCAACTGCAGTGCTGGTCCCATCCAACTGCAGTGCTGGTCCCATCCAACTGCAGTGCTGGTCTCATCTAACTGCAGTGCTTGTCCCATCCAACTGCAGTGCTGGTATCATCTAACTGCAGTGCTGGTCTCATCTAACTGCAGTGCTGGTCTCATCCCACTGCAGTGCTGGTCCCATCCAACTGCAGTGCTGGTCCCATCGAACTGCAGTGCTGGTCCAATCCAACTGCAGTGCTGGTCTCATCTAACTGCAGTGCTGGTCTCATTCAACTGCAGTGCTGGTCTCATCCAACTGCAGTACTGTTCCCATCCAACTGCAGTGCTGGTCTCATCCAACTGCAGTGCTAGTCCCATCTAACTGCAGTGCTGCTCTCATCCAACTGCAGTGCTGGTCGCATCCAACTGCAGTGCTGTTCCCATCCAACTGCAGTGCTGGTCCCATCCAACTGCAGTGCTGGTCCCATCTAACTGCAAATTTGGTCCCATCCAACTGCAGTGCTGGTCCCATCTAACTGCAGTGCTGGTCCCATCCCACTGCAGTGCTGGTCGCATCTAACTGCAGTGCTGGTCTCATCCAACAGCAGTGCTGGTCCCAGCTAACTGCAGTGCTGGTCTCATCTAACTGCAGTGCTGGTCCCATCCAACTGCAGGGCTGGTCCCATCTAACTGCAATGTTGGTCCCATCCAACTGCAGTGCTGGTCCCATCCAACTGCAATGTTGGTATCATCCAACTGCAGTGCTGGTCCCATCCAACTGCAATGTTGGTATCATCCAACTGCAGTGCTGGTCCCATCCCACTGCAGTGGTGGTCTCATCCAACTGCAGTGCTGCTCCCATCCAACTGCAGTGCTGCTCCCATCCCACTGCAGTGCTGCTCCCATCCAACTGCAGTGCTGGTCTCATCTAACTGCAGTGCTGGTCTCATCCAACTGCAGTGCTGGTCTCATCTAACTGCAGTGCTGGTCTCATCAAACTGCAGTGCTGGTCTCACCCAACTGCAGTGCTGGTTCCATCCAACTGCAGTGCTGGTCCCATCCAACTGTACTGCTGGTCGCATCCAACTGCAGTGCTGGTCCCATCCAACTGCAGTGCTGGTCCCATCCAACTGCAGTGCTGGTCCCATCTAACTGCAAATTTGGTCCCATCCAACTGCAGTGCTGGTCCCATCCAACTGCAGTGCTGGTCCCATCCAACTGCAATGTTGGTCCCATCCAACTGCAGTGCTTGTCTCATCCAACACCAGTTCTGGTCCCATCCAACTGCAGTGCTGGTCTCATCTAACTGCTGTGCTGGTCCCATCCAACTGCAGTGCTGGTCTCATCTAACTGCAGTGCTTGTCCCCTCCAACTGCAGTCCTGGTATCATCTAACTGCAGTGCTGGTCTCATCTAACTGCAGTGCTGGTCTCATCCCACTGCAGTGCTGGTCTCCTCCAACTGCAGTGCTGGTCCCATCCAACTGCAGTGCTGGTCTCATCCAACTGCAGTGCTAGTCTCATCCAACTGCAGTGCTGGTCCCATCCAACTGCAGTGCTGGTCCCATTGAACTGCAGTGCTGGTCCCATCCAACTGCAGTGCTGGTCTCATCTAACTGCAGTGCTGGTCTCATCCAACTGCAGTGCTGGTCCCATCCAACTGCAGTGCTGGTCACATCCCACTGCAGTACTGTTCCCATCCAACTGCAGTGCTGGTCTCATCCAACTGCTGTGCTGGTCCCATCCAACTGCAGTGCTGGTCTCATCCAACTGCAGTGCTGGTCCCATCCAACTGCAGTGCTGTTCCCATCCAACTGCAGTGCTGGTCCTATCTAACTGCAGTGCTGGTCCCATCCAACTGCAGTGTTGGTCCTATCTTACTGCAGTGCTGGTCACATCCAACGGCAGTGCTGGTCTCATCCAACTGCAGAGCTGGTCTCATCCAACTGCTGTGCTGGTCACATCCCACTGCAGTACTGTTCCCATCTAACTGCAGTGCTTGTCCCATCCAACTGCAGTGCTGGTATCATCTAACTGCAGTGCTGGTCTCATCTAACTGCAGTGCTGGTCTCATCCCACTGCAGTGCTGGTCTCCTCCAACTGCAGTGCTGGTCCCATGCAACTGCAGTGCTGGTCTCATCCAACTGCAGTGCTAGTCTCATCCAACTGCAGTGCTGGTCCCATCCAACTGCAGTGCTGGTCCCATCGAACTGCAGTGCTGGTCCCATCCAACTGCAGTGCTGGTCTCATCTAACTGCAGTGCTGGTCTCATCCAACTGCAGTGCTGGTCTCATCCAACTGCAGTGCTGGTCACATCCCACTGCAGTACTGTTCCCATCCAACTGCAGGGCTGGTCTCATCCAACTGCTGTGCTGGTCCCATCCAACTGCAGTGCTGGTCTCATCCAACTGCAGTGCTGGTCCCATCCAACTGCAGTGCTGTTCCCATCCAACTGCAGTGCTGGTCCTATCTAACTGCAGTGCTGGTCCCATCCAACTGCAGTGTTGGTCCTATCTTACTGCAGTGCTGGTCACATCCAACGGCAGTGCTGGTCTCATCCAACTGCAGAGCTGGTCTCATCCAACTGCTGTGCTGGTCACATCCCACTGCAGTACTGTTCCCATCCAACTGCAGTGCTGGTCTCATCCAACTGCAGTGATGGTCTCCTCCAACTGCAGTGCTGGTCCCATCCAACTGCAGTGCTGGTCTCATCCAACTGCAGTGCTGGTCCCATCCAACTGCAGTGCTGGTCCCATCCAACTGCAGTGCTGGTCTCATCTAACTGCAGTGCTGGTCTCATCCAACTGCAGTGCTGGTCTCATCCAACTGCAGTGCTGGTCACATCCCACTGCTTTACTGTACCCATCCAACTGCAGTGCTGGTCTCATCCAACTGCAGTGCTGGTCCCATCCAACTGCAGTGCTGGTCTCATCCAACTGCAGTGCTGGTCCCATCCAACTGCAGTGCTGTTCCCATCCAACTGCAGTGCTGGTCCTATCTAACTGCAGTGCTGGTTCCATCCAACTGCAGTGTTGCTCCTATCTAACTGCAGTGCTGGTCACATCCAACGGCAGTGCTCTTCTCATCCAACTGCAGTGATGGTCCCATCTAACTGCAGTGATGGTCCCATCTAACTGCAGTGATGGTCCCAGCTAACTGCAGTGCTGCTCCCATCCAACTGCACTGCTGGTCCCATCTAACTGCAGTGCTGGTCTCATCTAACTGCAGTGATGGTCCCATCTAACTGCAGTGCTGGTCTCATCAAAATGCAGTGCTGCTCCCATCCAACTGCAGTGCTGGTCCCATCTAACTGCTGTGCTGGTCCCATCTAACTGCAGTGATGGTCCCAGCTAACTGCAGTGCTGGTCACATACAACTGCAGTTCTGGTGTCATCTAACTGCAGTGCTGGTCCCATCTATCTGCAGTGCTGGTCACATCCAACAGCAGTTCTGGTGTCATCTAACTGCAGTGCTGGTCCCATCTAACTGCAGTAATGGTCCCATTTAACTGGAGTGCTGGTCTCATCCAACAGCAGTGCTGGTCCCAGCTAACTGCAGTGCTGGTCTCATCTAACTGCAGTGCTGGTCCGATCCAACTGCAGGGCTGGTCCCATCTCACTGCAATGTTGGTCCCATCCAACTGCAGTGCTGGTCCCATCCAACTGCAATGTTGGTATCATCCAACTGCAGTGCTGGTCCCATCCCACTGCAGTGGTGGTCTCATCCAACTGCAGTGCTGCTCCCATCCAACTGCAGTGCAGGCCCCATCCCACTGCAGTGCTGCTCCCATCCAACTGCAGTGCTGGTCTCATCTAACTGCAGTGCTGGTCTCATCCAACTGCAGTGCTGGTCTCATCTAACTGCAGTGCTGGTCTCATCAAACTGCAGTGCTGGTCTTACCCAACTGCAGTGCTGGTTCCATCCAACTGCAGTGCTGGTCCCATCCAACTGCAGTGATGGTCCCATCCAACTGTACTGCTGGTCGCATCCAACTGCAGTGCTGGTCCCATCCAACTGCAGTGCTGGTCCCATCCAACTGCAGTGCTGGTCCCATCCAACTGCAGTGCTGGTCCCATCCAACTGTACTGCTGGTCGCATCCAACTGCAGTGCTGGTCCCATCCAACTGCAGTGCTGGTCCCATCCAACTGCAGTGCTGGTCCCATCTAACTGCAAATTTGGTGCCATCCAACTGCAGTGCTGGTCCCATCCAACTGCAGTGCTGGTCCCATCCAACTGCAGTGCTGGTCTCATCTAACTGCAGTGCTTGTCCCATCCAACTGCAGTGCTGGTATCATCTAACTGCAGTGCTGGTCTCATCTAACTGCAGTGCTGGTCTCATCCCACTGCAGTGCTGGTCTCCTCCAACTGCAGTGCTGGTGCCATCCAACTGCAGTGCTGGTCTCATCCAACTGCAGTGCTGGTCTCATCCAACTGCAGTGCTGGTCCCATCCAACTGCAGTGCTGGTCCCATCGAACTGCAGTGCTGGTCCAATCCAACTGCAGTGCTGGTCTCATCTAACTGCAGTGCTGGTCTCATTCAACTGCAGTGCTGGTCTCATCCAACTGCAGTACTGTTCCCATCCAACTGCAGTGCTGGTCTCATCCAACTGCAGTGCTAGTCCCATCTAACTGCAGTGCTGCTCTCATCCAACTGCAGTGCTGGTCGCATCCAACTGCAGTGCTGTTCCCATCCAACTGCAGTGCTGGTCCTATCTAACTGCAGTGCTGGTCCCATCCAACTGCAGTTTTGGTCCTATCTAACTGCAGTGCTGGTCACATCCAACTGCAGTGCTGGTCTCATCCAACTGCAGTGCTGGTCTCATCCCACTGCAGTGCTGGTCCCATCACACAGCAGTGCTGCTCCCATCCAACTGCAGTGCTGGTCCCATCCAACTGCAGTGCTGGTCTCATCTAACTGCAGTGCTGGTCTCATCCAACTGAAGTGCTGGTCTCATCCCACTGCAGTGCTGGTCTCATCCCACTGCAGTGCTGGTCTCATCCCACTGCAGTGCTGGTCTTATCCAACTGCAGTGCTGGTCCCATCCAACTGCAGTGCTGGTCCCATCCAACTGCAGTGCTGGTCCCATCTAACTGCAGTGCTGGTCTCATCCAACTGCAGTGCTGGTCCCATCGAACTGCAGTGCTGGTCCCAATCCAACTGCAGTGCTGGTCTCATCCAACTGCAGTGCTGGTCTCATCCAACTGAAGTGCTGGTCCCATCCAACTGCAGTGCTGGTCCCATCCAACTGCAGTGCTGGTCTCATCCAACTGCAGTGCTGGTCCCATCCAACTGCAGTGCTGGTCCCATCCAACTGCAGTGCTGGTCCCATCCAACTGCAGTTCTGGTCCCATCTAACTGCAGTGCTGGTCCCATCCCACTGCAGTGCTGGCCCCATCCAACTGCAGTGCTGGTCTCATCCAACTGAAGTGCTGCTCCCATCCAACTGCAGTGCTGGTCTCATCCAACTGCAGTGATGGTCCCATCCAACTGCAGTGCTGGTCCCATCCATCTGCAATGCTGGTCTCATCCAACTGAAGTGCTGATCCCATCCAATCGCAGTGCTGGTCCCATCCCACTGCAGTGCTGGTCCCATCTAACTGCAGTGCTGGTTCAATCTAACTGCAGTGCTGGTCACATCCAACTGCAGTGCTGGTCACATCCAACTACAGTGCTGGTCCCATCTAACTGCAGTGCTGGTCCCATCTAACTGCAGTGCTGGTCCCATCTAACTGCAGTGCTGCTCCCATCTAACTGCAGTGCTGGTCACATCCAACTGCAGTGCTGGTCACATCCAACTGCATTGCTGGTCACTTCCAACTGTAGTGCTGGTCACATCCAACTGCAGTGCTGGTCGTATCCAACTGCAGTGCTGGTCCCATCTAACTGCAGTGCTGGTCACTTCTAACAGCAGTGCTGGTCACATCCAACTGCAATGCTGGTCACATCCAACTGCAATGCTGGTCACATCCAACAGCAGTGCTGGTCGTATCCAACTGCAGTGCTGGTCCCATCCAACTGCAGTGCTGGTCACATCCAACTACAGTGCTGGTCACATCCAACTGCAGTGCTGGTCTCATCTAACTGCAGTGCTGGTCTCATCAAACTGCATTGCTGGTCTCACCCAACTGCAGTGCTGGTTCCATCCAACTGCAGTGCTGGTGCCATCCAACTGCAGTGCTGGTCCCATCCAACTGTACTGCTGGTCGCATCCAACTGCAGTGCTGGTCCCATCCAACTGCAGTGCTGGTCCCATCCAACTGCAGTGCTGGTCCCATCTAACTGCAAATTTGGTCCCATCCAACTGCAGTGCTGGTCCCATCCAACTGCAGTGCTGGTCCCATCCAACTGCAATGTTGGCCCCATCCAACTGCAGTGCTTGTCTCATCCAACACCAGTTCTGGTCCCATCCAACTGTAGTGCTGGTCTCATCTAACTGCTGTGCTGGTCCCATCCAACTGCAGTGCTGGTCTCATCTAACTGCAGTGCTTGTCCCATCCAACTGCAGTGCTGGTATCATCTAACTGCAGTGCTGGTCTCATCTAACTGCAGTGCTGGTCTCATCCCACTGCAGTGCTGGTCTCCTCCAACTGCAGTGCTGGTCCCATCCAACTGCAGTGCTGGTCTCATCCAACTGCAGTGCTGGTCTCATCCAACTGCAGTGCTGGTCCCATCCCACTGCAGTGCTGGTCTTATCCAACTGCAGGGCTGGTCAGATCCAACTGCCGTGCAGGTCTCATCCAACTGCAGTGCTGGTCTCATCCAACGGCAGTGCTGGTCTCATCCAACTGCAGTGCTGGTCCCAGCTAACTGCAGTGCTGATCTCATCCAACTGCAGTGATGGTCCCATCTAACTGCAGTGATGGTCCCATTTAACTGCAGTGATGGTCCCAGCTAACTGCAGTGCTGGTCACATCCAACTGCAGTTCTGGTGTCATCTATCTGCAGTGCTGGTCCCATCTAACTGCAGTGATGGTCCCATCTAACTGCAGTGATGGTCCCAGCTAACTGCAGTGCTGCTCCCATCCAACTGCAGTGCTGGTCCCTTCTAACTGCAGTGCTGGTCTCATTCAACTGCAGTTCTGGTGTCATCTAACTGCAGTGCTGGACTCATCCAACTGCAGTGCTGGTCCCATCTAACTGCTGTGCTGGTCCCATCTAACTGCAGTGATGGTCCCAGCTAACTGCAGTGCTGGTCACATCCAACTGCAGTTCTGGTGTCATCTAACTGCAGTGCTGGTCCCATCTAACTGCAGTAATGGTCCCAGCTAACTGCAGTGCTGGTCTCATCTAACTGCAGTGCTGGTCCCATCCAACTGCAGGGCTGGTCCCATCTAACTGCAATGTTGGTCCCATCCAACTGCAGTGCTGGTCCCATCCAACTGCAATTTTGGTCCCATCCAACTGCAGTGCTGGTCCCATCCAACTGCAATGTTGGTATCATCCAACCGCAGTGCTGGTCCCATCCCACTGCAGTGGTGGTCTCATCCAACTGCAGTGCTGCTCCCATCCAACTGCAGTGCTGCTCCCATCCCACTGCAGTGCTGCTCCCATCCAACTGCAGTGCTGGTCTCATCTAACTGCAGTGCTGGTCTCATCCAACTGCAGTGCTGGTCTCATCTAACTGCAGTGCTGGTCTCATCAAACTGCATTGCTGGTCTCACCCAACTGCAGTGCTGGTTCCATCCAACTGCAGTGCTGGTCCCATCCAACTGCAGTGCTGGTCCCATCCATCTGTACTGCTGGTCGCATCCAACTGCAGTGCTGGTCCCATCCAACTGCAGTGCTGGTCCCATCCAACTGCAGTGCTGGTCCCATCTAACTGCAAATTTGGTCCCATCCAACTGCAGTGCTGGTCCCATCCAACTGCAGTGCTGGTCCCATCCAACTGCAATGTTGGTCCCATCCAACTGCAGTGCTGGTCCCATCTAACTGCAGTGCTGGTCTCATCTACCTGCTGTGCTGGTCCCATCCAACTGCAGTGCTGGTCTCATCTAACTGCAGTGCTTGTCCCATCCAACTGCAGTGCTGGTATCATCTAACTGCAGTGCTGGTCTCATCCCACTGCAGTGCTGGTCTCCTCCAACTGCAGTGCTGGTCTCATCCCACTGCAGTGCTGGTCTCATCTAACTGCAGTGCTGGTCTCATCCCACTGCAGTGCTGGTCTCCTCCAACTGCAGTGCTGGTCCCATCCAACTGCAGTGCTGGTCTCATCCAACTGCAGTGCTGGTCGCATCCAACTGCAGTGCTGGTCCCATCCCACTGCAGTGCTGGTCTTATCCAACTGCAGGGCTGGTCAGATCCAACTGCCGTGCAGGTCTCATCCAACTGCAGTGCTGGTCTCATCCAACGGCAGTGCTGGTCTCATCCAACTGCAGTGATGGTCCCATCTAACTGCAGTGCTGGTCTCATCTACCTGCTGTGCTGGTCCCATCCAACTGCAGTGCTGGTCTCATCTAACTGCAGTGCTTGTCCCATCCAACTGCAGTGCTGGTATCATCTAACTGCAGTGCTGGTCTCATCCCACTGCAGTGCTGGTCTCCTCCAACTGCAGTGCTGGTCTCATCCCACTGCAGTGCTGGTCTCATCTAACTGCAGTGCTGGTCTCATCCCACTGCAGTGCTGGTCTCCTCCAACTGCAGTGCTGGTCCCATCCAACTGCAGTGCTGGTCTCATCCAACTGCAGTGCTGGTCGCATCCAACTGCAGTGCTGGTCCCATCCCACTGCAGTGCTGGTCTTATCCAACTGCAGTGCTGGTCCCATCCAACTGCAGTGCTGGTCCCATCCAACTGCAGTGCTGGTCCCATCACACAGCAGTGCTGCTCCCATCCAACTGCAGTGCTGGTCCCATCCAACTGCAGTGCTGGTCTCATCTAACTGCAGTGCTGGTCTCATCCAACTGAAGTGCTGGTCTCATCCCACTGCAGTGCTGGTCTCATCCCACTGCAGTGCTGGTCTTATCCAACTGCAGTGCTGGTCCCATCCAACTGCAGTGCTGGTCCCATCCAACTGCAGTGCTGGTCCCATCTAACTGCAGTGCTGGTCTCATCCAACTGCAGTGCTGGTCCCATCGAACTGCAGTGCTGGTCCCAATCCAACTGCAGTGCTGGTCTCATCCAACTGCAGTGCTGGTCTCATCCAACTGAAGTGCTGGTCCCATCCAACTGCAGTGCTGGTCCCATCCAACTGCAGTGCTGGTCTCATCCAACTGCAGTGCTGGTCCCATCCAACTGCAGTGCTGGTCCCATCCAACTGCAGTGCTGGTCCCATCCAACTGCAGTTCTGGTCCCATCTAACTGCAGTGCTGGTCCCATCCCACTGCAGTGCTGGCCCCATCCAACTGCAGTGCTGGTCTCATCCAACTGAAGTGCTGCTCCCATCCAACTGCAGTGCTGGTCTCATCCAACTGCAGTGATGGTCCCATCCAACTGCAGTGCTGGTCCCATCCATCTGCAATGCTGGTCTCATCCAACTGAAGTGCTGATCCCATCCAATCGCAGTGCTGGTCCCATCCCACTGCAGTGCTGGTCCCATCTAACTGCAGTGCTGGTTCAATCTAACTGCAGTGCTGGTCACATCCAACTGCAGTGCTGGTCACATCCAACTACAGTGCTGGTCCCATCTAACTGCAGTGCTGGTCCCATCTAACTGCAGTGCTGGTCCCATCTAACTGCAGTGCTGCTCCCATCTAACTGCAGTGCTGGTCACATCCAACTGCAGTGCTGGTCACATCCAACTGCATTGCTGGTCACTTCCAACTGTAGTGCTGGTCACATCCAACTGCAGTGCTGGTCGTATCCAACTGCAGTGCTGGTCCCATCTAACTGCAGTGCTGGTCACTTCTAACAGCAGTGCTGGTCACATCCAACTGCAATGCTGGTCACATCCAACTGCAATGCTGGTCACATCCAACAGCAGTGCTGGTCATATCCAACTGCAGAGCTGGTCCCATCCAACTGCAGTGCTGGTCACATCCAACTACAGTGCTGGTCACATCCAACTGCAGTGCTGGTCTCATCTAACTGCAGTGCTGGTCTCATCAAACTGCATTGCTGGTCTCACCCAACTGCAGTGCTGGTTCCATCCAACTGCAGTGCTGGTCCCATCCAACTGCAGTGCTGGTCCCATCCAACTGTACTGCTGGTCGCATCCAACTGCAGTGCTGGTCCCATCCAACTGCAGTGCTGGTCCCATCCAACTGCAGTGCTGGTCCCATCTAACTGCAAATTTGGTCCCATCCAACTGCAGTGCTGGTCCCATCCAACTGCAGTGCTGGTCCCATCCAACTGCAATGTTGGCCCCATCCAACTGCAGTGCTTGTCTCATCCAACACCAGTTCTGGTCCCATCCAACTGTAGTGCTGGTCTCATCTAACTGCTGTGCTGGTCCCATCCAACTGCAGTGCTGGTCTCATCTAACTGCAGTGCTTGTCCCATCCAACTGCAGTGCTGGTATCATCTAACTGCAGTGCTGGTCTCATCTAACTGCAGTGCTGGTCTCATCCCACTGCAGTGCTGGTCTCCTCCAACTGCAGTGCTGGTCCCATCCAACTGCAGTGCTGGTCTCATCCAACTGCAGTGCTGGTCTCATCCAACTGCAGTGCTGGTCCCATCCCACTGCAGTGCTGGTCTTATCCAACTGCAGGGCTGGTCAGATCCAACTGCCGTGCAGGTCTCATCCAACTGCAGTGCTGGTCTCATCCAACGGCAGTGCTGGTCTCATCCAACTGCAGTGCTGGTCCCAGCTAACTGCAGTGCTGATCTCATCCAACTGCAGTGATGGTCCCATCTAACTGCAGTGATGGTCCCATTTAACTGCAGTGATGGTCCCAGCTAACTGCAGTGCTGGTCACATCCAACTGCAGTTCTGGTGTCATCTAACTGCAGTGCTGCTCCCATCTAACTGCAGTGATGGTCCCATCTAACTGCAGTGATGGTCCCATCTAACTGCAGTGATGGTCCCAGCTAACTGCAGTGCTGCTCCCATCCAACTGCAGTGCTGGTCCCTTCTAACTGCAGTGCTGGTCTCATTCAACTGCAGTTCTGGTGTCATCTAACTGCAGTGCTGGACTCATCCAACTGCAGTGCTGGTCCCATCTAACTGCTGTGCTGGTCCCATCTAACTGCAGTGATGGTCCCAGCTAACTGCAGTGCTGGTCACATCCAACTGCAGTTCTGGTGTCATCTAACTGCAGTGCTGGTCCCATCTAACTGCAGTAATGGTCCCAGCTAACTGCAGTGCTGGTCTCATCTAACTGCAGTGCTGGTCCCATCCAACTGCAGGGCTGGTCCCATCTAACTGCAATGTTGGTCCCATCCAACTGCAGTGCTGGTCCCATCCAACTGCAATTTTGGTCCCATCCAACTGCAGTGCTGGTCCCATCCAACTGCAATGTTGGTATCATCCAACTGCAGTGCTGGTCCCATCCCACTGCAGTGGTGGTCTCATCCAACTGCAGTGCTGCTCCCATCCAACTGCAGTGCTGCTCCCATCCCACTGCAGTGCTGCTCCCATCCAACTGCAGTGCTGGTCTCATCTAACTGCAGTGCTGGTCTCATCCAACTGCAGTGCTGGTCTCATCTAACTGCAGTGCTGGTCTCATCAAACTGCATTGCTGGTCTCACCCAACTGCAGTGCTGGTTCCATCCAACTGCAGTGCTGGTCCCATCCAACTGCAGTGCTGGTCCCATCCATCTGTACTGCTGGTCGCATCCAACTGCAGTGCTGGTCCCATCCAACTGCAGTGCTGGTCCCATCCAACTGCAGTGCTGGTCCCATCTAACTGCAAATTTGGTCCCATCCAACTGCAGTGCTGGTCCCATCCAACTGCAGTGCTGGTCCCATCCAACTGCAATGTTGGTCCCATCCAACTGCAGTGCTGGTCCCATCTAACTGCAGTGCTGGTCTCATCTACCTGCTGTGCTGGTCCCATCCAACTGCAGTGCTGGTCTCATCTAACTGCAGTGCTTGTCCCATCCAACTGCAGTGCTGGTATCATCTAACTGCAGTGCTGGTCTCATCCCACTGCAGTGCTGGTCTCCTCCAACTGCAGTGCTGGTCTCATCCCACTGCAGTGCTGGTCTCATCTAACTGCAGTGCTGGTCTCATCCCACTGCAGTGCTGGTCTCCTCCAACTGCAGTGCTGGTCCCATCCAACTGCAGTGCTGGTCTCATCCAACTGCAGTGCTGGTCGCATCCAACTGCAGTGCTGGTCCCATCCCACTGCAGTGCTGGTCTTATCCAACTGCAGGGCTGGTCAGATCCAACTGCCGTGCAGGTCTCATCCAACTGCAGTGCTGGTCTCATCCAACGGCAGTGCTGGTCTCATCCAACTGCAGTGATGGTCCCATCTAACTGCAGTGCTGGTCTCATCTACCTGCTGTGCTGGTCCCATCCAACTGCAGTGCTGGTCTCATCTAACTGCAGTGCTTGTCCCATCCAACTGCAGTGCTGGTATCATCTAACTGCAGTGCTGGTCTCATCCCACTGCAGTGCTGGTCTCCTCCAACTGCAGTGCTGGTCTCATCCCACTGCAGTGCTGGTCTCATCTAACTGCAGTGCTGGTCTCATCCCACTGCAGTGCTGGTCTCCTCCAACTGCAGTGCTGGTCCCATCCAACTGCAGTGCTGGTCTCATCCAACTGCAGTGCTGGTCGCATCCAACTGCAGTGCTGGTCCCATCCCACTGCAGTGCTGGTCTTATCCAACTGCAGGGCTGGTCAGATCCAACTGCCGTGCAGGTCTCATCCAACTGCAGTGCTGGTCTCATCCAACGGCAGTGCTGGTCTCATCCAACTGCAGTGATGGTCCCATCTAACTGCAGTGATGGTCCCATCTAACTGCAGTGATGGTCCCAGCTAACTGCAGTGCTGCTCCCATCCAACTGCAGTGCTGGTCCCATCTAACTGCAGTGCTGGTCTCATCCAACTGCAGTTCTGGTGTCATCTAACTGCAGTGCTGGACTCATCTAACTGCAGTGATGGTCCCATCTAACTGCAGTGCTGGTCCCATCTAACTGCAGTGATGGTCCCAGCTAACTGCAGTGCTGGTCTCATCCAACTGCAGTTCTGGTGTCATCTAACTGCAGTGCTGGTCCCGTCTAACTGCAGTGATGGTCCCAGCTAACTGCAGTGATGGTCCCATCTAACTGCAGTGATGGTCTCAGCTAACTGCAGTGCTGCTCCCATCCAACTGCAGTGCTGGTCCCATCTAACTGCAGTGCTGGTCTCATTCAACTGCAGTTCTGGTGTCATCTAACTGCAGTGCTGGACGCATCCAACTGCAGTGCTGGTCCCATCTAACTGCTGTGCTGGTCCCATCTAACTGCAGTGATGGTCCCAGCTAACTGCAGTGCTGGTCACATCCAACTGCAGTTCTGGTGTCATCTAACTGCAGTGCTCGTTCCATCTAACTGCAGTGCTGGTCACATCCAACTGCAGTTCTGGTGTCATCTAACTGCAGTGCTGGTCCCATCCCACTGCAGTGCTGGTCGCATCTAACTGCAGTGCTGCTCTCATCCAACAGCAGTGCTGGTCCCAGCTAACTGCAGTGCTGGTCTCATCTAACTGCAGTGCTGGTCCCATCCAACTGCAGGGCTGGTCCCATCTAACTGCAATGTTGGTCCCATCCAACTGCAGTGCTGGTCCCATCCAACTGCAATGTTGGTATCATCCAACTGCAGTGCTGGTCCCATCCAACTGCAATGTTGGTATCATCCAACTGCAGTGCTGGTCCCATCCCACTGCAGTGGTGGTCTCATCCAACTGCAGTGCTGCTCCCATCCAACTGCAGTGCTGCTCCCATCCCACTGCAGTGCTGCTCCCATCCAACTGCAGTGCTGGTCTCATCTAACTGCAGTGCTGGTCTCATCAAACTGCAGTGCTGGTCTCATCTAACTGCAGTGCTGGTCTCATCAAACTGCAGTGCTGGTCTCACCCAACTGCAGTGCTGGTTCCATCCCACTGCAGTGCTGGTCTCCTCCAACTGCAGTGCTGGTGCCATCCAACTGCAGTGCTGGTCTCATCCAACTGCAGTGCTGGTCTCATCCAACTGCAGTGCTGGTCCCATCCAACTGCAGTGCTGGTCCCATCGAACTGCAGTGCTGGTCCAATCCAACTGCAGTGCTGGTCTCATCTAACTGCAGTGCTGGTCTCATTCAACTGCAGTGCTGGTCTCATCCAACTGCAGTACTGTTCCCATCCAACTGCAGTGCTGGTCTCATCCAACTGCAGTGCTAGTCCCATCTAACTGCAGTGCTGCTCTCATCCAACTGCAGTGCTGTTCGCATCCAACTGCAGTGCTGTTCCCATCCAACTGCAGTGCTGGTCCTATCTAACTGCAGTGCTGGTCCCATCCAACTGCAGTTTTGGTCCTATCTAACTGCAGTGCTGGTCACATCCAACTGCACTGCTGGTCTCATCCAACTGCAGTGCTGGTCTCATCCCACTGCAGTGCTGATCCCATCCCACTGCAGTGCTGCTCCCATCCAACTGCAGTGCTGGTCCCATCCAACTGCAGTGCTGGTCTCATCTAACTGCAGTGCTGGTCTCATCCAACTGAAGTGCTGGTCTCATCCCACTGCAGTGCTGGTCTGATCCAACTGCAGTGCTGGTCTCATCTAACTGCAGTGCTGGTCTCATCCCACTGCAGTGCTGGTCTTATCCAACTGCAGTGCTGGTCCCATCCAACTGCAGTGCTGGTCCCATCCAACTGCAGTGCTGGTCCCATCTAACTGCAGTGCTGGTCTCATCCAACTGCAGTGCTGGTCCCATCGAACTGCAGTGCTGGTCCCAATCCAACTGCAGTGCTGGTCTCATCCAACTGCAGTGCTGGTCTCATCCAACTGAAGTGCTGGTCCCATCCAACTGCAGTGCTGGTCCCATCCAACTGCAGTGCTGGTCTCATCCAACTGCAGTGCTGGTCCCATCCAACTGCAGTGCTGGTCCCATCCAACTGCAGTGCTGGTCCCATCCAACTGCAGTTCTGGTCCCATCTAACTGCAGTGCTGGTCCCATCCCACTGCAGTGCTGGCCCCATCCAACTGCAGTGCTGGTCTCATCCAACTGAAGTGCTGCTCCCATCCAACTGCAGTGCTGGTCTCATCCAACTGCAGTGATGGTCCCATCCAACTGCAGTGCTGGTCCCATCCATCTGCAATGCTGGTCTCATCCAACTGAAGTGCTGATCCCATCCAACCGCAGTGCTGGTCCCATCCCACTGCAGTGCTGGTCCCATCTAACTGCAGTGCTGGTTCAATCTAACTGCAGTGCTGGTCACATCCAACTGCAGTGCTGGTCACATCCAACTACAGTGCTGGTCCCATCTAACTGCAGTGCTGGTCCCATCTAACTGCAGTGCTGGTCCCATCTAACTGCAGTGCTGGTCACATCCAACTGCAGTGCTGGTCACATCCAACTGAATTGCTGGTCACTTCCAACTGTAGTGCTGGTCACATCCAACTGCAGTGCTGGTCGTATCCAACTGCAGTGCTGGTCCCATCCAACGGCAGTGCTGGTCACTTCTAACAGCAGTGCTGGTCACATCCAACTGCAATGCTGGTCACATCCAACTGCAATGCTGGTCACATCCAACAGCAGTGCTGGTCGTATCCAACTGCAGTGCTGGTCCCATCCAACTGCAGTGCTGGTCACATCCAACTACAGTGCTGGTCACATCCAACTGCAGTGCTGGTCTCATCTAACTGCAGTGCTGGTCTCATCAAACTGCATTGCTGGTCTCACCCAACTGCAGTGCTGGTTCCATCCAACTGCAGTGCTGGTCCCATCCAACTGCAGTGCTGGTCCCATCCAACTGTACTGCTGGTCGCATCCAACTGCAGTGCTGGTCCCATCCAACTGCAGTGCTGGTCCCATCCAACTGCAGTGCTGGTCCCATCTAACTGCAAATTTGGTCCCATCCAACTGCAGTGCTGGTCCCATCCAACTGCAGTGCTGGTCCCATCCAACTGCAATGTTGGCCCCATCCAACTGCAGCGCTTGTCTCATCCAACACCAGTTCTGGTCCCATCCAACTGTAGTGCTGGTCTCATCTAACTGCTGTGCTGGTCCCATCCAACTGCAGTGCTGGTCTCATCTAACTGCAGTGCTTGTCCCATCCAACTGCAGTGCTGGTATCATCTAACTGCAGTGCTGGTCTCATCTAACTGCAGTGCTGGTCTCATCCCACTGCAGTGCTGGTCTCCTCCAACTGCAGTGCTGGTCGCATCCAACTGCAGTGCTGGTCCCATCCAACTGCAGTGCTGGTCTCATCCAACTGCAGTGCTGGTCGCATCCAACTGCAGTGCTGGTCCCATCCCACTGCAGTGCTGGTCTTATCCAACTGCAGGGCTGGTCAGATCCAACTGCCGTGCAGGTCTCATCCAACTGCAGTGCTGGTCCCATCCCACTGCAGTGCTGGTCTTATCCAACTGCAGGGCTGGTCAGATCCAACTGCCGTGCAGGTCTCATCCAACTGCAGTGCTGGTCTCATCCAACGGCAGTGCTGGTCTCATCCAACTGCAGTGCTGGTCCCAGCTAACTGCAGTGCTGATCTCATCCAACTGCAGTGATGGTCCCATTTAACTGCAGTGCTGGTCACATCCAACTGCAGTTCTGGTGTCATCTATCTGCAGTGCTGGTCCCATCTAACTGCAGTGATGGTCCCATCCAACTGCAGTGCTGGTCACATCCAACTGCAGTTCTGGTGTCATCTATCTGCAGTGCTGGTCCCATCTAACTGCAGTGATGGTCCCAGCTAACTGCAGTGCTGCTCCCATCCAACTGCAGTGCTGGTCCCATCTAACTGCAGTGCTGGTCTCATTCAACTGCAGTTCTGGTGTCATCTAACTGCAGTGCTGGACTCATCCAACTGCAGTGCTGGTCCCATCTAACTGCTGTGCTGGTCCCATCTAACTGCAGTGATGGTCCCAGCTAACTGCAGTGCTGGTCACATCCAACTGCAGTTCTGGTGTCATCTAACTGCAGTGCTCGTCCCATCTAACTGCAGTGCTGGTCACATCCAACTGCAGTTCTGGTGTCATCTAACTGCAGTGCTGGTCCCATCTAACTGCAGTAATGGTCCCAGCTAACTGCAGTGCTGGTCTCATCTAACTGCAGTGCTGGTCCCATCCAACTGCAGGGCTGTTCCCATCTAACTGCAATGTTGGTCCCATCCAACTGCAGTGCTGGTCCCATCCAACTGCAATTTTGGTCCCATCCAACTGCAGTGCTGGTCCCATCCAACTGCAATGTTGGTATCATCCAACTGCAGTGCTGGTCCCATCCCACTGCAGTGGTGGTCTCATCCAACTGCAGTGCTGCTCCCATCCAACTGCAGTGCTGCTCCCATCCCACTGCAGTGCTGCTCCCATCCAACTGCAGTGCTGGTCTCATCTAACTGCAGTGCTGGTCTCATCCAACTGCAGTGCTGGTCTCATCTAACTGCAGTGCTGGTCTCATCAAACTGCATTGCTGGTCTCACCCAACTGCAGTGCTGGTTCCATCCAACTGCAGTGCTGGTCCCATCCAACTGCAGTGCTGGTCCCATCCATCTGTACTGCTGGTCGCATCCAACTGCAGTGCTGGTCCCATCCAACTGCAGTGCTGGTCCCATCCAACTGCAGTGCTGGTCCCATCTAACTGCAAATTTGGTCCCATCCAACTGCAGTGCTGGTCCCATCCAACTGCAGTGCTGGTCCCATCCAACTGCAATGTTGGTCCCATCCAACTGCAGTGCTGGTCCCATCTAACTGCAGTGCTGGTCTCATCTACCTGCTGTGCTGGTCCCATCCAACTGCAGTGCTGGTCTCATCTAACTGCAGTGCTTGTCCCATCCAACTGCAGTGCTGGTATCATCCAACTGCAGTGCTGGTCTCATCTAACTGCAGTGCTTGTCCCATCCAACTGCAGTGCTGGTCTCATCCCACTGCAGTGCTGGTCTCCTCCAACTGCAGTGCTGGTCTCATCCCACTGCAGTGCTGGTCTCCTCCAACTGCAGTGCTGGTCTCATCCCACTGCAGTGCTGGTCTCATCTAACTGCAGTGCTGGTCTCATCCAACTGCAGTGCTGGTCTCCTCCAACTGCAGTGCTGGTCCCATCCAACTGCAGTGCTGGTCTCATCCAACTGCAGTGCTGGTCGCATCCAACTGCAGTGCTGGTCCCATCCCACTGCAGTGCTGGTCTTATCCAACTGCAGGGCTGGTCAGATCCAACTGCCGTGCAGGTCTCATCCAACTGCAGTGCTGGTCTCATCCAACGGCAGTGCTGGTCTCATCCAACTGCAGTGATGGTCCCATCTAACTGCAGTGATGGTCCCATCTAACTGCAGTGATGGTCCCAGCTAACTGCAGTGCTGCTCCCATCCAACTGCAGTGCTGGTCCCATCTAACTGCAGTGCTGGTCTCATCCAACTGCAGTTCTGGTGTCATCTAACTGCAGTGCTGGACTCATCTAACTGCAGTGATGGTCCCATCTAACTGCAGTGCTGGTCCCATCTAACTGCAGTGATGGTCCCAGCTAACTGCAGTGCTGGTCTCATCCAACTGCAGTTCTGGTGTCATCTAACTGCAGTGCTGGTCCCATCTAACTGCAGTGATGGTCCCATCTAACTGCAGTGATGGTCCCATCTAACTGCAGTGATGGTCCCAGCTAACTGCAGTGCTGCTCCCATCCAACTGCAGTGCTGGTCCCATCTAACTGCAGTGCTGGTCTCATTCAACTGCAGTTCTGGTGTCATCTAACTGCAGTGCTGGACGCATCCAACTGCAGTGCTGGTCCCATCTAACTGCTGTGCTGGTCCCATCTAACTGCAGTGATGGTCCCAGCTAACTGCAGTGCTGGTCACATCCAACTGCAGTTCTGGTGTCATCTAACTGCAGTGCTCGTTCCATCTAACTGCAGTGCTGGTCACATCCAACTGCAGTTCTGGTGTCATCTAACTGCAGTGCTGGTCCCATCCCACTGCAGTGCTGGTCGCATCTAACTGCAGTGCTGCTCTCATCCAACAGCAGTGCTGGTCCCAGCTAACTGCAGTGCTGGTCTCATCTAACTGCAGTGCTGGTCCCATCCAACTGCAGGGCTGGTCCCATCTAACTGCAATGTTGGTCCCATCCAACTGCAGTGCTGGTCCCATCCAACTGCAATGTTGGTATCATCCAACTGCAGTGCTGGTCCCATCCAACTGCAATGTTGGTATCATCCAACTGCAGTGCTGGTCCCATCCCACTGCAGTGGTGGTCTCATCCAACTGCAGTGCTGCTCCCATCCAACTGCAGTGCTGCTCCCATCCCACTGCAGTGCTGCTCCCATCCAACTGCAGTGCTGGTCTCATCTAACTGCAGTGCTGGTCTCATCAAACTGCAGTGCTGGTCTCATCTAACTGCAGTGCTGGTCTCATCAAACTGCAGTGCTGGTCTCACCCAACTGCAGTGCTGGTTCCATCCAACTGCAGTGCTGGTCCCATCCAACTGCAGAGCTGGTCCCATCCAACTGTACTGCTGGTCGCATCCAACTGCAGTGCTGGTCCCATCCAACTGTAGTGCTGGTCCCATCCAACTGCAGTGCTGGTCCCATCTAACTGCAAATTTGGTCCCATCCAACTGCAGTGCTGGTCCCATCCAACTGCAGTGCTGGTCCCATCCAACTGCAATGTTGGTCCCATCCAACTGCAGTGCTTGTCTCATCCAACACCAGTTCTGGTCCCATCCAACTGCAGTGCTGGTCTCATCTAACTGCTGTGCTGGTCCCATCCAACTGCAGTGCTGGTCTCATCCAACTGCAGTGCTTGTCCCATCCAACTGCAGTGCTGGTATCATCTAACTGCAGTGCTGGTCTCATCTAACTGCAGTGCTGGTCTCATCCCACTGCAGTGCTGGTCTCCTCCAACTGCAGTGCTGGTCCCATCCAACTGCAGTGCTGGTCTCATCCAACTGCAGTGCTAGTCTCATCCAACTGCAGTGCTGGTCCCATCCAACTGCAGTGCTGGTCCCATCCAACTGCAGTGCTGGTCCCATCCAACTGCAGTGCTGGTCTCATCTAACTGCAGTGCTGGTCTCATCCAACTGCAGTGCTGGTCTCATCCAACTGCAGTGCTGGTCACATCCCACTGCAGTACTGTTCCCATCCAACTGCAGTGCTGGTCTCATCCAACTGCTGTGCTTGTCCCATCCAACTGCAGTGCTGGTCTCATCCAACTGCAGTGCTGGTCCCATCCAACTGCAGTGCTGTTCCCATCCAACTGCAGTGCTGGTCCTATCTAACTGCAGTGCTGGTCCCATCCAACTGCAATGTTGGTCCTATCTTACTGCAGTGCTGGTCACATCCAACGGCAGTGCTGGTCTCATCCAACTGCAGAGCTGGTCTCATCCAACTGCTGTGCTGGTCACATCCCACTGCAGTACTGTTCCCATCCAACTGCAGTGCTGGTCTCATCCAACTGCAGTGATGGTCTCCTCCAACTGCAGTGCTGGTCCCATCCAACTGCAGTGCTGGTCTCATCCAACTGCAGTGCTGGTCTCATCCAACTGCAGTGCTGGTCCCATCCAACTGCAGTGCTGGTCCCATCCAACTGCAGTGCTGGTCTCATCTAACTGCAGTGCTGGTCTCATCCAACTGCAGTGCTTGTCTCATCCAACTGCAGTGCTGGTCACATCCCACTGCTTTACTGTACCCATCCAACTGCAGTGCTGGTCTCATCCAACTGCAGTGCTGGTCCCATCCAACTGCAGTGCTGGTCTCATCCAACTGCAGTGCTGGTCCCATCCAACTGCAGTGCTGTTCCCTTCCAACTGCAGTGCTGGTCCTATCTAACTGCAGTGCTGGTCCCATCCAACTGCAGTGTTGCTCCTATCTAACTGCAGTGCTGGTCACATCCAACGGCAGTGCTCTTCTCATCCAACTGCAGTGATGGTCCCATCTAACTGCAGTGATGGTCCCATCTAACTGCAGTGATGGTCCCAGCTAACTGCAGTGCTGCTCCCATCCAACTGCACTGCTGGTCCTATCTAACTGCAGTGCTGGTCTCATCCAACTGCAGTTCTGGTGTCATCTAACTGCAGTGCTGGACTCATCTAACTGCAGTGATGGTCCCATCTAACTGCAGTGCTGGTCTCATCAAAATGCAGTGCTGCTCCCATCCAACTGCAGTGCTGGTCCCATCTAACTGCTGTGCTGGTCCCATCTAACTGCAGTGATGGTCCCAGCTAACTGCAGTGCTGGTCACATACAACTGCAGTTCTGGTGTCATCTAACTGCAGTGCTGGTCCCATCTAACTGCAGTGCTGGTCACATCCAACAGCAGTTCTGGTGTCATCTAACTGCAGTGCTGGTCCCATCTAACTGCAGTAATGGTCCCATTTAACTGGAGTGCTGGTCTCATCCAACAGCAGTGCTGGTCCCAGCTAACTGCAGTGCTGGTCTCATCTAACTGCAGTGCTGGTCCCATCCAACTGCAGGGCTGGTCCCATCTCACTGCAATGTTGGTCCCATCCAACTGCAGTGCTGGTCCCATCCAACTGCAATGTTGGTATCATCCAACTGCAGTGCTGGTCCCATCCCACTGCAGTGGTGGTCTCATCCAACTGCAGTGCTGCTCCCATCCAACTGCAGTGCAGGCCCCATCCCCACTGCAGTGCTGCTCCCATCCAACTGCAGTGCTGGTCTCATCTAACTGCAGTGCTGGTCTCATCCAACTGCAGTGCTGGTCTCATCTAACTGCAGTGCTGGTCGTACCCAACTGCAGTGCTGGTTCCATCCAACTGCAGTGCTGGTCTCATCAAACTGCAGTGCTGGTCTTACCCAACTGCAGTGCTGGTTCCATCCAACTGCAGTGCTGGTCCCATCCAACTGCAGTGATGGTCCCATCCAACTGTACTGCTGGTCGCATCCAACTGCAGTGCTGGTCCCATCGAACTGCAGTGCTGGTCCCATCCAACTGCAGTGCTGGTCCCATCCAACTGCAGTGCTGGTCCCATCCAACTGTACTGCTGGTCGCATCCAACTGCAGTGCTGGTCCCATCCAACTGCAGTGCTGGTCCCATCCAACTGCAGTGCTGGTCCCATCTAACTGCAAATTTGGTCCCATCCAACTGCAGTGCTGGTCCCATCCAACTGCAGTGCTGGTCCCATCCAACTGCAGTGCTGGTCTCATCTAACTGAAGTTCTGGTCCCATCCAACTGCAGTGCTGGTATCATCTAACTGCAGTGCTGGTCTCATCTAACTGCAGTGCTGGTCTCATCCCACTGCAGTGCTGGTCTCCTCCAACTGCAGTGCTGGTGCCATCCAACTGCAGTGCTGGTCTCATCCAACTGCAGTGCTGGTCTCATCCAACTGCAGTGCTGGTCCCATCCAACTGCAGTGCTGGTCCCATCGAACTGCAGTGCTGGTCCAATCCAACTGCAGTGCTGGTCTCATCTAACTGCAGTGCTGGTCTCATTCAACTGCAGTGCTGGTCTCATCCAACTGCAGTACTGTTCCCATCCAACTGCAGTGCTGGTCTCATCCAACTGCAGTGCTAGTCCCATCTAACTGCAGTGCTGCTCTCATCCAACTGCAGTGCTGGTCGCATCCAACTGCAGTGCTGTTCCCATCCAACTGCAGTGCTGGTCCTATCTAACTGCAGTGCTGGTCCCATCCAACTGCAGTTTTGGTCCTATCTAACTGCAGTGCTGGTCACATCCAACTGCAGTGCTGGTCTCATCCAACTGCAGTGCTGGTCTCATCCCACTGCAGTGCTGGTCCCATCCCACTGCAGTGCTGCTCCCATCCAACTGCAGTGCTGGTCCCATCCAACTGCAGTGCTGGTCTCATCTAACTGCAGTGCTGGTCTCATCCAACTGAAGTGCTGGTCTCATCCCACTGCAGTGCTGGTCTGATCCAACTGCAGTGCTGGTCTCATCTAACTGCAGTGCTGGTCTCATCCCACTGCAGTGCTGGTCTTATCCAACTGCAGTGCTGGTCCCATCCAACTGCAGTGCTGGTCCCATCTAACTGCAGTGCTGGTCTCATCCAACTGCAGTGCTGGTCCCATCGAACTGCAGTGCTGGTCCCAATCCAACTGCAGTGCTGGTCTCATCCAACTGCAGTGCTGGTCTCATCCAACTGAAGTGCTGGTCCCATCCAACTGCAGTGCTGGTCCCATCCAACTGCAGTGCTGGTCCCATCTAACTGCAGTGCTGGTCCCATCCCACTGCAGTGCTGGTATCATCCAACTGCAGTGCTGGTCTCATCCAACTGAAGTGCTGGTCCCATCCAACTGCAGTGCTGGTCTCATCCAACTGCAGTGCTGGTCCCATCTAACTGCAGTGCTGGTCCCATCCCACTGCAGTGCTGGTCCCATCCAACTGCAGTGCTGGTCTCATCCAACTGAAGTTCTGGTCCCATCCAACTGCAGTGCTGGTCCCATCCAACTACAGTGGTGGTCTCATCCAACTGCAGTGCTGGTCCCATCCAACTGCAGTGCTGGTCCCATCCAACTGCAGTGCTGGTCCCATCCAACTGCAGTTCTGGTCCCATCCCACTGCAGTGCTGGTCCCATCCCACTGCAGTGCTGGCCCCATCCAACTGCAGTGCTGGTCTCATCCAACTGAAGTGCTGCTCCCATCCAACTGCAGTGCTGGTCTCATCCAACTGCAGTGATGGTCCCATCCAACTGCAGTGCTGGTCCCATCCATCTGCAATGCTGGTCTCATCCAACTGAAGTGCTGATGCCATCCAACCGCAGTGCTGGTCCCATCCCACTGCAGTGCTGGTCCCATCTAACTGCAGTGCTGGTTCAATCTAACTGCAGTGCTGGTCACATCCAACTGCAGTGCTGGTCACATCCAACTACAGTGCTGGTCTCATCTAACTGCAGTGCTGGTCCCATCTAACTGCAGTGCTGGTCCCATCTAACTGCAGTGCTGCTCCCATCTAACTGCAGTGCTGGTCACATCCAACTGCAGTGCTGGTCACATCCAACAGCATTGCTGGTCACTTCCAACTGTAGTGCTGGTCACATCCAACTGCAGTGCTGATCGTATCCAACTGCAGTGCTGGTCCCATCTAACTGCAGTGCTGGTCACTTCGAACAGCAGTGCTGGTCACATCCAACTGCAATGCTGGTCACATCCAACTGCAATGCTGGTCACATCCAACAGCAGTGCTGGTCGTATCCAACTGCAGTGCTGGTCACATCCAACTGCAATGCTGGTCACATCCAACTGCAGTGCTGGTCGCATCCAACTGCAGTGCTGGTCCCATCCCACTGCAGTGCTGGTCTTATCCAACTGCAGGGCTGGTCAGATCCAACTGCCGTGCAGGTCTCATCCAACTGCAGTGCTGGTCTCATCCAATGGCAGTGCTGGTCTCTTCCAACTGCAGTGATGGTCCCATGTAACTGCAGTGAAGATCCCATCTAACTGCAGTGATGGTCCCAGCCAACCTAAGTGCTGCTCCCATCCAACTGCAGTGCTGGTCCCATCTAACTACAGTGCTGGTCACATCCAACTGCAGTTCTGGTGTCATCTAACTGCAGTGCTGGTCACATCCAACCGCAGTGCTGGTCCCATCCCACTGCAGTGCTGGTCCCATCTAACTGCAGTGCTGGTTCAATCTAACTGCAGTGCTGGTCACATCCAACTGCAGTGCTGGTCTCATCTAACTGCAGTGCTGGTCCCATCTAACTGCAGTGCTGGTCCCATCTAACTGCAGTGCTGCTCCCATCTAACTGCAGTGCTGGTCACTTCCAACTGTAGTGCTGGTCACATCCAACTGCAGTGCTGATCGTATCCAACTGCAGTGCTGGTCCCATCTAACTGCAGTGCTGGTCACTTCGAACAGCAGTGCTGGTCACATCCAACTGCAATGCTGGTCACATCCAACTGCAATGCTGGTCACATCCAACAGCAGTGCTGGTCACATCCAACTGCAGTTCTGGTGTCATCTAACTGCAGTGCTGGTCCCATCCAACTGCAGTGCTGGTCACATCCAACTACAGTGCTGGTCACATCCAACTGCAGTGCTGGTCACATCCAACTGCAGTGCTGTTCCCATCCAACTGCAGTGCTGTTCACATCCAACTGCAGTGCTGGTCACATCTAACAGCAGTGCTGGTCTTATGCAACTGCAGTGCTGGTCCCATTCAACTGCAGTGCTGGTCCCGTCCCACTGCCGTGCTGCTCCCATCCAACTGCAGTGCTGGTCCCTTCCCACTGCAGTGCTGGTCTTATCCAACTGCAGGGCTGGTCAGATCCAACTGCCGTGCAGGTCTCATCCAACTGCAGTGCTGGTCTCATCCAATGGCAGTGCTGGTCTCTTCCAACTGCAGTGATGGTCCCATGTAACTGCAGTGAAGATCCCATCTAACTGCAGTGATGGTCCCAGCCAACCTAAGTGCTGCTCCCATCCAACTGCAGTGCTGGTCCCATCTAACTACAGTGCTGGTCACATCCAACTGCAGTGATGGTCCCCCATCTAACTGCAGTGCTGGTCGCATAAAATGCAGTGCTGCTCCCATCCAACTGCAGTGCTGGTCCCATCTAACTGCTGTGCTGGTCCCATCTAACTGCAGTGCTGCTCCCATCCAACTGCAGTTCTGCTGTCATCTAACTGCAGTGCTGGTCCCATCCAACTGCAGTGCTGCTCCAATACAACTGCAGTTCTGGTGTCATCTAACTGCAGTGCTGGTCCCATCTAACTGTAGTGCTGGTCTCATCCAACTGCAGTGCTGGTCCCATCCAACTGCAGTGCTGTTCCCTTCCAACTGCAGTGCTGGTCCTATCTAACTGCAGTGCTGGTCCCATCCAACTGCAGTGTTGGTCCTATCTAACTGCAGTGCTGGTCACATCCAACGGCAGTGCTGGTCTCATCCAACTGCAGTGATGGTCCCATCTAACAGCAGTGATGGCCCCATCTAACTGCAGTGATGGTGCCAGCTAAATGCAGTGCTGGTCCCATCCAACTGCAGTGCTGGTCCCATCTAACTGCAGTGCTGGTCTCATCCAACTGCAGTTCTGGTGTCATCTAACTGCAGTGCTGGACTCATCTAACTGCAGTGATGGTCCCATCTAACTGCAGCGCTGGTCTCATCAAAATGCAGTGCTGCTCCCATCCAACTGCAGTGCTGGTCCCATCTAACTGCTGTGCTGGTCCCATCTAACTGCAGTGATGGTCCCAGCTAACTGCAGTGCTGGTCACATCCAACTGCAGTTCTGGTGTCATCTAACTGCAGTGCTTGTCCCATCTAACTGCAGTGCTGGTCTCATCCAACAGCAGTGCTGGTCCCAGCTAACTGCAGTGCTGGTCTCATCTAACTGCAGTGCTGGTCCCATCCAACTGCAGGGCTGGTCCCATCTAACTGCAATGTTGGTCCCATCCAACTGCAGTGCGGGTCCCATCCAACTGCAATGTTGGTCCCATCCAACTGCAGTGCTGGTCCCATCCAACTGCAATGTTGGTATCATCCAACTGCAGTGCTGGTCCCATCCCACTGCAGTGCTGGTCTCATCCAACTGCAGTGCTGCTCCCATCCAACTGCAGTGCTGCTCCCATCCCACTGCAGTGCTGCTCCCATCCAACTCCAGTGCTGGTCTCATCTAACTGCAGTGCTGGTCTCATCCAACTGCAGTGCTGGTCTCACCTAACTGCAGTGCTGGTCTCATCAAACTGCAGTGCTGGTCTTACCCAACTGCAGTGCTGGTCCCATCCAACTGCAGTGCTGGTCCCATCCAACTGTACTGCTGGTCGCATCCAACTGCAGTGCTGCTCCCATCCAACTGCAGTGCTGGTCGCATCCAACTGCAGTGCTGCTCCCATCCAACTGCAGTGCTGGTCACATCTAACTGCAAATTTGGTCCCATCCAACTGCAGTGCTGGTCCCATCCAACTGTACTGCTGGTCGCATCCAACTGCAGTGCTGCTCCCATCCAACTGCAATGTTGGTCCCATCCAACTGCAGTGCTTGTCTCATCCAACACCAGTTCTGGTCCCATCCAACTGCAGTGCTGGTCTCATCTAACTGCTGTGCTGGTCTCATCTAACTGCAGTGCTTGTCCCATCCAACTGCAGTGCTGGTCTCATCTAACTGCAGTTCTGGTCTCATCCCACTGCAGTGCTGGTCTCCTCCAACTGCAGTGCTGGTCCCATCCAACTGCAGTGCTGGTCTCATCCAACTGCAGTGCTGGTCTCATCCAACTGCAGTGCTGGTCCCATCCAACTGCAGTGCTGGTCCCATCGAACTGCAGTGCTGGTCCCATCCAACTGCAGTGCTGGTCTCATCTAACTGCAGTGCTGGTCTCATCCAACTGCAGTGCTGGTCCCATCCAACTGCAGTGCTGGTCACATCCCACTGCAGTACTGTTCCCATCCAACTGCAGTGCTGGTCTCATCCAACTGCAGTGCTGGTCCTATCTAACTGCAGTGCAGGTCCCATCCAACTGCAGTGTTGGTCCTATCTAACTGCAGTGCTGGTCACATCCAACTGCAGTGCTGGTCTCATCCAACTGCAGTGTTGGTCTCATCCCACTGCAGTGCTGGTCCCATCCCACTGCAGTGCTGCTCCCATCCAACTGCAGTGCTGGTCTCATCCCACTGCAGTGCTGGTCTCATCCAACTGCAGTGCTGGTCTCATCCAACTGCAGTGCTGGTCCCATCCAACTGCAGTGCTGGCCCCATCCAACTGCAGTGCTGGTCTCATCTAACTGCAGTGCTGGTCTCATCCAACTGCAGTGCTGGTCTCATCCCACTGCAGAGCTGGTCTGATCCAACTGCAGTGCTGGTCTCATCTAACTGCAGTGCTGGTCTCATCCCACTGCAGTGCTGGTCTCATCCAACTGCAGTGCTGGTCCCATCCAACTGCAGTGCTGGTCCCATCCAACTGCAGTGCTGGTCCCATTCCACTGCAGTGCTGGTCCAATCCAACTGCAGTGCTGGTCTCATCCAACTGCAGTGCTGGTCCCATCTAACTGCAGTGCTGCTCCCATCCAACTGCAGTGCTGGTCCTATCCAACTGCAGTGCTGGTCTCATCCAACTGCAGTGCTGGTCACATCCCACTGCAGTACTGTTCCCATCCAACTGCAGTGCTGGTCTCATCCAACTGCAGTGCTGGTCTCATCCCACTGCAGTGCTGGTCTCATCCAACTGCAGAGCTGGTCTCATCCAACTGCAGTGCTGGTCCCATCCAACTGCAGTGCTGGTCCCATCCAACTGCAGTGCTGGTCCCATTCCACTGCAGTGCTGGTCCAATCCAACTGCAGTGCTGGTCTCATCCAACTGCAGTGCTGGTCCCATCTAACTGCAGTGCTGCTCCCATCCAACTGCAGTGCTGGTCCCATCCAACTGCAGTGCTGGTCTCATCCAACTGCAGTGCTGGTCACATCCCACTGCAGTGCTGGTCCCATCCCACAGCAGTGCTGGTCCCATTCCACTGCAGTGCTGGTCCAATCCAACTGCAGTGCTGGTCTCATCCAACTGCAGTGCTGGTCCCATCTAACTGCAGTGCTGCTCCCATCCAACTGCAGTGCTGGTCCCATCCAACTGCAGTGCTGGTCCCATCTAACTGCTGTGCTGGTCCCATCTAACTGCAGTGATGGTCCCAGCTAACTGCAGTGCTGGTCACATCCAACTGCAGTTCTGGTGTCATCTAACTGCAGTGCTGGTCCCATCTAACTGCAGTGCTGGTCTCATCCAACAGCAGTGCTGGTCCCAGCTAACTGCAGTGCTGGTCTCATCTAACTGCAGTGCTGGTCCCATCCAACTGCAGGGCTGGTCCCATCTAACTGCAATGTTGGTCCCATCCAACTGCAGTGCGGGTCCCATCCAACTGCAATGTTGGTCCCATCCAACTGCAGTGCTGGTCCCATCCAACTGCAATGTTGGTATCATCCAACTGCAGTGCTGCTCCCATCCCACTGCAGTGCTGGTCTCATCCAACTGCAGTGCTGCTCCCATCCAACTGCAGTGCTGCTCCCATCCCACTGCAGTGCTGCTCCCATCCAACTCCAGTGCTGGTCTCATCGAACTGCAGTGCTGGTCTCATCCAACTGCAGTGCTGGTCTCATCTAACTGCAGTGCTGGTCTCATCAAACTGCAGTGCTGGTCTTACCCAACTGCAGTGCTGGTCCCATCCAACTGCAGTGCTGGTCCCATCCAACTGTACTGCTGGTCGCATCCAACTGCAGTGCTGCTCCCATCCAACTGCAGTGCTGGTCCCATCCAACTGCAGTGCTGGTCCCATCTAACTGCAAATTTGGTCCCATCCAACTGCAGTGCTGGTCCCATCCAACTGCAGTGCTGGTCCCATCCAACTGCAATGTTGGTCCCATCCAACTGCAGTGCTTGTCTCATCCAACACCAGTTCTGGTCCCATCCAACTGCAGTGCTGGTCTCATCTAACTGCTGTGCTGGTCTCATCTAACTGCAGTGCTTGTCCCATCCAACAGCAGTGCTGGTCTCATCTAACTGCAGTTCTGGTCTCATCCCACTGCAGTGCTGGTCTCCTCCAACTGCAGTGCTGGTCCCATCCAACTGCAGTGCTGGTCTCATCCAACTGCAGTGCTGGTCTCATCCAACTGCAGTGCTGGTCCCATCCAACTGCAGTGCTGGTCCCATCGAACTGCAGTGCTGGTCCCATCCAACTGCAGTGCTGGTCTCATCTAACTGCAGTGCTGGTCTCATCCAACTGCAGTGCTGGTCTCATCCAACTGCAGTGCTGGTCACATCCCACTGCAGTACTGTTCCCATCCAACTGCAGTGCTGGTCTCATCCAACTGCAGTGCTGGTCCTATCTAACTGCAGTGCAGGTCCCATCCAACTGCAGTGTTGGTCCTATCTAACTGCAGTGCTGGTCACATCCAACTGCAGTGCTGGTCTCATCCAACTGCAGTGTTGGTCTCATCCCACTGCAGTGCTGGTCCCATCCCACTGCAGTGCTGCTCCCATCCAACTGCAGTGCTGGTCTCATCCCACTGCAGTGCTGGTCTCATCCAACTGCAGTGCTGGTCTCATCCAACTGCAGTGCTGGTCCCATCCAACTGCAGTGCTGGCCCCATCCAACTGCAGTGCTGGTCTCATCTAACTGCAGTGCTGGTCTCATCCAACTGCAGTGCTGGTCTCATCCCACTGCAGAGCTGGTCTGATCCAACTGCAGTGCTGGTCTCATCTAACTGCAGTGCTGGTCTCATCCCACTGCAGTGCTGGTCTCATCCAACTGCAGTGCTGGTCTCATCCAACTGCAGTGCTGGTCCCATCCAACTGCAGTGCTGGTCCCATCCAACTGCAGTGCTGGTCCCATTCCACTGCAGTGCTGGTCCAATCCAACTGCAGTGCTGGTCTCATCCAACTGCAGTGCTGGTCCCATCTAACTGCAGTGCTGCTCCCATCCAACTGCAGTGCTGGTCCCATCCAACTGCAGTGCTGGTCTCATCCAACTGCAGTGCTGGTCACATCCCACTGCAGTACTGTTCCCATCCAACTGCAGTGCTGGTCTCATCCAACTGCAGTGCTGGTCTCATCCCACTGCAGTGCTGGTCTCATCCAACTGCAGAGCTGGTCTCATCCAACTGCAGTGCTGGTCCCATCCAACTGCAGTGCTGGTCCCATCCAACTGCAGTGCTGGTCCCATTCCACTGCAGTGCTGGTCCAATCCAACTGCAGTGCTGGTCACATCCAACTGCAGTGCTGGTCCCATCTAACTGCAGTGCTGCTCCGATCCAACTGCAGTGCTGGTCCCATCCAACTGCAGTGCTGGTCTCATCCAACTGCAGTGCTGGTCACATCCCACTGCAGTACTGTTCCCATCCAACTGCAGTGCTGGTCTCATCCAACTGCAGTGCTGGTCCTATCTAACTGCAGTGCAGGTCCCATCCAACTGCAGTGTTGGTCCTATCTAACTGCAGTGCTGGTCACATCCAACTGCAGTGCTGGTCTCATCCAACTGCAGTGTTGGTCTCATCCCACTGCAGTGCTGGTCCCATCCCACTGCAGTGCTGCTCCCATCCAACTGCAGTGCTGGTCTCATCCCACTGCAGTGCTGGTCTCATCCAACTGCAGTGCTGGTCTCATCCAACTGCAGTGCTGGTCCCATCCAACTGCAGTGCTGGCCCCATCCAACTGCAGTGCTGGTCTCATCTAACTGCAGTGCTGGTCTCATCCAACTGCAGTGCTGGTCTCATCCCACTGCAGAGCTGGTCTGATCCAACTGCAGTGCTGGTCTCATCTAACTGCAGTGCTTGTCTCATCCCACTGCAGTGCTGGTCTCATCCAACTGCAGTGCTGGTCTCATCCAACTGCAGTGCTGGTCCCATCCAACTGCAGTGCTGGTCCCATCCAACTGCAGTGCTGGTCCCATTCCACTGCAGTGCTGGTCCAATCCAACTGCAGTGCTGGTCTCATCCAACTGCAGTGCTGCTCCCATCCAACTGCAGTGCTGGTCCCATCTAACTGCTGTGCTGGTCCCATCTAACTGCAGTGATGGTCCCAGCTAACTGCAGTGCTGGTCACATCCAACTGCAGTTCTGGTGTCATCTAACTGCAGTGCTGGTCCCATCTAACTGCAGTGCTGGTCTCATCCAACAGCAGTGCTGGTCCCAGCTAACTGCAGTGCTGGTCTCATCTAACTGCAGTGCTGGTCCCATCCAACTGCAGGGCTGGTCCCATCTAACTGCAATGTTGGTCCCATCCAACTGCAGTGCGGGTCCCATCCAACTGCAATGTTGGTCCCATCCAACTGCAGTGCTGGTCCCATCCAACTGCAATGTTGGTATCATCCAACTGCAGTGCTGGTCCCATCCCACTGCAGTGCTGGTCTCATCCAACTGCAGTGCTGCTCCCATCCAACTGCAGTGCTGCTCCCATCCCACTGCAGTGCTGCTCCCATCCAACTCCAGTGCTGGTCTCATCTAACTGCAGTGCTGGTCTCATCCAACTGCAGTGCTGGTCTCATCTAACTGCAGTGCTGGTCTCATCAAACTGCAGTGCTGGTCTTACCCAACTGCAGTGCTGGTCCCATCCAACTGCAGTGCTGGTCCCATCCAACTGTACTGCTGGTCGCATCCAACTGCAGTGCTGCTCCCATCCAACTGCAGTGCTGGTCCCATCCAACTGCAGTGCTGGTCCCATCTAACTGCAAATTTGGTCCCATCCAACTGCAGTGCTGGTCCCATCCAACTGCAGTGCTGGTCCCATCCAACTGCAATGTTGGTCCCATCCAACTGCAGTGCTTGTCTCATCCAACACCAGTTCTGGTCCCATCCAACTGCAGTGCTGGTCTCATCTAACTGCTGTGCTGGTCTCATCTAACTGCAGTGCTTGTCCCATCCAACTGCAGTGCTGGTCTCATCTAAATGCAGTTCTGGTCTCATCCCACTGCAGTGCTGGTCTCCTCCAACTGCAGTGCTGGTCCCATCCAACTGCAGTGCTGGTCTCATCCAACTGCAGTGCTGGTCTCATCCAACTGCAGTGCTGGTCCCATCCAACTGCAGTGCTGGTCCCATCGAACTGCAGTGCTGGTCCCATCCAACTGCAGTGCTGGTCTCATCTAACTGCAGTGCTGGTCTCATCCAACTGCAGTGCTGGTCTCATCCAACTGCAGTGCTGGTCACATCCCACTGCAGTACTGTTCCCATCCAACTGCAGTGCTGGTCTCATCCAACTGCAGTGCTGGTCCTATCTAACTGCAGTGCAGGTCCCATCCAACTGCAGTGTTGGTCCTATCTAACTGCAGTGCTGGTCACATCCAACTGCAGTGCTGGTCTCATCCAACTGCAGTGTTGGTCTCATCCCACTGCAGTGCTGGTCCAATCCCACTGCAGTGCTGCTCCCATCCAACTGCAGTGCTGGTCTCATCCCACTGCAGTGATGGTCTCATCCAACTGCAGTGCTGGTCTCATCCAACTGCAGTGCTGGTCCCATCCAACTGCAGTGCTGGCCCCATCCAACTGCAGTGCTGGTCTCATCTAACTGCAGTGCTGGTCTCATCCAACTGCAGTGCTGGTCTCATCCCACTGCAGAGCTGGTCTGATCCAACTGCAGTGCTGGTCTCATCTAACTGCAGTGCTGGTCTCATCCCACTGCAGTGCTGGTCTCATCCAACTGCAGTGCTGGTCTCATCCAACTGCAGTGCTGGTCCCATCCAACTGCAGTGCTGGTCCCATCCAACTGCAGTGCTGGTCCCATTCCACTGCAGTGCTGGTCCAATCCAACTGCAGTGCTGGTCTCATCCAACTGCAGTGCTGGTCCCATCTAACTGCAGTGCTGCTCCCATCCAACTGCAGTGCTGGTCCCATCCAACTGCAGTGCTGGTCTCATCCAATTGAAGTGCTGGTCCCATCCAACTGCAGTGCTGGTCCCAATCCAACTGCAGTGCTGGTCTCATCCAACTGCAGTGCTGGTCTCATCCAACTGAAGTGCTGGTCCCATCCAACTGCAGTGCTGGTCCCATCAAACTGCAGTGCTGGTCCCATCTAACTGCAGTGCTGGTCCCATCCCACTGCAGTGCTGGTCCCATCCAACTGCAGTGCTGGTCTCATCCAACTGAAGTGCTGGTCCCATCCAACTGCAGGGCTGGTCCCATCTAACTGCAATGTTGGTCCCATCCAACTGCAGTGCGGGTCCCATCCAACTGCAATGTTGGTCCCATCCAACTGCAGTGCTGGTCCCATCCAACTGCAATGTTGGTATCATCCAACTGCAGTGCTGGTCCCATCCCACTGCAGTGCTGGTCTCATCCAACTGCAGTGCTGCTCCCATCCAACTGCAGTGCTGCTCCCATCCCACTGCAGTGCTGCTCCCATCCAACTCCAGTGCTGGTCTCATCTAACTGCAGTGCTGGTCTCATCCAACTGCAGTGCTGGTCTCACCTAACTGCAGTGCTGGTCTCATCAAACTGCAGTGCTGGTCTTACCCAACTGCAGTGCTGGTCCCATCCAACTGCAGTGCTGTTCCCATCCAACTGTACTGCTGGTCGCATCCAACTGCAGTGCTGCTCCCATCCAACTGCAGTGCTGGTCGCATCCAACTGCAGTGCTGCTCCCATCCAACTGCAGTGCTGGTCACATCTAACTGCAAATTTGGTCCCATCCAACTGCAGTGCTGGTCCCATCCAACTGTACTGCTGGTCGCATCCAACTGCAGTGCTGCTCCCATCCAACTGCAATGTTGGTCCCATCCAACTGCAGTGCTTGTCTCATCCAACACCAGTTCTGGTCCCATCCAACTGCAGTGCTGGTCTCATCTAACTGCTGTGCTGGTCTCATCTAACTGCAGTGCTTGTCCCATCCAACTGCAGTGCTGGTCTCATCTAACTGCAGTTCTGGTCTCATCCCACTGCAGTGCTGGTCTCCTCCAACTGCAGTGCTGGTCCCATCCAACTGCAGTGCTGGTCTCATCCAACTGCAGTGCTGGTCTCATCCAACTGCAGTGCTGGTCCCATCCAACTGCAGTGCTGGTCCCATCGAACTGCAGTGCTGGTCCCATCCAACTGCAGTGCTGGTCTCATCTAACTGCAGTGCTGGTCTCATCCAACTGCAGTGCTGGTCCCATCCAACTGCAGTGCTGGTCACATCCCACTGCAGTACTGTTCCCATCCAACTGCAGTGCTGGTCTCATCCAACTGCAGTGCTGGTCCTATCTAACTGCAGTGCAGGTCCCATCCAACTGCAGTGTTGGTCCTATCTAACTGCAGTGCTGGTCACATCCAACTGCAGTGCTGGTCTCATCCAACTGCAGTGTTGGTCTCATCCCACTGCAGTGCTGGTCCCATCCCACTGCAGTGCTGCTCCCATCCAACTGCAGTGCTGGTCTCATCCCACTGCAGTGCTGGTCTCATCCAACTGCAGTGCTGGTCTCATCCAACTGCAGTGCTGGTCCCATCCAACTGCAGTGCTGGCCCCATCCAACTGCAGTGCTGGTCTCATCTAACTGCAGTGCTGGTCTCATCCAACTGCAGTGCTGGTCTCATCCCACTGCAGAGCTGGTCTGATCCAACTGCAGTGCTGGTCTCATCTAACTGCAGTGCTGGTCTCATCCCACTGCAGTGCTGGTCTCATCCAACTGCAGTGCTGGTCCCATCCAACTGCAGTGCTGGTCCCATCCAACTGCAGTGCTGGTCCCATTCCACTGCAGTGCTGGTCCAATCCAACTGCAGTGCTGGTCTCATCCAACTGCAGTGCTGGTCCCATCTAACTGCAGTGCTGCTCCCATCCAACTGCAGTGCTGGTCCTATCCAACTGCAGTGCTGGTCTCATCCAACTGCAGTGCTGGTCACATCCCACTGCAGTACTGTTCCCATCCAACTGCAGTGCTGGTCTCATCCAACTGCAGTGCTGGTCTCATCCCACTGCAGTGCTGGTCTCATCCAACTGCAGAGCTGGTCTCATCCAACTGCAGTGCTGGTCCCATCCAACTGCAGTGCTGGTCCCATCCAACTGCAGTGCTGGTCCCATTCCACTGCAGTGCTGGTCCAATCCAACTGCAGTGCTGGTCTCATCCAACTGCAGTGCTGGTCCCATCTAACTGCAGTGCTGCTCCCATCCAACTGCAGTGCTGGTCCCATCCAACTGCCGTGCTGGTCTCATCCAACTGCAGTGCTGGTCACATCCCACTGCAGTGCTGGTCCCATCCCACAGCAGTGCTGGTCCCATTCCACTGCAGTGCTGGTCCAATCCAACTGCAGTGCTGGTCTCATCCAACTGCAGTGCTGGTCCCATCTAACTGCAGTGCTGCTCCCATCCAACTGCAGTGCTGGTCCCATCCAACTGCAGTGCTGGTCCCATCTAACTGCTGTGCTGGTCCCATCTAACTGCAGTGATGGTCCCAGCTAACTGCAGTGCTGGTCACATCCAACTGCAGTTCTGGTGTCATCTAACTGCAGTGCTGGTCCCATCTAACTGCAGTGCTGGTCTCATCCAACAGCAGTGCTGGTCCCAGCTAACTGCAGTGCTGGTCTCATCTAACTGCAGTGCTGGTCCCATCCAACTGCAGGGCTGGTCCCATCTAACTGCAATGTTGGTCCCATCCAACTGCAGTGCGGGTCCCATCCAACTGCAATGTTGGTCCCATCCAACTGCAGTGCTGGTCCCATCCAACTGCAATGTTGGTATCATCCAACTGCAGTGCTGGTCCCATCCCACTGCAGTGCTGGTCTCATCCAACTGCAGTGCTGCTCCCATCCAACTGCAGTGCTGCTCCCATCCCACTGCAGTGCTGCTCCCATCCAACTCCAGTGCTGGTCTCATCGAACTGCAGTGCTGGTCTCATCCAACTGCAGTGCTGGTCTCATCTAACTGCAGTGCTGGTCTCATCAAACTGCAGTGCTGGTCTTACCCAACTGCAGTGCTGGTCCCATCCAACTGCAGTGCTGGTCCCATCCAACTGTACTGCTGGTCGCATCCAACTGCAGTGCTGCTCCCATCCAACTGCAGTGCTGGTCCCATCCAACTGCAGTGCTGGTCCCATCTAACTGCAAATTTGGTCCCATCCAACTGCAGTGCTGGTCCCATCCAACTGCAGTGCTGGTCCCATCCAACTGCAATGTTGGTCCCATCCAACTGCAGTGCTTGTCTCATCCAACACCAGTTCTGGTCCCATCCAACTGCAGTGCTGGTCTCATCTAACTGCTGTGCTGGTCTCATCTAACTGCAGTGCTTGTCCCATCCAACAGCAGTGCTGGTCTCATCTAACTGCAGTTCTGGTCTCATCCCACTGCAGTGCTGGTCTCCTCCAACTGCAGTGCTGGTCCCATCCAACTGCAGTGCTGGTCTCATCCAACTGCAGTGCTGGTCTCATCCAACTGCAGTGCTGGTCCCATCCAACTGCAGTGCTGGTCCCATCGAACTGCAGTGCTGGTCCCATCCAACTGCAGTGCTGGTCTCATCTAACTGCAGTGCTGGTCTCATCCAACTGCAGTGCTGGTCTCATCCAACTGCAGTGCTGGTCACATCCCACTGCAGTACTGTTCCCATCCAACTGCAGTGCTGGTCTCATCCAACTGCAGTGCTGGTCCTATCTAACTGCAGTGCAGGTCCCATCCAACTGCAGTGTTGGTCCTATCTAACTGCAGTGCTGGTCACATCCAACTGCAGTGCTGGTCTCATCCAACTGCAGTGTTGGTCTCATCCCACTGCAGTGCTGGTCCCATCCCACTGCAGTGCTGCTCCCATCCAACTGCAGTGCTGGTCTCATCCCACTGCAGTGCTGGTCTCATCCAACTGCAGTGCTGGTCTCATCCAACTGCAGTGCTGGTCCCATCCAACTGCAGTGCTGGCCCCATCCAACTGCAGTGCTGGTCTCATCTAACTGCAGTGCTGGTCTCATCCAACTGCAGTGCTGGTCTCATCCCACTGCAGAGCTGGTCTGATCCAACTGCAGTGCTGGTCTCATCTAACTGCAGTGCTGGTCTCATCCCACTGCAGTGCTGGTCTCATCCAACTGCAGTGCTGGTCTCATCCAACTGCAGTGCTGGTCCCATCCAACTGCAGTGCTGGTCCCATCCAACTGCAGTGCTGGTCCCATTCCACTGCAGTGCTGGTCCAATCCAACTGCAGTGCTGGTCTCATCCAACTGCAGTGCTGGTCCCATCTAACTGCAGTGCTGCTCCCATCCAACTGCAGTGCTGGTCCCATCCAACTGCAGTGCTGGTCTCATCCAACTGCAGTGCTGGTCACATCCCACTGCAGTACTGTTCCCATCCAACTGCAGTGCTGGTCTCATCCAACTGCAGTGCTGGTCTCATCCCACTGCAGTGCTGGTCTCATCCAACTGCAGAGCTGGTCTAATCCAACTGCAGTGCTGGTCCCATCCAACTGCAGTGCTGGTCCCATCCAACTGCAGTGCTGGTCCCATTCCACTGCAGTGCTGGTCCAATCCAACTGCAGTGCTGGTCTCATCCAACTGCAGTGCTGGTCCCATCTAACTGCAGTGCTGCTCCGATCCAACTGCAGTGCTGGTCCCATCCAACTGCAGTGCTGGTCTCATCCAACTGCAGTGCTGGTCACATCCCACTGCAGTACTGTTCCCATCCAACTGCAGTGCTGGTCTCATCCAACTGCAGTGCTGGTCCTATCTAACTGCAGTGCAGGTCCCATCCAACTGCAGTGTTGGTCCTATCTAACTGCAGTGCTGGTCACATCCAACTGTAGTGCTGGTCTCATCCAACTGCAGTGTTGGTCTCATCCCACTGCAGTGCTGGTCCCATCCCACTGCAGTGCTGCTCCCATCCAACTGCAGTGCTGGTCTCATCCCACTGCAGTGCTGGTCTCATCCAACTGCAGTGCTGGTCTCATCCAACTGCAGTGCTGGTCCCATCCAACTGCAGTGCTGGCCCCATCCAACTGCAGTGCTGGTCTCATCTAACTGCAGTGCTGGTCTCATCCAACTGCAGTGCTGGTCTCATCCCACTGCAGAGCTGGTCTGATCCAACTGCAGTGCTGGTCTCATCTAACTGCAGTGCTTGTCTCATCCCACTGCAGTGCTGGTCTCATCCAACTGCAGTGCTGGTCTCATCCAACTGCAGTGCTGGTCCCATCCAACTGCAGTGCTGGTCCCATCCAACTGCAGTGCTGGTCCCATTCCACTGCAGTGCTGGTCCAATCCAACTGCAGTGCTGGTCTCATCCAACTGCAGTGCTGCTCCCATCCAACTGCAGTGCTGGTCCCATCTAACTGCTGTGCTGGTCCCATCTAACTGCAGTGATGGTCCCAGCTAACTGCAGTGCTGGTCACATCCAACTGCAGTTCTGGTGTCATCTAACTGCAGTGCTGGTCCCATCTAACTGCAGTGCTGGTCTCATCCAACAGCAGTGCTGGTCCCAGCTAACTGCAGTGCTGGTCTCATCTAACTGCAGTGCTGGTCCCATCCAACTGCAGGGCTGGTCCCATCTAACTGCAATGTTGGTCCCATCCAACTGCAGTGCGGGTCCCATCCAACTGCAATGTTGGTCCCATCCAACTGCAGTGCTGGTCCCATCCAACTGCAATGTTGGTATCATCCAACTGCAGTGCTGGTCCCATCCCACTGCAGTGCTGGTCTCATCCAACTGCAGTGCTGCTCCCATCCAACTGCAGTGCTGCTCCCATCCCACTGCAGTGCTGCTCCCATCCAACTCCAGTGCTGGTCTCATCTAACTGCAGTGCTGGTCTCATCCAACTGCAGTGCTGGTCTCATCTAACTGCAGTGCTGGTCTCATCAAACTGCAGTGCTGGTCTTACCCAACTGCAGTGCTGGTCCCATCCAACTGCAGTGCTGGTCCCATCCAACTGTACTGCTGGTCGCATCCAACTGCAGTGCTGCTCCCATCCAACTGCAGTGCTGGTCCCATCCAACTGCAGTGCTGGTCCCATCTAACTGCAAATTTGGTCCCATCCAACTGCAGTGCTGGTCCCATCCAACTGCAGTGCTGGTCCCATCCAACTGCAATGTTGGTCCCATCCAACTGCAGTGCTTGTCTCATCCAACACCAGTTCTGGTCCCATCCAACTGCAGTGCTGGTCTCATCTAACTGCTGTGCTGGTCTCATCTAACTGCAGTGCTTGTCCCATCCAACTGCAGTGCTGGTCTCATCTAAATGCAGTTCTGGTCTCATCCCACTGCAGTGCTGGTCTCCTCCAACTGCAGTGCTGGTCCCATCCAACTGCAGTGCTGGTCTCATCCAACTGCAGTGCTGGTCTCATCCAACTGCAGTGCTGGTCCCATCCAACTGCAGTGCTGGTCCCATCGAACTGCAGTGCTGGTCCCATCCAACTGCAGTGCTGGTCTCATCTAACTGCAGTGCTGGTCTCATCCAACTGCAGTGCTGGTCTCATCCAACTGCAGTGCTGGTCACATCCCACTGCAGTACTGTTCCCATCCAACTGCAGTGCTGGTCTCATCCAACTGCAGTGCTGGTCCTATCTAACTGCAGTGCAGGTCCCATCCAACTGCAGTGTTTTTCCTATCTAACTGCAGTGCTGGTCACATCCAACTGCAGTGCTGGTCTCATCCAACTGCAGTGTTGGTCTCATCCCACTGCAGTGCTGGTCCAATCCCACTGCAGTGCTGCTCCCATCCAACTGCAGTGCTGGTCTCATCCCACTGCAGTGATGGTCTCATCCAACTGCAGTGCTGGTCTCATCCAACTGCAGTGCTGGTCCCATCCAACTGCAGTGCTGGCCCCATCCAACTGCAGTGCTGGTCTCATCTAACTGCAGTGCTGGTCTCATCCAACTGCAGTGCTGGTCTCATCCCACTGCAGAGCTGGTCTGATCCAACTGCAGTGCTGGTCTCATCTAACTGCAGTGCTGGTCTCATCCCACTGCAGTGCTGGTCTCATCCAACTGCAGTGCTGGTCTCATCCAACTGCAGTGCTGGTCCCATCCAACTGCAGTGCTGGTCCCATCCAACTGCAGTGCTGGTCCCATTCCACTGCAGTGCTGGTCCAATCCAACTGCAGTGCTGGTCTCATCCAACTGCAGTGCTGGTCCCATCTAACTGCAGTGCTGCTCCCATCCAACTGCAGTGCTGGTCCCATCCAACTGCAGTGCTGGTCTCATCCAATTGAAGTGCTGGTCCCATCCAACTGCAGTGCTGGTCCCAATCCAACTGCAGTGCTGGTCTCATCCAACTGCAGTGCTGGTCTCATCCAACTGAAGTGCTGGTCCCATCCAACTGCAGTGCTGGTCCCATCAAACTGCAGTGCTGGTCCCATCTAACTGCAGTGCTGGTCCCATCCCACTGCAGTGCTGGTCCCATCCAACTGCAGTGCTGGTCTCATCCAACTGAAGTGCTGGTCCCATCCAACTGCAGTGCTGGTATCATCCAACTGTAGTGCTGGTCCCATCTAACTGCAGTGCTGGTCCCATCCAACTGAAGTTCTGGTCCCATCCAACTGCAGTGATGGTCCCAGCTAACTGCAGTGCTGGTCACATCCAACTGCAGTTCTGGTGTCATCTAACTGCAGTGCTTGTCCCATCTAACTGCAGTGCTGGTCTCATCCAACAGCAGTGCTGGTCCCAGCTAACTGCAGTGCTGGTCTCATCTAACTGCAGTGCTGGTCCCATCCAACTGCAGGGCTGGTCCCATCTAACTGCAATGTTGGTCCCATCCAACTGCAGTGCGGGTCCCATCCAACTGCAATGTTGGTCCCATCCAACTGCAGTGCTGGTCCCATCCAACTGCAATGTTGGTATCATCCAACTGCAGTGCTGGTCCCATCCCACTGCAGTGCTGGTCTCATCCAACTGCAGTGCTGCTCCCATCCAACTGCAGTGCTGCTCCCATCCCACTGCAGTGCTGCTCCCATCCAACTCCAGTGCTGGTCTCATCTAACTGCAGTGCTGGTCTCATCCAACTGCAGTGCTGGTCTCACCTAACTGCAGTGCTGGTCTCATCAAACTGCAGTGCTGGTCTTACCCAACTGCAGTGCTGGTCCCATCCAACTGCAGTGCTGGTCCCATCCAACTGTACTGCTGGTCGCATCCAACTGCAGTGCTGCTCCCATCCAACTGCAGTGCTGGTCCCATCCAACTGCAGTGCTGGTCCCATCTAACTGCAAATTTGGTCCCATCCAACTGCAGTGCTGGTCCCATCCAACTGCAGTGCTGGTCCCATCCAACTGCAATGTTGGTCCCATCCAACTGCAGTGCTTGTCTCATCCAACACCAGTTCTGGTCCCATCCAACTGCAGTGCTGGTCTCATCTAACTGCTGTGCTGGTCTCATCTAACTGCAGTGCTTGTCCCATCCAACTGCAGTGCTGGTCTCATCTAACTGCAGTTCTGGTCTCATCCCACTGCAGTGCTGGTCTCCTCCAACTGCAGTGCTGGTCCCATCCAACTGCAGTGCTGGTCTCATCCCACTGCAGTGCTGGTCTCATCCAACTGCAGTGCTGGTCTCATCCAACTGCAGTGCTGGTCCCATCCAACTGCAGTGCTGGTCCCATCCAACTGCAGTGCTGGTCCCATTCCACTGCAGTGCTGGTCCAATCCAACTGCAGTGCTGGTCTCATCCAACTGCAGTGCTGGTCCCATCTAACTGCAGTGCTGCTCCCATCCAACTGCAGTGCTGGTCCCATCCAACTGCAGTGCTGGTCTCATCCAATTGAAGTGCTGGTCCCATCCAACTGCAGTGCTGGTCCCAATCCAACTGCAGTGCTGGTCTCATCCAACTGCAGTGCTGGTCTCATCCAACTGAAGTGCTGGTCCCATCCAACTGCAGTGCTGGTCCCATCAAACTGCAGTGCTGGTCCCATCTAACTGCAGTGCTGGTCCCATCCCACTGCAGTGCTGGTCCCATCCAACTGCAGTGCTGGTCTCATCCAACTGAAGTGCTGGTCCCATCCAACTGCAGTGCTGGTATCATCCAACTGTAGTGCTGGTCCCATCTAACTGCAGTGCTGGTCCCATCCAACTGAAGTTCTGGTCCCATCCAACTGCAGTGATGGTCCCAGCTAACTGCAGTGCTGGTCACATCCAACTGCAGTTCTGGTGTCATCTAACTGCAGTGCTTGTCCCATCTAACTGCAGTGCTGGTCTCATCCAACAGCAGTGCTGGTCCCAGCTAACTGCAGTGCTGGTCTCATCTAACTGCAGTGCTGGTCCCATCCAACTGCAGGGCTGGTCCCATCTAACTGCAATGTTGGTCCCATCCAACTGCAGTGCGGGTCCCATCCAACTGCAATGTTGGTCCCATCCAACTGCAGTGCTGGTCCCATCCAACTGCAATGTTGGTATCATCCAACTGCAGTGCTGGTCCCATCCCACTGCAGTGCTGGTCTCATCCAACTGCAGTGCTGCTCCCATCCAACTGCAGTGCTGCTCCCATCCCACTGCAGTGCTGCTCCCATCCAACTCCAGTGCTGGTCTCATCTAACTGCAGTGCTGGTCTCATCCAACTGCAGTGCTGGTCTCACCTAACTGCAGTGCTGGTCTCATCAAACTGCAGTGCTGGTCTTACCCAACTGCAGTGCTGGTCCCATCCAACTGCAGTGCTGGTCCCATCCAACTGTACTGCTGGTCGCATCCAACTGCAGTGCTGCTCCCATCCAACTGCAGTGCTGGTCCCATCCAACTGCAGTGCTGGTCCCATCTAACTGCAAATTTGGTCCCATCCAACTGCAGTGCTGGTCCCATCCAACTGCAGTGCTGGTCCCATCCAACTGCAATGTTGGTCCCATCCAACTGCAGTGCTTGTCTCATCCAACACCAGTTCTGGTCCCATCCAACTGCAGTGCTGGTCTCATCTAACTGCTGTGCTGGTCTCATCTAACTGCAGTGCTTGTCCCATCCAACTGCAGTGCTGGTCTCATCTAACTGCAGTTCTGGTCTCATCCCACTGCAGTGCTGGTCTCCTCCAACTGCAGTGCTGGTCCCATCCAACTGCAGTGCTGGTCTCATCCAACTGCAGTGCTGGTCTCATCCAACTGCAGTGCTGGTCCCATCCAACTGCAGTGCTGGTCCCATCGAACTGCAGTGCTGGTCCCATCCAACTGCAGTGCTGGTCTCATCTAACTGCAGTGCTGGTCTCATCCAACTGCAGTGCTGGTCCCATCCAACTGCAGTGCTGGTCACATCCCACTGCAGTACTGTTCCCATCCAACTGCAGTGCTGGTCTCATCCAACTGCAGTGCTGGTCCTATCTAACTGCAGTGCAGGTCCCATCCAACTGCAGTGTTGGTCCTATCTAACTGCAGTGCTGGTCACATCCAACTGCAGTGCTGGTCTCATCCAACTGCAGTGTTGGTCTCATCCCACTGCAGTGCTGGTCCCATCCCACTGCAGTGCTGCTCCCATCCAACTGCAGTGCTGGTCTCATCCCACTGCAGTGCTGGTCTCATCCAACTGCAGTGCTGGTCTCATCCAACTGCAGTGCTGGTCCCATCCAACTGCAGTGCTGGCCCCATCCAACTGCAGTGCTGGTCTCATCTAACTGCAGTGCTGGTCTCATCCAACTGCAGTGCTGGTCTCATCCCACTGCAGAGCTGGTCTGATCCAACTGCAGTGCTGGTCTCATCTAACTGCAGTGCTGGTCTCATCCCACTGCAGTGCTGGTCTCATCCAACTGCAGTGCTGGTCTCATCCAACTGCAGTGCTGGTCCCATCCAACTGCAGTGCTGGTCCCATCCAACTGCAGTGCTGGTCCCATTCCACTGCAGTGCTGGTCCAATCCAACTGCAGTGCTGGTCTCATCCAACTGCAGTGCTGGTCCCATCTAACTGCAGTGCTGCTCCCATCCAACTGCAGTGCTGGTCCCATCCAACTGCAGTGCTGGTCTCATCCAACTGCAGTGCTGGTCACATCCCACTGCAGTACTGTTCCCATCCAACTGCAGTGCTGGTCTCATCCAACTGCAGTGCTGGTCTCATCCCACTGCAGTGCTGGTCTCATCCAACTGCAGAGCTGGTCTCATCCAACTGCAGTGCTGGTCCCATCCAACTGCAGTGCTGGTCCCATCCAACTGCAGTGCTGGTCCCATTCCACTGCAGTGCTGGTCCAATCCAACTGCAGTGCTGGTCTCATCCAACTGCAGTGCTGGTCCCATCTAACTGCAGTGCTGCTCCCATCCAACTGCAGTGCTGGTCCCATCCAACTGCAGTGCTGGTCTCATCCAACTGCAGTGCTGGTCACATCCCACTGCAGTGCTGGTCCCATCCAACTGCAGTGCTGGTCCCATTCCACTGCAGTGCTGGTCCAATCCAACTGCAGTGCTGGTCTCATCCAACTGCAGTGCTGGTCCCATCTAACTGCAGTGCTGCTCCCATCCAACTGCAGTGCTGGTCCCATCCAACTGCAGTGCTGGTCCCATCTAACTGCTGTGCTGGTCCCATCTAACTGCAGTGATGGTCCCAGCTAACTGCAGTGCTGGTCACATCCAACTGCAGTTCTGGTGTCATCTAACTGCAGTGCTGGTCCCATCTAACTGCAGTGCTGGTCTCATCCAACAGCAGTGCTGGTCCCAGCTAACTGCAGTGCTGGTCTCATCTAACTGCAGTGCTGGTCCCATCCAACTGCAGGGCTGGTCCCATCTAACTGCAATGTTGGTCCCATCCAACTGCAGTGCGGGTCCCATCCAACTGCAATGTTGGTCCCATCCAACTGCAGTGCTGGTCCCATCCAACTGCAATGTTGGTATCATCCAACTGCAGTGCTGGTCCCATCCCACTGCAGTGCTGGTCTCATCCAACTGCAGTGCTGCTCCCATCCAACTGCAGTGCTGCTCCCATCCCACTGCAGTGCTGCTCCCATCCAACTCCAGTGCTGGTCTCATCTAACTGCAGTGCTGGTCTCATCCAACTGCAGTGCTGGTCTCATCTAACTGCAGTGCTGGTCTCATCAAACTGCAGTGCTGGTCTTACCCAACTGCAGTGCTGGTCCCATCCAACTGCAGTGCTGGTCCCATCCAACTGTACTGCTGGTCGCATCCAACTGCAGTGCTGCTCCCATCCAACTGCAGTGCTGGTCCCATCCAACTGCAGTGCTGGTCCCATCTAACTGCAAATTTGGTCCCGTCCAACTGCAGTGCTGGTCCCATCCAACTGCAGTGCTGGTCCCATCCAACTGCAATGTTGGTCCCATCCAACTGCAGTGCTTGTCTCATCCAACACCAGTTCTGGTCCCATCCAACTGCAGTGCTGGTCTCATCTAACTGCTGTGCTGGTCTCATCTAACTGCAGTGCTTGTCCCATCCAACTGCAGTGCTGGTCTCATCTAACTGCAGTTCTGGTCTCATCCCACTGCAGTGCTGGTCTCCTCCAACTGCAGTGCTGGTCCCATCCAACTGCAGTGCTGGTCTCATCCAACTGCAGTGCTGGTCTCATCCAACTGCAGTGCTGGTCCCATCCAACTGCAGTGCTGGTCCCATCGAACTGCAGTGCTGGTCCCATCCAACTGCAGTGCTGGTCTCATCTAACTGCAGTGCTGGTCTCATCCAACTGCAGTGCTGGTCTCATCCAACTGCAGTGCTGGTCACATCCCACTGCAGTACTGTTCCCATCCAACTAGAGTGCTGGTCTCATCCAACTGCAGTGCTGGTCCTATCTAACTGCAGTGCAGGTCCCATCCAACTGCAGTGTTGGTCCTATCTAACTGCAGTGCTGGTCACATCCAACTGCAGTGCTGGTCTCATCCAACTGCAGTGTTGGTCTCATCCCACTGCAGTGCTGGTCCCATCCCACTGCAGTGCTGCTCCCAACCAACTGCAGTGCTGGTCTCATCCCACTGCAGTGCTGGTCTCATCCAACTGCAGTGCTGGTCTCATCCAACTGCAGTGCTGGTCCCATCCAACTGCAGTGCTGGCCCCATCCAACTGCAGTGCTGGTCTCATCTAACTGCAGTGCTGGTCTCATCCAACTGCAGTGCTGGTCTCATCCCACTGCAGAGCTGGTCTGATCCAACTGCAGTGCTGGTCTCATCTAACTGCAGTGCTGGTCTCATCCCACTGCAGTGCTGGTCTCATCCAACTGCAGTGCTGGTCTCATCCAACTGCAGTGCTGGTCCCATCCAACTGCAGTGCTGGTCCCATCCAACTGCAGTGCTGGTCCCATTCCACTGCAGTGCTGGTCCAATCCAACTGCAGTGCTGGTCTCATCCAACTGCAGTGCTGGTCCCATCTAACTGCAGTGCTGCTCCCATCCAACTGCAGTGCTGGTCCCATCCAACTGCAGTGCTGGTCTCATCCAACTGCAGTGCTGGTCACATCCCACTGCAGTACTGTTCCCATCCAACTGCAGTGCTGGTCTCATCCAACTGCAGTGCTGGTCTCATCCCACTGCAGTGCTGGTCTCATCCAACTGCAGAGCTGGTCTCATCCAACTGCAGTGCTGGTCCCATCCAACTGCAGTGCTGGTCCCATCCAACTGCAGTGCTGGTCCCATTCCACTGCAGTGCTGGTCCAATCCAACTTCAGTGCTGGTCTCATCCAACTGCAGTGCTGGTCCCATCTAACTGCAGTGCTGCTCCGATCCAACTGCAGTGCTGGTCCCATCCAACTGCAGTGCTGGTCTCATCCAACTGCAGTGCTGGTCACATCCCACTGCAGTACTGTTCCCATCCAACTGCAGTTCTGGTCTCATCCCACTGCAGTGCTGGTCTCCTCCAACTGCAGTGCTGGTCCCATCCAACTGCAGTGCTGGTCTCATCCAACTGCAGTGCTGGTCTCATCCAACTGCAGTGCTGGTCCCATCCAACTGCAGTGCTGGTCCCATCGAACTGCAGTGCTGGTCCCATCCAACTGCAGTGCTGGTCTCATCTAACTGCAGTGCTGGTCTCATCCAACTGCAGTGCTGGTCTCATCCAACTGCAGTGCTGGTCACATCCCACTGCAGTACTGTTCCCATCCAACTGCAGTGCTGGTCTCATCCAACTGCAGTGCTGGTCCTATCTAACTGCAGTGCAGGTCCCATCCAACTGCAGTGTTGGTCCTATCTAACTGCAGTGCTGGTCACATCCAACTGCAGTGCTGGTCTCATCCAACTGCAGTGTTGGTCTCATCCCACTGCAGTGCTGGTCCCATCCCACTGCAGTGCTGCTCCCATCCAACTGCAGTGCTGGTCTCATCCCACTGCAGTGCTGGTCTCATCCAACTGCAGTGCTGGTCTCATCCAACTGCAGTGCTGGTCCCATCCAACTGCAGTGCTGGCCCCATCCAACTGCAGTGCTGGCCCCATCTAACTGCAGTGCTGGTCTCATCCAACTGCAGTGCTGGTCTCATCCCACTGCAGAGCTGGTCTGATCCAACTGCAGTGCTGGTCTCATCTAACTGCAGTGCTGGTCTCATCCCACTGCAGTGCTGGTCTCATCCAACTGCAGTGCTGGTCTCATCCAACTGCAGTGCTGGTCCCATCCAACTGCAGTGCTGGTCCCATCCAACTGCAGTGCTGGTCCCATTCCACTGCAGTGCTGGTCCAATCCAACTACAGTGCTGGTCTCATCCAACTGCAGTGCTGGTCCCATCTAACTGCAGTGCTGCTCCCATCCAACTGCAGTGCTGGTCCCATCCAACTGCAGTGCTGGTCTCATCCAACTGCAGTGCTGGTCACATCCCACTGCAGTACTGTTCCCATCCAACTGCAGTGCTGGTCTCATCCAACTGCAGTGCTGGTCTCATCCCACTGCAGTGCTGGTCTCATCCAACTGCAGAGCTGGTCTCATCCAACTGCAGTGCTGGTCCCATCCAACTGCAGTGCTGGTCCCATCCAACTGCAGTGCTGGTCCCATTCCACTGCAGTGCTGGTCCAATCCAACTGCAGTGCTGGTCTCATCCAACTGCAGTGCTGGTCCCATCTAACTGCAGTGCTGCTCCGATCCAACTGCAGTGCTGGTCCCATCCAACTGCAGTGCTGGTCTCATCCAACTGCAGTGCTGGTCACATCCCACTGCAGTACTGTTCCCATCCAACTGCAGTGCTGGTCTCATCCAACTGCAGTGCTGGTCCTATCTAACTGCAGTGCAGGTCCCATCCAACTGCAGTGTTGGTCCTATCTAACTGCAGTGCTGGTCACATCCAACTGCAGTGCTGGTCTCATCCAACTGCAGTGTTGGTCTCATCCCACTGCAGTGCTGGTCCCATCCCACTGCAGTGCTGCTCCCATCCAACTGCAGTGCTGGTCTCATCCCACTGCAGTGCTGGTCTCATCCAACTGCAGTGCTGGTCTCATCCAACTGCAGTGCTGGTCCCATCCAACTGCAGTGCTGGCCCCATCCAACTGCAGTGCTGGTCTCATCTAACTGCAGTGCTGGTCTCATCCAACTGCAGTGCTGGTCTCATCCCACTGCAGAGCTGGTCTGATCCAACTGCAGTGCTGGTCTCATCTAACTGCAGTGCTTGCCTCATCCCACTGCAGTGCTGGTCTCATCCAACTGCAGTGCTGGTCTCATCCAACTGCAGTGCTGGTCCCATCCAACTGCAGTGCTGGTCCCATTCCACTGCAGTGCTGGTCCAATCCAACTGCAGTGCTGGTCTCATCCAACTGCAGTGCTGCTCCCATCCAACTGCAGTGCTGGTCCCATCTAACTGCTGTGCTGGTCCCATCTAACTGCAGTGATGGTCCCAGCTAACTGCAGTGCTGGTCACATCCAACTGCAGTTCTGGTGTCATCTAACTGCAGTGCTGGTCCCATCTAACTGCAGTGCTGGTCTCATCCAACAGCAGTGCTGGTCCCAGCTAACTGCAGTGCTGGTCTCATCTAACTGCAGTGCTGGTCCCATCCAACTGCAGGGCTGGTCCCATCTAACTGCAATGTTGGTCCCATCCAACTGCAGTGCGGGTCCCATCCAACTGCAATGTTGGTCCCATCCAACTGCAGTGCTGGTCCCATCCAACTGCAATGTTGGTATCATCCAACTGCAGTGCTGGTCCCATCCCACTGCAGTGCTGGTCTCATCCAACTGCAGTGCTGCTCCCATCCAACTGCAGTGCTGCTCCCATCCCACTGCAGTGCTGCTCCCATCCAACTCCAGTGCTGGTCTCATCTAACTGCAGTGCTGGTCTCATCCAACTGCAGTGCTGGTCTCATCTAACTGCAGTGCTGGTCTCATCAAACTGCAGTGCTGGTCTTACCCAACTGCAGTGCTGGTCCCATCCAACTGCAGTGCTGGTCCCATCCAACTGTACTGCTGGTCGCATCCAACTGCAGTGCTGCTCCCATCCAACTGCAGTGCTGGTCCCATCCAACTGCAGTGCTGGTCCCATCTAACTGCAAATTTGGTCCCATCCAACTGCAGTGGTGGTCCCATCCAACTGCAGTGCTGGTCCCATCCAACTGCAATGTTGGTCCCATCCAACGGCAGTGCTTGTCTCATCCAACACCAGTTCTGGTCCCATCCAACTGCAGTGCTGGTCTCATCTAACTGCTGTGCTGGTCTCATCTAACTGCAGTGCTTGTCCCATCCAACTGCAGTGCTGGTCTCATCTAACTGCAGTTCTGGTCTCATCCCACTGCAGTGCTGGTCTCCTCCAACTGCAGTGCTGGTCCCATCCAACTGCAGTGCTGGTCTCATCCAACTGCAGTGCTGGTCTCATCCAACTGCAGTGCTGGTCCCATCCAACTGCAGTGCTGGTCCCATCGAACTGCAGTGCTGGTCCCATCCAACTGCAGTGCTGGTCTCATCTAACTGCAGTGCTGGTCTCATCCAACACCAGTTCTGGTCCCATCCAACTGCAGTGCTGGTCACATCCCACTGCAGTACTGTTCCCATCCAACTGCAGTGCTGGTCTCATCCAACTGCAGTGCTGGTCCTATCTAACTGCAGTGCAGGTCCCATCCAACTGCAGTGTTGGTCCTATCTAACTGCAGTGCTGGTCACATCCAACTGCAGTGCTGGTCTCATCCAACTGCAGTGTTGGTCTCATCCCACTGCAGTGCTGGTCCAATCCCACTGCAGTGCTGCTCCCATCCAACTGCAGTGCTGGTCTCATCCCACTGCAGTGCTGGTCTCATCCAACTGCAGTGCTGGTCTCATCCAACTGCAGTGCTGGTCCCATCCAACTGCAGTGCTGGCCCCATCCAACTGCAGTGCTGGTCTCATCTAACTGCAGTGCTGGTCTCATCCAACTGCAGTGCTGGTCTCATCCCACTGCAGAGCTGGTCTGATCCAACGGCAGTGCTGGTCTCATCCAACTGCAGTGCTGGTCTCATCCCACTGCAGTGCTGGTCTCATCCAACTGCAGTGCTGGTCTCATCCAACTGCAGTGCTGGTCCCATCCAACTGCAGTGCTGGTCCCATCCAACTGCAGTGCTGGTCCCATTCCACTGCAGTGCTGGTCCAATCCAACTGCAGTGCTGGTCTCATCCAACTGCAGTGCTGGTCCCATCTAACTGCAGTGCTGCTCCCATCCAACTGCAGTGCTGGTCCCATCCAACTGCAGTGCTGGTCTCATCCAATTGAAGTGCTGGTCACATCCAACTGCAGTGCTGGTCCCAATCCAACTGCAGTGCTGGTCTCATCCAACTGCAGTGCTGGTCTCATCCAACTGAAGTGCTGGTCCCATCCAACTGCAGTGCTGGTCCCATCCTACTGCAGTGCTGGTCCCATCTAACTGCAGTGCTGGTCCCATCCCACTGCAGTGCTGGTCCCATCCAACTGCAGTGCTGGTCTCATCCAACTGAAGTGCTGGTCCCATCCAACTGCAGTGCTGGTATCATCCAACTGTAGTGCTGGTCCCATCTAACTGCAGTGCTGGTCCCATCCAACTGAAGTTCTGGTCCCATCCAACTGCAGTGCTGGTCCCATCCAACTACAGTGCAGGTCTCATCTAACTGCAGTGCTGGTCTCATCCCACTGCAGTGCTGGTCTCCTCCAACTGCAGTGCTGGTCCCATCCAACTGCAGTGCTGGTCTCATCCAACTGCAGTGCTGGTCTCATCCAACTGCAGTGCTGGTCCCATCCAACTGCAGTGCTGGTCCCATCGAACTGCAGTGCTGGTCCCATCCAACTGCAGTGCTGGTCTCATCTAACTGCAGTGCTGGTCTCATCCAACTTCAGTGCTGGTCTCATCCAAGTGCAGTGCTGGTCTAATCCAACTGCAGTGCTGGTCCCATCCAACTGCAGTGCTGGTCTCATCCAACTGTAGTGCTGGTCCCATCTAACTGCAGTGCTGCTCCCATCCAACTGAAGTTCTGGTCCCATCCAACTGCAGTGCTGGTCCCATCCAACTGCAGTGCTGGTTTCATCTAACTGCAGTGCTGGTCCCATCCAACTGCAGTGCTGGTCCCATCCAACTGCAGTGCTGGTCTCATCCAACTGAAGTGCTGGTCCCATCCAACCGCAGTGCTGGTCCCATCCAACTGCAGTGCTGGTCCCATCTAACTGCAGTGCTGGTCCCATCCCACTGCAGTGCTGGTCCCATCCAACTGCAGTGCTGGTCTCATCCAACTGACGTGCTGCTCCCATCCAACTGCAGTGCTGGTCTCATCCAACTGCAGTGCTGGTCCCATCCAACTGCAGTGCTGGTCCCATCCAACTGCAATGCTGGTCTCATCCAACTGAAGTGCTGATCCCATCCAACTGCAGTGCTGGTCCCATCCCACTGCAGTGCTGGTCCCATCTAACTGCAGTGCTGATCCCATCTAACTGCAGTGCTGGTCACATCCAACTGCAGTGCTGGTCACATCCAACTACAGTGCTGGTCCCATCTAACTGCAGTGATGGTCCCATCTAACTGCAGTGCTGGTCACATCCAACTGCAGTGCTGGTCACATCCAACTACAGTGCTGGTCCCATCTAACTGCAGTGCTGCTCCCATCTAACTGCAGTGCTGGTCACATCCAACTGCAGTGCTGGTCACATCCAACTGCAGTGCTTGTCCCATCCCACTGCAGTGCTGCTCCCCTCCAGCTGCAGTGCTGGTCCCATCCCACTGCAGTGCTGGTCTTATCCAACTGCAGTGCTGGTCGTATCCAACTGCAGTGCTGGTCCCATCTAACTGCAGTGCTGGTCACTTCTAACAGCAGTGCTGGTCACATCCAACTGCAATGCTGGTCACATCCAACTGCAATGCTGGTCACATCCAACAGCAGTGCTGGTCGTATCCAACTGCAGTGCTGGTCCCATCCAACTGCAGTGCTGGTCACATCCAACTACAGTGCTGGTCACATCCAACTGCAGTGCTGGTCACATCCAACTGCAGTGCTGGTCCCATCTAACTGCAGTGCTGGTCACTTCCAACTGCAGTGCTGGTCACATCTAACAGCAGTGCTGGTCTTATGCAACTGCAGTGCTGGTCCCATGCAACTGCAGTGCTGGTCCCATCCCACTGCAGTGCTGCTCCCATCCAACTGCAATGCTGGTCCCATCCCACTGCAGTGCTGGTCCCATCCAACTGAAGTTCTGGTCCCATCCAACTGCAGTGCTGGTCTCATCTAACTGCAGTGTTGGTACCATCCAACTGCAGTGCTGTTCCCATCCAACTGCAGTGCTGGTCACATCCAACTGCAGTGCTGGTCTCATCCAACTGAAGTGCTGGTCCCATCCAACTGCAGTGCTGGTCTCATCCAACTGCAGTGCTGGTCCCATCCAACTGCAGTGCTGGTCCCATCCAACTGCAATGCTGGTCTCATCCAACTGACGTGCTGCTCCCATCCAACTGCAGTGCTGGTCTCATCCAACTGCAGTGCTGGTCCCATCCAACTGCAGTGCTGGTCCCATCCAACTGCAATGCTGGTCTCATCCAACTGAAGTGCTGATCCCATCCAACTGCAGTGCTGGTCCCATCCCACTGCAGTGCTGGTCCCATCTAACTGCAGTGCTGATCCCATCTAACTGCAGTGCTGGTCACATCCAACTGCAGTGCTGGTCACATCCAACTACAGTGCTGGTCCCATCTAACTGCAGTGATGGTCCCATCTAACTGCAGTGCTGGTCACATCCAACTGCAGTGCTGGTCACATCCAACTACAGTGCTGGTCCCATCTAACTGCAGTGCTGCTCCCATCTAACTGCAGTGCTGGTCACATCCAACTGCAGTGCTGGTCACATCCAACTGCAGTGCTTGTCCCATCCCACTGCAGTGCTGCTCCCCTCCAGCTGCAGTGCTGGTCCCATCCCACTGCAGTGCTGGTCTTATCCAACTGCAGTGCTGGTCGTATCCAACTGCAGTGCTGGTCCCATCTAACTGCAGTGCTGGTCACTTCTAACAGCAGTGCTGGTCACATCCAACTGCAATGCTGGTCACATCCAACTGCAATGCTGGTCACATCCAACAGCAGTGCTGGTCGTATCCAACTGCAGTGCTGGTCCCATCCAACTGCAGTGCTGGTCACATCCAACTACAGTGCTGGTCACATCCAACTGCAGTGCTGGTCACATCCAACTGCAGTGCTGGTCCCATCTAACTGCAGTGCTGGTCACTTCCAACTGCAGTGCTGGTCACATCTAACAGCAGTGCTGGTCTTATGCAACTGCAGTGCTGGTCCCATGCAACTGCAGTGCTGGTCCCATCCCACTGCAGTGCTGCTCCCATCCAACTGCAATGCTGGTCCCATCCCACTGCAGTGCTGGTCCCATCCAACTGAAGTTCTGGTCCCATCCAACTGCAGTGCTGGTCTCATCTAACTGCAGTGTTGGTACCATCCAACTGCAGTGCTGTTCCCATCCAACTGCAGTGCTGGTCACATCCAACTGCAGTGCTGGTCTCATCCAACTGAAGTGCTGGTCCCATCCAACTGCAGTGCTGGTCTCATCCAACTGCAGTGCTGGTCCCATCCAACTGCAGTGCTGGTCCCATCCAACTGCAATGCTGGTCTCATCCAACTGAAGTGCTGATCCCATCCAACTGCAGTGCTGGTCCCATCCCACTGCAGTGCTGGTCCCATCTAACTGCAGTGCTGGTCCCATCTAACTGCAGTGCTGGTCACATCCAACTGCAGTGCTGGTCACATCCAACTACAGTGCTGGTCCCATCTAACTGCAGTGCTGGTCCCATCTAACTGCAGTGCTGGTCACATCCAACTGCAGTGCTGGTCACATCCAACTACAGTGCTGGTCCCATCTAACTGCAGTGCTGCTTCCATCTAACTGCAGTGCTGGTCCTATCCAACTGCAGTGCTGGTCACATCCAACTGCAGTGCTGGTCACATCTAACAGCAGTGCTGGTCACATACAACTGCAGTGCTGGTCACTTCCAACTGCAGTGCTGGTCACATCCAACTGCAGTGCTGGTCGTATCCAACTGCAGTGCTGGTCCCATCTAACTGCAGTGCTGGTCACTTCTAACAGCAGTGCTGGTCACATCCAACTGCAATGCTGGTCACATCCAACTGCTATGCTGGTCACATCCAACAGCAGTGCTGGTCGTATCCAACTGCAGTGCTGGTCCCATCCAACTGCAGTGCTGGTCACATCCAACTACGGTGCTGGTCACATCCAACTGCAGTGCTTGTCACATCCAACTGCAGCGCTGGTCCCATCCAACTCCAGTGCTGGTCACATCCAACTGCAGTGCTGGTGTCATCTAACAGCAGTGCTGGTCTTATGCAACTGCAGTGCTGGTCCCATTCAACTGCAGTGCTGGTCCCATCCCACTGCCGTGCTGCTCCCATCCAACTGCAGTGCTGGTCCCATCCCACTGCAGTGCTGGTCTCATCCAACTGCAGTGCTGGTCCCATCCAACTGCAGTGCTGGTCTCTTCCAACTGCAGTGATGGTCCCATCTAACTGCAGTGAAGATCCCATCTAACTGCAGTGATGGTCCCAGCTAACTGCAGTGCTGCTCCCATCCAACTGCAGTTCTGGTCCCATCTAACTGCAGTGCTGGTCACATCCAACTGCAGTTCTGGTGTCATCTAACTGCAGTGCTGGACTCATCTAACTGCAGTGATGGTCCCATCTAACTGCAGTGCTGGTCTCATAAAAATGCAGTGCTGCTCCCATCCAACTGCAGTGCTGGTCCCATCTAACTGCTGTGCTGGTCCCATCTAACTGCAGTGCTGCTCCCATCCAACTGCAGTTCTGCTGTCATCTAACTGCAGTGCTGGTCACATCTAACTGCAGTGCTGCTCCAATCCAACTGCAGTTCTGGTGTCATCTAACTGCAGTGCTGGTCCCATCTAACTGCAGTGCTGGTCACATCCAACTGCAGTTCTGGTGTCATCTAACTGCAGTGCTGGTCCCATCTAACTGCAGTAATGGTCCCATCTAACTGCAGTGCTGGTCTCATCCAACAGCAGTGCTGGTCCCAGCTAACTGCAGTGCTCGTCTCATCTAACTGCAGTGCTGGTCCCATCCAACTGCAGGGCTGGTCCCATCCAACTGCAATGTTGGTCCTATCCAACTGCAGTGCTGGTCCCATCCAACTGCAGTGCTGCTCCCATCCAACTGCAGTGTTGGTCCCATCTAACTGCAGTGCTGGTCACATCCAACTGCAGTTCTGGTCTCATCTAACTGCAGTGCTGCTCCCATCCAACTGCAGTGTTGGTCCCATCTAACTGCAGTGCTGATCCCATCCAACATCAGTGCTGGTCTCATCCAACTGCAGTGCTGGTCCCATCCCACTGCAGTGCTGGTCTCATCTAACTGCAGTGCTGCTCCCATCCAACTGCAGTGTTGGTCTCATCTAACTGCAGTGCTGCTCCCATCCAACATCAGTGCTGGTCTCATCCAACTGCAGTGCTGGTCCCATCCCACTGCAGTGCTGGTCCCATCCCACTGCAGTGCTGGTCTCATCCAACTGCAGTGCTGCTCCCATCTAACTGCAATGCTGGTCTCATCCAACTCCAGTGCTGGTCCCATCCCACTGCAGTTCTGGTCCCATCCCACCGCAGTGCTGGTCCCATCCAACTGCAGTGCTGGTCCAATCTAACTGCAATGCTGGTCTCTTCCAACTGCAGTGCTGGTCCCATCCAACTGCAGTGCTGGTCCCATCCCACTGCAGTGCTGCTCCCATCCAACTGCAGTGCTGGTCTCATCCAACTGCAGTGCTGGTCCCATCCCACTGCAGTTCTGGTGTCATCTAACTGCAGTGCTGGTCCCATCTAACTGCAGTAATGGTCCCAGCTAACTGCAGTGCTGGTCACATCCAACTGCAGTTCTGGTCTCATCTAACTGCAGTGCTGCTCCCATCCAACTGCAGTGTTGGTCCCATCTAACTGCAGTGCTGCTCCCATCCCACTGCAGTGCTGGTCTCATCCAACTGCAGTGCTGGTCCCATCCCACTGCAGTGCTGGTCTCATCTAACTGCAGTGCTGCTCCCATCCAACTGCAGTGTTGGTCCCATCTAACTGCAGTGCTGCTCCCATCCAACATCAGTGCAGGTCTCATCCAACTGCAGTGCTGGTCCCATCCAACTGCAGTGCTGGTCTCATCCAACTGCAGTGCTGCTCCCATCTAACTGCAATGCTGGTCTCATCCAACTGCAGTGCTGGTCCCATCCCACTGCAGTTCTGGTCCCATCCCACTGCAGTGCTGCTCCCATCCAACTGCAGTGTTGGTCCCATCTAACTGCAGTGCTGGTCACATCCAACTTCAGTTCTGGTCTCATCTAACTGCAGTGCTGCTCCCATCCAACTGCAGTGTTGGTCCCATCTAACTGCAGTGCTGCTCCCATCCAACATCAGTGCTGGTCTCATCCAACTGCAGTGCTGGTCCCATCCCACTGCAGTGCTGGTCTCATCTAACTGCAGTGCTGCTCCCATCCAACTGCAGTGTTGGCCCCATCTAACTGCAGTGCTGCTCCCATCCAACATCAGTGCTGGTCTCATCCAACTGCAGTGCTGGTCCCATCCCACTGCAGTGCTGGTCCCATCCAACTGCAGTGCTGGTCTCATCCAACTGCAGTGCTGCTCCCATCTAACTGCAATGCTGGTCTCATCCAACTGCTGTGCTGGTCCCATCCCACTGCAGTTCTGGTCCCATCCCACTGCAGTGCTGGTCCCATCCAACTGCAGTGCTGGTCCAATCTAACTGCAATGCTGGTCTCATCCAACTGCAGTGCTGGTCCCATCCAACTGCAGTGCTGGTCCCATCCCACTGCAGTGCTGGTCCCATCCAACTGCAGTGCTGGTCCAATCTAACTGCAATGCTGGTCTCATCCAACTGCAGTGCTGGTCCCATCTAACTGCAGTGCTGTTCTCATCCAACTGCAGTGCTGGTCCCATCCCACTGCAGTGCTGGTCCCATCTAACTGCAGTGCTGATCCCATCTAACTGCAGTGCTGGTCACATCCAACTGCAGTGCTGGTCACATCCAACTACAGTGCTGGTCCCATCTAACTGCAGTGATGGTCCCATCTAACTGCAGTGCTGGTCACATCCAACTGCAGTGCTGGTCACATCCAACTACAGTGCTGGTCCCATCTAACTGCAGTGCTGCTCCCATCTAACTGCAGTGCTGGTCACATCCAACTGCAGTGCTGGTCACATCCAACTGCAGTGCTTGTCCCATCCCACTGCAGTGCTGCTCCCCTCCAGCTGCAGTGCTGGTCCCATCCCACTGCAGTGCTGGTCTTATCCAACTGCAGTGCTGGTCGTATCCAACTGCAGTGCTGGTCCCATCTAACTGCAGTGCTGGTCACTTCTAACAGCAGTGCTGGTCACATCCAACTGCAATGCTGGTCACATCCAACTGCAATGCTGGTCACATCCAACAGCAGTGCTGGTCGTATCCAACTGCAGTGCTGGTCCCATCCAACTGCAGTGCTGGTCACATCCAACTACAGTGCTGGTCACATCCAACTGCAGTGCTGGTCACATCCAACTGCAGTGCTGGTCCCATCTAACTGCAGTGCTGGTCACTTCCAACTGCAGTGCTGGTCACATCTAACAGCAGTGCTGGTCTTATGCAACTGCAGTGCTGGTCCCATGCAACTGCAGTGCTGGTCCCATCCCACTGCAGTGCTGCTCCCATCCAACTGCAATGCTGGTCCCATCCCACTGCAGTGCTGGTCCCATCCAACTGAAGTTCTGGTCCCATCCAACTGCAGTGCTGGTCTCATCCAACTGAAGTGCTGGTCCCATCCAACTGCAGTGCTGGTCTCATCCAACTGCAGTGCTGCTCCCATCCAACTGCAGTGCTGGTCCCATCCAACTGCAATGCTGGTCTCATCCAACTGAAGTGCTGATCCCATCCAACTGCAGTGCTGGTCCCATCCCACTGCAGTGCTGGTCCCATCTAACTGCAGTGCTGGTCCCATCTAACTGCAGTGCTGGTCACATCCAACTGCAGTGCTGGTCACATCCAACTACAGTGCTGGTCCCATCTAACTGCAGTGCTGGTCCCATCTAACTGCAGTGCTGGTCACATCCAACTGCAGTGCTGGTCACATCCAACTACAGTGCTGGTCCCATCTAACTGCAGTGCTGCTTCCATCTAACTGCAGTGCTGGTCCTATCCAACTGCAGTGCTGGTCACATCCAACTGCAGTGCTGGTCACATCTAACAGCAGTGCTGGTCACATACAACTGCAGTGCTGGTCACTTCCAACTGCAGTGCTGGTCACATCCAACTGCAGTGCTGGTCGTATCCAACTGCAGTGCTGGTCCCATCTAACTGCAGTGCTGGTCACTTCTAACAGCAGTGCTGGTCACATCCAACTGCAATGCTGGTCACATCCAACTGCTATGCTGGTCACATCCAACAGCAGTGCTGGTCGTATCCAACTGCAGTGCTGGTCCCATCCAACTGCAGTGCTGGTCACATCCAACTACGGTGCTGGTCACATCCAACTGCAGTGCTTGTCACATCCAACTGCAGTGCTGGTCCCATCCAACTCCAGTGCTGGTCACATCCAACTGCAGTGCTGGTGTCATCTAACAGCAGTGCTGGTCTTATGCAACTGCAGTGCTGGTCCCATTCAACTGCAGTGCTGGTCCCATCCCACTGCCGTGCTGCTCCCATCCAACTGCAGTGCTGGTCCCATCCCACTGCAGTGCTGGTCTCATCCAACTGCAGTGCTGGTCCCATCCAACTGCAGTGCTGGTCTCTTCCAACTGCAGTGATGGTCCCATCTAACTGCAGTGAAGATCCCATCTAACTGCAGTGATGGTCCCAGCTAACTGCAGTGCTGCTCCCATCCAACTGCAGTTCTGGTCCCATCTAACTGCAGTGCTGGTCACATCCAACTGCAGTTCTGGTGTCATCTAACTGCAGTGCTGGACTCATCCAACAGCAGTGCTGGTCCCAGCTAACTGCAGTGCTCGTCTCATCTAACTGCAGTGCTGGTCCCATCCAACTGCAGGGCTGGTCCCATCCAACTGCAATGTTGGTCCTATCCAACTGCAGTGCTGGTCCCATCCAACTGCAGTGCTGGTCACATCTAACAGCAGTGCTGGTCTTATGCAACTGCAGTGCTGGTCCCATGCAACTGCAGTGCTGGTCCCATCCCACTGCAGTGCTGCTCCCATCCAACTGCAGGGCTGGTCCCATCCCACTGCAGTGCTGGTCCCATCCAACTGCAGTGCTGGTCTCATCCAACTGCAGTGCTGCTCCCATCTAACTGCAATGCTGGTCTCATCCAACTGCTGTGCTGGTCCCATCCCACTGCAGTTCTGGTCCCATCCCACTGCAGTGCTGGTCCCATCCATCTGCAGTGCTGGTCCAATCTAACTGCAATGCTGGTCTCATCCAACTGCAGTGCTGGTCCCATCCAACTGCAGTGCTGGTCCCATCCCACTGCAGTGCTGGTCCCATCCAACTGCAGTGCTGGTCCAATCTAACTGCAATGCTGGTCTCATCCAACTGCAGTGCTGGTCCCATCTAACTGCAGTGCTGTTCTCATCCAACTGCAGTGCTGGTCCCATCCCACTGCAGTGCTGGTCCCATCTAACTGCAGTGCTGATCCCATCTAACTGCAGTGCTGGTCACATCCAACTGCAGTGCTGGTCACATCCAACTACAGTGCTGGTCCCATCTAACTGCAGTGATGGTCCCATCTAACTGCAGTGCTGGTCACATCCAACTGCAGTGCTGGTCACATCCAACTACAGTGCTGGTCCCATCTAACTGCAGTGCTGCTCCCATCTAACTGCAGTGCTGGTCACATCCAACTGCAGTGCTGGTCACATCCAACTGCAGTGCTTGTCCCATCCCACTGCAGTGCTGCTCCCCTCCAGCTGCAGTGCTGGTCCCATCCCACTGCAGTGCTGGTCTTATCCAACTGCAGTGCTGGTCGTATCCAACTGCAGTGCTGGTCCCATCTAACTGCAGTGCTGGTCACTTCTAACAGCAGTGCTGGTCACATCCAACTGCAATGCTGGTCACATCCAACTGCAATGCTGGTCACATCCAACAGCAGTGCTGGTCGTATCCAACTGCAGTGCTGGTCCCATCCAACTGCAGTGCTGGTCACATCCAACTACAGTGCTGGTCACATCCAACTGCAGTGCTGGTCACATCCAACTGCAGTGCTGGTCCCATCTAACTGCAGTGCTGGTCACTTCCAACTGCAGTGCTGGTCACATCTAACAGCAGTGCTGGTCTTATGCAACTGCAGTGCTGGTCCCATGCAACTGCAGTGCTGGTCCCATCCCACTGCAGTGCTGCTCCCATCCAACTGCAATGCTGGTCCCATCCCACTGCAGTGCTGGTCCCATCCAACTGAAGTTCTGGTCCCATCCAACTGCAGTGCTGGTCTCATCTAACTGCAGTGTTGGTACCATCCAACTGCAGTGCTGTTCCCATCCAACTGCAGTGCTGGTCACATCCAACTGCAGTGCTGGTCTCATCCAACTGAAGTGCTGGTCCCATCCAACTGCAGTGCTGGTCTCATCCAACTGCAGTGCTGGTCCCATCCAACTGCAGTGCTGGTCCCATCCAACTGCAATGCTGGTCTCATCCAACTGAAGTGCTGATCCCATCCAACTGCAGTGCTGGTCCCATCCCACTGCAGTGCTGGTCCCATCTAACTGCAGTGCTGGTCCCATCTAACTGCAGTGCTGGTCACATCCAACTGCAGTGCTGGTCACATCCAACTACAGTGCTGGTCCCATCTAACTGCAGTGCTGGTCCCATCTAACTGCAGTGCTGGTCACATCCAACTGCAGTGCTGGTCACATCCAACTACAGTGCTGGTCCCATCTAACTGCAGTGCTGCTTCCATCTAACTGCAGTGCTGGTCCTATCCAACTGCAGTGCTGGTCACATCCAACTGCAGTGCTGGTCACATCTAACAGCAGTGCTGGTCACATACAACTGCAGTGCTGGTCACTTCCAACTGCAGTGCTGGTCACATCCAACTGCAATGCTGGTCGTATCCAACTGCAGTGCTGGTCCCATCTAACTGCAGTGCTGGTCACTTCTAACAGCAGTGCTGGTCACATCCAACTGCAATGCTGGTCACATCCAACTGCTATGCTGGTCACATCCAACAGCAGTGCTGGTCGTATCCAACTGCAGTGCTGGTCCCATCCAACTGCAGTGCTGGTCACATCCAACTACGGTGCTGGTCACATCCAACTGCAGTGCTTGTCACATCCAACTGCAGTGCTGGTCCCATCCAACTCCAGTGCTGGTCACATCCAACTGCAGTGCTGGTGTCATCTAACAGCAGTGCTGGTCTTATGCAACTGCAGTGCTGGTCCCATTCAACTGCAGTGCTGGTCCCATCCCACTGCCGTGCTGCTCCCATCCAACTGCAGTGCTGGTCCCATCCCACTGCAGTGCTGGTCTCATCCAACTGCAGTGCTGGTCCCATCCAACTGCAGTGCTGGTCTCTTCCAACTGCAGTGATGGTCCCATCTAACTGCAGTGAAGATCCCATCTAACTGCAGTGATGGTCCCAGCTAACTGCAGTGCTGCTCCCATCCAACTGCAGTTCTGGTCCCATCTAACTGCAGTGCTGGTCACATCCAAATGCAGTTCTGGTGTCATCTAACTGCAGTGCTGGACTCATCTAACTGCAGTGATGGTCCCATCTAACTGCAGTGCTGGTCTCATAAAAATGCAGTGCTGCTCCCATCCAACTGCAGTGCTGGTCCCATCTAACTGCTGTGCTGGTCCCATCTAACTGCAGTGCTGCTCCCATCCAACTGCAGTTCTGCTGTCATCTAACTGCAGTGCTGGTCACATCTAACTGCAGTGCTGCTCCAATCCAACTGCAGTTCTGGTGTCATCTAACTGCAGTGCTGGTCCCATCTAACTGCAGTGCTGGTCACATCCAACTGCAGTTCTGGTGTCATCTAACTGCAGTGCTGGTCCCATCTAACTGCAGTAATGGTCCCATCTAACTGCAGTGCTGGTCTCATCCAACAGCAGTGCTGGTCCCAGCTAACTGCAGTGCTCGTCTCATCTAACTGCAGTGCTGGTCCCATCCAACTGCAGGGCTGGTCCCATCCAACTGCAATGTTGGTCCTATCCAACTGCAGTGCTGGTCCCATCCAACTGCAGTGCTGGTCCCATCCCACTGCAGTGGTGGTCTCATCCAACTGCAGTGCTGCTCCCATCCAACTGCAGTGCTGCTCCCATCCCACTGCAGTGCTGCTCCCATCCAACTGCAGTGCTGGTCTCATCTAACTGCAGTGCTGTCTCATCCAACTGCAGTGCTGGTCTCATCTAACTGCAGTGCTGGTCTCATCAAACTGCAGTGCTGGTCTCACCCAACTGCAGTGCTGGTTCCATCCAACTGCAGTGATGGTCCCATCCAACTGCAGTGCTTGTCCCATCCAACTGTACTGCTGGTCGCATCCAACTGCAGTGCTGGTCCCATCCAACTGCAGTGCTGGTCCCATCCAACTGCAGTGCTGGTCCCATCCAACTGTACTGCTGGTCGCATCCAACTGCAGTGCTGGTCCCATCCAACTGCAATGCTGGTCTCATCCAACTGCAGTGCTGGTCTCATCCCACTGCAGTTCTGGTCCCATCCCACTGCAGTGCTGCTCCCATCCAACTGCAGTGTTGGTCCCATCTAACTGCAGTGCTGGTCACATCCAACTGCAGTTCTGGTCTCATCTAACTGCAGTGCTGCTCCCATCCAACTGCAGTGTTGGTCCCATCTAACTGCAGTGCTGATCCCATCCAACATCAGTGCTGGTCTCATCCAACTGCAGTGCTGGTCCCATCCCACTGCAGTGCTGGTCTCATCTAACTGCAGTGCTGCTCCCATCCAACTGCAGTGTTGGTCCCATCTAACTGCAGTGCTGCTCCCATCCAACATCAGTGCTGGTCTCATCCAACTGCAGTGCTGGTCCCATCCCACTGCAGTGCTGGTCCCATCCAACTGCAGTGCTGGTCTCATCCAACTGCAGTGCTGCTCCCATCTAACTGCAATGCTGGTCTCATCGAACTCCAGTGCTGGTCCCATCCCACTGCAGTTCTGGTCCCATCCCACCGCAGTGCTGGTCCCATCCAACTGCAGTGCTGGTCCAATCTAACTGCAATGCTGGTCTCTTCCAACTGCAGTGCTGGTCCCATCCAACTGCAGTGCTGGTCCCATCCCACTGCAGTGCTGCTCCCATCCAACTGCAGTGCTGGTCTCATCCAACTGCAGTGCTGGTCCCATCCCACTGCAGTTCTGGTGTCATCTAACTGCAGTGCTGGTCCCATCTAACTGCAGTAATGGTCCCAGCTAACTGCAGTGCTGGTCACATCCAACTGCAGTTCTGGTCTCATCTAACTGCAGTGCTGCTCCCATCCAACTGCAGTGTTGGTCCCATCTAACTGCAGTGCTGCTCCCATCCCACTGCAGTGCTGGTCTCATCCAACTGCAGTGCTGGTCCCATCCCACTGCAGTGCTGGTCTCATCTAACTGCAGTGCTGCTCCCATCCAACTGCAGTGTTGGTCCCATCTAACTGCAGTGCTGCTCCCATCCAACATCAGTGCAGGTCTCATCCAACTGCAGTGCTGGTCCCATCCAACTGCAGTGCTGGTCTCAACCAACTGCAGAGCTGCTCCCATCTAACTGCAATGCTGGTCTCATCCAACTGCAGTGCTGGTCCCATCCCACTGCAGTTCTGGTCCCATCCCACTGCAGTGCTGCTCCCATCCAACTGCAGTGTTGGTCCCATCTAACTGCAGTGCTGGTCACATCCAACTTCAGTTCTGGTCTCATCTAACTGCAGTGCTGCTCCCATCCAACTGCAGTGTTGGTCCCATCTAACTGCAGTGCTGCTCCCATCCAACATCAGTGCTGGTCTCATCCAACTGCAGTGCTGGTCCCATCCCACTGCAGTGCTGGTCTCATCTAACTGCAGTGCTGCTCCCATCCAACTGCAGTGTTGGCCCCATCTAACTGCAGTGCTGCTCCCATCCAACATCAGTGCTGGTCTCATCCAACTGCAGTGCTGGTCCCATCCCACTGCAGTGCTGGTCCCATCCAACTGCAGTGCTGGTCTCATCCAACTGCAGTGCTGCTCCCATCTAACTGCAATGCTGGTCTCATCCAACTGCTGTGCTGGTCCCATCCCACTGCAGTTCTGGTCCCATCCCACTGCAGTGCTGGTCCCATCCAACTGCAGTGCTGGTCCAATCTAACTGCAATGCTGGTCTCATCCAACTGCAGTGCTGGTCCCATCCAACTGCAGTGCTGGTCCCATCCCACTGCAGTGCTGGTCCCATCCAACTGCAGTGCTGGTCCAATCTAACTGCAATGCTGGTCTCATCCAACTGCAGTGCTGGTCCCATCTAACTGCATTGCTGTTCTCATCCAACTGCAGTGCTGGTCCCATCCCACTGCAGTGCTGGTCTCATCCAACTGCTGTGCTGGTCCCATCCAACTGCAGTGCTGGTCTCATCCAACTGCAGTGCTAGTCTCATCCAACAGCAGTGCTGGTCTCATCCAACTGCAGTGCTGGTCTCATCCAACTGCAGTGCGGTCCCATCCAACTGCAGTGCTGGTCTCATCCAACTGCAGTGCTGGTCTCATCTAACTGCTGTGCTGGCCCCATCCAACTGCAGTGCTAGTCTCATCCAACTGCAGTGCTGGTCCCATCCAACTGCAGTGCTGGTATCATCTAACTGCAGTGCTGGTCTCATCCAACTGCAGTGCGGTCCCATCCAACTGCAGTGCTGGTCTCATCCAACTGCAGTGCTGGTCTCATCTAACTGCTGTGCTGGCCCCATCCAACTGCAGTGCTAGTCTCATCCCACTGCAGTGCTGGTCTCCTCCAACTGCAGTGCTGGTCCCATCCAACTGCAATGCTGGTCTCATCCAACTGCAGTGCTGGTCTCATCCAACTGCAGTGCTGGTCCCATCCAACTGCAGTGCTGGTCCCATCGAACTGCAGTGCTGTTCCCATCCAACTGCATTGCTGGTCTCATCTAACTGCAGTGCTGGTCCCATCCAACTGCAGTGCTGGTCCCATCTAACTGCAGTGCTGGTCCCATCCCACTGCAGTGCTGGTCCCATCCAACTGCAGTGCTGGTCTCATCCAACTGCAGTGCTGGGCACATCCAACTACAGTGCTGGTCCCATCTAACTGCAGTGCTGCTCCCATCTAACTGCAGTGCTGGTCACATCTAACAGCAGTGCTGGTCACATCCAACTGCAGTGCTGGTCACATCCAACTGCAGTGCTGGTCACATCCAACTGCAGTGCTGGTCGTATCCAGCTGCAGTGCTGGTCCCCATCTAACTGCAGTGCTGGTCCCATCCAACTGCAGTGCTGGTCCCATCGAACTGCAGTGCTGTTCCCATCCAACTGCATTGCTGGTCTCATCTAACTGCAGTGCTGGTCCCATCCAACTGCAGTGCTGGTCCCATCTAACTGCAGTGCTGGTCCCATCCCACTGCAGTGCTGGTCCCATCCAACTGCAGTGCAGGTCACATCCAACTGCAGTGCTGGGCACATCCAACTACAGTGCTGGTCCCATCTAACTGCAGTGCTGCTCCCATCTAACTGCAGTGCTGGTCACATCTAACAGCAGTGCTGGTCACATCCAACTGCAGTGCTGGTCACATCCAACTGCAGTGCTGGTCACATCTAACTGCAGTGCTGGTCACATCCAACTGCAATGCTGGTCACATCCATCTGCAATGCTGGTCACATCCAACTGCAGTGCTGGTCTTATCTAACTGCAGTGCTGGTCTTATCAAACTGCAGTGCTGGTCACATCTAACAGCAGTGCTGGTCTTATGCAACTGCAGTGCTGGTCCCATCCCACTGCAGTGCTGGTCCCATCCAACTGCAGTGCAGGTCACATCCAACTGCAGTGCTGGGCACATCCAACTACAGTGCTGGTCCCATCTAACTGCAGTGCTGCTCCCATCTAACTGCAGTGCTGGTCACATCTAACAGCAGTGCTGGTCACATCCAACTGCAGTGCTGGTCTTATCTAACTGCAGTGCTGGTCTTATCAAACTGCAGTGCTGGTCACATCTAACAGCAGTGCTGGTCTTATGCAACTGCAGTGCTGGTCCCATCCAACTGCAGTGCTGGTCACATCTAATTGCAGTGCTGGTCTCATCTCACTGCAGTGCTGGTCCCATCCCACTGCAGTGCTGCTCCCCTCCAGCTGCAGTGCTGGTCCCATCCCACTGCAGTGCTGGTCTTATCCAACTGCAAGTCTGGTCCCATCCAACTGCCATGCAGGTCTCATCCAACTGCAGTGATGGTCTCATCCAACTGCAGTGCTGGTCTAATCCAACGGCAGAGCTGATCTCATCCAACTGCAGTGATGGTCCCATCTAACTGCAGTGATGGTCCCATTTAACTGCAGTGATGGTCCCATCTAACTGCAGTGCTGGTCTCATCAAAATGCAGTGCTGCTCCCATCCAACTGCCAGACTGGTCCCATCTAACTGCAGTGATGGTCCGATCTAACTGCAGTGATGGTCCCAGCTAACTGCAGTGCTGCTCCCATCCAACTGCAGTGTTGGTCCCATCTAACTGCAGTGCTGGTCCCATCTAACTGCAGTAATGGTCCCATCTAACTGCAGTGCTGGTCACATCCAACTGCAGTTCTGGTCTCATCTAACTGCAGTGCTGCTCCCATCCAACTGCAGTGTTGGTCCCATCTAACTGCAGTGCTGCTCCCATCCCACTGCAGTGCTGGTCTCATCCAACTGCAGTGCTGGCCCCATCCCACTGCAGTGCTGGTCTCATCTAACTGCAGTGCTGCTCCCATCCAACTGCAGTGTTGGTCCCATCTAACTGCAGTGCTGCTCCCATCCAACATCAGTGCAGGTCTCATCCAACTGCAGTGCTGGTCCCATCCAACTGCAGTGCTGGTCTCATCCAACTGCAGTGCTGCTCCCATCTAACTGCAATGCTGTTCTCATCCAACTGCAGTGCTGGTCCCATCCCACTGCAGTTCTGGTCCCATCCCACTGCAGTGCTGCTCCCATCCAACTGCAGTGTTGGTCCCATCTAACTGCAGTGCTGGTCACATCCAACTGCAGTTCTGGTCTCATCTAACTGCAGTGCTGCTCCCATCCAACTGCAGTGTTGGTCCCATCTAACTGCAGTGCTGCTCCCATCCAACATCAGTGCTGGTCTCATCCAAAAGCAGTGCTGGTCCCATCCCACTGCAGTGCTGGTCTCATCTAACTGCAGTGCTGCTCCCATCCAACTGCAGTGTTGGTCCCATCTAACTGCAGTGCTGCTCCCATCCAACATCAGTGCTGGTCTCATCCAACTGCAGTGCTGGTCCCATCCCACTGCAGTGCTGGTCCCATCCAACTGCAGTGCTGGTCTCATCCAACTGCAGTGCTGCTCCCATCTAACTGCAATGCTGGTCTCATCCAACTGCAGTGCTGGTCCCATCCCACTGCAGTGCTGGTCCCATCCCACTGCAGTGCTGGTCCCATCCAACTGCAGTGCTGGTCCAATCTAACTGCAATGCTGGTCTCATCCAACTGCAGTGCTGGTCCCTTCCAACTGCAGTGCTGGTCCCATCCCACTGCAGTGCTGGTCCCATCCAACTGCAGTGCTGGTCCAATCTAACTGCAATGCTGGTCCCATCCAACTGCAGTGCTGGTCCCATCTAACTGCAGTGCTGTTCTCATCCAACTGCAGTGCTGGTCTCATCTCACTGCAGTGCTGGTCTCATCCAACTGCAGTGCTGGTCCCATCCAACTGCAGTGCTGGTCTCATCCAACTGCAGTGCTAGTCTCATCCAACAGCAGTGCTGGTCTCATCCAACTGCAGTGCTGGTCTCATCCAACTGCAGTGCGGTCCCATCCAACTGCAGTGCTGGTCTCATCCAACTGCAGTGCTGGTCTCATCCCACTGCAGTGCTGGTCCCATCCAACTGCAGTGCGGTCCCATCCAACTGCAGTGTTGATGTCATCCAACTGGAGTACTGGTCCCATCCAACTGCAGTGCTGCTCCCATCCCACTGCAGTGCTGCTCCCATCCAACTGCAGTGCTGGTCTCATCTAACTGCAGTGCTGTCTCATCCAACTGCAGTGCTGGTCTCATCTAACTGCAGTGCTGGTCTCATCAAACTGCAGTGCTGGTCTCACCCAACTGCAGTGCTGGTTCCATCCAACTGCAGTGATGGTCCCATCCAACTGCATTGCTGGTCCCATCCAACTGTACTGCTGGTCGCATCCAACTGCAGTGCTGGTCCCATCCAACTGCAGTGCTGGTCCCATCCAACTGCAGTGCTGGTCCCATCTAACTGCAAATTTGGTCCCATCCAACTGCAGTTCTAGTCCCATCCAACTGCAATGCTGGTCCCATCCAACTGCAATGTTGGTCCCATCCAACTGCAGTGCTGGTCCCATCCAACACCAGTTCTGGTCCCATCCAACTGCAGTGCTGGTCTCATCTAACTGCTGTGCTGGTCCCATCCAACTGCAGTGCTAGTCTCATCCAACTGCAGTGCTGGTCCCATCCAACTGCAGTGCTGGAATCATCTAACTGCAGTGCTGGTCCCATCCCACTGCAGTGCTGGTCTTATCCAACTGCAGGGCTGGTCTCATCCCACTGCAGTGCTGGTCTCCTCCAACTGCAGTGCTGGTCCCATCCAACTGCAATGCTGGTCTCATCCAACTGCAGTGCTGGTCTCATCCAACTGCAGTGCTGGTCCCATCCAACTGCAGTGCTGGTCCCATCGAACTGCAGTGCTGGTCCCATCCAACTGCATTGCTGGTCTCATCTAACTGCAGTGCTGGTCCCATCCAACTGCAGTGCTGGTCCCATCTAACTGCAGTGCTGGTCCCATCCCACTGCAGTGCTGGGCCCATCCCACTGCAGTGCTGGTCCCATCCCAGTGAAGTGCTGGTCCCATCCAACTGCAGTGCTGGTCACATCCAACTGCAGTGCTGGGCACATCCAACTACAGTGCTGCTCCCATCTAACTGCAGTGCTGGTCACATCTAACAGCAGTGCTGGTCACATCCAACTGCAGTGCTGGTCACATCCAACTGCAGTGCTGGTCGTATCCAACTGCAGTGCTGGTTCACATCTAACTGCAGTGCTGTTCCCCATCTAACTGCAGTGCTGGTCACATCTAACTGCAGTGCTGGTCACATCCAACTGCAATGCTGGTCACATCAAACTGCAATGCTGGTCACATCCAACTGCAGTGCTGGTCTTATCTAACTGCAGTGCTGGTCTTATCCAACTGCAGTGCTGGTCACATCTAACAGCAGTGCTGGTCTTATGCAACTGCAGTGCTGGTACCATCCAACTGGAGTGCTGGTCACATCTAACTGCAGTGCTGGTCTCATCTCACTGCAGTGCTGGTCCCATCCCACTGCAGTGCTGCTCCCCTCCAGCTGCAGTGCTGGTCCCACCCCACTGCAGTGCTGGTCTTATCCAACTGCAGGTCTGGTCCCATCCAACTGCCATGCAGGTCTCATCCAACTGCAGTGCTGGTCTCATCCAACTGCAGTGCTGGTCACATCCAACTGCAGTTCTGGTGTCATCTAACTGCAGTGCTGGTCCCATCTAACTGCAGTAATGGTCCCATCTAACTGCAGTGCTGGTCACATCCAACTGCAGTTCAGGTCTCATCTAACTGCAGTGCTGCTCCCATCCAACTGCAGTTCAGGTCTCATCTAACTGCAGTGCTGCTCCCATCCAACTGCAGTGTTGGTCCCATCTAACTGCAGTGCTGCTCCCATCCAACATCAGTGCTGGTCTCATCCAACTGCAGTGCTGGTCCCATCCCACTGCAGTGCTGGTCTCATCTAACTGCAGTGCTGCTCCCATCCAACTGCAGTGTTGGTCCCAGCTAACTGCAGTGCTGCTCCCATCCAAAATCAGTGCTGGTCTCATCCAACTGCAGTGCTGGTCCCATCCAACTGCAGTGCTGGTCTCATCCAACTGCAGTGCTGCTCCCATCTAACTGCAATGCTGGTCTCATCCAACTGCAGTGCTGGTCCCATCCCACTGCAGTTTTGGTCCCATCCCACTGCAGTGCTGCTCCCATCCAACTGCAGTGTTGGTCCCATCTAACTGCAGTGCTGGTTACATCCAACTGCAGTTCTGGTCTCATCTAACTGCAGTGCTGCTCCCATCCAACTGCAGTGTTGGTCCCATCTAACTGCAGTGCTGCTCCCATCCAACATCAGTGCTGGTCTCATCCAACTGCAGTGCTGGTCCCATCCCACTGCAGTGCTGGTCTCATCTAACTGCAGTGCTGCTCCCATCCAACTGCAGCGTTGGTCCCATCTAACTGCAGTGCTGCTCCCATCCAACATCAGTGCTGGTCTCATCCAACTGCAGTGCTGGTCCCATCCCACTGCAGTGCTGGTCCCATCCAACTGCAGTGCTGGTCTCATCCAACTGCAGTGCTGCTCCCATCTAACTGCAATGCTGGTCTCATCCAACTGCAGTGCTTGTCCCATCCCACTGCAGTTCTGGTCCCATCCCACTGCAGTGCTGGTCCCATCCAACTGCAGTGCTGGTCCAATCTAACTGCAATGCTGGTCTCATCCAACTGCAGTGCTGGTCCCATCCAACTGCAGTGCTGGTCCCATCCCACTGCAGTGCTGGTCCCATCCAACTGCAGTGCTGGTCTCATCCAACTGCAGTGCTGGTCCCATCTAACTGCAGTGCTGTTCTCATCCAACTGCAGTGCTGGTCTCATCTCACTGCAGTGCTGGTCTCATCCAACTGCAGTGCTGGTCCCATCCAACTGCAGTGCTGGTCTCATCCAACTGCAGTGCTGGTCTCATCCAACAGCAGTGCTGGTCTCATCCAACTGCAGTGCTGGTCTCATCCAACTGCAGTGCGGTCCCATCCAACTGCAGTGCTGGTCTCATCCAACTGCAGTGCTGGTCTCATCCCACTGCAGTGCTGGTCTCATCCAACTGCAGTGCGGTCCCATCCAACTGCAGTGTTGGTGTCATCCAACTGGAGTACTGGTCCCATCCAACTGCAGTGCTGGTCTAATCCAACTGCAGTGCTGGTCTCATCCAACAGCAGTGCTGGTCTCATCCCACTGCAGTGCTGGTCTCATCCTACTGCAGTGCGGTCCCATCCAACTGCAGTGCAGGTCTCATCCAACTCCAGTGCCGTTCTCATCCAACTGCAGTGCTGGTCTCATCTAACTACAGTGCTGGTTCCATCCAACTGCAGTGCTGGTCTCATCTAACTGCAGTGCTGCTCCCATCCAACTGCAGTGCTGGTCTCATCTAACTGCAGTGCTGGTCCCATCCCACTGCAGTGCTGGTCTCATCTAACTGCATTGCTGGTATAATCTAACTGTAGTGCTGGTCCTATCCAACTGCAGTGCTGGTCTCATCCAACTGCAGTGCTGGTCCCATCCAACTGCAGTCCTGGTCTCATCCAACTGCAGTGCTGGTCTCATCCACCTTCAGTGCTGGTCTCATCGAACTGCAGTGCTGGTCCCATCCCACTGCAGTTCTGGTCTCATCTAACTGCAGTGCTGGTCTCATCTAACTGCATTGCTGGTCTCATCTAACTGCAGTGCTGGTCCCATCCAACTGCAGTGCTGCTCCCATCCAACTGCAGTGCTGGTCCCATCCCAATGCAATGCTGGTCCCATCCAACTGCAGTGCTGGTCCCATCCAACTGCAGTGCTGGTTTCATCCAACTGCAGTGCTGCTCCCATCTAACTGCAATGCTGGTCTCATCCAACTGCAGAGCTGGTCCCATCCCACTGCAGTGCTGGTCTCATCTAACTGCAGTGCTGCTCCCATCCAACTGCAGTGTTGGTCCCATCTAACTGCAGTGCTGCTCCCATCCAACATCAGTGCAGGTCTCATCCAACTGCAGTGCTGGTCCCATCCAACTGCAGTGCTGGTCTCATCCAACTGCAGTGCTGCTCCCATCTAACTGCAATGCTGGTCTCATCCAACTGCAGTGCTGGTCCCATCCCACTGCAGTTCTGGTCCCATCCCACTGCAGAGCTGCTCCCATCCAACTGCAGTGTTGGTCCCATCTAACTGCAGTGCTGGTCACATCCAACTGCAGTTCTGGTCTCATCTACCTGCAGTGCTGCTCCCATCCAACTGCAGTGTTGGTCCCATCTAACTGCAGTGCTGCTCCCATCCAAAATCAGTGCTGGTCTCATCCAACTGCAGTGCTGGTCCCATCCCACTGCAGTGCTGGTCTCATCTAACTGCAGTGCTGCTCCCATCCAACTGCAGTGTTGGTCCCATCTAACTGCAGTGCTGCTCCCATTCAACATCAGTGCTGGTCTCATCCAACTGCAGTGCTGGTCCCATCCCACTGCAGTGCTGGTCCCATCCAACTGCAGTGCTGGTCTCATCCAACTGCAGTGCTGCTCCCATCTAACTGCAATGCTGGTCTCATCCAACTCCAGTGCTGGTCCCATTCCACTGCAGTTCTGGTCCCATCCAACTGCAGTGCTGGTCCAATCTAACTGCAATGCTGGTCTCATCCAACTGCAGTGCTGGTCCCATCCAACTGCAGTGCTGGTCCCATCCCACTGCAGTGCTGGTCCCATCCAACTGCAGTGCTGGTCCAATCTAACTGCAATGCTGGTCTCATCCAACTGCAGTGCTGGTCCCATCTAACTGCAGTGCTGTTCTCATCCAACTGCAGTGCTGGTCTCATCTCACTGCAGTGCTGGTCTCATCCAACTGCAGTGCTGGTCCTATCCAACTGCAGTGCTGGTCTCATCCAACAGCAGTGCTGGTCTCATCCAACTGCAGTGCTGGTCTCATCCAACTGCAGTGCGGTCCCATCCAACTCCAGTGCTGGTCTCATCCAACTGCAGTGCTGGTCTCATCCCACTGCAGTGCTGGTCTCATCCAACTGCAGTGCGGTCCCATCCAACTGCAGTGTTGATGTCATCCAACTGGAGTTCTGGTCCCATCCAACTGCAGTGCTGCTCCCATCCCACTGCAGTGCTGCTCCCATCCAACTGCAGTGCTGGTCTCATCTAACTGCAGTGCTGTCTCATCCAACTGCAGTGCTGGTCTCATCTAACTGCAGTGCTGGTCTCATCAAACTGCAGTGCTGGTCTCACCCAACTGCAGTGCTGGTTCCATCCAACTGCAGTGATGGTCCAATCCAACTGCAGTGCTAGTCTCATCCAACAGCAGTGCTGGTCTCATCCAACTGCAGTGCTGGTCTCATCCAACTGCAGTGCGGTCCCATCCAACTCCAGTGCTGGTCTCATCCAACTGCAGTGCTGGTCTCATCCCATTGCAGTGCTGGTCTCATCCAACTGCAGTGCGGTCCCATCCAACTGCAGTGTTGATGTCATCCAACTGGAGTTCTGGTCCCATCCAACTGCAGTGCTGCTCCCATCCCACTGCAGTGCTGCTCCCATCCAACTGCAGTGCTGGTCTCATCTAACTGCAGTGCTGTCTCATCCAACTGCAGTGCTGGTCTCATCTAACTGCAGTGCTGGTCTCATCAAACTGCAGTGCTGGTCTCACCCAACTGCAGTGCTGGTTCCATCCAACTGCAGTGATGGTCCAATCCAACTGCAGTGCTGGTCCCATCCAACTGTACTGCTGGTCGCATCCAACTGCAGAGCTGGTCCCATCCAACTGCAGTGCTGGTCCCATCCAACTGCAGTGCTGGTCCCATCTAACTGCAAATTTGGTCCCATCCAACTGCAGTTCTAGTCCCATCCAACTGCAATGCTGGTCCCATCCAACTGCAATGTTGGTCCCATCCAACTGCAGTGCTGGTCCCATCCAACACCAGTTCTGCTCCCATCCCACTGCAGTGCTGCTCCCATCCAACTGCAGTGCTGGTCTCATCTAACTGCAGTGCTGTCTCATCCAACTGCAGTGCTGGTCTCATCTAACTGCAGTGCTGGTCTCATCAAACTGCAGTGCTGGTCTCACCCAACTGCAGTGCTGGTTCCATCCAACTGCAGTGATGGTCCAATCCAACTGCAGTGCTAGTCTCATCCAACAGCAGTGCTGGTCTCATCCAACTGCAGTGCTGGTCTCATCCAACTGCAGTGCGGTCCCATCCAACTCCAGTGCTGGTCTCATCCAACTGCAGTGCTGGTCTCATCCCATTGCAGTGCTGGTCTCATCCAACTGCAGTGCGGTCCCATCCAACTGCAGTGTTGATGTCATCCAACTGGAGTTCTGGTCCCATCCAACTGCAGTGCTGCTCCCATCCCACTGCAGTGCTGCTCCCATCCAACTGCAGTGCTGGTCTCATCTAACTGCAGTGCTGTCTCATCCAACTGCAGTGCTGGTCTCATCTAACTGCAGTGCTGGTCTCATCAAACTGCAGTGCTGGTCTCACCCAACTGCAGTGCTGGTTCCATCCAACTGCAGTGATGGTCCAATCCAACTGCAGTGCTGGTCCCATCCAACTGTACTGCTGGTCGCATCCAACTGCAGAGCTGGTCCCATCCAACTGCAGTGCTGGTCCCATCCAACTGCAGTGCTGGTCCCATCTAACTGCAAATTTGGTCCCATCCAACTGCAGTTCTAGTCCCATCCAACTGCAATGCTGGTCCCATCCAACTGCAATGTTGGTCCCATCCAACTGCAGTGCTGGTCCCATCCAACACCAGTTCTGGTCCCATCCAACTGCAGTGCTGGTCTCATCTAACTGCTGTGCTGGTCCCATCCAACTGCAGTGCTAGTCTCATCCAACTGCAGTGCTGGTCCCATCCAACTGCAGTGCTGGTATCATCTAACTGCAGTGCTGGTCTCATCTAACTGCAGTGCTGGTCTCATCCCACTGCAGTGCTGGTCTCCTCCAACTGCAGTGCTGGTCCCATCCAACTGCAATGCTGGTCTCATCCAACTGCAGTGCTGGTCTCATCCAACTGCAGTGCTGGTCCCATCCAACTGCAGTGCTGGTCATATTGAACTGCAGTGCTGGTCCCATCCAACTGCATTGCTGGTCTCATCTAACTGCAGTGCTGGTCCCATCCAACTGCAGTGCTGGTCCCATCTAACTGCAGTGCTGGTCCCATCCCACTGCAGTGCTGGTCCCATCCAACTGCAGTGCTGGTCTCATCCAACTGAAGTGCTGGTCCCATCCAACTGCAGTGCTGGTCACATACAACTGCAGTGCTGGGCACATCCAACTACAGTGCTGGTCCCATCTAATTGCAGTGCTGCTCCCATCTAACTGCAGTGCTGGTCACATCTAACAGCAGTGCTGGTCACATCCAACTGCAGTGCTGGTCACATCCAACTGCAGTACTGGTCGTATCCAACTGCAGTGCTGGTCCCCATCTAACTGCAGTGCTGTTCCCCATCTAACTGCAGTGCTGGTCACATCTAACTGCAGTGCTGGTCACATCCAACTGCAATGCTGGTCACATCAAACTGCAATGCTGGTCACATCCAACTGCAGTGCTGGTCTTATCTAACTGCAGTGCTGGTCTTATCCAACTGCAGTGCTGGTCACATCTAACAGCAGTGCTGGTCTTATGCAACTGCAGTGCTGGTACCATCCAACTGCAGTGCTGGTCACATCTAACTGCAGTGCTGGTCTCATCTCACTGCAGTGCTGGTCCCATCCCACTGCAGTGCTGCTCCCCTCCAGCTACAGTGGTGGTCCCATCCCACAGCAGTGCTGGTCTTATCCAACTGCAGGTCTGGTCCCATCCAACTGCCATGCAGGTCTCATCCAACTGCAGTGCTGGTCTCATCCAACTGCAGTGCTGGTCTAATCCAACGGCAGAGCTGATCTCATCCAACTGCAGTGATGGTCCCATCTAACTGCAGTGATGGTCCCATTTAACTGCAGTGATGGTCCCAGCTAACTGCAGTGCTGGTCACATCCAACTGCAGTTCTGGTGTCATCTAACTGCAGTGCTGGTCCCATCTAACTGCAGTAATGGTCCCATCTAACTGCAGTGCTGGTCACATCCAACTGCAGTTCAGGTCTCATCTAACTGCAGTGCTGCTCCCATCCAACTGCAGTTCAGGTCTCATCTAACTGCAGTGCTGCTCCCATCCAACTGCAGTGTTGGTCCCATCTAACTGCAGTGCTGCTCCCATCCAACATCAGTGCTGGTCTCATCCAACTGCAGTGCTGGTCCCATCCCACTGCAGTGCTGGTCTCATCTAACTGCAGTGCTGCTCCCATCCAACTGCAGTGTTGGTCCCATCTAACTGCAGTGCTGCTCCCATCCAACATCAGTGCAGGTCTCATCCAACTGCAGTGCTGGTCCCATCCAACTGCAGTGCTGGTTTCATCCAACTGCAGTGCTGCTCCCATCTAACTGCAATGCTGGTCTCATCCAACTGCAGTGCTGGTCCCATCCCACTGCAGTTTTGGTCCCATCCCACTGCAGTGCTGCTCCCATCCAACTGCAGTGTTGGTCCCATCTAACTGCAGTGCTGGTCACATCCAACTGCAGTTCTGGTCTCATCTAACTGCAGTGCTGCTCCCATCCAACTGCAGTGTTGGTCCCATCTAACTGCAGTGCTGCTCCCATCCAACATCAGTGCTGGTCTCATCGAACTGCAGTGCTGGTCCCATCCCACTGCAGTGCTGGTCTCATCGAACTGCAGTGCTGCTCCCATCCAACTGCAGTGTTGGTCACATCTAACTGCAGTGCTGCTCCCATCCAACATCAGTGCTGGTCTCATCCAACTGCAGTGCTGGTCCCATCCCACTGCAGTGCTGGTCCCATCCAACTGCAGTGCTGGTCTCATCCAACTGCAGTGCTGCTCCCATCTAACTGCAATGCTGGTCTCATCCAACTGCAGTGCTTGTCCCATCCCACTGCAGTTCTGGTCCCATCCCACTGCAGTGCTGGTCCCATCCAACTGCAGTGCTGGTCCAATCTAACTGCAATGCTGGTCTCATCCAACTGCAGTGCTGGTCCCATCCAACTGCAGTGCTGGTCCCATCCCACTGCAGTGCTGGTCCCATCCAACTGCAGTGCTGGTCCCATCCAACTGCAGTGCTGGTCCCATCTAACTGCAGTGCTGTTCTCATCCAACTGCAGTGCTGGTCTCATCTCACTGCAGTGCTGGTCTCATCCAACTGCAGTGCTGGTCCCATCCAACTGCAGTGCTGGTCTCATCCAACTGCAGTGCTGGTCTCATCCAACAGCAGTGCTGGTCTCATCCAACTGCAGTGCTGGTCTCATCCAACTGCAGTGCTGGTCCCATCCAACTGCAGTGCTGGTCTCATCCAACTGCAGTGCTGGTCTCATCCCACTGCAGTGCTGGTCTCATCCAACTGCAGTGCGGTCCCATCCAACTGCAGTGTTGGTCTCATCCAACTGGAGTACTGGTCCCATCCAACTGCAGTGCTGGTCTAATCCAACTGCAGTGCTGGTCTCATCCAACAGCAGTGCTGGTCTCATCCCACTGCAGTGCTGGTCTCATCCTACTGCAGTGCGGTCCCATCCAACTGCAGTGCAGGTCTCATCCAACTCCAGTGCCGTTCTAATCCAACTGCAGTGCTGGTCTCATCTAACTGCAGTGCTGGTTCCATCCAACTGCAGTGCTGGTCTCATCTAACTGCAGTGCTGCTCCCATCCAACTGCAGTGCTGGTCTCATCTAACTGCAGTGCTGGTCCCATCCAACTGCAGTGCTGGTCCCATCTAACTGCAGTGCTGGTCCCATCCCACTGCAGTGCTGGTCCCATCCAACTGCAGTGCTGGTCTCATCCAACTGAAGTGCTGGTCCCATCCAACTGCAGTGCTGGTCACATACAACTGCAGTGCTGGGCACATCCAACTACAGTGCTGGTCCCATCTAATTGCAGTGCTGCTCCCATCTAACTGCAGTGCTGGTCACATCTAACAGCAGTGCTGGTCACATCCAACTGCAGTGCTGGTCACATCCAACTGCAGTACTGGTCGTATCCAACTGCAGTGCTGGTCCCCATCTAACTGCAGTGCTGTTCCCCATCTAACTGCAGTGCTGGTCACATCTAACTGCAGTGCTGGTCACATCCAACTGCAATGCTGGTCACATCAAACTGCAATGCTGGTCACATCCAACTGCAGTGCTGGTCTTATCTAACTGCAGTGCTGGTCTTATCCAACTGCAGTGCTGGTCACATCTAACAGCAGTGCTGGTCTTATGCAACTGCAGTGCTGGTACCATCCAACTGCAGTGCTGGTCACATCTAACTGCAGTGCTGGTCTCATCTCACTGCAGTGCTGGTCCCATCCCACTGCAGTGCTGCTCCCCTCCAGCTACAGTGGTGGTCCCATCCCACAGCAGTGCTGGTCTTATCCAACTGCAGGTCTGGTCCCATCCAACTGCCATGCAGGTCTCATCCAACTGCAGTGCTGGTCTCATCCAACTGCAGTGCTGGTCTAATCCAACGGCAGAGCTGATCTCATCCAACTGCAGTGATGGTCCCATCTAACTGCAGTGATGGTCCCATTTAACTGCAGTGATGGTCCCAGCTAACTGCAGTGCTGGTCACATCCAACTGCAGTTCTGGTGTCATCTAACTGCAGTGCTGGTCCCATCTAACTGCAGTAATGGTCCCATCTAACTGCAGTGCTGGTCACATCCAACTGCAGTTCAGGTCTCATCTAACTGCAGTGCTGCTCCCATCCAACTGCAGTTCAGGTCTCATCTAACTGCAGTGCTGCTCCCATCCAACTGCAGTGTTGGTCCCATCTAACTGCAGTGCTGCTCCCATCCAACATCAGTGCTGGTCTCATCCAACTGCAGTGCTGGTCCCATCCCACTGCAGTGCTGGTCTCATCTAACTGCAGTGCTGCTCCCATCCAACTGCAGTGTTGGTCCCATCTAACTGCAGTGCTGCTCCCATCCAACATCAGTGCAGGTCTCATCCAACTGCAGTGCTGGTCCCATCCAACTGCAGTGCTGGTTTCATCCAACTGCAGTGCTGCTCCCATCTAACTGCAATGCTGGTCTCATCCAACTGCAGTGCTGGTCCCATCCCACTGCAGTTTTGGTCCCATCCCACTGCAGTGCTGCTCCCATCCAACTGCAGTGTTGGTCCCATCTAACTGCAGTGCTGGTCACATCCAACTGCAGTTCTGGTCTCATCTAACTGCAGTGCTGCTCCCATCCAACTGCAGTGTTGGTCCCATCTAACTGCAGTGCTGCTCCCATCCAACATCAGTGCTGGTCTCATCGAACTGCAGTGCTGGTCCCATCCCACTGCAGTGCTGGTCTCATCGAACTGCAGTGCTGCTCCCATCCAACTGCAGTGTTGGTCACATCTAACTGCAGTGCTGCTCCCATCCAACATCAGTGCTGGTCTCATCCAACTGCAGTGCTGGTCCAATCCCACTGCAGTGCTGGTCCCATCCAACTGCAGTGCTGGTCTCATCCAACTGCAGTGCTGCTCCCATCTAACTGCAATGCTGGTCTCATCCAACTGCAGTGCTTGTCCCATCCCACTGCAGTTCTGGTCCCATCCCACTGCAGTGCTGGTCCCATCCAACTGCAGTGCTGGTCCAATCTAACTGCAATGCTGGTCTCATCCAACTGCAGTGCTGGTCCCATCCAACTGCAGTGCTGGTCCCATCCCACTGCAGTGCTGGTCCCATCCAACTGCAGTGCTGGTCCCATCCAACTGCAGTGCTGGTCCCATCTAACTGCAGTGCTGTTCTCATCCAACTGCAGTGCTGGTCTCATCTCACTGCAGTGCTGGTCTCATCCAACTGCAGTGCTGGTCCCATCCAACTGCAGTGCTGGTCTCATCCAACTGCAGTGCTGGTCTCATCCAACAGCAGTGCTGGTCTCATCCAACTGCAGTGCTGGTCTCATCCAACTGCAGTGCTGGTCCCATCCAACTGCAGTGCTGGTCTCATCCAACTGCAGTGCTGGTCTCATCCCACTGCAGTGCTGGTCTCATCCAACTGCAGTGCGGTCCCATCCAACTGCAGTGTTGGTCTCATCCAACTGGAGTACTGGTCCCATCCAACTGCAGTGCTGGTCTAATCCAACTGCAGTGCTGGTCTCATCCAACAGCAGTGCTGGTCTCATCCCACTGCAGTGCTGGTCTCATCCTACTGCAGTGCGGTCCCATCCAACTGCAGTGCAGGTCTCATCCAACTCCAGTGCCGTTCTAATCCAACTGCAGTGCTGGTCTCATCTAACTGCAGTGCTGGTTCCATCCAACTGCAGTGCTGGTCTCATCTAACTGCAGTGCTGCTCCCATCCAACTGCAGTGCTGGTCTCATCTAACTGCAGTGCTGGTCCCATCCCACTGCAGTGCTGGTCTCATCTAACTGCATTGCTGGTATAATCTAACTGTAGTGCTGGTCCTATCGAACTGCATTGCTGGTCTCATCCAACTGCAGTGCTGGTCCCATCCAACTGCAGTGCTGGTCTCATCCAACTGCAGTGCTGGTCTCATCCACCTTCAGTGCTGGTCTCATCGAACTGCAGTGCTGGTCCCATCCCACTGCAGTTCTGGTCTCATCTAACTGCAGTGCTGGTCTCATCTAACTGCATTGCTGGTCTCATCTAACTGCAGTGCTGGTCCCATCCAACTGCAGTGCTGCTCCCATCCAACTGCAGTGCTGGTCTCATCCAACAGCAGTGCTGGTCTCATCCCACTGCAGTGCTGGTCTCATCCTACTGCAGTGCGGTCCCATCCAACTGCAGTGCAGGTCTCATCCAACTCCAGTGCCGTTCTAATCCAACTGCAGTGCTGGTCTCATCTAACTGCAGTGCTGGTTCCATCCAACTGCAGTGCTGGTCTCATCTAACTGCAGTGCTGCTCCCATCCAACTGCAGTGCTGGTCTCATCTAACTGCAGTGCTGGTCCCATCCCACTGCAGTGCTGGTCTCATCTAACTGCATTGCTGGTATAATCTAACTGTAGTGCTGGTCCTATCGAACTGCAGTGCTGGTCTCATCCAACTGCAGTGCTGGTCCCATCCAACTGCAGTGCTGGTCTCATCCAACTGCAGTGCTGGTCTCATCCACCTTCAGTGCTGGTCTCATCGAACTGCAGTGCTGGTCCCATCCCACTGCAGTTCTGGTCTCATCTAACTGCAGTGCTGGTCTCATCTAACTGCATTGCTGGTCTCATCTGACTGCAGTGCTGGTCTCATCCAACTGCAGTGCTGGTCTCATCCAACTGCAGTGCTGGTCCCATCCAAATGCAGTGCTGGTCCCATCGAACTGCAGTGCTGGTCCCATCCAACTGCATTGCTGGTCTCATCTAACTGCAGTGCTGGTCCCATCCAACTGCAGTGCTGGTCCCATCTAACTGCAGTGCTGGTCCCATCCCACTGCAGTGCTGGTCCCATCCAACTGCAGTGCTGGTCTCATCCAACTGAAGTGCTGGTCCCATCCAACTGCAGTGCTGGTCACATCCAACTGCAGTGCTGGGCACATCCAACTACAGTGCTGGTCCCATCTAATTGCAGTGCTGCTCCCATCTAACTGCAGTGCTGGTCACATCTAACAGCAGTGCTGGTCACATCCAACTGCAGTGCTGGTCACATCCAACTGCAGTACTGGTCGTATCCAACTGCAGTGCTGGTCCCCATCTCACTGCAGTGCTGTTCCCCATCTAACTGCAGTGCTGGTCACATCGAAATGCAGTGCTGGTCACATCCAACTGCAATGCTGGTCACATCAAACTGCAATGCTGGTCACATCCAACTGCAGTGCTGGTCTTATCTAACTGCAGTGCTGGTCTTATCCAACTGCAGTGCTGGTCACATCTAACAGCAGTGCTGGTCTTATGCAACTGCAGTGCTGGTACCATCCAACTGCAGTGCTGGTCACATCTAACTGCAGTGCTGGTCTCATCTCACTGCAGTGCTGGTCATATCCCACTGCAGTGCTGCTCCCCTCCAGCTGCAGTGCTGGTCCCATCCCACTGCAGTGCTGGTCTTATCCAACTGCAGGTCTGGTCCCATCCAACTGCCATGCAGGTCTCATCCAACTGCAGTGCTGGTCTCATCCAACTGCAGTGCTGGTCTAATCCAACGGCAGAGCTGATCTCATCCAACTGCAGTGATGGTCCCATCTAACTGCAGTGATGGTCCCATTTAACTGCAGTGATGGTCCCAGCTAACTGCAGTGCTGGTCACATCCAACTGCAGTTCTGGTGTCATCTAACTGCAGTGCTGGTCCCATCTAACTGCAGTAATGGTCCCATCTAACTGCAGTGCTGGTCACATCCAACTGCAGTTCAGGTCTCATCTAACTGCAGTGCTGCTCCCATCCAACTGCAGTTCAGGTCTCATCTAACTGCAGTGCTGCTCCCATCCAACTGCAGTGTTGGTCCCATCTAACTGCAGTGCTGCTCCCATCCAACATCAGTGCTGGTCTCATCCAACTGCAGTGCTGGTCCCATCCCACTGCAGTGCTGGTCTCATCTAACTGCAGTGCTGCTCCCATCCAACTGCAGTGTTGGTCCCATCTAACTGCAGTGCTGCTCCCATCCAACATCAGTGCAGGTCTCATCCAACTGCAGTGCTGGTCCCATCCAACTGCAGTGCTGGTTTCATCCAACTGCAGTGCTGCTCCCATCTAACTGCAATGCTGGTCTCATCCAACTGCAGTGCTGGTCCCATCCCACTGCAGTTTTGGTCCCATCCCACTGCAGTGCTGCTCCCATCCAACTGCAGTGTTGGTCCCATCTAACTGCAGTGCTGGTCACATCCAACTGCAGTTCTGGTCTCATCTAACTGCAGTGCTGCTCCCATCCAACTGCAGTGTTGGTCCCATCTAACTGCAGTGCTGCTCCCATCCAACATCAGTGCTGGTCTCATCGAACTGCAGTGCTGGTCCCATCCCACTGCAGTGCTGGTCTCATCGAACTGCAGTGCTGCTCCCATCCAACTGCAGTGTTGGTCACATCTAACTGCAGTGCTGCTCCCATCCAACATCAGTGCTGGTCTCATCCAACTGCAGTGCTGGTCCCATCCCACTGCAGTGCTGGTCCCATCCAACTGCAGTGCTGGTCTCATCCAACTGCAGTGCTGCTCCCATCTAACTGCAATGCTGGTCTCATCCAACTGCAGTGCTTGTCCCATCCCACTGCAGTTCTGGTCCCATCCCACTGCAGTGCTGGTCCCATCCAACTGCAGTGCTGGTCCAATCTAACTGCAATGCTGGTCTCATCCAACTGCAGTGCTGGTCCCATCCAACTGCAGTGCTGGTCCCATCCCACTGCAGTGCTGGTCCCATCCAACTGCAGTGCTGGTCCCATCCAACTGCAGTGCTGGTCCCATCTAACTGCAGTGCTGTTCTCATCCAACTGCAGTGCTGGTCTCATCTCACTGCAGTGCTGGTCTCATCCAACTGCAGTGCTGGTCTCATCCCACTGCAGTGCTGGTCCCATCCAACTGCAGTGCGGTCCCATCCAACTGCAGTGTTGATGTCATCCAACTGGAGTACTGGTCCCATCCAACTGCAGTGCTGCTCCCATCCCACTGCAGTGCTGCTCCCATCCAACTGCAGTGCTGGTCTCATCTAACTGCAGTGCTGTCTCATCCAACTGCAGTGCTGGTCTCATCTAACTGCAGTGCTGGTCTCATCAAACTGCAGTGCTGGTCTCACCCAACTGCAGTGCTGGTTCCATCCAACTGCAGTGATGGTCCCATCCAACTGCATTGCTGGTCCCATCCAACTGTACTGCTGGTCGCATCCAACTGCAGTGCTGGTCCCATCCAACTGCAGTGCTGGTCCCATCCAACTGCAGTGCTGGTCCCATCTAACTGCAAATTTGGTCCCATCCAACTGCAGTTCTAGTCCCATCCAACTGCAATGCTGGTCCCATCCAACTGCAATGTTGGTCCCATCCAACTGCAGTGCTGGTCCCATCCAACACCAGTTCTGGTCCCATCCAACTGCAGTGCTGGTCTCATCTAACTGCTGTGCTGGTCCCATCCAACTGCAGTGCTAGTCTCATCCAACTGCAGTGCTGGTCCCATCCAACTGCAGTGCTGGAATCATCTAACTGCAGTGCTGGTCCCATCCCACTGCAGTGCTGGTCTTATCCAACTGCAGGGCTGGTCTCATCCCACTGCAGTGCTGGTCTCCTCCAACTGCAGTGCTGGTCCCATCCAACTGCAATGCTGGTCTCATCCAACTGCAGTGCTGGTCTCATCCAACTGCAGTGCTGGTCCCATCCAACTGCAGTGCTGGTCCCATCGAACTGCAGTGCTGGTCCCATCCAACTGCATTGCTGGTCTCATCTAACTGCAGTGCTGGTCCCATCCAACTGCAGTGCTGGTCCCATCTAACTGCAGTGCTGGTCCCATCCCACTGCAGTGCTGGGCCCATCCCACTGCAGTGCTGGTCCCATCCCACTGAAGTGCTGGTCCCATCCAACTGCAGTGCTGGTCACATCCAACTGCAGTGCTGGGCACATCCAACTACAGTGCTGCTCCCATCTAACTGCAGTGCTGGTCACATCTAACAGCAGTGCTGGTCACATCCAACTGCAGTGCTGGTCACATCCAACTGCAGTGCTGGTCGTATCCAACTGCAGTGCTGGTCCCCATCTAACTGCAGTGCTGTTCCCCATCTAACTGCAGTGCTGGTCACATCTAACTGCAGTGCTGGTCACATCCAACTGCAATGCTGGTCACATCAAACTGCAATGCTGGTCACATCCAACTGCAGTGCTGGTCTTATCTAACTGCAGTGCTGGTCTTATCCAACTGCAGTGCTGGTCACATCTAACAGCAGTGCTGGTCTTATGCAACTGCAGTGCTGGTACCATCCAACTGCAGTGCTGGTCACATCTAACTGCAGTGCTGGTCTCATCTCACTGCAGTGCTGGTCCCATCCCACTGCAGTGCTGCTCCCCTCCAGCTGCAGTGCTGGTCCCACCCCACTGCAGTGCTGGTCTTATCCAACTGCAGGTCTGGTCCCATCCAACTGCCATGCAGGTCTCATCCAACTGCAGTGCTGGTCTCATCCAACTGCAGTGCTGGTCACATCCAACTGCAGTTCTGGTGTCATCTAACTGCAGTGCTGTTCCCATCTAACTGCAGTAATGGTCCCATCTAACTGCAGTGCTGGTCACATCCAACTGCAGTTCAGGTCTCATCTAACTGCAGTGCTGCTCCCATCCAACTGCAGTTCAGGTCTCATCTAACTGCAGTGCTGCTCCCATCCAACTGCAGTGTTGGTCCCATCTAACTGCAGTGCTGCTCCCATCCAACATCAGTGCTGGTCTCATCCAACTGCAGTGCTGGTCCCATCCCACTGCAGTGCTGGTCTCATCTAACTGCAGTGCTGCTCCCATCCAACTGCAGTGTTGGTCCCATCTAACTGCAGTGCTGCTCCCATCCAACATCAGTGCTGGTCTCATCCAACTGCAGTGCTGGTCCCATCCAACTGCAGTGCTGGTCTCATCCAACTGCAGTGCTGCTCCCATCTAACTGCAATGCTGGTCTCATCCAACTGCAGTGCTGGTCCCATCCCACTGCAGTTTTGGTCCCATCCCACTGCAGTGCTGCTCCCATCCAACTGCAGTGTTGGTCCCATCTAACTGCAGTGCTGGTTACATCCAACTGCAGTTCTGGTCTCATCTAACTGCAGTGCTGCTCCCATCCAACTGCAGTGTTGGTCCCATCTAACTGCAGTGCTGCTCCCATCCAACATCAGTGCTGGTCTCATCGAACTGCAGTGCTGGTCCCATCCCACTGCAGTGCTGGTCTCATCTAACTGCAGTGCTGCTCCCATCCAACTGCAGTGTTGGTCCCATCTAACTGCAGTGCTGCTCCCATCCAACATCAGTGCTGGTCTCATCCAACTGCAGTGCTGGTCCCATCCCACTGCAGTGCTGGTCCCATCCAACTGCAGTGCTGGTCTCATCCAACTGCAGTGCTGCTCCCATCTAACTGCAATGCTGGTCTCATCCAACTGCAGTGCTTGTCCCATCCCACTGCAGTTCTGGTCCCATCCCACTGCAGTGCTGGTCCCATCCAACTGCAGTGCTGGTCCAATCTAACTGCAATGCTGGTCTCATCCAACTGCAGTGCTGGTCCCATCCAACTGCAGTGCTGGTCCCATCCCACTGCAGTGCTGGTCCCATCCAACTGCAGTGCTGGTCTCATCCAACTGCAGTGCTGGTCCCATCTAACTGCAGTGCTGTTCTCATCCAACTGCAGTGCTGGTCTCATCTCACTGCAGTGCTGGTCTCATCCAACTGCAGTGCTGGTCCCATCCAACTGCAGTGCTGGTCTCATCCAACTGCAGTGCTGGTCTCATCCAACAGCAGTGCTGGTCTCATCCAACTGCAGTGCTGGTCTCATCCAACTGCAGTGCGGTCCCATCCAACTGCAGTGCTGGTCTCATCCAACTGCAGTGCTGGTCTCATCCCACTGCAGTGCTGGTCTCATCCAACTGCAGTGCGGTCCCATCCAACTGCAGTGTTGGTGTCATCCAACTGGAGTACTGGTCCCATCCAACTGCAGTGCTGGTCTAATCCAACTGCAGTGCTGGTCTCATCCAACAGCAGTGCTGGTCTCATCCCACTGCAGTGCTGGTCTCATCCTACTGCAGTGCGGTCCCATCCAACTGCAGTGCAGGTCTCATCCAACACCAGTTCTGGTCCCATCCAACTGCAGTGCTGGTCTCATCTAACTGCTGTGATGGTCCCATCCAACTGCAGTGCTAGTCTCATCCAACTGCAGTGCTGGTCCCATCCAACTGCAGTGCTGGAATCATCTAACTGCAGTGCTGGTCCCATCCCACTGCAGTGCTGGTCTTATCCAACTGCAGGGCTGGTCTCATCCCACTGCAGTGCTGGTCTCCTCCAACTGCAGTGCTGGTCCCATCCAACTGCAATGCTGGTCTCATCCAACTGCAGTGCTGGTCTCATCCAACTGCAGTGCTGGTCCCATCCAACTGCAGTGCTGGTCCCATCGAACCGCAGTGCTGGTCCCATCCAACTGCATTGCTGGTCTCATCTAACTGCAGTGCTGGTCCCATCCAACTGCAGTGCTGGTCCCATCTAACTGCAGTGCTGGTCCCATCCCACTGCAGTGCTGGGCCCATCCCACTGCAGTGCTGGTCCCATCCCACTGAAGTGCTGGTCCCATCCAACTGCAGTGCTGGTCACATCCAACTGCAGTGCTGGGCACATCCAACTACAGTGCTGCTCCCATCTAACTGCAGTGCTGGTCACATCTAACAGCAGTGCTGGTCACATCCAACTGCAGTGCTGGTCACATCCAACTGCAGTGCTGGTCGTATCCAACTGCAGTGCTGGTCCACATCTAACTGCAGTGCTGTTCCCCATCTAACTGCAGTGCTGGTCACATCTAACTGCAGTGCTGGTCACATCCAACTGCAATGCTGGTCACATCAAACTGCAATGCTGGTCACATCCAACTGCAGTGCTGGTCTTATCTAACTGCAGTGCTGGTCTTATCCAACTGCAGTGCTGGTCACATCTAACAGCAGTGCTGGTCTTATGCAACTGCAGTGCTGGTACCATCCAACTGCAGTGCTGGTCACATCTAACTGCAGTGCTGGTCTCATCTCACTGCAGTGCTGGTCCCATCCCACTGCAGTGCTGCTCCCCTCCAGCTGCAGTGCTGGTCCCACCCCACTGCAGTGCTGGTCTTATCCAACTGCAGGTCTGGTCCCATCCAACTGCCATGCAGGTCTCATCCAACTGCAGTGCTGGTCTCATCCAACTGCAGTGCTGGTCACATCCAACTGCAGTTCTGGTGTCATCTAACTGCAGTGCTGGTCCCATCTAACTGCAGTAATGGTCCCATCTAACTGCAGTGCTGGTCACATCCAACTGCAGTTCAGGTCTCATCTAACTGCAGTGCTGCTCCCATCCAACTGCAGTTCAGGTCTCATCTAACTGCAGTGCTGCTCCCATCCAACTGCAGTGCTGGTCCCATCTAACTGCAGTGCTGCTCCCATCCAACATCAGTGCTGGTCTCATCCAACTGCAGTGCTGGTCCCATCCCACTGCAGTGCTGGTCCCATCCAACTGCAGTGCTGGTCTCATCCAACTGCAGTGCTGCTCCCATCTAACTGCAATGCTGGTCTCATCCAACTGCAGTGCTTGTCCCATCCCACTGCAGTTCTGGTCCCATCCCACTGCAGTGCTGGTCCCATCCAACTGCAGTGCTGGTCCAATCTAACTGCAATGCTGGTCTCATCCAACTGCAGTGCTGGTCCCATCCAACTGCAGTGCTGGTCCCATCCCACTGCAGTGCTGGTCCCATCCAACTGCAGTGCTGGTCCCATCCAACTGCAGTGCTGGTCCCATCTAACTGCAGTGCTGTTCTCATCCAACTGCAGTGCTGGTCTCATCTCACTGCAGTGCTGGTCTCATCCAACTGCAGTGCTGGTCTCATCCCACTGCAGTGCTGGTCCCATCCAACTGCAGTGCGGTCCCATCCAACTGCAGTGTTGATGTCATCCAACTGGAGTACTGGTCCCATCCAACTGCAGTGCTGCTCCCATCCCACTGCAGTGCTGCTCCCATCCAACTGCAGTGCTGGTCTCATCTAACTGCAGTGCTGTCTCATCCAACTGCAGTGCTGGTCTCATCTAACTGCAGTGCTGGTCTCATCAAACTGCAGTGCTGGTCTCACCCAACTGCAGTGCTGGTTCCATCCAACTGCAGTGATGGTCCCATCCAACTGCATTGCTGGTCCCATCCAACTGTACTGCTGGTCGCATCCAACTGCAGTGCTGGTCCCATCCAACTGCAGTGCTGGTCCCATCCAACTGCAGTGCTGGTCCCATCTAACTGCAAATTTGGTCCCATCCAACTGCAGTTCTAGTCCCATCCAACTGCAATGCTGGTCCCATCCAACTGCAATGTTGGTCCCATCCAACTGCAGTGCTGGTCCCATCCAACACCAGTTCTGGTCCCATCCAACTGCAGTGCTGGTCTCATCTAACTGCTGTGCTGGTCCCATCCAACTGCAGTGCTAGTCTCATCCAACTGCAGTGCTGGTCCCATCCAACTGCAGTGCTGGAATCATCTAACTGCAGTGCTGGTCCCATCCCACTGCAGTGCTGGTCTTATCCAACTGCAGGGCTGGTCTCATCCCACTGCAGTGCTGGTCTCCTCCAACTGCAGTGCTGGTCCCATCCAACTGCAATGCTGGTCTCATCCAACTGCAGTGCTGGTCTCATCCAACTGCAGTGCTGGTCCCATCCAACTGCAGTGCTGGTCCCATCGAACTGCAGTGCTGGTCCCATCCAACTGCATTGCTGGTCTCATCTAACTGCAGTGCTGGTCCCATCCAACTGCAGTGCTGGTCCCATCTAACTGCAGTGCTGGTCCCATCCCACTGCAGTGCTGGGCCCATCCCACTGCAGTGCTGGTCCCATCCCACTGAAGTGCTGGTCCCATCCAACTGCAGTGCTGGTCACATCCAACTGCAGTGCTGGGCACATCCAACTACAGTGCTGCTCCCATCTAACTGCAGTGCTGGTCACATCTAACAGCAGTGCTGGTCACATCCAACTGCAGTGCTGGTCACATCCAACTGCAGTGCTGGTCGTATCCAACTGCAGTGCTGGTCCCCATCTAACTGCAGTGCTGTTCCCCATCTAACTGCAGTGCTGGTCACATCTAACTGCAGTGCTGGTCACATCCAACTGCAATGCTGGTCACATCAAACTGCAATGCTGGTCACATCCAACTGCAGTGCTGGTCTTATCTAACTGCAGTGCTGGTCTTATCCAACTGCAGTGCTGGTCACATCTAACAGCAGTGCTGGTCTTATGCAACTGCAGTGCTGGTACCATCCAACTGCAGTGCTGGTCACATCTAACTGCAGTGCTGGTCTCATCTCACTGCAGTGCTGGTCCCATCCCACTGCAGTGCTGCTCCCCTCCAGCTGCAGTGCTGGTCCCACCCCACTGCAGTGCTGGTCTAATCCAACTGCAGGTCTGGTCCCATCCAACTGCCATGCAGGTCTCATCCAACTGCAGTGCTGGTCTCATCCAACTGCAGTGCTGGTCACATCCAACTGCAGTTCTGGTGTCATCTAACTGCAGTGCTGGTCCCATCTAACTGCAGTAATGGTCCCATCTAACTGCAGTGCTGGTCACATCCAACTGCAGTTCAGGTCTCATCTAACTGCAGTGCTGCTCCCATCCAACTGCAGTTCAGGTCTCATCTAACTGCAGTGCTGCTCCCATCCAACTGCAGTGTTGGTCCCATCTAACTGCAGTGCTGCTCCCATCCAACATCAGTGCTGGTCTCATCCAACTGCAGTGCTGGTCCCATCCCACTGCAGTGCTGGTCTCATCTAACTGCAGTGCTGCTCCCATCCAACTGCAGTGTTGGTCCCATCTAACTGCAGTGCTGCTCCCATCCAACATCAGTGCTGGTCTCATCCAACTGCAGTGCTGGTCCCATCCAACTGCAGTGCTGGTCTCATCCAACTGCAGTGCTGCTCCCATCTAACTGCAATGCTGGTCTCATCCAACTGCAGTGCTGGTCCCATCCCACTGCAGTTTTGGTCCCATCCCACTGCAGTGCTGCTCCCATCCAACTGCAGTGTTGGTCCCATCCCACTGCAGTGCTGGTTACATCCAACTGCAGTTCTGGTCTCATCTAACTGCAGTGCTGCTCCCATCCAACTGCAGTGCTGGTCTCATCCAACTGCAGTGCTGGTCCCATCCCACTGCAGTGCTGGTCCCATCCAACTGCAGTGCTGGTCTCATCCAACTGCAGTGCTGCTCCCATCTAACTGCAATGCTGGTCTCATCCAACTGCAGTGCTTGTCCCATCCCACTGCAGTTCTGGTCCCATCCCACTGCAGTGCTGGTCCCATCCAACTGCAGTGCTGGTCCAATCTAACTGCAATGCTGGTCTCATCCAACTGCAGTGCTGGTCCCATCCAACTGCAGTGCTGGTCCCATCCCACTGCAGTGCTGGTCCCATCCAACTGCAGTGCTGGTCTCATCCAACTGCAGTGCTGGTCCCATCTAACTGCAGTGCTGTTCTCATCCAACTGCAGTGCTGGTCTCATCTCACTGCAGTGCTGGTCTCATCCAACTGCAGTGCTGGTCCCATCCAACTGCAGTGCTGGTCTCATCCAACTGCAGTGCTGGTCTCATCCAACAGCAGTGCTGGTCTCATCCAACTGCAGTGCTGGTCTCATCCAACTGCAGTGCGGTCCCATCCAACTGCAGTGCTGGTCTCATCCAACTGCAGTGCTGGTCTCATCCCACTGCAGTGCTGGTCTCATCCAACTGCAGTGCGGTCCCATCCAACTGCAGTGTTGGTGTCATCGAACTGGAGTACTGGTCCCATCCAACTGCAGTGCTGGTCTAATCCAACTGCAGTGCTGGTCTCATCCAACAGCAGTGCTGGTCTCATCCCACTGCAGTGCTGGTCTCATCCTACTGCAGTGCGGTCCCATCCAACTGCAGTGCAGGTCTCATCCAACTCCAGTGCCGTTCTCATCCAACTGCAGTGCTGGTCTCATCTAACTACAGTGCTGGTTCCATCCAACTGCAGTGCTGGTCTCATCTAACTGCAGTGCTGCTCCCATCCAACTGCAGTGCTGGTCTCATCTAACTGCAGTGCTGGTCCCATCCCACTGCAGTGCTGGTCTCATCTAACTGCATTGCTGGTATAATCTAACTGTAGTGCTGGTCCTATCCAACTGCAGTGCTGGTCTCATCCAACTGCAGTGCTGGTCCCATCCAACTGCAGTCCTGGTCTCATCCAACTGCAGTGCTGGTCTCATCCACCTTCAGTGCTGGTCTCATCGAACTGCAGTGCTGGTCCCATCCCACTGCAGTTCTGGTCTCATCTAACTGCAGTGCTGGTCTCATCTAACTGCATTGCTGGTCTCATCTAACTGCAGTGCTGGTCCCATCCAACTGCAGTGCTGCTCCCATCCAACTGCAGTGCTGGTCTCATCGAACTGCAGTGCTGCTCCCATCCAACTGCAGTGCTGGTCCCATCCCAATGCAATGCTGGTCCCATCCAACTGCAGTGCTGGTCCCATCCAACTGCAGTGCTGGTTTCATCCAACTGCAGTGCTGCTCCCATCTAACTGCAATGCTGGTCTCATCCAACTGCAGAGCTGGTCCCATCCCACTGCAGTGCTGGTCTCATCTAACTGCAGTGCTGCTCCCATCCAACTGCAGTGTTGGTCCCATCTAACTGCAGTGCTGCTCCCATCCAACATCAGTGCAGGTCTCATCCCACTGCAGTGCTGGTCCCATCCAACTGCAGTGCTGGTCTCATCCAACTGCAGTGCTGCTCCCATCTAACTGCAATGCTGGTCTCATCCAACTGCAGTGCTGGTCCCATCCCACTGCAGTTCTGGTCCCATCCCACTGCAGAGCTGCTCCCATCCAACTGCAGTGTTGGTCCCATCTAACTGCAATGCTGGTCTCATCCAACTGCAGTGCTGGTCTCATCCAACTCCAGTGCTGGTCCCATCCCACTGCAGTTCTGGTCCCATCCCACTGCAGTGCTGGTCCCATCCAACTGCAGTGCTGGTCCAATCTAACTGCAATGCTGGTCTCATCCAACTGCAGTGCTGGTCCCATCCAACTGCAGTGCTGGTCCCATCCCACTGCAGTGCTGGTCCCATCCAACTGCAGTGCTGGTCCAATCTAACTGCAATGCTGGTCTCATCCAACTGAGGTGCTGGTCCCATCTAACTGCAGTGCTGTTCTCATCCAACTGCAGTGCTGGTCTCATCTCACTGCAGTGCTGGTCTCATCCAACTGCAGTGCTGGTCCTATCCAACTGCAGTGCTGGTCTCATCCAACAGCAGTGCTGGTCTCATCCAACTGCAGTGCTGGTCTCATCCAACTGCAGTGCGGTCCCATCCAACTCCAGTGCTGGTCTCATCCAACTGCAGTGCTGGTCTCATCCCACTGCAGTGCTGGTCTCATCCAACTGCAGTGCGGTCCCATCCAACTGCAGTGTTGATGTCATCCAACTGGAGTTCTGGTCCCATCCAACTGCAGTGCTGCTCCCATCCCACTGCAGTGCTGCTCCCATCCAACTGCAGTGCTGGTCTCATCTAACTGCAGTGCTGTCTCATCCAACTGCAGTGCTGGTCTCATCTAACTGCAGTGCTGGTCTCATCAAACTGCAGTGCTGGTCTCACCCAACTGCAGTGCTGGTTCCATCCAACTGCAGTGATGGTCCAATCCAACTGCAGTGCTAGTCTCATCCAACAGCAGTGCTGGTCTCATCCAACTGCAGTGCTGGTCTCATCCAACTGCAGTGCGGTCCCATCCAACTCCAGTGCTGGTCTCATCCAACTGCAGTGCTGGTCTCATCCCACTGCAGTGCTGGTCTCATCCAACTGCAGTGTGGTCCCATCCAACTGCAGTGTTGATGTCATCCAACTGGAGTTCTGGTCCCATCCAACTGCAGTGCTGCTCCCATCCCACTGCAGTGCTGCTCCCATCCAACTGCAGTGCTGGTCTCATCTAACTGCAGTGCTGTCTCATCCAACTGCAGTGCTGGTCTCATCTAACTGCAGTGCTGGTCTCATCAAACTGCAGTGCTGGTCTCACCCAACTGCAGTGCTGGTTCCATCCAACTGCAGTGATGGTCCAATCCAACTGCAGTGCTGGTCCCATCCAACTGTACTGCTGGTCGCATCCAACTGCAGTGCTGGTCCCATCCAACTGCAGTGCTGGTCCCATCCAACTGCAGTGCTGGTCCCATCTAACTGCAAATTTGGTCCCATCCAACTGCAGTTCTAGTCCCATCCAACTGCAATGCTGGTCCCATCCAACTGCAATGTTGGTCCCATCCAACTGCAGTGCTGGTCCCATCCAACACCAGTTCTGGTCCCATCCAACTGCTGTGCTGGTCTCATCTAACTGCTGTGCTGGTCCCATCCAACTGCAGTGCTAGTCTCATCCAACTGCAGTGCTGGTCCCATCCAACTGCAGTGCTGGTATCATCTAACTGCAGTGCTGGTCTCATCTAACTGCAGTGCTGGTCTCATCCCACTGCAGTGCTGGTCTCCTCCAACTGCAGTGCTGGTCCCATCCAACTGCAATGCTGGTCTCATCCAACTGCAGTGCTGGTCTCATCCAACTGCAGTGCTGGTCCCATCCAACTGCAGTGCTGGTCATATTGAACTGCAGTGCTGGTCCCATCCAACTGCATTGCTGGTCTCATCTAACTGCAGTGCTGGTCCCATCCAACTGCAGTGCTGGTCCCATCTAACTGCAGTGCTGGTCCCATCCCACTGCAGTGCTGGTCCCATCCAACTGCAGTGCTGGTCTCATCCAACTGCAGTGCTGGGCACATCCAACTACAGTGCTGGTCCCATCTAATTGCAGTGCTGCTCCCATCTAACTGCAGTGCTGGTCACATCTAACAGCAGTGCTGGTCACATCCAACTGCAGTGCTGGTCACATCCAACTGCAGTACTGGTCGTATCCAACTGCAGTGCTGGTCCCCATCTAACTGCAGTGCTGTTCCCCATCTAACTGCAGTGCTGGTCACATCTAACTGCAGTGCTGGTCACATCCAACTGCAATGCTGGTCACATCAAACTGCAATGCTGGTCACATCCAACTGCAGTGCTGGTCTTATCTAACTGCAGTGCTGGTCTTATCCAACTGCAGTGCTGGTCACATCTAACAGCAGTGCTGGTCTTATGCAACTGCAGTGCTGGTACCATCCAACTGCAGTGCTGGTCACATCTAACTGCAGTGCTGGTCTCATCTCACTGCAGTGCTGGTCCCATCCCACTGCAGTGCTGCTCCCCTCCAGCTGCAGTGCTGGTCCCATCCCACAGCAGTGCTGGTCTTATCCAACTGCAGGTCTGGTCCCATCCAACTGCCATGCAGGTCTCATCCAACTGCAGTGCTGGTCTCATCCAACTGCAGTGCTGGTCTAATCCAACGGCAGAGCTGATCTCATCCAACTGCAGTGATGGTCCCATCTAACTGCAGTGATGGTCCCATTTAACTGCAGTGATGGTCCCAGCTAACTGCAGTGCTGGTCACATCCAACTGCAGTTCTGGTGTCATCTAACTGCAGTGCTGGTCCCATCTAACTGCAGTAATGGTCCCATCTAACTGCAGTGCTGGTCACATCCAACTGCAGTTCAGGTCTCATCTAACTGCAGTGCTGCTCCCATCCAACTGCAGTTCAGGTCTCATCTAACTGCAGTGCTGCTCCCATCCAACTGCAGTGTTGGTCCCATCTAACTGCAGTGCTGCTCCCATCCAACATCAGTGCTGGTCTCATCCAACTGCAGTGCTGGTCCCATCCCACTGCAGTGCTGGTCTCATCTAACTGCAGTGCTGCTCCCATCCAACTGCAGTGTTGGTCCCATCTAACTGCAGTGCTGCTCCCATCCAACATCAGTGCAGGTCTCATCCAACTGCAGTGCTGGTCCCATCCAACTGCAGTGCTGGTTTCATCCAACTGCAGTGCTGCTCCCATCTAACTGCAATGCTGGTCTCATCCAACTGCAGTGCTGGTCCCATCCCACTGCAGTTTTGGTCCCATCCCACTGCAGTGCTGCTCCCATCCAACTGCAGTGTTGGTCCCATCTAACTGCAGTGCTGGTCACATCCAACTGCAGTTCTGGTCTCATCTAACTGCAGTGCTGCTCCCATCCAACTGCAGTGTTGGTCCCATCTAACTGCAGTGCTGCTCCCATCCAACATCAGTGCTGGTCTCATCGAACTGCAGTGCTGGTCCCATCCCACTGCAGTGCTGGTCTCATCGAACTGCAGTGCTGCTCCCATCCAACTGCAGTGTTGGTCACATCTAACTGCAGTGCTGCTCCCATCCAACATCAGTGCTGGTCTCATCCAACTGCAGTGCTGGTCCCATCCCACTGCAGTGCTGGTCCCATCCAACTGCAGTGCTGGTCTCATCCAACTGCAGTGCTGCTCCCATCTAACTGCAATGCTGGTCTCATCCAACTGCAGTGCTTGTCCCATCCCACTGCAGTTCTGGTCCCATCCCACTGCAGTGCTGGTCCCATCCAACTGCAGTGCTGGTCCAATCTAACTGCAATGCTGGTCTCATCCAACTGCAGTGCTGGTCCCATCCAACTGCAGTGCTGGTCCCATCCCACTGCAGTGCTGGTCCCATCCAACTGCAGTGCTGGTCCCATCCAACTGCAGTGCTGGTCCCATCTAACTGCAGTGCTGTTCTCATCCAACTGCAGTGCTGGTCTCATCTCACTGCAGTGCTGGTCTCATCCAACTGCAGTGCTGGTCCCATCCAACTGCAGTGCTGGTCTCATCCAACTGCAGTGCTGGTCTCATCCAACAGCAGTGCTGGTCTCATCCAACTGCAGTGCTGGTCTCATCCAACTGCAGTGCGGTCCCATCCAACTGCAGTGCTGGTCTCATCCAACTGCAGTGCTGGTCTCATCCCACTGCAGTGCTGGTCTCATCCAACTGCAGTGCGGTCCCATCCAACTGCAGTGTTGGTGTCATCCAACTGGAGTACTGGTCCCATCCAACTGCAGTGCTGGTCTAATCCAACTGCAGTGCTGGTCTCATCCAACAGCAGTGCTGGTCTCATCCCACTGCAGTGCTGGTCTCATCCTACTGCAGTGCGGTCCCATCCAACTGCAGTGCAGGTCTCATCCAACTCCAGTGCCGTTCTAATCCAACTGCAGTGCTGGTCTCATCTAACTGCAGTGCTGGTTCCATCCAACTGCAGTGCTGGTCTCATCTAACTGCAGTGCTGCTCCCATCCAACTGCAGTGCTGGTCTCATCTAACTGCAGTGCTGGTCCCATCCCACTGCAGTGCTGGTCTCATCTAACTGCATTGCTGGTATAATCTAACTGTAGTGCTGGTCCTATCGAACTGCAGTGCTGGTCTCATCCAACTGCAGTGCTGGTCCCATCCAACTGCAGTGCTGGTCTCATCCAACTGCAGTGCTGGTCTCATCCACCTTCAGTGCTGGTCTCATCGAACTGCAGTGCTGGTCCCATCCCACTGCAGTTCTGGTCTCATCTAACTGCAGTGCTGGTCTCATCTAACTGCATTGCTGGTCTCATCTAACTGCAGTGCTGGTCCCATCCAACTGCAGTGCTGCTCCCATCCAACTGCAGTGCTGGTCTCATCTAACTGCAGTGCTGCTCCCATCCAACTGCAGTGCTGGTCTCATCCAACAGCAGTGCTGGTCTCATCCCACTGCAGTGCTGGTCTCATCCTACTGCAGTGCGGTCCCATCCAACTGCAGTGCAGGTCTCATCCAACTCCAGTGCCGTTCTAATCCAACTGCAGTGCTGGTCTCATCTAACTGCAGTGCTGGTTCCATCCAACTGCAGTGCTGGTCTCATCTAACTGCAGTGCTGCTCCCATCCAACTGCAGTGCTGGTCTCATCTAACTGCAGTGCTGGTCCCATCCCACTGCAGTGCTGGTCTCATCTAACTGCATTGCTGGTATAATCTAACTGTAGTGCTGGTCCTATCGAACTGCAGTGCTGGTCTCATCCAACTGCAGTGCTGGTCCCATCCAACTGCAGTGCTGGTCTCATCCAACTGCAGTGCTGGTCTCATCCACCTTCAGTGCTGGTCTCATCGAACTGCAGTGCTGGTCCCATCCCACTGCAGTTCTGGTCTCATCTAACTGCAGTGCTGGTCTCATCTAACTGCATTGCTGGTCTCATCTGACTGCAGTGCTGGTCTCATCCAACTGCAGTGCTGGTCTCATCCAACTGCAGTGCTGGTCCCATCCAAATGCAGTGCTGGTCCCATCGAACTGCAGTGCTGGTCCCATCCAACTGCATTGCTGGTCTCATCTAACTGCAGTGCTGGTCCCATCCAACTGCAGTGCTGGTCCCATCTAACTGCAGTGCTGGTCCCATCCCACTGCAGTGCTGGTCCCATCCAACTGCAGTGCTGGTCTCATCCAACTGAAGTGCTGGTCCCATCCAACTGCAGTGCTGGTCACATCCAACTGCAGTGCTGGGCACATCCAACTACAGTGCTGGTCCCATCTAATTGCAGTGCTGCTCCCATCTAACTGCAGTGCTGGTCACATCCAACTGCAGTGCTGGTCACATCCAACTGCAGTACTGGTCGTATCCAACTGCAGTGCTGGTCCCCATCTCACTGCAGTGCTGTTCCCCATCTAACTGCAGTGCTGGTCACATCGAAATGCAGTGCTGGTCACATCCAACTGCAATGCTGGTCACATCAAACTGCAATGCTGGTCACATCCAACTGCAGTGCTGGTCTTATCTAACTGCAGTGCTGGTCTTATCCAACTGCAGTGCTGGTCACATCTAACAGCAGTGCTGGTCTTATGCAACTGCAGTGCTGGTACCATCCAACTGCAGTGCTGGTCACATCTAACTGCAGTGCTGGTCTCATCTCACTGCAGTGCTGGTCCCATCCCACTGCAGTGCTGCTCCCCTCCAGCTGCAGTGCTGGTCCCATCCCACAGCAGTGCTGGTCTTATCCAACTGCAGGTCTGGTCCCATCCAACTGCCATGCAGGTCTCATCCAACTGCAGTGCTGGTCTCATCCAACTGCAGTGCTGGTCTAATCCAACGGCAGAGCTGATCTCATCCAACTGCAGTGATGGTCCCATCTAACTGCAGTGATGGTCCCATCCAACTGCAGTGTTGGTCCCATCTAACTGCAGTGCTGGTCACATCCAACTGCAGTTCTGGTCTCATCTAACTGCAGTGCTGCTCCCATCCAACTGCAGTGTTGGTCCCATCTAACTGCAGTGCTGCTCCCATCCAACATCAGTGCTGGTCTCATCGAACTGCAGTGCTGGTCCCATCCCACTGCAGTGCTGTTCTCATCTAACTGCAGTGCTGCTCCCATCCAACTGCAGTGTTGGTCACATCTAACTGCAGTGCTGCTCCCATCCAACATCAGTGCTGGTCTCATCCAACTGCAGTGCTGGTCCCATCCCACTGCAGTGCTGGTCCCATCCCACTGCAGTGCTGGTCTCATCCAACTGCAGTGCTGCTCCCATCTAACTGCAATGCTGGTCTCATCCAACTGCAGTGCTTGTCCCATCCCACTGCAGTTCTGGTCCCATCCCACTGCAGTGCTGGTCCCATCCAACTGCAGTGCTGGTCCAATCTAACTGCAATGCTGGTCTCATCCAACTGCAGTGCTGGTCCCATCCAACTGCAGTGCTGGTCCCATCCCACTGCAGTGCTGGTCCCATCCAACTGCAGTGCTGGTCCCATCCAACTGCAGTGCTGGTCCCATCTAACTGCAGTGCTGTTCTCATCCAACTGCAGTGCTGGTCTCATCTCACTGCAGTGCTGGTCTCATCCAACTGCAGTGCTGGTCCCATCCAACTGCAGTGCTGGTCTCATCCAACTGCAGTGCTGGTCTCATCCAACAGCAGTGCTGGTCTCATCCAACTGCAGTGCTGGTCTCATCCAACTGCAGTGCGGTCCCATCCAACTGCAGTGCTGGTCTCATCCAACTGCAGTGCTGGTCTCATCCCACTGCAGTGCTGGTCTCATCCAACTGCAGTGCGGTCCCATCCAACTGCAGTGTTGGTGTCATCCAACTGGAGTACTGGTCCCATCCAACTGCAGTGCTGGTCTAATCCAACTGCAGTGCTGGTCTCATCCAACAGCAGTGCTGGTCTCATCCCACTGCAGTGCTGGTCTCATCCTTCTGCAGTGCGGTCCCATCCAACTGCAGTGCAGGTCTCATCCAACTCCAGTGCCGTTCTAATCCAACTGCAGTGCTGGTCTCATCTAACTGCAGTGCTGGTTCCATCCAACTGCAGTGCTGGTCTCATCTAACTGCAGTGCTGCTCCCATCCAACTGCAGTGCTGGTCTCATCTAACTGCAGTGCTGGTCCCATCCCACTGCAGTGCTGGTCTCATCTAACTGCATTGCTGGTATAATCTAACTGTAGTGCTGGTCCTATCCAACTGCAGTGCTGGTCTCATCCAACTGCAGTGCTGGTCCCATTCAACTGCAGTGCCGTTCTAATCCAACTGCAGTGCTGGTCTCATCGAACTGCAGTGCTGGTCCCATCCCACTGCAGTTCTGGTCTCATCTAACTGCAGTGCTGGTCTCATCTAACTGCATTGCTGGTCTCATCTAACTGCAGTGCTGGTCCCATCCAACTGCAGTGCTGCTCCCATCCAACTGCAGTGCTGGTCTCATCTAACTGCAGTGCTGCTCCCATCCAATTGCAGTGCTGGTCTCATCCAACAGCAGTGCTGGTCTCATCCCACTGCAGTGCTGGTCTCATCCAACTGCAGTGCGGTCCCATCCAACTGCAGTGCAGGTCTCATCCAACTCCAGTGCCGTTCTAATCCAACTGCAGTGCTGGTCTCATCTAACTGCAGTGCTGGTTCCATCCAACTGCAGTGCTGGTCTCATCTAACTGCAGTGCTGCTCCCATCCAACTGCAGTGCTGGTCTCATCTAACTGCAGTGCTGGTCCCATCCCACTGCAGTGCTGGTCTCATCTAACTGCATTGCTGGTATAATCTAACTGTAGTGCTGGTCCTATCGAACTGCAGTGCTGGTCTCATCCAACTGCAGTGCTGGTCCCATCCAACTGCAGTGCTGGTCTCATCCAACTGCAGTGCTGGTCTCATCCACCCTCAGTGCTGGTCTCATCGAACTGCAGTGCTGGTCCCATCCCACTGCAGTTCTGGTCTCATCTAACTGCAGTGCTGGTCTCATCTAACTGCATTGCTGGTCTCATCTAACTGCAGTGCTGGTCCCATCCAACTGCAGTGCTGCTCCCATCCAACTGCAGTGCTGGTCTCATCCCACTGCAGTGCTGGTCTCATCCAACTGCAGTGCGGTCCCATCCAACTGCAGTGTTGGTGTCATCCAACTGGAGTACTGGTCCCATCCAACTGCAGTGCTGGTCTAATCCAACTGCAGTGCTGCTCCCATCCAACTGCAGTGCTGGTCTCATCCCACTGCAGTGCTGGTCTCATCCTACTGCAGTGCGGTCCCATCCAACTGCAGTGCATGTCTCATCCAACTCCAGTGCCGTTCTAATCCAACTGCAGTGCTGGTCTCATCTAACTGCAGTGCTGGTTCCATCCAACTGCAGTGCTGGTCTCATCTAACTGCAGTGCTGCTCCCATCCAACTGCAGTGCTGGTCTCATCCAACTGCAGTGCTGGTCACATCTAACTGCAGTGCTGGTCTCATCTCACTGCAGTGCTGGTCCCATCCCACTGCAGTGCTGCTCCCCTCCAGCTGCAGTGCTGGTCCCATCCCACTGCAGTGCTGGTCTTATCCAACTGCAGGTCTGGTCCCATCCAACTGCCATGCAGGTCTCATCCAACTGCAGTTCTGGTCTCATCCAACTGCAGTGCTGGTCTAATCCAACGGCAGAGCTGATCTCATCCAACTGCAGTGATGGTCCCATCTAACTGCAGTGATGGTCCCATTTAACTGCAGTGATGGTCCCAGCTAACTGCAGTGCTGGTCACATCCAACTGCAGTTCTGGTGTCATCTAACTGCAGTGCTGGTCCCATCTAACTGCAGTAATGGTCCCATCTAACTGCAGTGCTGGTCACATCCAACTGCAGTTCAGGTCTCATCTAACTGCAGTGCTGCTCCCATCCAACTGCAGTTCAGGTCTCATCTAACTGCAGTGCTGCTCCCATCCAACTGCAGTGTTGGTCCCATCTAACTGCAGTGCTGCTCCCATCCAACATCAGTGCTGGTCTCATCCAACTGCAGTGCTGGTCCCATCCAACTGCAGTGCTGGTCTCATCTAACTGCAGTGCTGCTCCCATCCAACTGCAGTGTTGGTCCCATCTAACTGCAGTGCTGCTCCCATCCAACATCAGTGCTGGTCTCATCCAACTGCAGTGCTGGTCCCATCCAACTGCAGTGCTGGTTTCATCCAACTGCAGTGCTGCTCCCATCTAACTGCAATGCTGGTCTCATCCAACTGCAGTGCTGGTCCCATCCCACTGCAGTTTTGGTCCCATCCCACTGCAGTGCTGCTCCCATCCAACTGCAGTGTTGGTCCCATCTAACTGCAGTGCTGGTCACATCCAACTGCAGTTCTGGTCTCATCTAACTGCAGTGCTGCTCCCATCCAACTGCAGTGTTGGTCCCATCTAACTGCAGTGCTGCTCCCATCCAACATCAGTGCTGGTCTCATCGAACTGCAGTGCTGGTCACATCCCACTGCAGTGCTGGTCTCATCTAACTGCAGTGCTGCTCCCATCCAACTGCAGTGTTGGTCACATCTAACTGCAGTGCTGCTCCCATCCAACATCAGTGCTGGTCTCATCCAACTGCAGTGCTGGTCCCATCCCACTGCAGTGCTGGTCCCATCCAACTGCAGTGCTGGTCTCATCCAACTGCAGTGCTGCTCCCATCTAACTGCAATGCTGGTCTCATCCAACTCCAGTGCTGGTCCCATCCCACTGCAGTTCTGGTCCCATCCCACTGCAGTGCTGGTCCCATCCAACTGCAGTGCCGGTCCAATCTAACTGCAATGCTGGTCTCATCCAACTGCAGTGCTGGTCCCATCCAACTGCAGTGCTGGTCCCATCCCACTGCAGTGCTGGTCCCATCCAACTGCAGTGCTGGTCTCATCCAACTGCAGAGCTGGTCCCATCTAACTGCAGTGCTGTTCTCATCCAACTGCAGTGCTGGTCTCATCTCACTGCAGTGCTGGTCTCATCCAACTGCAGTGCTGGTCCCATCCAACTGCAGTGCTGGTCTCATCCAACTGCAGTGCTGGTCTCATCCAACAGCAGTGCTGGTCGCATCCAACTGCAGTGCTGGTTCCATCCAAGTGCAGTGCTGGTCTCATCCAACTGCAGTGCGGTCCCATCCAACTGCAGTGCTGGTCTCATCCAACTGCAGTGCTGGTCTCATCCCACTGCAGTGCTGGTCTCATCCAACTGCCGTGCTGGTCTCATCCCACTGCAGTGCTGGTCTCATCCAACTGCAGTGCTGGTCTCATCCAACTGCAGTGTTGGTGTCATCCAACTGGAGTACTGGTCCCATCCAACTGCAGTGCTGGTCTAATCCAACTGCAGTGCTGGTCTCATCCAACAGCAGTGCTGGTCTCATCCCACTGCAGTGCTGGTCTCATCCTACTGCAGTGCGGTCCCATCCAACTGCACTGCAGGTCTCATCCAACTCCAGTGCCGTTCTAATCCAACTGCAGTGCTGGTCTCATCGAACTGCAGTGCTGGTTCCATCCAACTGCAGTGCTGGTCTCATCTAACTGCAGTGCTGCTCCCATCCAACTGCAGTGCTGGCCTCATCTAACTGCAGTGCTGGTCCCATCCCACTGCAGTGCTGGTCTCATCTAACTGCATTGCTGGTATAATCTAACTGTAGTGCTGGTCCTATCCAACTGCAGTGCTGGTCTCATCCAACTGCAGTGCTGGTCCCATCCAACTGCAGTGCTGGTCTCATCCAACTGCAGTGCTGGTCTCATCCACCTTCAGTGCTGGTCTCATCGAACTGCAGTGCTGGTCCCATCCCACTGCAGTTCTGGTCTCATCTAACTGCAGTGCTGGTCTCATCTAACTGCATTGCTGGTCTCATCTAACTGCAGTGCTGGTCCCATCCAACTGCAGTGCTGCTCCCATCCAACTGCAGTGCTGGTCTCATCTAACTGCAGTGCTGCTCCCATCCAACTGCAGTGCTGGTCCCATCCCAATGCAATGCTGGTCCCATCCAACTGCAGTGCTGGTCCCATCCAACTGCAGTGCTGGTTTCATCCAACTGCAGTGCTGCTCCCATCTAACTGCAATGCTGGTCTCATCCAACTGCAGAGCTGGTCCCATCCCACTGCAGTTCTGGTCCCATCCCACTGCAGTGCGGGTCCCATCCCACTGCAGTGCTGGTATCATCCAACTGCAGTGGTGGTCCCATCTAACTGCAATGCTGGTCTCGTCCAACTGCAGTGCTGGTCCCATCCAACTGCAGTGTTGGTCCCATCCAACTGCAGTGCTGGTCCCATCCAACTGCAGTGCTGGTCCCATCCAACTGCATTGCTGGTCTCATGTAACTGCAGTGCTGGTCCCAACTAACTGCAGTGCTGGCCCATCTAACTGCAGTGCTGGTCCCATCCCACTGTAGTGCTGGTCCCATCTAACTGCAGTGCTGGTCTCATCCAACTGCAGTTCTGGTCCCATCCAACTGAAGTGCTGGTCCCATCTAACGGCAGTGCTGCTCCCATCTAACTGCAGTGCTGGTCACATCCAACTGCAGTGCTGGTCACATCCAACTACAGTGCTGCTCCCATCTAACTGCAGTGCTGCTCCCTTCTAACGGCAGTGCTGGTCACATCTAACAGCAGTGCTGGTCACATCCAACTGCAGTGCTGGTCACATCCAACTGCAGTGCTGGTCGTATCCAACTGCAGTACTGGTCCCCATCTAACTGCAGTGCTGGTCACATCTAACTGCAGTGCTGGTCACATCCAACTGCAATGCTGGTCACATCCAACTGCAATGCTGGTCACATCCAACTGCAGTGCTGGTCGTATCCAACTGCAGTACTGGTCCCCATCTAACTGCAGTGCTGGTCACATCTAACTGCAGTGCTGGTCACATCCAACTGCAATGCTGGTCACATCCAACTGCAATGCTGGTCACATCCAACTGCAGTGCTGGTCTTATCCAACTGCAGTTCTGGTCTTATCCAACTTCAGTGCTGGTCACATCTAACTGCAGTGCTGGTCTCATCTCACTGCAGTGCTGGTCCCATCCCACTGCAGTGCTGGTCTCATCTCACTGCAGTGCTGGTCCCATCCCACTGGAGTGCTGGTCTTATCCAACTGCAGGGCTGATCCCATCCAACTGCCATGCAGGACTCATCCAACTGCAGTGCTGGTCTCATCCAACTGCAGTGCTGGTCTAATCCAACGGCAGAGCTGGTCTCATCCAACTGCAGTGATGGTCCCATCTAACTGCAGTGATGGTCCCATTTAACTGCAGTGATGGTCCCATCTAACTGCAGTGCTGGTCTCATCAAAATGCAGTGCTGCTCCCATCCAACTGCAGGGCTGGTCCCATCTAACTGCAGTGATGGTCCCATCTAACTGCAGTGATGGTCCCAGCTAACTGCAGTGCTGGTCACATCCAACTGCAGTTCTGGTGTCATCTAACTGCAGTGCTGGTCCCATCTAACTGCAGTAATGGTCCCATCTAACTGCAGTGCTGGTCCCATCTAACTGCAGTAATGGTCCCATCTAACTGCAGTGCTGGTCACATCCAACTGCAGTTCAGGTCTCATCTAACTGCAGTGCTGCTCCCATCCAACTGCAGTGTTGGTCCCATCTAACTGCAGTGCTGCTCCCATCCAACATCAGTGCTGGTCTCATCCAACTGCAGTGCTGGTCCCATCCCACTGCAGTGCTGGTCCCATCCAACTGCAGTGCTGGTCTCATCCAACTGCAGTGCTGCTCCCATCCAACTGCAGTGCTGGTCTCATCCAACTGCAGTGCTGCTCCCATCTAACTGCAATGCTGGTCTCATCCAACTGCAGTGCTGGTCCCATCCCACTGCAGTTCTGGTGTCATCTAACTGCAGTGCTGGTCTCATCTAACTGCAGTGCTGCTCCCATCCAACTGCAGTTCTGGTGTCATCTAACTGCAGTGCTGGTCCCATCTAACTGCAGTGCTGGTCACATCCAACTGCAGGTCTGGTGTCATCTAACTGCAGTGCTGGTCCCATCTAACTGCAGTAATGGTCCCATCTAACTGCAGTGCTGGTCACATCCAACTGCAGTTCTGGTGTCATCTCACTGCAGTGCTGGTCCCATCTAACTGCAGTAATGGTCCATCTAACTGCAGTGCTGGTCACATCCAACTGCAGTTCTGGTCTCATCTAACTGCAGTGCTGCTCCCATCCAACTGCAGTGTTGGTCCCATCTAACTGCAGTGATGGTCCCATCTAACTGCATTGATGGTCCCAGCTAACTGCAGTGCTGGTCACATCCAACTGCAGTTCTGGTGTCATCTAACTGCAGTACTGGTCCCATCTAACTGCAGTAATGGTCCCATCCAACTGCAGTGCTGGTCACATCCAACTGCAGTTCTGGTCTCATCTAACTGCAGTGCTGCTCCCATCCAACTGCAGTGTTGGTCCCATCTAACTGCAGTGCTGCTCCCATCCAACATCAGTGCTGGTCTCATCCAACTGCAGTGCTGGTCCCATCCCACTGCAGTGCTGGTCTCATCTAACTGCAGTGCTGCTCCCATCCAACTGCAGTGTTGGTCCCATCTAACTGCAGTGCTGCTCCCATCCAACATCAGTGCTGGTCTCATCCAACTGCAGTGCTGGTCCCATCCCACTGCAGTTCTGGTCCCATCCCACTGCAGTGCTGCTCCCATCCAACTGCAGTTTTGGTCCCATCTAACTGCAGTGCTGCTCCCATCCAACATCAGTGCTGGTCTCATCCAACTGCAGTGCTGGTCCCATCCCACTGCAGTGCTGGTCCCATCCAACTGCAGTGCTGGTCTCATCCAACTGCAATGCTGGTCCCATCTAACTGCAATGCTGGTCTCATCCAACTGCAGTGCTGGTCCCATCCCACTGCAGTTCTGGTCCAATCCCACTGCAGTGCTGGTCCCATCCAACTGCAGTGCTGGTCCAATCTAACTGCAATGCTGGTCTCATCCAACTGCAGTGCTGGTCCCATCCAACTGCAGTGCTGGTCCCATCCCACTGCAGTGCTGGTCCCATCCAACTGCAGTGCTGGTCCAATCTAACTGCAATGCTGGTCTCGTCCAACTGCAGTGCTGGTCCCATCCAACTGCTGTGCTGGTCCCATCCCACTGCAGTGCTGGTCCCATCCAACTGCAGTGCTGGTCTCATCCAACTGCAGTGCTGGTCCCATCTAACTGCAGTACTGTTCTCATCCAACTGCAGTACTGGTCTCATCTCACTGCAGTGCTCGTCTCATCCAACTGCAGTGCTGGTCTCATCCCACTGCAGTGCTGGTCTCATCCAACTGCAGTGCGGTCCCATTCAACTGCAGTATTGGTGTCATCCAACTGCAGTACTGGTCCAATCCAACTGCAGTGCTGGTCTAATCCAACTGCAGTGCTGGTGTCATCCAACAGCAGTGCTGGTCTCATCCCACTGCAGTGCTGGTCTCATCCAACTGCAGTGCGGTCCCATCCAAAATGCAGTGCAGGTCTCATCCAACTGCAGTGCCGTTCTAATCCAACTGCAGTGCTGGTCTCATCTAACTGCAGTGCTGGTTCCATCCAAGTGCAGTGCTGGTCTCATCTAACTGCAGTGCTGCTTCCATCCAACTGCAGTGCTGGTCTCATCTAACTGCAGTGCTGGTCCCATCCCACTGCAGTGCTGGTCTCATCTAACTGCATTGCTGGTATAATCTAACTGTAGTGCTGGTCCTATCCAACTGCAGTGCTGGTCTCATCCAACTGCAGTGCTGGTCCAATCCAACTGCAGTGCTGGTCCCATCCCACTGCAGTGCTGGTCCCATCCCACTGCAGTTCTGGTCCCATCTAACTGCAGTGCTGGTCTCATCTAACTGCATTGCTGGTCTCATCTAACTGCAGTGCTGCTCCCATCCAACTGCAGTGCTGCTCCCATCCAACTGCAGTGCTGGTCTCATCTAACTGGAGTGCTGCTCCCATCCAACTGCAGTGCTGGTCCCATCCCACTGCAGTGCTGGTCCCATCCAACTGCAGTGCTGGTCCCATCCAACTGCAGTGCTGGTCTCATCCAACTGCAGTGCTGCTCCCATCTAACTGCAATGCTGGTCTCATCCAACTGCAGAGCTGGTCCCATCCCACTGCAGTTCTGGTCCCATCCCACTGCAGTGCTGGTCCCATCCCACTGCAGTGCTGGTCCCATTCAACTGCAGTGCTGGTCCCATCTAACTGCAATGCTGGTCTCATCCAACTGCAGTGCTGGTCCCATCCAACTGCAGTGCTGGTCCCATCCAACTGCAGTGCTGGTCCCATCGAACTGCAGTGCTGGTCCCATCCAACTGCAGTGCTGGTCTCATCTAACTGCAGTGCTGGTCTCGTCCAACTGCAGTGCTGGTCCCATCTAACTGCAGTGCTGGTCCCATCCCACTGTAGTGCTGGTCCCATCTAACTGCAGTGCTGGTCTCGTCCAACTGAAGTGCTGGTCACATCCAACTGAAGTGCTGGTCCCATCTAACTGCAGTGCTGCTCCCATCTAACTGCAGTGCTGGTCACATCCAACTGCAGTGCTGGTCACATCCAACTACACTGCTGGTCCCATCTAACTGCAGTGCTGCTCCCATCTAACGGCAGTGCTGGTCACATCCAACTGCAGTGCTGGGCACATCCAACTACAGTGCTGGTCCCATCTAACTGCAGTGCTGCTCCCATCTAACTGCAGTGCTGGTCACATCTAACAGCAGTGCTGGTCACATCCAACTGCAGTGCTGGTCACATCCAACTGCAGTGCTGGTCACATCCAACTGCAGTGCTGGTTCTATCCAACTGCAGTACTGGTCCCCATCTAACTGCAGTGCTGGTCACATCTAACTGCAGTGCTGGTCACATCCAACTGCAATGCTGGTCACATCCAACTGCAATGCTGGTCACATCCAACTGCAGTGCTGGTCTTATCCAACTGCAGTTCTGGTCTTATCCAACTTCAGTGCTGGTCACATCTAACAGCAGTGCTGGTCTTATGCAACTGCAGTGCTGGTCCCATCCAACTGCAGTTCTGGTGTCATCTAACTGCAGTGCTGGACTCATCTAACTGCAGTGATGGTCCCTTCTAACTGCAGTGCTGGTCTCATCAAAATGCAGTGCTGCTCCCATCCAACTGCAGTGCTGGTCCCATCTAACTGCTGTGCTGGTCCCAAGTAACTGCTGTGCTGCTCCCATCCAACTGCAGTTCTGCTGTCATCTAACTGCAGTGCTGGTCCCATCTAACTGCAGTGCTGCTCCAATCCAACTGCAGTTCTGGTGTCATCTAACTGCAGTGCTGGTCCCATCTAACTGCAGTGCTGGTCACATCCAACTGCAGTTCTGGTGTCATCTAACTGCAGTGCTGGTCCCATCTAACTGCAGTAATGGTCCCATCTAACTGCAGTGCTGGTCTCATCCAACAGCAGTGCTGGTCCCAGCTAACTGCAGTGCTCGTCTCATCTAACTGCAGTGCTGGTCCCATCCAACTGCAGGGCTGGTCCCATCCAACTGCAATGTTGGTCCCATCCAACTGCAGTGCTGGTCACTTCCAACTGCAGTGCTGTTCCCATCCCACTGCAGTGGTGGTCTCATCCAACTGCAGTGCTGCCCCCATTCAACTGCAGTGCTGCTCCCATCCCACTGCAGTGCTGCTCCCATCCCACTGCAGTGCTGGTCCCATCCAACTGCAGTGCTGGTCCCATCTAACTGCAAATTTGGTCCCATCCAACTGCAGTGCTGGTCCCATCCAACTGCAGTGCTGGTCCCATCCAACTGCAATGTTGGTCCCATCCAACTGCAGTGCTGGTCCCATCCAACACCAGTTCTGGTCCCATCCAACTGCAGTGCTGGTCTCATCTAACTGCTGTGCTGGTCCCATCCAACTGCAGTGCTGGTCTCATCCAACTGCAGTGCTGGTCCCATCCAACTGCAATGCTGGTATCATCTAACTGCAGTGCTGGTCTCATCTAACTGCAGTGCTGGTCTCCTCCAACTGCAGTGCTGGTCCCATCCAACTGCAGTGCTGGTCTCATCCAACTGCAGTGCTGGTCCCATCGAACTGCAATGCTGGTCCCATCGAACTGCAGTGCTGGTCCCATCCAACTGCATTGCTGGTCTCATCTAACTGCAGTGCTGGTCCCATCCAACTGCAGTGCTGGTCCCATCCAACTGCAGTGCTGCTCCCATCCAACTGCATTGCTGGTCTCATCTAACTGCAGTGCTGGTCCCATCCAACACCAGTTCTGGTCCCATCCAACTGCAGTGCTGGTCTCATCTAACTGCTGTGCTGGTCCCATCCAACTGCAGTGCTGGTCTCATCCAACTGCAGTGCTGGTCTCATCCAACTGCAGTGCTGGTCCCATCCAACTGCAATGCTGGTCCCATCGAACTGCAGTGCTGGTCCCATCCAACTGCATTGCTGGTCTCATCTAACTGCAGTGCTGGTCCCATCCAACTGCAGTGCTGGTCCCATCGAACTGCAGTGCTGGTCCCATCCAACTGCATTGCTGGTCTCATCTAACTGCAGTGCTGGTCCCATCCAACACCAGTCCTGGTCCCATCCAACTGCAGTGCTGGTCCCATCTAACTGCAGTGCTGGTCCCATCCAACTGCAGTGCTGGTCACATCTAACAGCAGTGCTGGTCTGATGCAACTGCAGTGCTGGTCCCATCCAACTGCAGTGCTGGTCACATCTAACTGCAGTGCTGGTCTCATCTCACTGCAGTGCTGCTCCCCTCCAGCTGCAGTGCTGGTCCCATCCCACTGCAGTGCTGGTCTTATCCAACTGCAGGGCTGGTCCCATCCAACTGCCATGCAGGTCTCATCCAACTGCAGTGCTGGTCTCATCCAACTGCAGTGCTGGTCTAATCCAACGGCAGAGCTGGTCTCATCCAAGTGCAGTAATGGTCCCATCTAACTGCAGTGATGGTCCCATTTAACTGCAGTGATGGTCCCATTTAACTGCAGTGCTGGTCTCATCAAAATGCAGTGCTGTTCCCATCCAACTGCAGTGCTGGTCCCATCTAACTGCAGTGATGGTCCCATCTAATTGCAGTGATGGTCCCAGCTAACTGCAGTGCTGGTCACATCCAACTGCAGTTCTGGTGTCATCTAACTGCAGTGCTGGTCCCATCCAACTGCAGTAATGGTCCCATCTAACTGCAGTGCTGGTCCCATCCCACTGCAGTGCTGGTCTCATCTAACTGCAGTGCTGCTCCCATCCAACTGCAGTGTTGGTCCCATCTAACTGCAGTGCTGCTCCCATCCAACATCAGTGCTGGTCTCATCCAACTGCAGTGCTGGTCCCATCCCACTGCAGTGCTGGTCCCATCCAACTGCAGTGATGGTCCCATTTAACTGCAGTGATGGTCCCATCTAACTGCAGTGCTGGTCTCATCAAATTGCAGTGCTGTTCCCATCCAACTGCCGTGCTGGTCCCATCTAACTGCAGTGATGGTCCCATCTAACTGCAGTGATGGTCCCAGCTAACTGCAGTGCTGGTCACATCCAACTGCAGTTCTGGTGTCATCTAACTGCAGTGCTGGTCCCATCTAACTGCAGTAATGGTCCCATCTAACTGCAGTGCTGGTCACATCCAACTGAAGTTCTGGTCTCATCTAACTGCAGTGCTGCTCCCATCCAACTGCAGTGTTGGTCCCATCCAACTGCAGTGCTGGTCCCATCCAACTGCAGTGCTGTTCCCATCTAACTGCAAATTTGGTCCCATCCAACTGCAGTGCTGGTCCCATCCAACTGCAGTGCTGGTCCCATCGAACTGCAGTGCTGGTCCCATCCAACTGCAGTGCTGGTCTCATCTAACTGCAGTGCTGGTCTCATCCAACTGCAGTGCTGGTCCCATCTAACTGCAGTGCTGGTCCCATCCCACTGTAGTGCTGGTCCCATCTAACTGCAGTGCTGGTCTCATCCAACTGAAGTGCTGGTCCCATCCAACTGAAGTGCTGGTCCCATCTAACTGCAGTGCTGCTCCCATCTAACTGCAGTGCTGGTCACATCCAACTGCAGTGCTGGTCACATCCAACTACACTGCTGGTCCCATCTAACTGCAGTGCTGCTCCCATCTAACGGCAGTGCTGGTCACATCCAACTGCAGTGCTGGGCACATCCAACTACAGTGCTGGTCCCATCTAACTGCAGTGCTGCTCCCATCTAACTGCAGTGCTGGTCACATCTAACAGCAGTGCTGGTCACATCCAACTGCAGTGCTGGTCACATCCAACTGCAGTGCTGGTCACATCTAACTGCAGTGCTGGTCACATCCAACTGCAATGCTGGTCACATCCAACTGCAATGCTGGTCACATCCAACTGCAGTGCTGGTCTTATCCAACTGCAGTTCTGGTCTTATCCAACTTCAGTGCTGGTCACATCTAACAGCAGTGCTGGTCTTATGCAACTGCAGTGCTGGTCCCATCCAACTGCAGTTCTGGTGTCATCTAACTGCAGTGCTGGACTCATCTAACTGCAGTGATGGTCCCTTCTAACTGCAGTTCTGGTCTCATCTAACTGCAGTGCTGGTCCCATCCCACTGCAGTGCTGGTCTCATCTAACTGCATTGCTGGTATAATCTAACTGTAGTGCTGGTCCTATCGAACTGCAGTGCTGGTCTCATCCAACTGCAGTGCTGGTCCCATCCAACTGCAGTGCTGGTCTCATCCAACTGCAGTGCTGGTCTCATCCACCTTCAGTGCTGGTCTCATCGAACTGCAGTGCTGGTCCCATCCCACTGCAGTTCTGGTCTCATCTAACTGCAGTGCTGGTCTCATCTAACTGCATTGCTGGTCTCATCTAACTGCAGTGCTGGTCCCATCCAACTGCAGTGCTGCTCCCATCCAACTGCAGTGCTGGTCTCATCTAACTGCAGTGCTGCTCCCATCCAACTGCAGTGCTGGTCTCATCCAACAGCAGTGCTGGTCTCATCCCACTGCAGTGCTGGTCTCATCCTACTGCAGTGCGGTCCCATCCAACTGCAGTGCAGGTCTCATCCAACTCCAGTGCCGTTCTAATCCAACTGCAGTGCTGGTCTCATCTAACTGCAGTGCTGGTTCCATCCAACTGCAGTGCTGGTCTCATCTAACTGCAGTGCTGCTCCCATCCAACTGCAGTGCTGGTCTCATCTAACTGCAGTGCTGGTCCCATCCCACTGCAGTGCTGGTCTCATCTAACTGCATTGCTGGTATAATCTAACTGTAGTGCTGGTCCTATCGAACTGCAGTGCTGGTCCCATCCCACTGCAGTTCTGGTCTCATCTAACTGCAGTGCTGGTCTCATCTAACTGCATTGCTGGTCTCATCTAACTGCAGTGCTGGTCCCATCCAACTGCAGTGCTGCTCCCATCCAACTGCAGTGCTGGTCTCATCCCACTGCAGTGCTGGTCTCATCCAACTGCAGTGCGGTCCCATCCAACTGCAGTGTTGGTGTCATCCAACTGGAGTACTGGTCCCATCCAACTGCAGTGCTGGTCTAATCCAACTGCAGTGCTGCTCCCATCCAACTGCAGTGCTGGTCTCATCCCACTGCAGTGCTGGTCTCATCCTACTGCAGTGCGGTCCCATCCAACTGCAGTGCAGGTCTCATCCAACTCCAGTGCCGTTCTAATCCAACTGCAGTGCTGGTCTCATCTAACTGCAGTGCTGGTTCCATCCAACTGCAGTGCTGGTCTCATCTAACTGCAGTGCTGCTCCCATCCAACTGCAGTGCTGGTCTCATCCAACTGCAGTGCTGGTCACATCTAACTGCAGTGCTGGTCTCATCTCACTGCAGTGCTGGTCCCATCCCACTGCAGTGCTGCTCCCCTCCAGCTGCAGTGCTGGTCCCATCCCACTGCAGTGCTGGTCTTATCCAACTGCAGGTCTGGTCCCATCCAACTGCCATGCAGGTCTCATCCAACTGCAGTGCTGGTCTCATCCAACTGCAGTGCTGGTCTAATCCAAAGGCAGAGCTGATCTCATCCAACTGCAGTGATGGTCCCATCTAACTGCAGTTATGGTCCCATTTAACTGCAGTGATGGTCCCAGCTAACTGCAGTGCTGGTCACATCCAACTGCAGTTCTGGTGTCATCTAACTGCAGTGCTGGTCCCATCTAACTGCAGTAATGGTCCCATCTAACTGCAGTGCTGGTCACATCCAACTGCAGTTCAGGTCTCATCTAACTGCAGTGCTGCTCCCATCCAACTGCAGTTCAGGTCTCATCTAACTGCAGTGCTGCTCCCATCCAACTGCAGTGTTGGTCCCATCTAACTGCAGTGCTGCTCCCATCCAACATCAGTGCTGGTCTCATCCAACTGCAGTGCTGGTCCCATCCAACTGCAGTGCTGGTCTCATCTAACTGCAGTGCTGCTCCCATCCAACTGCAGTGTTGGTCCCATCTAACTGCAGTGCTGCTCCCATCCAACATCAGTGCTGGTCTCATCCAACTGCAGTGCTGGTCCCATCCAACTGCAGTGCTGGTTTCATCCAACTGCAGTGCTGCTCCCATCTAACTGCAATGCTGGTCTCATCCAACTGCAGTGCTGGTCCCATCCCACTGCAGTTTTGGTCCCATCCCACTGCAGTGCTGCTCCCATCCAACTGCAGTGTTGGTCCCATCTAACTGCAGTGCTGGTCACATCCAACTGCAGTTCTGGTCTCATCTAACTGCAGTGCTGCTCCCATCCAACTGCAGTGTTGGTCCCATCTAACTGCAGTGCTGCTCCCATCCAACATCAGTGCTGGTCTCATCGAACTGCAGTGCTGGTCACATCCCACTGCAGTGCTGGTCTCATCTAACTGCAGTGCTGCTCCCATCCAACTGCAGTGTTGGTCACATCTAACTGCAGTGCTGCTCCCATCCAACATCAGTGCTGGTCTCATCCAACTGCAGTGCTGGTCCCATCCCACTGCAGTGCTGGTCCCATCCAACTGCAGTGCTGGTCTCATCCAACTGCAGTGCTGCTCCCATCTAACTGCAATGCTGGTCTCATCCAACTGCAGTGCTTGTCCCATCCCACTGCAGTTCTGGTCCCATCCCACTGCAGTGCTGGTCCCATCCAACTGCAGTGCTGGTCCAATCTAACTGCAATGCTGGTCTCATCCAACTGCAGTGCTGGTCCCATCCAACTGCAGTGCTGGTCCCATCCCACTGCAGTGCTGGTCCCATCCAACTGCAGTGCTGGTCTCATCCAACTGCAGAGCTGGTCCCATCTAACTGCAGTGCTGTTCTCATCCAACTGCAGTGCTGGTCTCATCTCACTGCAGTGCTGGTCTCATCCAACTGCAGTGCTGGTCCCATCCAACTGCAGTGCTGGTCTCATCCAACTGCAGTGCTGGTCTCATCCAACAGCAGTGCTGGTCTCATCCAACTGCAGTGCTGGTCTCATCCAACTGCAGTGCTGGTCTCATCCAACTGCAGTGCGGTCCCATCCAACTGCAGTGTTGGTGTCATCCAACTGGAGTACTGGTCCCATCCAACTGCAGTGCTGGTCTAATCCAACTGCAGTGCTGGTCTCATCCAACAGCAGTGCTGGTCTCATCCCACTGCAGTGCTGGTCTCATCCTACTGCAGTGCGGTCCCATCCAACTGCACTGCAGGTCTCATCCAACTCCAGTGCCGTTCTAATCCAACTGCATTGCTGGTATAATCTAACTGTAGTGCTGGTCCTATCCAACTGCAGTGCTGGTCTCATCCAACTGCAGTGCTGGTCCCATCCAACTGCAGTGCTGGTCTCATCCAACTGCAGTGCTGGTCTCATCCACTTTCAGTGCTGGTCTCATCGAACTGCAGTGCTGGTCCCATCCCACTGCAGTTCTGGTCTCATCGAACTGCAGTGCTGGTCTCATCTAACTGCATTGCTGGTCCCATCTAACTGCAGTGCTGGTCCCATCCAACTGCAGTGCTGCTCCCATCCAACTGCAGTGCTGGTCTCATCTAACTGCAGTGCTGCTCCCATCCAACTGCAGTGCTGGTCCCATCCCAATGCAATGCTGGTCCCATCCAACTGCAGTGCTGGTCCCATCCAACTGCAGTGCTGGTTTCATCCAACTGCAGTGCTGCTCCCATCTAACTGCAATGCCGGTCTCATCCAACTGCAGAGCTGGTCCCATCCCACTGCAGTTCTGGTCCCATCCCACTGCAGTGCGGGTCCCATCCCACTGCAGTGCTGGTATCATCCAACTGCAGTGGTGGTCCCATCTAACTGCAATGCTGGTCTCGTCCAACTGCAGTGCTGGTCCCATCCAACTGCAGTGTTGGTCCCATCCAACTGCAGTGCTGGTCCCATCGAACTGCAGTGCTGGTCCCATCCAACTGCATTGCTGGTCTCATGTAACTGCAGTGCTGGTCCCAACTAACTGCAGTGCTGGCCCATCTAACTGCAGTGCTGGTCCCATCCCACTGTAGTGCTGGTCCCATCTAACTGCAGTGCTGGTCTCATCCAACTGAAGTGCTGGTCCCATCCAACTACAGTGCTGGTCCCATCTAACTGCAGTGCTGCTCCCATCTAACTGCAGTGCTGGTCACATCCAACTGCAGTGCTGGTCACATCCAACTACAGTGCTGCTCCCATCTAACTGCAGTGCTGCTCCCTTCTAACGGCAGTGCTGGTCACATCTAACAGCAGTGCTGGTCACATCCAACTGCAGTGCTGGTCACATCCAACTGCAGTGCTGGTCGTATCCAACTGCAGTACTGGTCCCCATCTAACTGCAGTGCTGGTCACATCTAACTGCAGTGCTGGTCACATCCAACTGCAATGCTGGTCACATCCAACTGCAATGCTGGTCACATCCAACTGCAGTGCTGGTCTTATCCAACTGCAGTTCTGGTCTTATCCAACTTCAGTGCTGGTCACATCTAACTGCAGTGCTGGTCTCATCTCACTGCAGTGCTGGTCCCATCCCACTGCAGTGCTGGTGTCATCTAACTGCAGTGCTGGTCCCATCCCACTGGAGTGCTGGTCTTATCCAACTGCAGGGCTGATCCCATCCAACTGCCATGCAGGACTCATCCAACTGCAGTGCTGGTCTCATCCAACTGCAGTGCTGGTCTAATCCAACGGCAGAGCTGGTCTCATCCAACTGCAGTGATGGTCCCATCTAACTGCAGTGATGGTCCCATTTAACTGCAGTGATGGTCCCATCTAACTGCAGTGCTGGTCTCATCAAAATGCAGTGCTGCTCCCATCCAACTGCAGGGCTGGTCCCATCTAACTGCAGTGATGGTCCCATCTAACTGCAGTGATGGTCCCAGCTAACTGCAGTGCTGGTCACATCCAACTGCAGTTCTGGTGTCATCTAACTGCAGTGCTGGTCCCATCTAACTGCAGTAATGGTCCCATCTAACTGCAGTGCTGGTCCCATCTAACTGCAGTAATGGTCCCATCTAACTGCAGTGCTGGTCACATCCAACTGCAGTTCAGGTCTCATCTAACTGCAGTGCTGCTCCCATCCAACTGCAGTGTTGGTCCCATCTAACTGCAGTGCTGCTCCCATCCAACATCAGTGCTGGTCTCATCCAACTGCAGTGCTGGTCCCATCCCACTGCAGTGCTGGTCCCATCCAACTGCAGTGCTGGTCTCATCCAACTGCAGTGCTGCTCCCATCCAACTGCAGTGCTGGTCTCATCCAACTGCAGTGCTGCTCCCATCTAACTGCAATGCTGGTCTCATCCAACTGCAGTGCTGGTCCCATCCCACTGCAGTTCTGGTGTCATCCAACTGCAGTGCTGGTCCCATCCCACTGCAGTTCTGGTGTCATCTAACTGCAGTGCTGGTCACATCCAACTGCAGTTCTGGTGTCATCTAACTGCAGTGCTGGTCTCATCTAACTGCAGTGCTGCTCCCATCCAACTGCAGTTCTGGTGTCATCTAACTGCAGTGCTGGTCCCATCTAACTGCAGTGCTGGTCACATCCAACTGCAGGTCTGGTGTCATCTAACTGCAGTGCTGGTCCCATCTAACTGCAGTAATGGTCCCATCTAACTGCAGTGCTGGTCACATCCAACTGCAGTTCTGGTGTCATCTCACTGCAGTGCTGGTCCCATCTAACTGCAGTAATGGTCCATCTAACTGCAGTGCTGGTCACATCCAACTGCAGTTCTGGTCTCATCTAACTGCAGTGCTGCTCCCATCCAACTGCAGTGTTGGTCCCATCTAACTGCAGTGATGGTCCCATCTAACTGCATTGATGGTCCCAGCTAACTGCAGTGCTGGTCACATCCAACTGCAGTTCTGGTGTCATCTAACTGCAGTACTGGTCCCATCTAACTGCAGTAATGGTCCCATCCAACTGCAGTGCTGGTCACATCCAACTGCAGTTCTGGTCTCATCTAACTGCAGTGCTGCTCCCATCCAACTGCAGTGTTGGTCCCATCTAACTGCAGTGCTGCTCCCATCCAACATCAGTGCTGGTCTCATCCAACTGCAGTGCTGGTCCCATCCCACTGCAGTGCTGGTCTCATCTAACTGCAGTGCTGCTCCCATCCAACTGCAGTGTTGGTCCCATCTAACTGCAGTGCTGCTCCCATCCAACATCAGTGCTGGTCTCATCCAACTGCAGTGCTGGTCCCATCCCACTGCAGTTCTGGTCCCATCCCACTGCAGTGCTGCTCCCATCCAACTGCAGTTTTGGTCCCATCTAACTGCAGTGCTGCTCCCATCCAACATCAGTGCTGGTCTCATCCAACTGCAGTGCTGGTCCCATCCCACTGCAGTGCTGGTCCCATCCAACTGCAGTGCTGGTCTCATCCAACTGCAATGCTGGTCCCATCTAACTGCAATGCTGGTCTCATCCAACTGCAGTGCTGGTCCCATCCCACTGCAGTTCTGGTCCAATCCCACTGCAGTGCTGGTCCCATCCAACTGCAGTGCTGGTCCAATCTAACTGCAATGCTGGTCTCATCCAACTGCAGTGCTGGTCCCATCCAACTGCAGTGCTGGTCCCATCCCACTGCAGTGCTGGTCCCATCCAACTGCAGTGCTGGTCCAATCTAACTGCAATGCTGGTCTCGTCCAACTGCAGTGCTGGTCCCATCCAACTGCTGTGCTGGTCCCATCCCACTGCAGTGCTGGTCCCATCCAACTGCAGTGCTGGTCTCATCCAACTGCAGTGCTGGTCCCATCTAACTGCAGTACTGTTCTCATCCAACTGCAGTGCTGGTCTCATCTCACTGCAGTGCTGGTCTCATCCAACTGCAGTGCTGGTCTCATCCCACTGCAGTGCTGGTCTCATCCAACTGCAGTGCGGTCCCATCCAACTGCAGTATTGGTGTCATCCAACTGCAGTACTGGTCCAATCCAACTGCAGTGCTGGTCTAATCCAACTGCAGTGCTGGTGTCATCCAACAGCAGTGCTGGTCTCATCCCACTGCAGTGCTGGTCTCATCCAACTGCAGTGCGGTCCCATCCAAAATGCAGTGCAGGTCTCATCCAACTGCAGTGCCGTTCTAATCCAACTGCAGTGCTGGTCTCATCTAACTGCAGTGCTGGTTCCATCCAAGTGCAGTGCTGGTCTCATCTAACTGCAGTGCTGCTTCCATCCAACTGCAGTGCTGGTCTCATCTAACTGCAGTGCTGGTCCCATCCCACTGCAGTGCTGGTCTCATCTAACTGCATTGCTGGTATAATCTAACTGTAGTGCTGGTCCTATCCAACTGCAGTGCTGGTCTCATCCAACTGCAGTGCTGGTCCAATCCAACTGCAGTGCTGGTCCCATCCCACTGCAGTGCTGGTCCCATCCCACTGCAGTTCTGGTCCCATCTAACTGCAGTGCTGGTCTCATCTAACTGCATTGCTGGTCTCATCTAACTGCAGTGCTGCTCCCATCCAACTGCAGTGCTGCTCCCATCCAACTGCAGTGCTGGTCTCATCTAACTGGAGGGCTGCTCCCATCCAACTGCAGTGCTGGTCCCATCCCACTGCAGTGCTGGTCCCATCCAACTGCAGTGCTGCTCCCATCCAACTGCAGTGCTGGTCTCATCCAACTGCAGTGCTGCTCCCATCTAACTGCAATGCTGGTCTCATCCAACTGCAGAGCTGGTCCCATCCCACTGCAGTTCTGGTCCCATCCCACTGCAGTGCTGGTCCCATCCCACTGCAGTGCTGGTCCCATTCAACTGCAGTGCTGGTCCCATCTAACTGCAATGCTGGTCTCATCCAACTGCAGTGCTGGTCCCATCCAACTGCAGTGCTGGTCCCATCCAACTGCAGTGCTGGTCCCATCGAACTGCAGTGCTGGTCCCATCCAACTGCAGTGCTGGTCTCATCTAACTGCAGTGCTGGTCTCGTCCAACTGCAGTGCTGGTCCCATCTAACTGCAGTGCTGGTCCCATCCCACTGTAGTGCTGGTCCCATCTAACTGCAGTGCTGGTCTCGTCCAACTGAAGTGCTGGTCCCATCCAACTGAAGTGCTGGTCCCATCTAACTGCAGTGCTGCTCCCATCTAACTGCAGTGCTGGTCACATCCAACTGCAGTGCTGGTCACATCCAACTACACTGCTGGTCCCATCTAACTGCAGTGCTGCTCCCATCTAACGGCAGTGCTGGTCACATCCAACTGCAGTGCTGGGCACATCCAACTACAGTGCTGGTCCCATCTAACTGCAGTGCTGCTCCCATCTAACTGCAGTGCTGGTCACATCTAACAGCAGTGCTGGTCATATCCAACTGCAGTGCTGGTCACATCCAACTGCAGTGCTGGTCACATCCAACTGCAGTACTGGTCCCCATCTAACTGCAGTGCTGGTCACATCTAACTGCAGTGCTGGTCACATCCAACTGCAATGCTGGTCACATCCAACTGCAATGCTGGTCACATCCAACTGCAGTGCTGGTCTTATCCAACTGCAGTTCTGGTCTTATCCAACTTCAGTGCTGGTCACATCTAACAGCAGTGCTGGTCTTATGCAACTGCAGTGCTGGTCCCATCCAACTGCAGTTCTGGTGTCATCTAACTGCAGTGCTGGACTCATCTAACTGCAGTGATGGTCCCTTCTAACTGCAGTGCTGGTCTCATCAAAATGCAGTGCTGCTCCCATCCAACTGCAGTGCTGGTCCCATCTAACTGCTGTGCTGGTCCCAAGTAACTGCAGTGCTGCTCCCATCCAACTGCAGTTCTGCTGTCATCTAACTGCAGTGCTGGTCCCATCTAACTGCAGTGCTGCTCCAATCCAACTGCAGTTCTGGTGTCATCTAACTGCAGTGCTGGTCCCATCTAACTGCAGTGCTGGTCACATCCAACTGCAGTTCTGGTGTCATCTAACTGCAGTGCTGGTCCCATCTAACTGCAGTAATGGTCCCATCTAACTGCAGTGCTGGTCTCATCCAACAGCAGTGCTGGTCCCAGCTAACTGCAGTGCTCGTCTCATCTAACTGCAGTGCTGGTCCCATCCAACTGCAGGGCTGGTCCCATCCAACTGCAATGTTGGTCCCATCCAACTGCAGTGCTGGTCACTTCCAACTACAGTGCTGTTCCCATCCCACTGCAGTGGTGGTCTCATCCAACTGCAGTGCTGCCCCCATCCAACTGCAGTGCTGCTCCCATCCCACTGCAGTGCTGCTCCCATCCCACTGCAGTGCTGGTCCCATCCAACTGCAGTGCTGGTCCCATCTAACTGCAAATTTGGTCCCATCCAACTGCAGTGCTGGTCCCATCCAACTGCAGTGCTGGTCCCATCCAACTGCAATGTTGGTCCCATCCAACTGCAGTGCTGGTCCCATCCAACACCAGTTCTGGTCCCATCCAACTGCAGTGCTGGTCTCATCTAACTGCTGTGCTGGTCCCATCCAACTGCAGTGCTGGTCTCATCCAACTGCAGTGCTGGTCCCATCCAACTGCAATGCTGGTATCATCTAACTGCAGTGCTGGTCTCATCTAACTGCAGTGCTGGTCTCCTCCAACTGCAGTGCTGGTCCCATCCAACTGCAGTGCTGGTCTCATCCAACTGCAGTGCTGGTCTCATCCAACTGCAGTGCTGGTCCCATCGAACTGCAATGCTGGTCCCATCGAACTGCAGTGCTGGTCCCATCCAACTGCATTGCTGGTCTCATCTAACTGCAGTGCTGGTCCCATCCAACTGCAGTGCTGGTCCCATCCAACTGCAGTGCTGCTCCCATCCAACTGCATTGCTGGTCTCATCTAACTGCAGTGCTGGTCCCATCCAACACCAGTTCTGGTCCCATCCAACTGCAGTGCTGGTCTCATCTAACTGCTGTGCTGGTCCCATCCAACTGCAGTGCTGGTCTCATCCAACTGCAGTGCTGGTCTCATCCAACTGCAGTGCTGGTCCCATCCAACTGCAATGCTGGTCCCATCGAACTGCAGTGCTGGTCCCATCCAACTGCATTGCTGGTCTCATCTAACTGCAGTGCTGGTCCCATCCAACTGCAGTGCTGGTCCCATCGAACTGCAGTGCTGGTCCCATCCAACTGCATTGCTGGTCTCATCTAACTGCAGTGCTGGTCCCATCCAACACCAGTTCTGGTCCCATCCAACTGCAGTGCTGGTCCCATCTAACTGCAGTGCTGGTCCCATCCAACTGCAGTGCTGGTCACATCTAACAGCAGTGCTGGTCTGATGCAACTGCAGTGCTGGTCCCATCCAACTGCAGTGCTGGTCACATCTAACTGCAGTGCTGGTCTCATCTCACTGCAGTGCTGCTCCCCTCCAGCTGCAGTGCTGGTCCCATCCCACTGCAGTGCTGGTCTTATCCAACTGCAGGGCTGGTCCCATCCAACTGCCATGCAGGTCTCATCCAACTGCAGTGCTGGTCTCATCCAACTGCAGTGCTGGTCTAATCCAACGGCAGAGCTGGTCTCATCCAAGTGCAGTAATGGTCCCATCTAACTGCAGTGATGGTCCCATTTAACTGCAGTGATGGTCCCATTTAACTGCAGTGCTGGTCTCATCAAAATGCAGTGCTGTTCCCATCCAACTGCAGTGCTGGTCCCATCTAACTGCAGTGATGGTCCCATCTAATTGCAGTGATGGTCCCAGCTAACTGCAGTGCTGGTCACATCCAACTGCAGTTCTGGTGTCATCTAACTGCAGTGCTGGTCCCATCCAACTGCAGTAATGGTCCCATCTAACTGCAGTGCTGGTCCCATCCCACTGCAGTGCTGGTCTCATCTAACTGCAGTGCTGCTCCCATCCAACTGCAGTGTTGGTCCCATCTAACTGCAGTGCTGCTCCCATCCAACATCAGTGCTGGTCTCATCCAACTGCAGTGCTGGTCCCATCCCACTGCAGTGCTGGTCCCATCCAACTGCAGTGATGGTCCCATTTAACTGCAGTGATGGTCCCATCTAACTGCAGTGCTGGTCTCATCAAATTGCAGTGCTGTTCCCATCCAACTGCCGTGCTGGTCCCATCTAACTGCAGTGATGGTCCCATCTAACTGCAGTGATGGTCCCAGCTAACTGCAGTGCTGGTCACATCCAACTGCAGTTCTGGTGTCATCTAACTGCAGTGCTGGTCCCATCTAACTGCAGTAATGGTCCCATCTAACTGCAGTGCTGGTCACATCCAACTGAAGTTCTGGTCTCATCTAACTGCAGTGCTGCTCCCATCCAACTGCAGTGTTGGTCCCATCCAACTGCAGTGCTGTTCCCATCTAACTGCAAATTTGGTCCCATCCAACTGCAGTGCTGGTCCCATCCAACTGCAGTGCTGGTCCCATCGAACTGCAGTGCTGGTCCCATCCAACTGCAGTGCTGGTCTCATCTAACTGCAGTGCTGGTCTCATCCAACTGCAGTGCTGGTCCCATCTAACTGCAGTGCTGGTCCCATCCCACTGTAGTGCTGGTCCCATCTAACTGAAGTGCTGGTCTCATCCAACTGAAGTGCTGGTCCCATCCAACTGAAGTGCTGGTCCCATCTAACTGCAGTGCTGCTCCCATCTAACTGCAGTGCTGGTCACATCCAACTGCAGTGCTGGTCACATCCAACTACAGTGCTGGTCCCATCTAACTGCAGTGCTGCTCCCATCTAACGGCAGTGCTGGTCACATCCAACTGCAGTGCTGGGCACATCCAACTACAGTGCTGGTCCCATCTAACTGCAGTGCTGCTCCCATCTAACTGCAGTGCTGGTCACATCTAACAGCAGTGCTGGTCACATCCAACTGCAGTGCTGGTCACATCCAACTGCAGTGCTGGTCACATCTAACTGCAGTGCTGGTCACATCCAACTGCAATGCTGGTCACATCCAACTGCAATGCTGGTCACATCCAACTGCAGTGCTGGTCTTATCCAACTGCAGTTCTGGTCTTATCCAACTTCAGTGCTGGTCACATCTAACAGCAGTGCTGGTCTTATGCAACTGCAGTGCTGGTCCCATCCAACTGCAGTTCTGGTGTCATCTAACTGCAGTGCTGGACTCATCTAACTGCAGTGATGGTCCCTTCTAACTGCAGTTCTGGTCTCATCTAACTGCAGTGCTGGTCCCATCCCACTGCAGTGCTGGTCTCATCTAACTGCATTGCTGGTATAATCTAACTGTAGTGCTGGTCCTATCGAACTGCAGTGCTGGTCTCATCCAACTGCAGTGCTGGTCCCATCCAACTGCAGTGCTGGTCTCATCCAACTGCAGTGCTGGTCTCATCCACCTTCAGTGCTGGTCTCATCGAACTGCAGTGCTGGTCCCATCCCACTGCAGTTCTGGTCTCATCTAACTGCAGTGCTGGTCTCATCTAACTGCATTGCTGGTCTCATCTAACTGCAGTGCTGGTCCCATCCAACTGCAGTGCTGCTCCCATCCAACTGCAGTGCTGGTCTCATCCCACTGCAGTGCTGGTCTCATCCAACTGCAGTGCGGTCCCATCCAACTGCAGTGTTGGTGTCATCCAACTGGAGTACTGGTCCCATCCAACTGCAGTGCTGGTCTAATCCAACTGCAGTGCTGCTCCCATCCAACTGCAGTGCTGGTCTCATCCCACTGCAGTGCTGGTCTCATCCTACTGCAGTGCGGTCCCATCCAACTGCAGTGCAGGTCTCATCCAACTCCAGTGACGTTCTAATCCAACTGCAGTGCTGGTCTCATCTAACTGCAGTGCTGGTTCCATCCAACTGCAGTGCTGGTCTCATCTAACTGCAGTGCTGCTCCCATCCAACTGCAGTGCTGGTCTCATCCAACTGCAGTGCTGGTCACATCTAACTGCAGTGCTGGTCTCATCTCACTGCAGTGCTGGTCCCATCCCACTGCAGTGCTGCTCCCCTCCAGCTGCAGTGCTGGTCCCATCCCACTGCAGTGCTGGTCTTATCCAACTGCAGGTCTGGTCCCATCCAACTGCCATGCAGGTCTCATCCAACTGCAGTGCTGGTCTCATCCAACTGCAGTGCTGGTCTAATCCAACGGCAGAGCTGATCTCATCCAACTGCAGTGATGGTCCCATCTAACTGCAGTGATGGTCCCATTTAACTGCAGTGATGGTCCCAGCTAACTGCAGTGCTGGTCACATCCAACTGCAGTTCTGGTGTCATCTAACTGCAGTGCTGGTCCCATCTAACTGCAGTAATGGTCCCATCTAACTGCAGTGCTGGTCACATCCAACTGCAGTTCAGGTCTCATCTAACTGCAGTGCTGCTCCCATCCAACTGCAGTTCAGGTCTCATCTAACTGCAGTGCTGCTCCCATCCAACTGCAGTGTTGGTCCCATCTAACTGCAGTGCTGCTCCCATCCAACATCAGTGCTGGTCTCATCCAACTGCAGTGCTGGTCCCATCCAACTGCAGTGCTGGTCTCATCTAACTGCAGTGCTGCTCCCATCCAACTGCAGTGTTGGTCCCATCTAACTGCAGTGCTGCTCCCATCCAACATCAGTGCTGGTCTCATCCAACTGCAGTGCTGGTCCCATCCAACTGCAGTGCTGGTTTCATCCAACTGCAGTGCTGCTCCCATCTAACTGCAATGCTGGTCTCATCCAACTGCAGTGCTGGTCCCATCCCACTGCAGTTTTGGTCCCATCCCACTGCAGTGCTGCTCCCATCCAACTGCAGTGTTGGTCCCATCTAACTGCAGTGCTGGTCACATCCAACTGCAGTTCTGGTCTCATCTAACTGCAGTGCTGCTCCCATCCAACTGCAGTGTTGGTCCCATCTAACTGCAGTGCTGCTCCCATCCAACATCAGTGCTGGTCTCATCGAACTGCAGTGCTGGTCACATCCCACTGCAGTGCTGGTCTCATCTAACTGCAGTGCTGCTCCCATCCAACTGCAGTGTTGGTCACATCTAACTGCAGTGCTGCTCCCATCCAACATCAGTGCTGGTCTCATCCAACTGCAGTGCTGGTCCCATCCCACTGCAGTGCTGGTCCCATCCAACTGCAGTGCTGGTCTCATCCAACTGCAGTGCTGCTCCCATCTAACTGCAATGCTGGTCTCATCCAACTGCAGTGCTTGTCCCATCCCACTGCAGTTCTGGTCCCATCCCACTGCAGTGCTGGTCCCATCCAACTGCAGTGCTGGTCCAATCTAACTGCAATGCTGGTCTCATCCAACTGCAGTGCTGGTCCCATCCAACTGCAGTGCTGGTCCCATCCCACTGCAGTGCTGGTCCCATCCAACTGCAGTGCTGGTCTCATCCAACTGCAGAGCTGGTCCCATTTAACTGCAGTGCTGTTCTCATCCAACTGCAGTGCTGGTCTCATCTCACTGCAGTGCTGGTCTCATCCAACTGCAGTGCTGGTCCCATCCAACTGCAGTGCTGGTCTCATCCAACTGCAGTGCTGGTCTCATCCAACAGCAGTGCTGGTCTCATCCAACTGCAGTGCTGGTCTCATCCAACTGCAGTGCTGGTCTCATCCAACTGCAGTGCGGTCCCATCCAACTGCAGTGTTGGTGTCATCCAACTGGAGTACTGGTCCCATCCAACTGCAGTGCTGGTCTAATCCAACTGCAGTGCTGGTCTCATCCAACAGCAGTGCTGGTCTCATCCCACTGCAGTGCTGGTCTCATCCTACTGCAGTGCGGTCCCATCCAACTGCACTGCAGGTCTCATCCAACTCCAGTGCCGTTCTAATCCAACTGCAGTGCTGGTCTCATCTAACTGCAGTGCTGGTTCCATCCAACTGCAGTGCTGGTCTCATCTAACTGCAGTGCTGCTCCCATCCAACTGCAGTGCTGGCCTCATCTAACTGCAGTGCTGGTCCCATCCCACTGCAGTGCTGGTCTCATCTAACTGCATTGCTGGTATAATCTAACTGTAGTGCTGGTCCTATCCAACTGCAGTGCTGGTCTCATCCAACTGCAGTGCTGGTCCCATCCAACTGCAGTGCTGGTCTCATCCAACTGCAGTGCTGGTCTCATCCACTTTCAGTGCTGGTCTCATCGAACTGCAGTGCTGGTCCCATCCCACTGCAGTTCTGGTCTCATCTAACTGCAGTGCTGGTCTCATCTAACTGCATTGCTGGTCTCATCTAACTGCAGTGCTGGTCCCATCCAACTGCAGTGCTGCTCCCATCCAACTGCAGTGCTGGTCTCATCTAACTGCAGTGCTGCTCCCATCCAACTGCAGTGCTGGTCCCATCCCAATGCAATGCTGGTCCCATCCAACTGCAGTGCTGGTCCCATCCAACTGCAGTGCTGGTTTCATCCAACTGCAGTGCTGCTCCCATCTAACTGCAATGCCGGTCTCATCCAACTGCAGAGCTGGTCCCATCCCACTGCAGTTCTGGTCCCATCCCACTGCAGTGCGGGTCCCATCCCACTGCAGTGCTGGTATCATCCAACTGCAGTGGTGGTCCCATCTAACTGCAATGCTGGTCTCGTCCAACTGCAGTGCTGGTCCCATCCAACTGCAGTGTTGGTCCCATCCAACTGCAGTGCTGGTCCCATCGAACTGCAGTGCTGGTCCCATCCAACTGCATTGCTGGTCTCATGTAACTGCAGTGCTGGTCCCAACTAACTGCAGTGCTGGCCCATCTAACTGCAGTGCTGGTCCCATCCCACTGTAGTGCTGGTCCCATCTAACTGCAGTGCTGGTCTCATCCAACTGAAGTGCTGGTCCCATCCAACTACAGTGCTGGTCCCATCTAACTGCAGTGCTGCTCCCATCTAACTGCAGTGCTGGTCACATCCAACTGCAGTGCTGGTCACATCCAACTACAGTGCTGCTCCCATCTAACTGCAGTGCTGCTCCCTTCTAACGGCAGTGCTGGTCACATCTAACAGCAGTGCTGGTCACATCCAACTGCAGTGCTGGTCACATCCAACTGCAGTGCTGGTCGTATCCAACTGCAGTACTGGTCCCCATCTAACTGCAGTGCTGGTCACATCTAACTGCAGTGCTGGTCACATCCAACTGCAATGCTGGTCACATCCAACTGCAATGCTGGTCACATCCAACTGCAGTGCTGGTCTTATCCAACTGCAGTTCTGGTCTTATCCAACTTCAGTGCTGGTCACATCTAACTGCAGTGCTGGTCTCATCTCACTGCAGTGCTGGTCCCATCCCACTGCAGTGTTGGTCTCATCTCACTGCAGTGCTGGTCCCATCCCACTGGAGTGCTGGTCTTATCCAACTGCAGGGCTGATCCCATCCAACTGCCATGCAGGACTCATCCAACTGCAGTGCTAGTCTCATCCAACTGCAGTGCTGGTCTAATCCAACGGCAGAGCTGGTCTCATCCAACTGCAGTGATGGTCCCATCTAACTGCAGTGATGGTCCCATTTAACTGCAGTGATGGTCCCATCTAACTGCAGTGCTGGTCTCATCAAAATGCAGTGCTGCTCCCATCCAACTGCAGGGCTGGTCCCATCTAACTGCTGTGATGGTCCCATCTAACTGCAGTGATGGTCCCAGCTAACTGCAGTGCTGGTCACATCCAACTGCAGTGCTGGTCCCATCTAACTGCAGTAATGGTCCCATCTAACTGCAGTGCTGGTCCCATCTAACTGCAGTAATGGTCCCATCTAACTGCAGTGCTGGTCACATCCAACTGCAGTTCAGGTCTCATCTAACTGCAGTGCTGCTCCCATCCAACTGCAGTGTTGGTCCCATCTAACTGCAGTGCTGCTCCCATCCAACATCAGTGCTGGTCTCATCCAACTGCAGTGCTGGTCCCATCCCACTGCAGTGCTGGTCCCATCCAACTGCAGTGCTGGTCTCATCCAACTGCAGTGCTGCTCCCATCCAACTGCAGTGCTGGTCTCATCCAACTGCAGTGCTGCTCCCATCTAACTGCAATGCTGGTCTCATCCAACTGCAGTGCTGGTCCCATCCCACTGCAGTTCTGGTGTCATCTAACTGCAGTGCTGGTCACATCCAACTGCAGTTCTGGTGTCATCTAACTGCAGTGCTGGTCTCATCTAACTGCAGTGCTGCTCCCATCCAACTGCAGTTCTGGTGTCATCTAACTGCAGTGCTGGTCCCATCTAACTGCAGTGCTGGTCACATCCAACTGCAGGTCTGGTGTCATCTAACTGCAGTGCTGGTCCCATCTAACTGCAGTGATGGTCCCAGCTAACTGCAGTGCTGGTCACATCCAACTGCAGTTCTGGTGTCATCTAACTGCAGTACTGGTCCCATCTAACTGCAGTAATGGTCCCATCCAACTGCAGTGCTGGTCACATCCAACTGCAGTTCTGGTCTCATCTAACTGCAGTGCTGCTCCCATCCAACTGCAGTGTTGGTCCCATCTAACTGCAGTGCTGCTCCCATCCAACATCAGTGCTGGTCCCATCCCACTGCAGTGCTGGTCTCATCTAACTGCAGTGCTGCTCCCATCCAACTGCAGTGTTGGTCCCATCTAACTGCAGTGCTGCTCCCATCCAACATCAGTGCTGGTCTCATCCAACTGCAGTGCTGGTCCCATCCCACTGCAGTTCTGGTCCCATCCCACTGCAGTGCTGCTCCCATCCAACTGCAGTGTTGGTCCCATCTAACTGCAGTGCTGCTCCCATCCAACATCAGTGCTGGTCTCATCCAACTGCAGTGCTGGTCCCATCCCACTGCAGTGCTGGTCCCATCCAACTGCAGTGCTGGTCTCATCCAACTGCAATGCTGGTCCCATCTAACTGCAATGCTGGTCTCATCCAACTGCAGTGCTGGTCCCATCCCACTGCAGTTCTGGTCCAATCCCACTGCAGTGCTGGTCCCATCCAACTGCAGTGCTGGTCCAATCTAACTGCAATGCTGGTCTCATCCAACTGCAGTGCTGGTCCCATCCAACTGCAGTGCTGGTCCCATCCCACTGCAGTGCTGGTCCCATCCAACTGCAGTGCTGGTCCAATCTAACTGCAATGCTGGTCTCGTCCAACTGCAGTGCTGGTCCCATCCAACTGCTGTGCTGGTCCCATCCCACTGCAGTGCTGGTCCCATCCAACTGCAGTGCTGGTCTCATCCAACTGCAGTGCTGGTCCCATCTAACTGCAGTACTGTTCTCATCCAACTGCAGTGCTGGTCTCATCTCACTGCAGTGCTGGTCTCATCCAACTGCAGTGCTGGTCTCATCCCACTGCAGTGCTGGTCTCATCCAACTGCAGTGCGGTCCCATCCAACTGCAGTATTGGTGTCATCCAACTGCAGTACTGGTCCAATCCAACTGCAGTGCTGGTCTAATCCAACTGCAGTGCTGGTGTCATCCAACAGCAGTGCTGGTCTCATCCCACTGCAGTGCTGGTCTCATCCAACTGCAGTGCGGTCCCATCCAAAATGCAGTGCAGGTCTCATCCAACTGCAGTGCCGTTCTAATCCAACTGCAGTGCTGGTCTCATCTAACTGCAGTGCTGGTTCCATCCAAGTGCAGTGCTGGTCTCATCTAACTGCAGTGCTGCTTCCATCCAACTGCAGTGCTGGTCTCATCTAACTGCAGTGCTGGTCCCATCCCACTGCAGTGCTGGTCTCATCTAACTGCATTGCTGGTATAATCTAACTGTAGTGCTGGTCCTATCCAACTGCAGTGCTGGTCTCATCCAACTGCAGTGCTGGTCCAATCCAACTGCAGTGCTGGTCCCATCCCACTGCAGTGCTGGTCCCATCCCACTGCAGTTCTGGTCCCATCTAACTGCAGTGCTGGTCTCATCTAACTGCATTGCTGGTCTCATCTAACTGCAGTGCTGGTCCCATCCAACTGCAGTGCTGCTCCCATCCAACTGCAGTGCTGGTCTCATCTAACTGGAGTGCTGCTCCCATCCAACTGCAGTGCTGGTCCCATCCCACTGCAGTGCTGGTCCCATCCAACTGCAGTGCTGGTCCCATCCAACTGCAGTGCTGGTCTCATCCAACTGCAGTGCTGCTCCCATCTAACTGCAATGCTGGTCTCATCCAACTGCAGAGCTGGTCCCATCCCACTGCAGTTCTGGTCCCATCCCACTGCAGTGCTGGTCCCATCCCACTGCAGTGCTGGTCCCATTCAACTGCAGTGCTGGTCCCATCTAACTGCAATGCTGGTCTCATCCAACTGCAGTGCTGGTCCCATCCAACTGCAGTGCTGGTCCCATCCAACTGCAGTGCTGGTCCCATCGAACTGCAGTGCTGGTCCCATCCAACTGCAGTGCTGGTCTCATCTAACTGCAGTGCTGGTCTCGTCCAACTGCAGTGCTGGTCCCATCTAACTGCAGTGCTGGTCCCATCCCACTGTAGTGCTGGTCCCATCTAACTGCAGTGCTGGTCTCGTCCAACTGAAGTGCTGGTCCCATCCAACTGAAGTGCTGGTCCCATCTAACTGCAGTGCTGCTCCCATCTAACTGCAGTGCTGGTCACATCCAACTGCAGTGCTGGTCACATCCAACTACACTGCTGGTCCCATCTAACTGCAGTGCTGCTCCCATCTAACGGCAGTGCTGGTCACATCCAACTGCAGTGCTGGGCACATCCAACTACAGTGCTGGTCCCATCTAACTGCAGTGCTGCTCCCATCTAACTGCAGTGCTGGTCACATCTAACAGCAGTGCTGGTCACATCCAACTGCAGTGCTGGTCACATCCAACTGCAGTGCTGGTCACATCCAACTGCAGTGCTGGTTCTATCCAACTGCAGTACTGGTCCCCATCTAACTGCAGTGCTGGTCACATCTAACTGCAGTGCTGGTCACATCCAACTGCAATGCTGGTCACATCCAACTGCAATGCTGGTCACATCCAACTGCAGTGCTGGTCTTATGCAACTGCAGTTCTGGTCTTATCCAACTTCAGTGCTGGTCACATCTAACAGCAGTGCTGGTCTTATGCAACTGCAGTGCTGGTCCCATCCAACTGCAGTTCTGGTGTCATCTAACTGCAGTGCTGGACTCATCTAACTGCAGTGATGGTCCCTTCTAACTGCAGTGCTGGTCTCATCAAAATGCAATGCTGCTCCCATCCAACTCCAGTGCTGGTCCCATCTAACTGCTGTGCTGGTCCCAAGTAACTGCAGTGCTGCTCCCATCCAACTGCAGTGTTGGTCCCATCTAACTGCAGTGCTGCTCCCATCCAACATCAGTGCTGGTCTCATCCAACTGCAGTACTGGTCCCATCCCACTGCAGTGCTGGTCCCATCCAACTGCAGTGCTGGTCTCATCCAACTGCAATGCTGGTCCCATCTAACTGCAATGCTGGTCTCATCCAACTGCAGTGCTGGTCCCATCCCACTGCAGTTCTGGTCCAATCCCACTGCAGTGCTGGTCCCATCCAACTGCAGTGCTGGTCCAATCTAACTGCAATGCTGGTCTCATCCAACTGCAGTGCTGGTCCCATCCAACTGCAGTGCTGGTCCCATCCCACTGCAGTGCTGGTCCCATCCAACTGCAGTGCTGGTCCAATCTAACTGCAATGCTGGTCTCGTCCAACTGCAGTGCTGGTCCCATCCAACTGCTGTGCTGGTCCCATCCCACTGCAGTGCTGGTCCCATCCAACTGCAGTGCTGGTCTCATCCAACTGCAGTGCTGGTCCCATCTAACTGCAGTACTGTTCTCATCCAACTGCAGTGCTGGTCTCATCTCACTGCAGTGCTGGTCTCATCCAACTGCAGTGCTGGTCTCATCCCACTGCAGTGCTGGTCTCATCCAACTGCAGTGCGGTCCCATCCAACTGCAGTATTGGTGTCATCCAACTGCAGTACTGGTCCAATCCAACTGCAGTGCTGGTCTAATCCAACTGCAGTGCTGGTGTCATCCAACAGCAGTGCTGGTCTCATCCCACTGCAGTGCTGGTCTCATCCAACTGCAGTGCGGTCCCATCCAAAATGCAGTGCAGGTCTCATCCAACTGCAGTGCCGTTCTAATCCAACTGCAGTGCTGGTCTCATCTAACTGCAGTGCTGGTTCCATCCAAGTGCAGTGCTGGTCTCATCTAACTGCAGTGCTGCTTCCATCCAACTGCAGTGCTGGTCTCATCTAACTGCAGTGCTGGTCCCATCCCACTGCAGTGCTGGTCTCATCTAACTGCATTGCTGGTATAATCTAACTGTAGTGCTGGTCCTATCCAACTGCAGTGCTGGTCTCATCCAACTGCAGTGCTGGTCCAATCCAACTGCAGTGCTGGTCCCATCCCACTGCAGTGCTGGTCCCATCCCACTGCAGTTCTGGTCCCATCTAACTGCAGTGCTGGTCTCATCTAACTGCATTGTTGGTCTCATCTAACTGCAGTGCTGGTCCCATCCAACTGCAGTGCTGCTCCCATCCAACTGCAGTGCTGGTCTCATCTAACTGGAGTGCTGCTCCCATCCAACTGCAGTGCTGGTCCCATCCCACTGCAGTGCTGGTCCCATCCAACTGCAGTGCTGGTCTCATCCAACTGCAGTGCTGGTCCCATCTAACTGCAGTACTGTTCTCATCCAACTGCAGTGCTGGTCTCATCTCACTGCAGTGCTGGTCTCATCCAACTGCAGTGCTGGTCTCATCCCACTGCAGTGCTGGTCTCATCCAACTGCAGTGCGGTCCCATCCAACTGCAGTATTGGTGTCATCCAACTGCAGTACTGGTCCAATCCAACTGCAGTGCTGGTCTAATCCAACTGCAGTGCTGGTGTCATCCAACAGCAGTGCTGGTCTCATCCCACTGCAGTGCTGGTCTCATCCAACTGCAGTGCGGTCCCATCCAAAATGCAGTGCAGGTCTCATCCAACTGCAGTGCCGTTCTAATCCAACTGCAGTGCTGGTCTCATCTAACTGCAGTGCTGGTTCCATCCAAGTGCAGTGCTGGTCTCATCTAACTGCAGTGCTGCTTCCATCCAACTGCAGTGCTGGTCTCATCTAACTGCAGTGCTGGTCCCATCCCACTGCAGTGCTGGTCTCATCTAACTGCATTGCTGGTATAATCTAACTGTAGTGCTGGTCCTATCCAACTGCAGTGCTGGTCTCATCCAACTGCAGTGCTGGTCCAATCCAACTGCAGTGCTGGTCCCATCCCACTGCAGTGCTGGTCCCATCCCACTGCAGTTCTGGTCCCATCTAACTGCAGTGCTGGTCTCATCTAACTGCATTGTTGGTCTCATCTAACTGCAGTGCTGGTCCCATCCAACTGCAGTGCTGCTCCCATCCAACTGCAGTGCTGGTCTCATCTAACTGGAGTGCTGCTCCCATCCAACTGCAGTGCTGGTCCCATCCCACTGCAGTGCTGGTCCCATCCAACTGCAGTGCTGGTCCCATCCAACTGCAGTGCTGGTCTCATCCAACTGCAGTGCTGCTCCCATCTAACTGCAATGCTGGTCTCATCCAACTGCAGAGCTGGTCCCATCCCACTGCAGTTCTGGTCCCATCCCACTGCAGTGCTGGTCCCATCCCACTGCAGTGCTGGTCCCATTCAACTGCAGTGCTGGTCCCATCTAACTGCAATGCTGGTCTCATCCAACTGCAGTGCTGGTCCCATCCAACTGCAGTGCTGGTCCCATCCAACTGCAGTGCTGGTCCCATCGAACTGCAGTGCTGGTCCCATCCAACTGCAGTGCTGGTCTCATCTAACTGCAGTGCTGGTCTCGTCCAACTGCAGTGCTGGTCCCATCTAACTGCAGTGCTGGTCCCATCCCACTGTAGTGCTGGTCCCATCTAACTGCAGTGCTGGTCTCGTCCAACTGAAGTGCTGGTCCCATCCAACTGAAGTGCTGGTCCCATCTAACTGCAGTGCTGCTCCCATCTAACTGCAGTGCTGGTCACATCCAACTGCAGTGCTGGTCACATCCAACTACACTGCTGGTCCCATCTAACTGCAGTGCTGCTCCCATCTAACGGCAGTGCTGGTCACATCCAACTGCAGTGCTGGGCACATCCAACTACAGTGCTGGTCCCATCTAACTGCAGTGCTGCTCCCATCTAACTGCAGTGCTGGTCACATCTAACAGCAGTGCTGGTCACATCCAACTGCAGTGCTGGTCACATCCAACTGCAGTGCTGGTCACATCCAACTGCAGTGCTGGTTCTATCCAACTGCAGTACTGGTCCCCATCTAACTGCAGTGCTGGTCACATCTAACTGCAGTGCTGGTCACATCCAACTGCAATGCTGGTCACATCCAACTGCAATGCTGGTCACATCCAACTGCAGTGCTGGTCTTATCCAACTGCAGTTCTGGTCTTATCCAACTTCAGTGCTGGTCACATCTAACAGCAGTGCTGGTCTTATGCAACTGCAGTGCTGGTCCCATCCAACTGCAGTTCTGGTGTCATCTAACTGCAGTGCTGGACTCATCTAACTGCAGTGATGGTCCCTTCTAACTGCAGTGCTGGTCTCATCAAAATGCAGTGCTGCTCCCATCCAACTGCAGTGCTGGTCCCATCTAACTGCTGTGCTGGTCCCAAGTAACTGCAGTGCTGCTCCCATCCAACTGCAGTTCTGCTGTCATCTAACTGCAGTGCTGGTCCCATCTAACTGCAGTGCTGCTCCAATCCAACTGCAGTTCTGGTGTCATCTAACTGCAGTGCTGGTCCCATCTAACTGCAGTGCTGGTCACATCCAACTGCAGTTCTGGTGTCATCTAACTGCAGTGCTGGTCCCATCTAACTGCAGTAATGGTCCCATCTAACTGCAGTGCTGGTCTCATCCAACAGCAGTGCTGGTCCCAGCTAACTGCAGTGCTCGTCTCATCTAACTGCAGTGCTGGTCCCATCCAACTGCAGGGCTGGTCCCATCCAACTGCAATGTTGGTCCCATCCAACTGCAGTGCTGGTCACTTCCAACTGCAGTGCTGTTCCCATCCCACTGCAGTGGTGGTCTCATCCAACTGCAGTGCTGCCCCCATCCAACTGCAGTGCTGCTCCCATCCCACTGCAGTGCTGCTCCCATCCCACTGCAGTGCTGGTCCCATCCAACTGCAGTGCTGGTCCCATCTAACTGCAAATTTGGTCCCATCCAACTGCAGTGCTGGTCCCATCCAACTGCAGTGCTGGTCCCATCCAACTGCAATGTTGGTCCCATCCAACTGCAGTGCTGGTCCCATCCAACACCAGTTCTGGTCCCATCCAACTGCAGTGCTGGTCTCATCTAACTGCTGTGCTGGTCCCATCCAACTGCAGTGCTGGTCTCATCCAACTGCAGTGCTGGTCCCATCCAACTGCAATGCTGGTATCATCTAACTGCAGTGCTGGTCTCATCTAACTGCAGTGCTGGTCTCCTCCAACTGCAGTGCTGGTCCCATCCAACTACAGTGCTGGTCTCATCCAACTGCAGTGCTGGTCTCATCCAACTGCAGTGCTGGTCCCATCGAACTGCAATGCTGGTCCCATCGAACTGCAGTGCTGGTCCCATCCAACTGCATTGCTGGTCTCATCTAACTGCAGTGCTGGTCCCATCCAACTGCAGTGCTGGTCCCATCCAACTGCAGTGCTGCTCTCATCCAACTGCATTGCTGGTCTCATCTAACTGCAGTGCTGGTCCCATTCAACACCAGTTCTGGTCCCATCCAACTGCAGTGCTGGTCTCATCTAACTGCTGTGCTGGTCCCATCCAACTGCAGTGCTGGTCTCATCCAACTGCAGTGCTGGTCCCATCCAACTGCAATGCTGGTCCCATCGAACTGCAGTGCTGGTCCCATCCAACTGCATTGCTGGTCTCATCTAACTGCAGTGCTGGTCCCATCCAACTGCAGTGCTGGTCCCATCGAACTGCAGTGCTGGTCCCATCCAACTGCATTGCTGGTCTCATCTAACTGCAGTGCTGGTCCCATCCAACACCAGTTCTGGTCCCATCCAACTGCAGTGCTGGTCCCATCTAACTGCAGTGCTGGTCCCATCCAACTGCAGTGCTGGTCACATCTAACAGCAGTGCTGGTCTGATGCAACTGCAGTGCTGGTCCCATCCAACTGCAGTGCTGGTCACATCTAACTGCAGTGCTGGTCTCATCTCACTGCAGTGCTGCTCCCCTCCAGCTGCAGTGCTGGTCCCATCCCACTGCAGTGCTGGTCTTATCCAACTGCAGGGCTGGTCCCATCCAACTGCCATGCAGGTCTCATCCAACTGCAGTGCTGGTCTCATCCAACTGCAGTGCTGGTCTAATCCAACGGCAGAGCTGGTCTCATCCAAGTGCAGTGATGGTCCCATCTAACTGCAGTGATGGTCCCATTTAACTGCAGTGCTGGTCTCATCAAAATGCAGTGCTGTTCCCATCCAACTGCAGTGCTGGTCCCATCTAACTGCAGTGATGGTCCCATCTAATTGCAGTGATGGTCCCAGCTAACTGCAGTGCTGGTCACATCCAACTGCAGTTCTGGTGTCATCTAACTGCAGTGCTGGTCCCATCCAACTGCAGTAATGGTCCCATCTAACTGCAGTGCTGGTCCCATCCCACTGCAGTGCTGGTCTCATCAAACTGCAGTGCTGCTCCCATCCAACTGCAGTGTTGGTCCCATCTAACTGCAGTGCTGCTCCCATCCAACATCAGTGCTGGTCTCATCCAACTGCAGTGCTGGTCCCATCCCACTGCAGTGCTGGTCCCATCCAACTGCAGTGATGGTCCCATTTAACTGCAGTGATGGTCCCATCTAACTGCAGTGCTGGTCTCATCAAATTGCAGTGCTGTTCCCATCCAACTGCCGTGCTGGTCCCATCTAACTGCAGTGATGGTCCCATCTAACTGCAGTGATGGTCCCAGCTAACTGCAGTGCTGGTCACATCCAACTGCAGTTCTGGTGTCATCTAACTGCAGTGCTGGTCCCATCTAACTGCAGTAATGGTCCCATCTAACTGCAGTGCTGGTCACATCCAACTGAAGTTCTGGTCTCATCTAACTGCAGTGCTGCTCCCATCCAACTGCAGTGTTGGTCCCATCCAACTGCAGTGCTGGTCCCATCCAACTGCAGTGCTGTTCCCATCTAACTGCAAATTTGGTCCCATCCAACTGCAGTGCTGGTCCCATCGAACTGCAGTGCTGGTCCCATCCAACTGCAGTGCTGGTCTCATCTAACTGCAGTGCTGGTCTCATCCAACTGCAGTGCTGGTCCCATCTAACTGCAGTGCTGGTCCCATCCCACTGTAGTGCTGGTCCCATCTAACTGCAGTGCTGGTCTCATCCAACTGAAGTGCTGGTCCCATCCAACTGAAGTGCTGGTCCCATCTAACTGCAGTGCTGCTCCCATCTAACTGCAGTGCTGGTCACATCCAACTGCAGTGCTGGTCACATCCAACTACAGTGCTGGTCCCATCTAACTGGAGTGCTGCTCCCATCCAACTGCAGTGCTGGTCACATCCAACTGCAGTGCTGGGCACATCCAACTACAGTGCTGGTCCCATCTAACTGCAGTGCTGCTCCCATCTAACTGCAGTGCTGGTCACATCTAACAGCAGTGCTGGTCACATCCAACTGCAGTGCTGGTCACATCCAACTGCAGTGCTGGTCACATCTAACTGCAGTGCTGGTCACATCCAACTGCAATGCTGGTCACATCCAACTGCAATGCTGGTCACATCCAACTGCAGTGCTGGTCTTATCCAACTGCAGTTCTGGTCTTATCCAACTTCAGTGCTGGTCACATCTAACAGCAGTGCTGGTCTTATGCAACTGCAGTGCTGGTCCCATCCAACTGCAGTTCTGGTGTCATCTAACTGCAGTGCTGGACTCATCTAACTGCAGTGATGGTCCCTTCTAACTGCAGTGCTGGTCTCATCAAAATGCAGTGCTGCTCCCATCCAACTGCAGTGCTGGTCCCATCTAACTGCTGTGCTGGTCCCAAGTAACTGCTGTGCTGCTCCCATCCAACTGCAGTTCTGCTGTCATCTAACTGCAGTGCTGGTCCCATCTAACTGCAGTGCTGCTCCAGTCCAACTGCAGTTCTGGTGTCATCTAACTGCAGTGCTGGTCCCATCTAACTGCAGTGCTGGTCACATCCAACTGCAGTGCTGGTCCCATCCAACTGCAATGCTGGTATCATCTAACTGCAGTGCTGGTCTCATCTAACTGCAGTGATGGTCTCCTCCAACTGCAGTGCTGGTCTCCTCCAACTGCAGTGCTGCCCCCATCCAACTGCAGTGCTGCTCCCATCCCATTGCAGTGCTGCTCCCATCCCACTGCAGTGCTGGTCCAATCCAACTGCAGTGCTGGTCCCATCTAACTGCAAATTTGGTCCCATCCAACTGCAGTGCTGGTCCCATCCAACTGTAGTGCTGGTCCCAACCAACTGCATTGCTGGTCTCATCTAACTGCAGTGCTGGTCCCATCCAACACCAGTTCTGGTTCCCTCCAACTGCAGTGCTGGTCTCATCTAAGTGCTGTGCTGGTCCCATCCAACTGCAGTGCTGGTCTCATCCAACTGCAGTGCTGGTCTCATCCAACTGCAGTGCTGGTCCCATCCAACTGCAATGCTGGTCCCATCGAACTGCAGTGCTGGTCCCATCCAACTGCATTGCTGGTCTCATCTAACTGCAGTGCTGGTCCCATCCAACTGCAGTGCTGGTCCCATCGAACTGCAGTGCTGGTCCCATCCAACTGCATTGCTGGTCTCATCTAACTGCAGTGCTGGTCCCATCCAACACCAGTTCTGGTCCCATCCAACTGCAGTGCTGGTCCCATCTAACTGCAGTGCTGGTCCCATCCAACTGCAGTGCTGGTCACATCTAACAGCAGTGCTGGTCTTATGCAACTGCAGTGCTGGTCCCATCCAACTGCAGTGCTGGTCACATCTAACTGCAGTGCTGGTCTCATCTCACTGCAGTGCTGCTCCCCTCCAGCTGCAGTGCTGGTCCCATCCCACTGCAGTGCTGGTCTTATCCAACTGCAGGGCTGGTCCCATCCAACTGCCATGCAGGTCTCATCCAACTGCAGTGCTGGTCTCATCCAACTGCAGTGCTGGTCTAATCCAACGGCAGAGCTGGTCTCATCCAAGTGCAGTAATTGTCCCATCTAACTGCAGTGATGGTCCCATTTAACTGCAGTGATGGTCCCATTTAACTGCAGTGCTGGTCTCATCAAAATGCAGTGCTGTTCCCATCCAACTGCAGTGCTGGTCCCATCTAACTGCAGTGATGGTCCCATCTAATTGCAGTGATGGTCCCAGCTAACTGCAGTGCTGGTCACATCCAACTGCAGTTCTGGTGTCATCTAACTGCAGTGCTGGTCCCATCTAACTGCAGTAATGGTCCCATCTAACTGCAGTGCTGGTCCCATCCCACTGCAGTGCTGGTCTCATCTAACTGCAGTGCTGCTCCCATCCAACTGCAGTGTTGGTCCCATCTAACTGCAGTGCTGCTCCCATCCAACATCAGTGCTGGTCTCATCCAACTGCAGTGCTGGTCCCATCCCACTGCAGTGCTGGTCCCATCCAACTGCAGTGATGGTCCCATTTAACTGCAGTGATGGTCCCATCTAACTGCAGTGCTGGTCTCATCAAATTGCAGTGCTGTTCCCATCCAACTGCCGTGCTGGTCCCATCTAACTGCAGTGATGGTCCCATCTAACTGCAGTGATGGTCCCAGCTAACTGCAGTGCTGGTCACATCCAACTGCAGTTCTGGTGTCATCTAACTGCAGTGCTGGTCCCATCTAACTGCAGTAATGGTCCCATCTAACTGCAGTGCTGGTCACATCCAACTGAAGTTCTGGTCTCATCTAACTGCAGTGCTGCTCCCATCCAACTGCAGTGTTGGTCCCATCCAACTGCAGTGCTGGTCCCATCCAACTGCAGTGCTGTTCCCATCTAACTGCAAATTTGGTCCCATCCAACTGCAGTGCTGGTCCCATCCAACTGCAGTGCTGGTCCTATCTAACTGCAGTGCTGGTCCCATCCAACTGCAGTGCTGGTCTCATCTAACTGCAGTGCTGGTCTCATCCAACTGCAGTGCTGGTCCCATCTAACTGCAGTGCTGGTCCCATCCCACTGTAGTGCTGGTCCCATCTAACTGCAGTGCTGGTCTCATCCAACTGAAGTGCTGGTCCCATCCAACTGAAGTGCTGGTCCCATCTAACTGCAGTGCTGCTCCCATCTAACTGCAGTGCTGGTCACATCCAACTGCAGTGCTGGTCACATCCAACTACAGTGCTGGTCCCATCTAACTGCAGTGCTGCTCCCATCTAACGGCAGTGCTGGTCACATCCAACTGCAGTGCTGAGCACATCCAACTACAGTGCTGGTCCCATCTAACTGCAGTGCTGCTCCCATCTAACTGCAGTGCTGGTCACATCTAACAGCAGTGCTGGTCACATCCAACTGCAGTGCTGGTCACATCCAACTGCAGTGCTGGTCACATCTAACTGCAGTGCTGGTCACATCCAACTGCAATGCTGGTCACATCCAACTGCAATGCTGGTCACATCCAACTGCAGTGCTGGTCTTATCCAACTGCAGTTCTGGTCTTATCCAACTTCAGTGCTGGTCACATCTAACAGCAGTGCTGGTCTTATGCAACTGCAGTGCTGGTCCCATCCAACTGCAGTTCTGGTGTCATCTAACTGCAGTGCTGGACTCATCTAACTGCAGTGATGGTCCCTTCTAACTGCAGTGCTGGTCTCATCAAAATGCAGTGCTGCTCCCATCCAACTGCAGTGCTGGTCCCATCTAACTGCTGTGCTGGTCCCAAGTAACTGCTGTGCTGCTCCCATCCAACTGCAGTTCTGCTGTCATCTAACTGCAGTGCTGGTCCCATCTAACTGCAGTGCTGCTCCAGTCCAACTGCAGTTCTGGTGTCATCTAACTGCAGTGCTGGTCCCATCTAACTGCAGTGCTGGTCACATCCAACTGCAGTGCTGGTCCCATCCAACTGCAATGCTGGTATCATCTAACTGCAGTGCTGGTCTCATCTAACTGCAGTGCTGGTCTCCTCCAACTGCAGTGCTGGTCTCCTCCAACTGCAGTGCTGCCCCCATCCAACTGCAGTGCTGCTCCCATCCCATTGCAGTGCTGCTCCCATCCCACTGCAGTGCTGGTCCAATCCAACTGCAGTGCTGGTCCATTCTAACTGCAAATTTGGTCCCATCCAACTGCAGTGCTGGTCCCATCCAACTGCAGTGCTGGTCCCAACCAACTGCAATATTGGTCCCATCCAACTGCAGTGCTGGTCCCATCCAACACCAGTTCTGGTCCCATCCAACTGCAGTGCTGGTCTCATCTAACTGCTGTGCTGGTCCCATCCAACTGCAGTGCTGGTCTCATCCAACTGCAGTGCTGGTCCCATCCAACTGCAATGCTGGTATCATCTAACTGCAGTGCTGGTCTCATCTAACTGCAGTGCTGGTCTCCTCCAACTGCAGTGCTGGTCCCATCCAACTGCAGTGCTGGTCTCATCCAACTGCAGTGCTGGTCTCATCCAACTGCAGTGCTGGTCCCATCTAACTGCTGTGCTGGTCCCAAGTCACTGCTGTGCTGCTCCCATCCAACTGCAGTTCTGCTGTCATCTAACTGCAGTGCTGGTCCCATCTAACTGCAGTGCTGCTCCAATCCAACTGCAGTTCTGGTGTCATCTAACTGCAGTGCTGGTCCCATCTAACTGCAGTGCTGGTCACATCCAACTGCAGTTCTGGTGTCATCTAACTGCAGTGCTGGTCCCATCTAACTGCAGTAATGGTCCCATCTAAATGCAGTGCTGGTCTCATCCAACAGCAGTGCTGGTCCCAGCTAACTGCAGTGCTCGTCTCATCTAACTGCAGTGCTGGTCCCATCCAACTGCAATGTTGGTCCCATCCAACAGCAGTGCTGGTCCCATCCAACTGCAGTGCTGGTCCCATCTAACTGCAGTAATGGTCCCATCTAACTGCAGTGCTGGTCCCATCCCACTGCAGTGCTGGTCTCATCCAACTGCAGTGCTGCTCCCATCCAACTGCAGTGTTGGTCCCATCTAACTGCAGTGCTGCTCCCATCCAACATCAGTGCTGGTCTCATCCAACTGCAGTGCTGGTCCCATCCCACTGTAGTGCTGGTCCCATCCAACTGCAGTGATGGTCCCATTTAACTGCAGTGATGTTCCCATCTAACTGCAGTGCTGGTCTCATCAAATTGCAGTGCTGTTCCCATCCAACTGCAGTGCTGGTCCCATCTAACTGCAGTGATGGTCCCATCTAACTGCAGTGATGGTCCCAGCTAACTGCAGTGCTGGTCACATCCAACTGCAGTTCTGGTGTCATCTAACTGCAGTGCTGGTCCCATCTAACTGCAGTAATGGTCCCATCTAACTGCAGTGCTGGTCACATCCAACTGCAGTTCTGGTCTCATCTAACTGCAGTGCTGCTCCCATCCAACATCAGTGTTGGTCCCATCCAACTGCAGTGCTGGTCCCATCCAACTGCAGTGCTGTTCCCATCTAACTGCAAATTTGGTCCCATCCAACTGCAGTGCTGGTCCCATCCAACTGCAGTGCTGGTCCCATCGAACTGCAGTGCTGGTCCCATCCAACTGCAGTGCTGGTCTCATCTAACTGCAGTGCTGGTCTCATCCAACTGCAGTGCTGGTCCCATCTAACTGCAGTGCTGGTCCCATCCCACAGTAGTGCTGGTCCCATCTAACTGCAGTGCTGGTCTCATCCAACTGAAGTGCTGGTCCCATCCAACTGAAGTGCTGGTCCCATCTAAGTGCAGTGCTGCTCCCATCTAACTGCAGTGCTGGTCACATCCAACTGCAGTGCTGGTCACATCCAACTACAGTGCTGGTCCCATCTAACTGCAGTGCTGCTCCCATCTAACGGCAGTGCTGGTCACATCCAACTGCAGTGCTGGGCACATCCAACTACAGTGCTGGTCCCATCTAACTGCAGTGCTGCTCCCATCTAACTGCAGTGCTGGTCACATCTAACAGCAGTGCTGGTCACATCCAACTGCAGTGCTGGTCACATCCAACTGCAGTGCTGGTCACATCCAACTGCAGTGCTGGTCGTATCCAACTGCAGTACTGGTCCCCATCTAACTGCAGTGCTGGTCACATCTAACTGCAGTGCTGGTCACATCCAACTGCAATGCTGGTCACATCCAACTGCAATGCTGGTCACATCCAACTGCAGTGCTGGTCTTATCCAACTGCAGTTCTGGTCTTATCCAACTTCAGTGCTGGTCACATCTAACAGCAGTGCTGGTCTTATGCAACTGCAGTGCTGGTCCCATCCAACTGCAGTTCTGGTGTCATCTAACTGCAGTGCTGGATTCATCTAACTGCAGTGATGGTCCCTTCTAACTGCAGTGCTGGTCTCATCAAAATGCAGTGCTGCTCCCATCCAACTGCAGTGCTGGTCCCATCTAACTGCTGTGCTGGTCCCAAGTAACTGCTGTGCTGCTCCCATCCAACTGCAGTTCTGCTGTCATCTAACTGCAGTGCTGATCCCATCTAACTGCAGTGCTGCTCCAATCCAACTGCAGTTCTGGTGTCATCTAACTGCAGTGCTGGTCCCATCTAACTGCAGTGCTGGTCCCATCCAACTGCAGTGCTGTTCCCATCCCACTGCAGTGGTGGTCTCATCCAACTGCAGTGCTGCCCCCATCCTACTGCAGTGCTGCTCCCATCCCACTGCAGTGCTGCTCCCATCCCACTGCAGTGCTGGTCCAATCCAACTGCAGTGCTGGTCCCATCTAACTGCAAATTTGGTCCCATCCAACTGCAGTGCTGGTCCCATCCAACTGCAGTGCTGGTCCCATCCAACTGCAATGTTGGTCCCATCCAACTGCAGTGCTGGTCCCATCCAACACCAGTTCTGGTCCCATCCAACTGCTGTGCTGGTCTCATCTAACTGCTGTGCTGGTCCCATCCAACTGCAGTGCTGGTCTCATCCAACTGCAGTGCTGGTCCCATCCAACTGCAATGCTGGTGTCATCTAATTGCAGTGCTGGTCTCATCTAACTGCAGTGCTGGTCTCCTCCAACTGCAGTGCTGGTCTCATCTAACTGCAGTGCTGGTCTCCTCCAACTGCAGTGCTGGTCCCATCCAACTGCAGTGCTGGTCTCATCCAACTGCAGTGCTGGTCTCATCCAACTGCAGTGCTGGTCTAATCCAACGGCAGAGCTGGTCTCATCCAACTGCAGTGATGGTCCCATCCAACTGCAGTGCTGGTCCCATCCAACTGCATTGCTGGTCTCATCTAACTGCAGTGCTGGTCCCACCCAACTGCAGTGCTGGTCCCATCTAACTGCAGTGCTGGTCCCATCCAACTGCAGTGCTGGTCTTATGCAACTGCAGTGCTGGTCCCATCCAACTGCAGTGCTGGTCACATCCAACTGCAGTGCTGGTCTCATCTCACTGCAGTGCTGGTCCCATCCTACTGCAGTGCTGCTCCCCTCCAGCTGCAGTGCTGGTCCCATCCCACTGCAGTGCTGGTCTTATCCAACTGCAGGGCTGGTCCCATCCAACTGCCATGCAGGTCTCATGCAACTGCAGTGCTGGTCTCATCCATCTGCAGTGCTGGTCTAATCCAACGGCAGAGCTGGGCTCATCCAAGTGCAGTGATGGTCCCATCTAACTGCAGTGATGGTCCCATTTAACTGCAGTGATGGTCCCATCTAACTGCAGTGCTGGTCTCATCAAAATGCAGTGCTGTTCCCATCCAACTGCAGTGCTGGTCCCATCTAACTGCAGTAATGGTCCCATCTAACTGCAGTGATGGTCCCAGCTAACTGCAGTGCTGGTCACATCCAACTGCAGTTCTGGTGTCATCTAACTGCAGTGCTGGTCCCATCTAACTGCAGTAATGGTCCCATCTAACTGCAGTGCTGGTCACATCCAACTGCAGTTCTGGTCTCATCCCACTGCAGTGCTGCTCCCATCCAACTGCAGTGTTGGTCCCATCTAACTGCAGTGCTGCTCCCATCCAACATCAGTGCTGGTCTCATCCAACTGCAGTGCTGGTCCCATCCCACTGCAGTGCTGGTCTCATCTGACTGCAGTGCTGCTCCCATCCAACTGCAGTGTTGGTCCCATCTAACTGCAGTGCTGCTCCCATCCAACATCAGTGCTGCTCTCATCCAACTGCAGTGCTGGTCCCATCCCACTGCAGTGCTGGTCCCATCCAACTGCAATGATGGTCCCATTTAACTGCAGTGATGGTCCCATCTAACTGCAGTGCTGGTCTCATCAAATTGCAGTGCTGTTCCCATCCAACTGCAGTGCTGGTCCCATCTAACTGCAGTGATGGTCCCATCTAACTGCAGTGATGGTCCCAGCTAAATGCAGTGCTGGTCACATCCAACTGCAGTTCTGGTGTCATCTAACTGCAGTGCTGGTCCCATCTAACTGCAGTAATGGTCCCATCTAACTGCAGTGCTGGTCACATCCAACTGCAGTTCTGGTCTCATCTAACTGCAGTGCTGCTCCAATCCAACTGCAGTGTTGGTCCCATCCAACTGCAGTGCTGCTCCCATCCAACATCAGTGCTGGTCTCATCCAACTGCAGTGCTGGTCCCATCCCACTGCAGTGCTGGTCTCATCTAACTGCAGTGCTGCTCCCATCCAACTGCAGTGTTGGTCTAATCTAACTGCAGTGCTGCTCCCATCCAACATCAGTGCTGGTCTCATTCAACTGCAGTGCTGGTCCCATCCCACTGAAGTGCTGGTCCCATCCAACTGCAGTGCTCGTCTCATCCAACTGCAGTGCTGCTCCCATCTAACTGCAATGCTGGTCTCATCCAACTGCAGTGCTGGTCCCATCCCACTCCAGTTCTGGTCCCATCCCAATGCAGTTCTGGTCCCATCCAGCTGCAGTGCTGGTCCAATCAAACTGCAATGCTGGTCTCATCCAACTGCAGTGCTGGTCCCATCCAACTGCAGTGCTGGTCCCATCCCACTGCAGTGCTGGTCCCATCCAACTGCAGTGCTGGTCCAATCTAACTGCAATGCTGGTCTCATCCCACTGCAGTGCTGGTCTCATCCAACTGCAGTGCGGTCCCATCCAACTGCAGTGTTGGTGTCATCCAACTGGAGTACTGGTCCCATCCAACTGCAGTGCTGGTCTAATCCAACTGCAGTGCTGGTCTCATCCAACAGCAGTGCTGGTCTCATCCCACTGCAGTGCTGGTCTCATCCTACTGCAGTGCGGTCCCATCCAACTGCAGTGCAGGTCTCATCCAACTGCAGTGCCGTTCTAATCCAACTGCAGTGCTGGTCTCATCTATCTGCAGTGCTGGTTCCATCCAACTGCAGTGCTGGTCTCATCTAACTGCAGTGCTGGTCCCATCCCACTGCAGTGCTGGTCTCATCTAACTGCATTGCTGGTATACTCTAACTGTAGTGCTGGTCCTATCCAACTGCAGTGCTGGTCTCATCCAACTGCAGTGCTGGTCCCATCCCACTGAAGTGCTGGTCCCATCCAACTGCAGTGCTCGTCTCATCCAACTGCAGTGCTGCTCCCATCTAACTGCAATGCTGGTCTCATCCAACTGCAGTGCTGGTCTCATCCAACTGCAGTGCTGGTCTAATCCACTTTCAGTGCTGGTCTCATCGAACTGCAGTGCTGGTCCCATCCCACTGCAGTTCTGGTCCCATCCCACTGCAGTGCTGGTCCCATCCAACTGCAGTGCTGGTCCAATCTAACTGCAATGCTTGTCTCATCCAACTGCAGTGCTGGTCCCATCCAACTGCAGTGCTGGTCCCATCCCACTGCAGTGCAGGTCTCATCCAACTGCAGTGCCGTTCTAATCCAACTGCAGTGCTGGTCTCATCTAACTGCAGTGCTGGTTCCATCCAACTGCAGTGCTGGTCTCATCTAACTGCAGTGCTGCTCCCATCCAACTGCAGTGCTGGTCTCATCTAACTGCATTGCTGGTATACTCTAACTGTAGTGCTGGTCCTATCCAACTGCAGTGCTGGTCTCATCTAACTGCAGTGCTGGTTCCATCCAACTGCAGTGCTGGTCTCATCTAACTGCAGTGCTGCTCCCATCCAACTGCAGTGCTGGTCTCATCTAACTGCATTGCTGGTATACTCTAACTGTAGTGCTGGTCCAATCTAACTGCAATGCTGGTCTCATCCAACTGCAGTGCTGGTCCCATCCAACTGCAGTGCTGGTCCCATCCCACTGCAGTGCTGGTCCCATCCAACTGCAGTGCTGGTCTCATCCAACTGCAGTGCTGGTCCCATCCCACTGCAGTGCTGGTCTCATCTAACTGCAGTGCTGCTCCCATCCAACTGCAGTGTTGGTCCCATCTAACTGCAGTGCTGCTCCCATCCAACATCAGTGCTGGTCTCATGCAACTGCAGTGCTGGTCCCATCCCACTGAAGTGCTGGTCCCATCCAACTGCAGTGCTCGTCTCATCCAACTGCAGTGCTGCTCCCATCCAACTGCAATGCTGGTCTCATCCAACTGCAGTGCTGGTCCCATCCCACTGCAGTTCTGGTCCCATCCCACTGCAGTGCTGGTCCCATCCAACTGCAGTGCTGGTCCAATCTAACTGCAATGCTGGTCTCATCCAACTGCAGTGCTGGTCCCATCCAACTGCAGTGCTGGTCCCATCCCACTGCAGTGCTGGTCCCATCCAACTGCAGTGCTGGTCCAATCTAACTGCAATGCTGGTCTCATCCAACTGCAGTGCTGGTCCCATCCAACTGCAGTGCTGGTCCCATCCCACTGCAGTGCTGGTCCCATCCAACTGCAGTGCTGGTCTCATCCAACTGCAGTGCTGGTCCCATCCAACTGCAGTGCTGGTCCCATCCCACTGCAGTGCTGGTCCCATCCAACTGCAGTGCTGGTCCCATCCAACTGCAGTGCTGGTCTCATCCAACTGCAGTGCTGGTCTCATCCAACAGCAGTGCTGGTCTCATCCAACTGCAGTGCTGGTCTCATCCAACTGCAGTGCGGTCCCATCCAACTGCAGTGCTGGTCTCATCCAACTGCAGTGCTGGTCTCATCCCACTGCAGTGCTGGTCTCATCCAACTGCAGTGCGGTCCCATCCAACTGCAGTGTTGGTGTCATCCAACTGGAGTACTGGTCCCATCCAACTGCAGTGCTGCTCCAATCCAACTGCAGTGTTGGTCCCATCCAACTGCAGTGCTGCTCCCATCCAACATCAGTGCTGGTCTCATCCAACTGCAGTGCTGGTCCCATCCCACTGCAGTGCTGGTCTCATCTAACTGCAGTGCTGCTCCCATCCAACTGCAGTGTTGGTCTAATCTAACTGCAGTGCTGCTCCCATCCAACATCAGTGCTGGTCTCAATCAACTGCAGTGCTGGTCCCATCCCACTGAAGTGCTGGTCCCATCCAACTGCAGTGCTCGTCTCATCCAACTGCAGTGCTGCTCCCATCTAACTGCAATGCTGGTCTCATCCAACTGCAGTGCTGGTCCCATCCCACTCCAGTTCTGGTCCCATCCCAATGCAGTTCTGGTCCCATCCAGCTGCAGTGCTGGTCCAATCAAACTGCAATGCTGGTCTCATCCAACTGCAGTGCTGGTCCCATCCAACTGCAGTGCTGGTCCCATCCCACTGCAGTGCTGGTCCCATCCAACTGCAGTGCTGGTCCAATCTAACTGCAATGCTGGTCTCATCCCACTGCAGTGCTGGTCTCATCCAACTGCAGTGCGGTCCCATCCAACTGCAGTGTTGGTGTCATCCAACTGGAGTACTGGTCCCATCCAACTGCAGTGCTGGTCTAATCCAACTGCAGTGCTGGTCTCATCCAACAGCAGTGCTGGTCTCATCCCACTGCAGTGCTGGTCTCATCCTACTGCAGTGCGGTCCCATCCAACTGCAGTGCAGGTCTCATCCAACTGCAGTGCCGTTCTAATCCAACTGCAGTGCTGGTCTCATCTATCTGCAGTGCTGGTTCCATCCAACTGCAGTGCTGGTCTCATCTAACTGCAGTGCTGGTCCCATCCCACTGCAGTGCTGGTCTCATCTAACTGCATTGCTGGTATACTCTAACTGTAGTGCTGGTCCTATCCAACTGCAGTGCTGGTCTCATCCAACTGCAGTGCTGGTCCCATCCCACTGAAGTGCTGGTCCCATCCAACTGCAGTGCTCGTCTCATCCAACTGCAGTGCTGCTCCCATCTAACTGCAATGCTGGTCTCATCCAACTGCAGTGCTGGTCTCATCCAACTGCAGTGCTGGTCTCATCCACTTTCAGTGCTGGTCTCATCGAACTGCAGTGCTGGTCCCATCCCACTGCAGTTCTGGTCCCATCCCACTGCAGTGCTGGTCCCATCCAACTGCAGTGCTGGTCCAATCTAACTGCAATGCTTGTCTCATCCAACTGCAGTGCTGGTCCCATCCAACTGCAGTGCTGGTCCCATCCCACTGCAGTGCAGGTCTCATCCAACTGCAGTGCCGTTCTAATCCAACTGCAGTGCTGGTCTCATCTAACTGCAGTGCTGGTTCCATCCAACTGCAGTGCTGGTCTCATCTAACTGCAGTGCTGCTCCCATCCAACTGCAGTGCTGGTCTCATCTAACTGCATTGCTGGTATACTCTAACTGTAGTGCTGGTCCTATCCAACTGCAGTGCTGGTCTCATCTAACTGCAGTGCTGGTTCCATCCAACTGCAGTGCTGGTCTCATCTAACTGCAGTGCTGCTCCCATCCAACTGCAGTGCTGGTCTCATCTAACTGCATTGCTGGTATACTCTAACTGTAGTGCTGGTCCAATCTAACTGCAATGCTGGTCTCATCCAACTGCAGTGCTGGTCCCATCCAACTGCAGTGCTGGTCCCATCCCACTGCAGTGCTGGTCCCATCCAACTGCAGTGCTGGTCTCATCCAACTGCAGTGCTGGTCCCATCCCACTGCAGTGCTGGTCTCATCTAACTGCAGTGCTGCTCCCATCCAACTGCAGTGTTGGTCCCATCTAACTGCAGTGCTGCTCCCATCCAACATCAGTGCTGGTCTCATGCAACTGCAGTGCTGGTCCCATCCCACTGAAGTGCTGGTCCCATCCAACTGCAGTGCTCGTCTCATCCAACTGCAGTGCTGCTCCCATCCAACTGCAATGCTGGTCTCATCCAACTGCAGTGCTGGTCCCATCCCACTGCAGTTCTGGTCCCATCCCACTGCAGTGCTGGTCCCATCCAACTGCAGTGCTGGTCCAATCTAACTGCAATGCTGGTCTCATCCAACTGCAGTGCTGGTCCCATCCAACTGCAGTGCTGGTCCCATCCCACTGCAGTGCTGGTCCCATCCAACTGCAGTGCTGGTCCAATCTAACTGCAATGCTGGTCTCATCCAACTGCAGTGCTGGTCCCATCCAACTGCAGTGCTGGTCCCATCCCACTGCAGTGCTGGTCCCATCCAACTGCAGTGCTGGTCTCATCCAACTGCAGTGCTGGTCCCATCCAACTGCAGTGCTGGTCCCATCCCACTGCAGTGCTGGTCCCATCCAACTGCAGTGCTGGTCCCATCCAACTGCAGTGCTGGTCTCATCCAACTGCAGTGCTGGTCTCATCCAACAGCAGTGCTGGTCTCATCCAACTGCAGTGCTGGTCTCATCCAACTGCAGTGCGGTCCCATCCAACTGCAGTGCTGGTCTCATCCAACTGCAGTGCTGGTCTCATCCCACTGCAGTGCTGGTCTCATCCAACTGCAGTGCGGTCCCATCCAACTGCAGTGTTGGTGTCATCCAACTGGAGTACTGGTCCCATCCAACTGCAGTGCTGGTCTAATCCAACTGCAGTGCTGGTCTCATCCAACAGTAGTGCTGGTCTCATCCCACTGCAGTGCTGGTCTCATCCTACTGCAGTGCGGTCCCATCCAACTGCAGTGCAGGTCTCATCCAACTGCAGTGCCGTTCTAATCCAACTGCAGTGCTGGTCTCATCTAACTGCAGTGCTGGTTCCATCCAACTGCAGTGCTGGTCTCATCTAACTGCAGTGCTGGTCCCATCCCACTGCAGTGCTGGTCTCATCTAACTGCATTGCTGGTACACTCTAACTGTAGTGCTGGTCCTATCCAACTGCAGTGCTGGTCTCATCCAACTGCAGTGCTGGTCCCATCCCACTGAAGTGCTGGTCCCATCCAACTGCAGTGCTCGTCTCATCCAACTGCAGTGCTGCTCCCATCTAACTGCAATGCTGGTCTCATCCAACTGCAGTACTGGTCCCATCCCACTGCAGTTCTGGTCCCATCCCACTGCAGTGCTGGTCCCATCCAACTGCAGTGCTGGTCCAATCTAACTGCAATGCTGGTCTCATCCAACTGCAGTGCTGGTCCCATCCAACTGCAGTGCTGGTCCCATCCCACTGCAGTGCAGGTCTCATCCAACTGCAGTGCCGTTCTAATCCAACTGCAGTGCTGGTTTCATCTAACTGCAGTGCTGGTTCCATCCAACTGCAGTGCTGGTCTCATATAACTGCAGTGCTGCTCCCATCCAACTGCAGTGCTGGTCTCATGTAACTGCATTGCTGGTATACTCTAACTGTAGTGCTGGTCCTATCCAACTGCAGTGCTGGTCTCATCTAACTGCAGTGCTGGTTCCATCCAACTGCAGTGCTGGTCTCATCTAACTGCAGTGCTGCTCCCATCCAACTGCAGTGCTGGTCTCATCTAACTGCATTGCTGGTATACTCTAACTGTCGTGCTGGTCCAATCTAACTGCAATGCTGGTCTCATCCAACTGCAGTGCTGGTCCCATCCAACTGCAGTGCTGGTCCCATCCCACTGCAGTGCTGGTCCCATCCAATTGCAGTGCTGGTCTCATCCAACTGCAGTGCTGGTCCCATCCCACTGCAGTGCTGGTCTCATCTAACTGCAGTGCTGGTCCCATCCAACTGCAGTGTTGGTCCCATCTAACTGCAGTGCTGCTCCCATCCAACATCAGTGCTGGTCTCATCCAACTGCAGTGCTGGTCCCATCCCACTGAAGTGCTGGTCCCATCCAACTGCAGTGCTCGTCTCATCCAACTGCAGTGCTGCTCCCATCCAACTGCAATGCTGGTCTCATCCAACTGCAGTGCTGGTCCCATCCCACTGCAGTTCTGGTCCCATCCAACTGCAATGCTGGTCTCATCCAACTGCAGTGCTGGTCCCATCCCACTGCAGTTCTGGTCCCATCCAACTGCAGTGCTGGTTCCATCCAACTGCAGTGCTGGTCTCATCTAACTGCAGTGCTGGTCCCATCCCACTGCAGTGCTGGTCTCATCTAACTGCATTGCTGGTATACTCTAACTGTAGTGCTGGTCCTATCCAACTGCAGTGCTGGTCTCATCCAACTGCAGTGCTGGTCCCATCCAACTGCAGTGCTGGTCTCATCCAACTGCAGTGCTTGTCTCATCCACCTTCAGTGCTGGTCTCATCCAACTGCAGTGCTGGTCCCATCCCACTGCAGTACTGGTCTCATCTAACTGCATTGCTGGTCTCATCTAACTGCAGTTCTGGTCCCATCCAACTGCAGTGCTGCTCCCATCCAACTGCAGTGCTGGTCTCATCTAACTGCAGTGCTGCTCCCATCCAACTGCAGTGCTGGTCCCATCCCACTGCAGTGCTGGTCCCATCCAACTGCAGTGCTGGTCCCATCCAACTGCAGTGCTGGTTTCATCCAACTGCAGTGCTGCTCCCATCTAACTGCAATGCTGGTCTCATCCAACTGCAGAGCTGGTCCCATCCCACTGCAGTTCTGGTCCCATCCCACTGCAGTGCTGGTCCCATCCCACTGCAGTGCTGGTCCCATCCAACTGCAGTGGTGGTCCCATCTAACTGCAATGCTGGTCTCATCCAACTGAAGTGCTGGTCCCATCCAACTGAAGTGCTGGTCCCATCTAACTGCAGTGCTGCTCCCATCTAACTGCAGTGCTGGTCACATCCAACTGCAGTGCTGGTCACATCCAACTACAGTGCTGGTCCCATCTAACTGCAGTGCTGCTCCCATCTAACGGCAGTGCTGGTCACATCCAACTGCAGTGCTGGGCACATCCAACTGCAGTGCTGGTCCCATCTAACTGCAGTGGTGCTCCCATCTAACTGCAGTGCTGGTCACATCTAACAGCAGTGCTGGTCACATCCAACTGCAGTGCTGGTCCCATCCAACTGCAGTGCTGGTCACATCTTACTGCAGTGCTGGTCGTATCCAACTGCAGTACTGGTCCCCATCTAACTGCAGTGCTGGTCACATCTAACTGCAGTGCTGGTCACATCCAACTGCAATGCTGGTCACATCCAACTGCAATGCTGGTCACATCTAACTGCAGTGCTGGTCTTATCCAACTGCAGTGCTGGTCACATCCAACTGCAGTGCTGGTCACATCCAACTGCAGTGCTGGTCGTATCCAACTGCAGTACTGGTCCCCATCTAACTGCAGTGCTGGTCACATCTAACTGCAGTGCTGGTCACATCCAACTGCAATGCTGGTCACATCCACCTGCAGTGCTGGTCACATCTAACTGCAGTGCTGGTCACATCCAACTGCAATGCTGGTCACATCCAACTGCAATGCTGGTCACATCTAACTGCAGTGCTGGTCTTATCCAACTGCAGTGCTGGTCACATCCAACTGCAGTGCTGGTCACATCCAACTGCAGTGCTGGTCGTATCCAACTGCAGTACTGGTCCCCATCTAACTGCAGTGCTGGTCACATCTAACTGCAGTGCTGGTCACATCCAACTGCAATGCTGGTCACATCCACCTGCAATGCTGGTCACATCTAACTGCAGTGCTGGTCACATCTAACTGCAGTGCTGGTCTTATCCAACTGCAGTGCTGGTCCCATCCCACTGCAGTGCTGGTCTTATCCAACTGCAGGGCTGGTCCCATCCAACTGCAGTGCTGGTCACATCTAACTGCAGTGCTGGTCACATCCAACTGCAATGCTGGTCACATCCACCTGCAATGCTGGTCACATCTAACTGCAGTGCTGGTCTTATCCAACTGCAGTTCTGGTCTTATCCAACTTCAGTGCTGGCCACATCTAACAGCAGTGCTGGTCTTATGCAACTGCAGTGCTGGTCACATCCAACTGCAGTGCTGGTCGTATCCAACTGCAGTGCTGGTCCCCATCTAACTGCAGTGCTGGTCACATCTAACTGCAGTGCTGGTCACATCCAACTGCAATGCTGGTCACATCCAACTGCAATGCTGGTCACATCCAACTGCAGTGCTGGTCTTATCCAACTGCAGTGCTGGTCTCATCCAACTGCAGTGCTGGTCTAATCCAACGGCAGAGCTGGTCGCATCCAACTGCAGTGATGGTCCCATCTAACTGCAGTGATGGTCCCATTTAACTGCAGTGATGGTCCCATCTAACTGCAGTGCTGGTCTCATCAAAATGCAGTGCTGCTCCCATACAACTGCAGTGCTGGTCGCATCTAACTGCAGTGATGGTCCCATCTAACTGCAGTGATGGTCCCAGCTAACTGCAGTGCTGGTCACATCCAACTGCAGTTCTGGTGTCATCTAACTGCAGTGCTGTTCCCATCTAACTGCAGTAATGGTCCCATCTAACTGCAGTGCTGGTCACATCCAACTGCAGTTCAGGTCTCATCTAACTGCAGTGCTGCTCCCATCCAACTACAGTGTTGGTCCCATCTAACTGCAGTGCTGCTCCCATCCAACATCAGTGCTGGTCTCATCTAACTGCAGTGCTGGTCCCATCCCACTGCAGTGCTGGTCCCATCCAACTGCAGTGCTGGTCACATCCAACTGCAGTGCTGCTCCCATCCAACTGCAGTGCTGGTCTCATCCAACTGCAGTGCTGCTCCCATCTAACTGCAATGCTGGTCTCATCCAACTGCAGTGCTGGTCCCATCCCACTGCAGTTCTGTTGTCATCTAACTGCTTTGCTGGTCCCATCCCACTGCAGTTCTGGTGTCATCTAACTGCATTGCTGGTCACATCCAACTGCAGTTCTGGTGTCATCTAACTGCAGTGCTGGTCTCATCTAACTGCAGTGCTGCTCCCATCCAACTGCAGTTCTGGTGTCATCTAACTGCAGTGCTGGTCCCATCTAACTGCAGTGCTGGTCACATCCAACTGCAGGTCTGGTGTCATCTAACTGCAGTGCTGGTCCCATCTAACTGCAGTAATGGTCCCATCTAACTGCAGTGCTGGTCACATCCAACTGCAGTTCTGGTCTCATCTAACTGCAGTGCTGCTCCCATCCAACTGCAGTGTTGGTCCCATCTAACTGCAGTGCTGCTCCCATCCAACATCAGTGCTGGTCTCATCCAACTGCAGTGCTGGTCCCATCCCACTGCAGTGCTGGTCACATCCAACTGCAGGTCTGGTGTCATCTAACTGCAGTGCTGGTCCCATCTAACTGCAGTAATGGTCCCATCTAACTGCAGTGCTGGTCTCATCCGACTGCAGTGCTGCTCCCATCCAACTGCAATGCTGGTCTCATTCAACTGCAGTGCTGCTCCCATCTAACTGCAATGCTGGTTTCATCCAACTGCAGTGCTGGTCCCATCCCACTGCAGTTCTGGTGTCATCTAACTGCAGTGCTGGTCACATCCAACTGCAGTTCTGGTGTCATCCAACTGCAGTGCTGGTCCCATCCCACTGCAGTGCTGGTCCCATCCAACTACAGTGCTGGTCTCATCCAACTGCAGTGCTGCTCCCATCTATCCGCAATGCTGGTCTCATCCAACTGCAGTGCTGGTCCCATCCAACTGCAGTGCTGGTCCCATCCCACTGCAGTGCTGGTCCCATCCAACTGCAGTGCTGGTCCAAGCTAACTGCAATGCTGGTCTAATCCAACTGCAGTGCTGGTCACATCCAACTGCAGTTCTGGTGTCATCTAACTGCAGGGCTGGTCTCATCTAACTGCAGTGCTGCTCCCATCCAACTGCAGTTCTGGTGTCATCTAACTGCAGTGCTGGTCCCATCTAACTGCAGTGCTGGTCACATCCAACTACAGTTCTGGTGTCATCTAACTGCAGTGCTGGTCCCATCTAACTGCAGTAATGGTCCCATCTAACTGCAGTGCTGCTCCCATCCAACTGCAGTGTTGGTCCCATCTAACTACAGTGCTGCTCCCATCCAACATCAGTGCTGGTCTCATGCAACTGCAGTGCTGGTCCCATCCAACTGCAGTGTTGGTCCCATCTAACTGCAGTGCTGCTCCCATCCAATATCAGTGCTGGTCTCATCCAACTGCAGTGCTGGTCCCATCCCACTGCAGTGCTGGTCCCATCCAACTGCAGTGCTGGTCTCATCCAACTGCAGTGCTGCTCCCATCTAACTGCAATGCTGGTCTCATCCAACTGCAGTGCTGGTCCCATCCAACTGCAGTGCTGGTCCAATCTAACTGCAATGCTGTTCTCATCCAACTGCAGTGCTGGTCCCATCCCACTGCAGTTCTGGTCTCATCCCACTGCAGTGCTGGTCCAATCTAACTGCAATGCTGGTCTCATCCAACTGCAGTGCTGGTCCCATCCCACTGCAGTGCTGGTCCCATCCCACTGCAGTGCTGGTCCTATCCAACTGCAGTGCTGGTCCAATCTAACTGCAATGCTGGTCTCATCCAACTGCAGTGCTGGTCCCATCCAACTGCAGTGCTGGTCCCATCCAACTGCAGTGCTGGTCCCATCCAACTGCAGTGCTGGTCACATCCAACTGCAGTGCTGGTCTCATCCAACTGCAGTGCTGGTCCCATCTAACTGCAGTGCTGTTCTCATCCAACTGCAGTGCTGGTCTCATCTCACTGCAGTGCTGGTCTCATCCAACTGCAGTGCTGGTCCCATCCAACTGCAGTGCTGGTCTCATCCAACTGCAGTGCTGGTCCCATCCAACTGCAATGTTGGTCCCATCCAACTGCAGTGCTGGTCTCATCCAACTGCAGTGCTGTTCCCATCCCACTGCAGTGGTGGTCTCATCCAACTGCAGTGCTGCTCCCATCCAACTGCAGTGCTGCTCCCATCCCACTGCAGTGCTGCTCCCATCCAACTGCAGTGCTGGTCTCATCTAACTGCAGTGCTGTCTCATCCAACTGCCGTGCTGGTCTCATCCAACTGCAGTGCTGGTCTCATCAAACTGCAGTGCTGGTCTCACCCAACTGCAGTGCTGGTTCCATCCAGCTGCAGTGCTGGTCCCATCCAACTGCAGTGCTGGTCCCATCCAACTGTACTGCTGGTCGCATCCAACTGCAGTGCTGGTCCCATCCAACTGCAGTGCTGGTCCCATCTAACTGCAAATTTGGTCCCATCCAACTGCAGTGCTGGTCCCATCAAACTGCAGTGCTGGTCCCATCCAACTGCAAAGTTGGTCCCATCCAACTGCAGTGCTGGTCACATCCAACATCAGTTCTGGTCCCATCCAACTGCAGTGCTGGTATCATCTAACTGCAGTGCTGGTCTCATCTAACTGCAGTGCTGGTCTCATCCCACTGCAGTGCTGGTCTCCTCCAACTGCAGTGCTGGTCCCATCCAACTGCAGTGCTGGTATCATCTAACTGCAGTGCTGGTCTCATCCCACTGCAGTGCTGGTCTCCTCCAACTGCAGTGCTGGTCCCATCCAACTGCAGTGCTGGTCTCATCCAACTGCAGTGCTGGTCTCATCCAACTGCAGTGCTGGTCCCATCCAACTGCAGTGCTGGTCCCATCGAACTGCAGTGCTGGTCCCATCCAACTGCATTACTCGTCTCATCTAACTGCAGTGCTGGTCCCATCCAACTGCAGTGCTGGTCCCATCTAACTGCAGTGCTGGTCCCATCCCACTGCAGTGCTGGTCCCATCCAACTGCAGTGCTGGTCTCATCAACTGAAGTGCTGGTCCCATCCAACTGCAGTGCTGGTCCCATCTAACTGCAGTGCTGGTCCCATCTAACTGCAGTGCTGCTCCCATCTAACTGCAGTGCTGGTCACATCCAACTGCAGTGCTGGTCACATCCAACTGCAGTGCTGCTCCCATCTAACTGCAGTGCTGGTCACATCCAACTGCAGTGCTGGGCACATCCAACTACAGTGCTGGTCCCATCTAACTGCAGTGCTGCTCCCATCTAACTGCAGTGCTGGTCACATCTAACAGCAGTGCTGGTCACATCCAACTGCAGTGCTGGTCACATCCAACTGCAGTGCTGGTCACATCCAACTGCAGTGCTGGTCGTATCCAACTGCAGTGCTGGTCCCCATCTAACTGCAGTGCTGGTCACATCTAACTGCAGTGCTGGTCACATCCAACTGCAATGTTGGTCACATCCAACTGCAATGCTGGTCACATCCAACTGCAGTGCTGGTCTTATCTAACTGCAGTGCTGGTCTTATCCAACTGCAGTGCTGGTCACATCGAACAGCAGTGCTGGTCTTATGCAACTGCAGTGCTGGTCCCATCCCACTGCAGTGCTGCTCCCCTCCAGCTGCAGTGCTGGTCCCATCCCACTGCAGTGCTGGTCTTATCCAACTGCAGGGCTGGTCCCATCCAACTGCCATGCAGGTCTCATCCAACTGCAGTGCTGGTCTCATCCAACTGCAGTGCTGGTCTAATCCAACGGCAGAGCTGTTCTCATCCAACTGCAATGATGGTCCCATCTAACTGCAGTGATGGTCCCATTTAACTGCAGTGCTGGTCTCATCAAAATGCAGTGCAGCTCCCATCCAACTGCAGTGCTGGTCCCATCTAACTGCAGTGATGGTCCCATCTAACTGCAGTGATGGTCCCAGCTAACTGCAGTGCTGGTCACATCCAACTGCAGTTCTGGTGTCATCTAACTGCAGTTCTGGTCTCATCTAACTGCAGTGCTGCTCCCATCCAACTGCAGTGTTGGTCCCATCTAACTGCAGTGCTGCTCCCATCCAACATCAGTGCTGGTCTCATCCAACTGCAGTGCTGGTCCCATCCCACTGCAGTGCTGGTCCCATCCAACTACAGTGCTGGTCTCATCCAACTGCAGTGCTGCTCCCATCTATCCGCAATGCTGGACTCATCCAACTGCAGTGCTGGTCCCATCCAACTGCAGTGCTGGTCCCATCCCACTGCAGTGCTGGTCCCATCCAACTGCAGTGCTGGTCCAAGCTAACTGCAATGCTGGTCTAATCCAACTGCAGTGCTGGTCACATCCAACTGCAGTTCTGGTGTCATCTAACTGCAGGGCTGGTCTCATCTAACTGCAGTGCTGCTCCCATCCAACTGCAGTTCTGGTGTCATCTAACTGCAGTGCTGGTCCCATCTAACTGCAGTGCTGGTCACATCCAACTGCAGTTCTGGTGTCATCTAACTGCAGTGCTGGTCCCATCTAACTGCAGTAATGGTCCCATCTAACTGCAGTGCTGCTCCCATCCAACTGCAGTGTTGGTCCCATCTAACTGCAGTGCTGCTCCCATCCAACATCAGTGCTGGTCTCATGCAACTGCAGTGCTGGTCCCATCCAACTGCAGTGTTGGTCCCATCTAACTGCAGTGCTGCTCCCATCCAATATCAGTGCTGGTCTCATCCAACTGCAGTGCTGTTCCCATCCCACTGCAGTGCTGGTCCCATCCAACTGCAGTGCTGGTCTCATCCAACTGCAGTGCTGCTCCCATCTAACTGCAATGCTGGTCTCATCCAACTGCAGTGCTGGTCCCATCCCACTGCAGTTCTGATCCCATCCAACTGCAGTGCTGGTCCAATCTAACTTCAATGCTGGTCTCATCCAACTGCAGTGCTGGTCCCATCCAACTGCAGTGCTGGTCCCATCCCACTGCAGTGCTGGTCCCATCCAACTGCAGTGCTGGTCCAAGCTAACTGCAATGCTGGTCTAATCCAACTGCAGTGCTGGTCCCATCCAACTGCAGTGCTGGTCCCATCCCACTGCAGTGCTGGTCCCATCCAACTGCAGTGCTGGTCTCATCCAACTGCAGTACTGGTCCCATCTAACTGCAGTGCTGTTCTCATCCAACTGCAGTGCTGGTCTCATCTCACTGCAGTGCTGGTCTCATCCAACTGAAGTGCTGGTCCCATCCAACTGCAGTGCTGGTCTCATCCAACTGCAGTGCTGGTCTCATCCAACAGCAGTGCTGGTCTCATCCCACTGCAGTGCTGGTCTCATCTTACTGCAGTGCTGCTCCCATCCAACTTCAGTGCTGGTCTCATCCAACTGCAATGCTGGTCCCATCCAACTGCAGTGGTGGTCTCATCCAACTGCAGTGCTGGTCCCATCCAACTGCAGTGCTGGTCTCATCCAACTGCAGTGCTGGTCCCATCCAACTGCAGTGCTGGTCTCATCCAACTGCAGTGCTGGTCTCATCCAACAGCAGTGCTGGTCTCATCCCACTGCAGTGCTGGTCTCATCTTACTGCAGTGCTGCTCCCATCCAACCTCAGTGCTGGTCTCATCCAACTTCAGTGCTGGTCTCATCCAACTGCAGTGCTGGTCTCATCCAACTGCAGTGCTGGTCCCATCTAACTGCAGTGCTGCTCCCATCCCACTGCAGTGCTGGTCCCATCCAACTGCAGTGCTGGTCTCATCCAATTGCAGTGCTGCTCCCATCCCACTGCAGTGCTGGTCCCATCCCACTGCAGTGCTGGTCCCATCCAACTGCAGTGCTGGTCTCATCCAACTGCAGTGCTGGTCCCATCTAACTGCAGTGCTGTTCTCATCCAACTGCAGTGCTGGTCTCATCTCACTGCAGTGCTGGTCTCATCCAACTGCAGTGCTGGTCCCATCCAACTGCAGTGCTGGTCTCATCCAACTGCAGTGCTGGTCTCATCCAACAGCAGTGCTGGTCTCATCCCACTGCAGTGCTGGTCTCATCTTACTGCAGTGCTGCTCCCATCCAACTTCAGTGCTGGTCTCATCCAACTGCAGTGCTGGTCCCATCCAACTGCAGTGGTGGTCTCATCCAACTGCAGTGCTGGTCCCATCCAACTGCAGTGCTGGTCTCATCCAACTGCAGTGCTGGTCCCATCCAACTGCAGTGGTGGTCTCATCTTACTGCAGTGATGCTCCCATCCAACTTCAGTGCTGGTCTCATCCAACTTCAGTGCTGGTCTCATCCAACTGCAGTGCTGGTCTCATCCAACTGCAGTGCTGGTCCCATCTAACTGCAGTGCTGCTCCCAGCCCACTGCAGTGCTGGTCCCATCCAACTGCAGTGCTGCTCCCATCTAACTGCAGTTCTGGTCCCATCCCACTGCAGTACTGGTCCCATCCAACTTCAGTGCTGGTCTCATCCAACTGCAGTGCTGGTCTCATCCAATTGCAGTGCTGGTCCCATCCCACTGCAGTGCTGCTCCCATCTAACTGCAGTGCTGGTCCCATCCAACTGCAGTGCTGCTCCCATCTAACTGCAGTTCTGGTCCCATCCCACTGCAGTACTGGTCCCATCCAACTGCAGTGCCGGTCTCATCTAACTGCAGTGCTGCTCCCATCCAACTTCAGTGCTGGTCTCATCCAACTGCAGTGCTGGTCTCATCCACCTTCAGTGCTGGTCTCATCCAACTGCAGTGCTGGTCCCATCCCACTGCAGTTCTGGTCCCATCTAACTGCAGTGCTGGTCTCATCTAACTGATTTGCTGGTCTCATCTAACTGCAGTGCTGGTCCCATTCAACTGCAGTGCTGCTCCCATCCAACTGCAGTGCTGGTCTCATCTAACTGCAGTGCTGCTCCCATCCAACATCAGTGCTGGTCTCATCCAACTGCAGTGCTGTCCCATCCCACTGCAGTGCTGGTCCCATCCAACTGCAGTGCTGGTCCCATCCAACTGCAGTGCTGCTCCCATCTAACTGCAGTGCTGGTCACATCCAACTGCAGTGCTGGGCACATCCAACTACAGTGCTGGTCCCATCTAACTGCAGTGCTGCTCCCATCTAACTGCAGTGCTGGTCACATCCAACTGCAGTGCTGGTCACATCCAACTGCAGTGCTGGTCGTATCCAACTGCAGTGCTGGTCCCCATCTAACTGCAGTGCTGGTCCCATCCCACTGCAGTGCTGCTCTCATCCAGCTGCAGTGCTGGTCCCATCCCACTGCAGTGCTGGTCTTATCCAACTGCAGGGCTGGTCCCATCCAACTGCCATGCAGGTCTCATCCAACTGCAGTGCTGGTCTCATCCAACTGCAGTGCTGGTCTAATCCAACGGCAGAGCTGGTCTCATCCAACTGCAGTGATGGTCCCATCTAACTGCAGTGATGGTCCCATTTAACTGCAGTGCTGGTCCCATCTAACTGCAGTGCTGGTCTCATCAAAATGCAGTGCTGCTCCCATACAACTGCAGTGCTGGTCGCATCTAACTGCAGTGATGGTCCCATCTAACTGCAGTGATGGTCCCAGCTAACTGCAGTGCTGGTCACATCCAACTGCAGTTCTGGTGTCATCTAACTGCAGTGCTGTTCCCATCTAACTGCAGTAATGGTCCCATCTAACTGCAGTGCTGGTCACATCCAACTGCAGTTCAGGTCTCATCTAACTGCAGTGCTGCTCCCATCCAACTACAGTGTTGGTCCCATCTAACTGCAGTGCTGCTCCCATCCAACATCAGTGCTGGTCTCATCTAACTGCAGTGCTGGTCCCATCCCACTGCAGTGCTGGTCCCATCCAACTGCAGTGCTGGTCACATCCAACTGCAGTGCTGCTCCCATCCAACTGCAGTGCTGGTCTCATCCAACTGCAGTGCTGCTCCCATCTAACTGCAATGCTGGTCTCATCCAACTGCAGTGCTGGTCCCATCCCACTGCAGTTCTGTTGTCATCTAACTGCTTTGCTGGTCCCATCCCACTGCAGTTCTGGTGTCATCTAACTGCATTGCTGGTCACATCCAACTGCAGTTCTGGTGTCATCTAACTGCAGTGCTGGTCTCATCTAACTGCAGTGCTGCTCCCATCCAACTGCAGTTCTGGTGTCATCTAACTGCAGTGCTGGTCCCATCTAACTGCAGTGCTGGTCACATCCAACTGCAGGTCTGGTGTCATCTAACTGCAGTGCTGGTCCCATCTAACTGCAGTAATGGTCCCATCTAACTGCAGTGCTGGTCACATCCAACTGCAGTTCTGGTCTCATCTAACTGCAGTGCTGGTCCCATCTAACTGCAGAAATGGTCCATCTAACTGCAGTGCTGGTCACATCCAACTGCAGTTCTGGTCTCATCTAACTGCAGTGCTGCTCCCATCCAACTGCAGTGTTGGTCCCATCTAACTGCAGTGCTGCTCCCATCCAACATCAGTGCTGGTCTCATCCAACTGCAGTGCTGGTCCCATCCCACTGCAGTGCTGGTCACATCCAACTGCAGGTCTGGTGTCATCTAACTGCAGTGCTGGTCCCATCTAACTGCAGTGCTGGTCTCATCCGACTGCAGTGCTGCTCCCATCCAACTGCAATGCTGGTCTCATTCAACTGCAGTGCTGCTCCCATCTAACTGCAATGCTGGTTTCATCCAACTGCAGTGCTGGTCCCATCCCACTGCAGTTCTGGTGTCATCTAACTGCTTTGCTGGTCCCATCCCACTGCAGGTCTGGTGTCATCTAACTGCAGTGCTGGTCCCATCCCACTGCAGTGCTGGTCCCATCCAACTACAGTGCTGGTCTCATCCAACTGCAGTGCTGCTCCCATCTATCCGCAATGCTGGTCTCATCCAACTGCAGTGCTGGTCCCATCCAACTGCAGTGCTGGTCCCATCCCACTGCAGTGCTGGTCCCATCCAACTGCAGTGCTGGTCCAAGCTAACTGCAATGCTGGTCTAATCCAACTGCAGTGCTGGTCACATCCAACTGCAGTTCTGGTGTCATCTAACTGCAGGGCTGGTCTCATCTAACTGCAGTGCTGCTCCCATCCAACTGCAGTTCTGGTGTCATCTAACTGCAGTGCTGGTCCCATCTAACTGCAGTGCTGGTCACATCCAACTGCAGTTCTGGTGTCATCTAACTGCAGTGCTGGTCCCATCTAACTGCAGTAATGGTCCCATCTAACTGCAGTGCTGCTCCCATCCAACTGCAGTGTTGGTCCCATCTAACTGCAGTGCTGCTCCCATCCAACATCAGTGCTGGTCTCATGCAACTGCAGTGCTGGTCCCATCCAACTGCAGTGTTGGTCCCATCTAACTGCAGTGCTGCTCCCATCCAATATCAGTGCTGGTCTCATCCAACTGCAGTGCTGTTCCCATCCCACTGCAGTGCTGGTCCCATCCAACTGCAGTGCTGGTCTCATCCAACTGCAGTGCTGCTCCCATCTAACTGCAATGCTGGTCTCATCCAACTGCAGTGCTGGTCCCATCCCACTGCAGTTCTGGTCCCATCCAACTGCAGTGCTGGACCAATCTAACTGCAATGCTGTTCTCATCCAACTGCAGTGCTGGTCCCATCCCACTGCAGTTCTGGTCTCATCCCACTGCAGTGCTGGTCCAATCTAACTGCAATGCTGGTCACATCCAACTGCAGTGCTGGTCCCATCCCACTGCAGTGCTGGTCCCATCCCACTGCAGTGCTGGTCCTATCCAACTGCAGTGCTGGTCCAATCTAACTGCAATGCTGGTCTCATCCAACTGCAGTGCTGGTCCCATCCAACTGCAGTGCTGGTCCCATCCAACTGCAGTGCTGGTCCCATCCAACTGCAGTGCTGGTCACATCCAACTGCAGTGCTGGTCTCATCCAACTGCAGTGCTGGTCCCATCTAACTGCAGTGCTGTTCTCATCCAACTGCAGTGCTGGTCTCATCTCACTGCAGTGCTGGTCTCATCCAACTGCAGTGCTGGTCCCATCCAACTGCAGTGCTGGTCTCATCCAACTGCAGTGCTGGTCCCATCCAACTGCAATGTTGGTCCCATCCAACTGCAGTGCTGGTCTCATCCAACTGCAGTGCTGTTCCCATCCCACTGCAGTGGTGGTCTCATCCAACTGCAGTGCTGCTCCCATCCAACTGCAGTGCTGCTCCCATCCCACTGCAGTGCTGCTCCCATCCAACTGCAGTGCTGGTCTCATCTAACTGCAGTGCTGTCTCATCCAACTGCCGTGCTGGTCTCATCCAACTGCAGTGCTGGTCTCATCAAACTGCAGTGCTGGTCTCACCCAACTGCAGTGCTGGTTCCATCCAGCTGCAGTGCTGGTCCCATCCAACTGCAGTGCTGGTCCCATCCAACTGTACTGCTGGTCGCATCCAACTGCAGTGCTGGTCCCATCCAACTGCAGTGCTGGTCCCATCTAACTGCAAATTTGGTCCCATCCAACTGCAGTGCTGGTCCCATCCAACTGCAGTGCTGGTCCCATCCAACTGCAATGTTGGTCCCATCCAACTGCAGTGCTGGTCACATCCAACATCAGTTCTGGTCCCATCCAACTGCAGTGCTGGTATCATCTAAATGCAGTGCTGGTCTCATCTAACTGCAGTGCTGGTCTCATCCCACTGCAGTGCTGGTCTCCTCCAACTGCAGTGCTGGTCCCATCCAACTGCAGTGCTGGTATCATCTAACTGCAGTGCTGGTCTCATCTAACTGCAGTGCTGGTCTCATCCCACTGCAGTGCTGGTCACCTCCAACTGCAGTGCTGGTCCCATCCAACTGCAGTGCTGGTCTCATCCAACTGCAGTGCTGGTCTCATCCAACTGCAGTGCTGGTCCCATCCAACTGCAGTGCTGGTCCCATCGAACTGCAGTGCTGGTCCCATCCAACTGCATTACTCGTCTCATCTAACTGCAGTGCTGGTCCCATCCAACTGCAGTGCTGGTCCCATCTAACTGCAGTGCTGGTCCCATCCCACTGCAGTGCTGGTCCCATCCAACTGCAGTGCTGGTCTCATCCAACTGAAGTGCTGGTCCCATCCAACTGCAGTGCTGGTCCCATCTAACTGCAGTGCTGCTCCCATCTAACTGCAGTGCTGGTCACATCCAACTGCAGTGCTGGTCACATCCAACTACAGTGCTGCTCCCATCTAACTGCAGTGCTGCTCCCATCTAACTGCAGTGCTGGTCACATCCAACTGCAGTGCTGGGCACATCCAACTACAGTGCTGGTCCCATCTAACTGCAGTGCTGCTCCCATCTAACTGCAGTGCTGGTCACATCTAACAGCAGTGCTGGTCACATCCAACTGCAGTGCTGGTCACATCCAACTGCAGTGCTGGTCACATCCAACTGCAGTGCTGGTCGTATCCAACTGCAGTGCTGGTCCCCATCTAACTGCAGTGCTGGTCACATCTAACTGCAGTGCTGGTCACATCCAACTGCAATGCTGGTCACATCCAACTGCAATGCTGGTCACATCCAACTGCAGTGCTGGTCTTATCTAACTGCAGTGCTGGTCTTATCCAAATGCAGTGCTGGTCACATCGAACAGCAGTGCTGGTCTTATGCAACTGCAGTGCTGGTCCCATCCCACTGCAGTGCTGCTCCCCTCCAGCTGCAGTGCTGGTCCCATCCCACTGCAGTGCTGGTCTTATCCAACTGCAGGGCTGGTCCCATCCAACTGCCATGCAGGTCTCATCCAACTGCAGTGCTGGTCTCATCCAACTGCAGTGCTGGTCTAATCCAACGGCAGAGCTGTTCTCATCCAACTGCAATGATGGTCCCATCTAACTGCAGTGATGGTCCCATTTAACTGCAGTGCTGGTCTCATCAAAATGCAGTGCTGCTCCCATCCAACTGCAGTGCTGGTCCCATCTAACTGCAGTGATGGTCCCATCTAACTGCAGTGATGGTCCCAGCTAACTGCAGTAATGGTCCCATCTAAGTGCAGTGCTGGTCACATCCAACTGCAGTTCTGGTCTCATCTAACTGCAGTGCTGCTCCCATCCAACTGCAGTGTTGGTCCCATCTAACTGCAGTGCTGCTCCCATCCAACATCAGTGCTGGTCTCATCCAACTGCAGTGCTGGTCCCATCCCACTGCAGTGCTGGTCCCATCCAACTACAGTGCTGGTCTCATCCAACTACAGTGCTGCTCCCATCTATCCGCAATGCTGGTCTCATCCAACTGCAGTGCTGGTCCCATCCAACTGCAGTGCTGGTCCCATCCCACTGCAGTGCTGGTCCCATCCAACTGCAGTGCTGGTCCAAGCTAACTGCAATGCTGGTCTAATCCAACTGCAGTGCTGGTCACATCCAACTGCAGTTCTGGTGTCATCTAACTGCAGGGCTGGTCTCATCTAACTGCAGTGCTGCTCCCATCCAACTGCAGTTCTGGTGTCATCTAACTGCAGTGCTGGTCCCATCTAACTGCAGTGCTGGTCACATCCAACTACAGTTCTGGTGTCATCTAACTGCAGTGCTGGTCCCATCTAACTGCAGTAATGGTCCCATCTAACTGCAGTGCTGCTCCCATCCAACTGCAGTGTTGGTCCCATCTAACTGCAGTGCTGCTCCCATCCAACATCAGTGCTGGTCTCATGCAACTGCAGTGCTGGTCCCATCCAACTGCAGTGTTGGTCCCATCTAACTGCAGTGCTGCTCCCATCCAATATCAGTGCTGGTCTCATCCAACTGCAGTGCTGTTCCCATCCCACTGCAGTGCTGGTCCCATCCAACTGCAGTGCTGGTCTCATCCAACTGCAGTGCTGCTCCCATCTAACTGCAATGCTGGTCTCATCCAACTGCAGTGCTGGTCCCATCCCACTGCAGTTCTGGTCCCATCCAACTGCAGTGCTGGTCCAATCTAACTGCAATGCTGGTCTCATCCAACTGCAGTGCTGGTCCCATCCAACTGCAGTGCTGGTCCCATCCCACTGCAGTGCTGGTCCCATCCAACTGCAGTGCTGGTCCAAGCTAACTGCAATGCTGGTCTAATCCAACTGCAGTGCTGGTCCCATCCAACTGCAGTGCTGGTCCCATCCCACTGCAGTGCTGGTCCCATCCAACTGCAGTGCTGGTCTCATCCAACTGCAGTACTGGTCCCATCTAACTGCAGTGCTGTTCTCATCCAACTGCAGTGCTGGTCTCATCTCACTGCAGTGCTGGTCTCATCCAACTGAAGTGCTGGTCCCATCCAACTGCAGTGCTGGTCTCATCCAACTGCAGTGCTGGTCTCATCCAACAGCAGTGCTGGTCTCATCCCACTGCAGTGCTGGTCTCATCTTACTGCAGTGCTGCTCCCATCCAACTTCAGTGCTGGTCTCATCCAACTGCAATGCTGGTCCCATCCAACTGCAGTGGTGGTCTCATCCAACTGCAGTGCTGGTCCCATCCAACTGCAGTGCTGGTCTCATCCAACTGCAGTGCTGGTCCCATCCAACTGCAGTGCTGGTCTCATCCAACTGCAGTGCTGGTCTCATCCAACAGCAGTGCTGGTCTCATCCCACTGCAGTGCTGGTCTCATCTTACTGCAGTGCTGCTCCCATCCAACCTCAGTGCTGGTCTCATCCAACTTCAGTGCTGGTCTCATCCAACTGCAGTGCTGGTCTCATCCAACTGCAGTGCTGGTCCCATCTAACTGCAGTGCTGCTCCCATCCCACTGCAGTGCTGGTCCCATCCAACTGCAGTGCTGGTCTCATCCAATTGCAGTGCTGCTCCCATCCCACTGCAGTGCTGGTCCCATCCCACTGCAGTGCCGGTCCCATCCAACTGCAGTGCTGGTCCCATCCCACTGCAGTGCTGGTCCCATCCAACTGCAGTGCTGGTCTCATCCAACTGCAGTGCTGGTCCCATCTAACTGCAGTGCTGTTCTCATCCAACTGCAGTGCTGGTCTCATCTCACTGCAGTGCTGGTCTCATCCAACTGCAGTGCTGGTCCCATCCAACTGCAGTGCTGGTCTCATCCAACTGCAGTGCTGGTCTCATCCCACTGCAGTGCTGGTCTCATCTTACTGCAGTGCTGCTCCCATCCAACTTCAGTGCTGGTCTCATCCAACTGCAGTGCTGGTCCCATCCAACTGCAGTGGTGGTCTCATCCAACTGCAGTGCTGGTCCCATCCAACTGCAGTGCTGGTCTCATCCAACTGCAGTGCTGGTCCCATCCAACTGCAGTGGTGGTCTCATCTTACTGCAGTGATGCTCCCATCCAACTTCAGTGCTGGTCTCATCCAACTTCAGTGCTGGTCTCATCCAACTGCAGTGCTGGTCTCATCCAACTGCAGTGCTGGTCCCATCTAACTGCAGTGCTGCTCCCAGCCCACTGCAGTGCTGGTCCCATCCAACTGCAGTGCTGCTCCCATCTAACTGCAGTTCTGGTCCCATCCCACTGCAGTACTGGTCCCATCCAACTTCAGTGCTGGTCTCATCCAACTGCAGTGCTGGTCTCATCCAATTGCAGTGCTGGTCCCATCCCACTGCAGTGCTGCTCCCATCCAACTTCAGTGCTGGTCTCATCCAAATGCAGTGCTGGTCTCATCCACCTTCAGTGCTGGTCTCATCCAACTGCAGTGCTGGTCCCATCCCACTGCAGTTCTGGTCACATCTAACTGCAGTGCTGGTCACATCCAACTGCATTGCTGGTCTCATCTAACTGCAGTGCTGGTCCCATTCAACTGCAGTGCTGCTCCCATCCAACTGCAGTGCTGGACTCATCTAACTGCAGTGCTGCTCCCATCCAACATCAGTGCTGGTCTCATCCAACTGCAGTGCTGTCCCATCCCACTGCAGTGCTGGTCCCATCCAACTGCAGTGCTGGTCCCATCCAACTGCAGTGCTGCTCCCATCTAACTGCAGTGCTGGTCACATCCGACTGCAGTGCTGGGCACATCCAACTACAGTGCTGGTCCCATCTAACTGCAGTGCTGCTCCCATCTAACTGCAGTGCTGGTCACATCCAACTGCAGTGCTGGTCACATCCAACTGCAGTGCTGGTCGTATCCAACTGCAGTGCTGGTCCCCATCTAACTGCAGTGCTGGTCACATCTAACTGCAGTGCTGGTCACATCCAACTGCAATGCTGGTCACATCCAACTGCAATGCTGGTCACATCGAACTGCAGTGCTGGTCCCATCCAACTGCAGTGCTGGTCTCATCCAACTGCAGTGCTGCTCCCATCTAACTGCAATGCTGTTCTCATCCAACTGCAGTGCTGGTCCCATCCCACTGCAGTTCTGGTCCCATCTCACTGCAGTGCTGGTCCCATCCAACTGCAGTGCTGGTCCAATCTAACTGCAATGCTGGTCTCATCCAACTGCAGTGCTGGTCCCATCCAACTGCAGTGCTGGTCCCATCCCACTGCAGTGCTGGTCCCATCCAACTACAGTGCTGGTCCAATCTAACTGCAATGCTGGTCTCATCCAACTGCAGTGCTGCTCCCATCCAACTGCAGTGCTGCTCCCATCCCACTGCAGTGCTGCTCCCACCCAACTGCAGTGCTGGTTCCATCCAACTGCAGTGCTGGTCCCATTCAACTGCAGTGCTGTTCCCATCAAACTGTACTGCTGGTCGCATCCAACTGCAGTGCTGGTCCCATCCAACTGCAGTGCTGGTCCCATCCAACTGCAGTGCTGGTCCCATCTAACTGCAAATTTGGTCCCATCCAACTGCAGTGCTGATCCCATCCAACTGCAGTGACGGTCCCATCCAACTGCAATGTTGGTCCCATCCAACTGCAGTGCTGGTCACATCTAACTGCAGTGATGGTCCCATCCAACTGCAGTGCTGGTCTCATCTAACTGCTGTGCTGGTTCCAACCAACTGCAGTGCTGGTCTCATCCAACTGCAGTGCTGGTCCCATCCAACTGCAGTGCTGGTATCATCTAACTGCAGTGCTGGTCTCATCTAACTGCAGTGCTGGTCTCATCCCACTGCAGTGCTGGTCTCCTCCAACTGCAGTGCTGGTCCCATCCAACTGCAGTGCTGGTCTCATCCAACTGCGGTGCTGGTCTCATCCAACTGCAGTGCTGGTCCCATCCAACTGCAGTGCTGGTCCCATCCAACTGCAGTGCTGGTCCCATCCAACTGCATTGCTGGTCTCATCTAACTGCAGTGCTGGTCCCATCCAACTGCAGTGCTGGTCCCATCTAACTGCAATGCTGGTCCCATCCCACTGCAGTGCAGGTCCCATCCAACTGCAGTGCTGGTCTCATCCAACTGAAGTGCTGGTCCCATCCAACTGCAGTGCTGGTCCCATCTAACTGCAGTGCTGCTCCCATCTAACTGCAGTGCTGGTCACATCCAACTGCAGTGCTGGTCACATCCTACTACAGTGCTGCTCCCATCTAACTGCGGTGCTTCTCCCATCTTACTGCAGTGCTGGTTACATCCAACTGCAGTGCTGGGCACATCCAACTACAGTGCTGGTCCCATCGAACTGCAGTGCTGCTCCCATCTAACTGCAGTGCTGGTCACATCTAACAGCAGTGCTGGTCACATCCAACTGTAGTGCTGGTCACATCCAACTGCAGTGCTGGTCACATCCAACTGCAGTGCTGCTCGTATCCAACTGCAGTGCTGGTCCCCATCTAACTGCAGTGCTGGTCACATCTAACTGCAGTGCTGGTCACATCCAACTGCAATGCTGGTCACATCCAACTGCAATGCTGGTCACATCCAACTGCAGTGCTGGTCTTATCTAACTGCAGTGCTGGTCTTATCCAACTGCAGTGCTGGTCACATCTAACAGCAGTGCTGGTCTTATGCAACTGCAGTGCTGGTCCCATCCAACTGCAGTGCTGGTCACATCTAACTGCAGTGCTGGTCTCATCCAACTGCAGTGCTGGTCCCATCCCACTGCAGTGCTGCTCCCCTCCAGCTGCAGTGCTGGTCCCATCCCACTGCAGTGCTGGTCTTATCCAACTGCAGGGCTGGTCCCATCCAACTGCCATGCAGGTCTCATCCAACTGCAGTGCTGGTCTCATCCAACTGCAGTGCTGGTCTAATCCAACGGCAGAGCTGGTCTCATCCAACTGCAGTGATGGTCCCATCTAACTGCAGTGATGGTCCCATTTAACTGCAGTGATTGTCCCATCTAACTGCAGTGCTGGTCTCATCAAAATGCAGTGCTGCTCCCATCCAACTGCAGTGCTGGTCCCATCTAACTGCAGTGATGGTCCCATCTAACTGCAGTGATGGTCCCAGCTAACTGCAGTGCTGGTCACATCCAACTGCAGTTCTGGTGTCATCTAACTGCAGTGCTGGTCCCATCTAACTGCAGTAATGGTCCCATCTAACTGCAGTGCTGGTCACATCCAACTGCAGTTCTGGTCTCATCTAACTGCAGTACTGCTCCCATCCAACTGCAGTGTTGGTCCCATCTAACTGCAGTGCTGCTCCCATCCAACATCAGTGCTGGTCTCATCCAACTGCAGTGCTGGTCCCATCCCACTGCAGTGCTGGTCCCATCCAACTGCAGTGCTGGTCTCATCCAACTGCAGTGCTGCTCCCATCTATCAGCAATGCTGGTCTCATCCAACTGCAGTGCTGGTCCCATCCCACTGCAGTTCTGGTGTCATCTAACTGCTTTGCTGGTCACATCCCACTGCAGGTCTGGTGTCATCTAACTGCAGTGCTGGTCACATCCAACTGCAGTTCTGGTCCCATCTAACTGCAGGGCTGGTCTCATCTAACTGCAGTGCTGATCCCATCCAACTGCAGTGATGGTCCCATCCAACTGCAATGTTGGTCCCATCCAACTGCAGTGCTGGTCACATCCAACCTCAGTTCTGGTCCCATCCAACTGCAGTGCTGGTCTCATCTAACTGCTGTGCTGGTTCCATCCAACTGCAGTGCTGGTCTCATCCAACTGCAGTGCTGGTCCCATCCAACTGCAGTGCTGGTATCATCTAACTGCAGTGCTGGTCTCATCTAACTGCAGTGCTGGTCTCATCCCACTGCAGTGCTGGTCTCCTCCAACTGCAGTGCTGGTCCCATCCAACTGCAGTGCTGGTCTCATCCAACTGCGGTGCTGGTCTCATCCAACTGCAGTGCTGGTCCCATCCAACTGCAGTGCTGGTCCCATCCAACTGCAGTGCTGGTCCCATCCAACTGCATTGGTGGTCTCATCTAACTGCAGTGCTGGTCCCATCCAACTGCAGTGCTGGTCCCATCTAACTGCAATGCTGGTCCCATCCCACTGCAGTGCTGGTCCCATCCAACTGCAGTGCTGGTCTCATCCAACTGAAGTGCTGGTCCCATCCAACTGCAGTGCTGGTCCCATCTAACTGCAGTGCTGCTCCCATCTAACTGCAGTGCTGGTCACATCCTACTACAGTGCTGCTCCCATCTAACTGCGGTGCTGCTCCCATCTAACTGCAGTGCTGGTCACATCCAACTGCAGTGCTGGGCACATCCAACTACAGTGCTGGTCCCATCGAACTGCAGTGCTGCTCCCATCTAACTGCAGTGCTGGTCACATCTAACAGCAGTGCTGGTCACATCCAACTGTAGTGCTGGTCACATCCAACTGCAGTGCTGGTCCCATCCAACTGCAGTGCTGCTCGTATCCAACTGCAGTGCTGGTCCCCATCTAACTGCAGTGCTGGTCCCCATCTAACTGCAGTGCTGGTCACATCCAACTGCAATGCTGGTCACATCCAACTGCAATGCTGGTCACATCCAACTGCAGTGCTGGTCTTATCTAACTGCAGTGCTGGTCTTATCCAACTGCAGTGCTGGTCACATCTAACAGCAGTGCTGGTCTTATGCAACTGCAGTGCTGGTCCCATCCAACTGCAGTGCTGGTCACATCTAACTGCAGTGCTGGTCTCACCTCACTGCAGTGCTGGTCCCATCCCACTGCAGTGCTGCTCCCCTCCAGCTGCAGTGCTGGTCCCATCCCACTGCAGTGCTGGTCTTATCCAACTGCAGGGCTGGTCCCATCCAACTGCCATGCAGGTCTCATCCAACTGCAGTGCTGGTCTCATCCAACTGCAGTGCTGGTCTAATCCAACGGCAGAGCTGGTCTCATCCAACTGCAGTGATGGTCCCATCTAACTGCAGTGATGGTCCCATTTAACTGCAGTGATTGTCCCATCTAACTGCAGTGCTGGTCTCATCAAAATGCAGTGCTGCTCCCATCCAACTGCAGTGCTGGTCCCATCTAACTGCAGTGATGGTCCCATCTAACTGCAGTGATGGTCCCAGCTAACTGCAGTGCTGGTCACATCCAACTGCAGTGCTGGTCCCATCTAACTGCAGTAATGGTCCCATCTAACTGCAGTGCTGGTCACATCCAACTGCAGTTCTGGTCTCATCTAACTGCAGTACTGCTCCCATCCAACTGCAGTGTTGGTCCCATCTAACTGCAGTGCTGCTCCCATCCAACATCAGTGCTGGTCTCATCCAACTGCAGTGCTGGTCCCATCCCACTGCAGTGCTGGTCCCATCCAACTGCAGTGCTGGTCTCATCCAACTGCAGTGCTGCTTCCATCTATCAGCAATGCTGGTCTCATCCAACTGCAGTGCTGGTCCCATCCCACTGCAGTTCTGGTGTCATCTAACTGCTTTGCTGGTCACATCCCACTGCAGGTCTGGTGTCATCTAACTGCAGTGCTGGTCACATCCAACTGCAGTTCTGGTGTCATCTAACTGCAGGGCTGGTCTCATCTAACTGCAGTGCTGCTCCCATCCAACTGCAGTTCCGGTGTCATCTAAATGCAGTGCTGGTCACATCTAACTGCAGTGCTGGTCTCACCTCACTGCAGTGCTGGTCCCATCCCACTGCAGTGCTGCTCCCCTCCAGCTGCAGTGCTGGTCCCATTCCACTGCAGTGCTGGTCTTATCCAACTGCAGGGCAGGTCCCATCCAACTGCCATGCAGGTCTCATCCAACTGCAGTGCTGGTCTCATCCAACTGCAGTGCTGGTCTAATCCAACGGCAGAGCTGGTCTCATCCAACTGCAGTGATGGTCCCATCTAACTGCAGTGATGGTCCCATTTAACTGCAGTGATTGTCCCATCTAACTGCAGTGCTGGTCTCATCAAAATGCAGTGCTGCTCCCATCCAACTGCAGTGCTGGTCCCATCTAACTGCAGTGATGATCCCATCTAACTGCAGTGATGGTCCCAGCTAACTGCAGTGCTGGTCACATCCAACTGCAGTTCTGGTGTCATCTAACTGCAGTGCTGGTCCCATCTAACTGCAGTAATGGTCCCATCTAACTGCAGTGCTGGTCACATCCAACTGCAGTTCTGGTCTCATCTAACTGCAGTACTGCTCCCATCCAACTGCAGTGTTGATCCCATCTAACTGCAGTGCTGCTCCCATCCAACATCAGTGCTGGTCTCATCCAACTGCAGTGCTGGTCCCATCCCACTGCAGTGCTGGTCTCATCCACCTGCAGTGCTGCTCCCATCTATCAGAAATGCTGGTCTCATCCAACTGCAGTGCTGGTCCCATCCCACTGCAGTTCTGGTGTCATCTAACTGCTTTGCTGGTCACATCCCACTGCAGGTCTGGTGTCATCTAACTGCAGTGCTGGTCACACCCAACTGCAGTTCTGGTGTCATCTAACTGCAGGGCTGGTCTCATCTAACTGCAGTGCTGCTCCCATCCAACTCCAGTTCTGGTGTCATCTAACGGCAGTGCTGGTCCCATCTAACTGCAGTGCTGGTCACATCCAACTGCAGTTCTGGTGTCATCTAACTGCAGTGCTGGTCCCATCTAACTGCAGTAATGGTCCCATCTAACTGCAGTGCTGCTCCCATCCAACTGCAGTGTTGGTCCCATCTAACTGCAGTGCTGCTCCCATCCAACATCAGTGCTGGTCTCATCGAACTGCAGTGCTGGTCCCATCCAACTGCAGTGTTGGTCCCATCTGGCTGCAGTGCTGGTCCCATCCAACATCAGTGCTGGTCTCATCCTACTGCAGTGCTGGTCCCATCCCACTGCAGTGCTGGTCCCATCCAACTGCAGTGCTGGTCTCATCCAACTGCTGTGCTGCTCCCATCTAACTGCAATGCTGGTCTCATCCAACTGCAGTGCTGGTCCCATCCCACTGCAGTTCTGGTCCCATCCCACTGCAGTGCTGGTCCCATCCAACTGCAGTGCTGGTCCAATCTAACTGCAATGCTGGTCTCATCCAACTGCAGTGCTGGTCGCATCCAACTGCAGTGCTGGTCCCATCCCACTGCAGTGCTGGTCCCATCCAACTGCAGTGCTGGTCCAATCCATCTGCAATGCTGGTCTCATCCAACTGCAGTGCTGGTCCCATCCCACTGCAGGTCTGGTCCCATCCCACTGCAGTGCTGGTCCCATCCCACTGCAGTGCTGGTCCCATCCAACTGCAGTGCTGGTCCCATCCAACTGCAGTGCTTGTCCCATCGAACTGCAGTGCTGGTCCCATCCAACTGCAGTGCTGGTCTCATCTAACTGCAGTGCTGGTCCCATCCAACTGCAGTGCTGGTCCCAACTAACTGCAGTGCTGGTCCCATCCCACTGCAGTGCTGGTCCCATCAAACTGGAGTGCTGGTCCCATCCAACTGAAGTGCTGGTCCCATCCAACTGCAGTGCTGGTCCCATCTAACTGCAGTGCTGCTCCCATCTAACTGCAGTGCTGCTCCCATCTAACTGCAGTGCTGGTCACATCTAACAGCAGTGCTGGTCACATCCAACTGCAGTGCTGGTCACATCCAACTGCAGTGCTGGTCACATCCAACTGCAGTGCTGGTCCCATTCCACTGCAGTTCTGGTCCCATCCCACTGCAGTGCTGGCCCCATCCCACTGCAGTGCTGGTCCCATCCAACTGCAGTGCTGGTCCCATCCAACTGCAGTGCTGGTCCCATCGAACTGCAGTGCTGGTCGCATCCAACTGCAGTGCTGGTCTCATCTAACTGCAGTGCTGGTCCCATCCAACTGCAGTGCTGGTCCCAACTAACTGCAGTGCTGGTCCCATCCCACTGCAGTGCTGGTCCCCTCCAACTGCATTGCTGGTCTCATCCAACTGAAGTGCTGGTCCCATCCAACTGCAGTGCTGGTCCAATCTAACTGCAGTGCTGCTCCCATCTAACTGCAGTGCTGCTCCCATCTAACTGCAGTGCTGGTCACATCCAACTGCAGTGCTGGTCCCATCCCACTGCAGTTCTGGTCCCATCCAACTGCAGTGCTGGTCCAATCTAACTGCAATGCTGGTCTCATCCAACTGCAGTGCTGGTCCCATCCAACTGCAGTGCTGGTCCCATCCCACTGCAGTGCTGGTCCCATCCAACTGCAGTGCTGGTCCAAGCTAACTGCAATGCTGGTCTAATCCAACTGCAGTGCTGGTCCCATCCAACTGCAGTGCTGGTCCCATCCCACTGCAGTGCTGGTCCCATCCAACTGCAGTGCTGGTCTCATCCAACTGCAGTACTGGTCCCATCTAACTGCAGTGCTGTTCTCATCCAACTGCAGTGCTGGTCTCATCTCACTGCAGTGCTGGTCTCATCCAACTGAAGTGCTGGTCCCATCCAACTGCAGTGCTGGTCTCATCCAACTGCAGTGCTGGTCTCATCCAACAGCAGTGCTGGTCTCATCCCACTGCAGTGCTGGTCTCATCTTACTGCAGTGCTGCTCCCATCCAACTTCAGTGCTGGTCTCATCCAACTGCAATGCTGGTCCCATCCAACTGCAGTGGTGGTCTCATCCAACTGCAGTGCTGGTCCCATCCAACTGCAGTGCTGGTCTCATCCAACTGCAGTGCTGGTCCCATCCAACTGCAGTGCTGGTCTCATCCAACTGCAGTGCTGGTCTCATCCAACAGCAGTGCTGGTCTCATCCCACTGCAGTGCTGGTCTCATCTTACTGCAGTGCTGCTCCCATCCAACCTCAGTGCTGGTCTCATCCAACTTCAGTGCTGGTCTCATCCAACTGCAGTGCTGGTCTCATCCAACTGCAGTGCTGGTCCCATCTAACTGCAGTGCTGCTCCCATCCCACTGCAGTGCTGGTCCCATCCAACTGCAGTGCTGGTCTCATCCAATTGCAGTGCTGCTCCCATCCCACTGCAGTGCTGGTCCCATCCCACTGCAGTGCCGGTCCCATCCAACTGCAGTGCTGGTCCCATCCCACTGCAGTGCTGGTCCCATCCAACTGCAGTGCTGGTCTCATCCAACTGCAGTGCTGGTCCCATCTAACTGCAGTGCTGTTCTCATCCAACTGCAGTGCTGGTCTCATCTCACTGCAGTGCTGGTCTCATCCAACTGCAGTGCTGGTCCCATCCAACTGCAGTGCTGGTCTCATCCAACTGCAGTGCTGGTCTCATCCCACTGCAGTGCTGGTCTCATCTTACTGCAGTGCTGCTCCCATCCAACTTCAGTGCTGGTCTCATCCAACTGCAGTGCTGGTCCCATCCAACTGCAGTGGTGGTCTCATCCAACTGCAGTGCTGGTCCCATCCAACTGCAGTGCTGGTCTCATCCAACTGCAGTGCTGGTCCCATCCAACTGCAGTGGTGGTCTCATCTTACTGCAGTGATGCTCCCATCCAACTTCAGTGCTGGTCTCATCCAACTTCAGTGCTGGTCTCATCCAACTGCAGTGCTGGTCTCATCCAACTGCAGTGCTGGTCCCATCTAACTGCAGTGCTGCTCCCAGCCCACTGCAGTGCTGGTCCCATCCAACTGCAGTGCTGCTCCCATCTAACTGCAGTTCTGGTCCCATCCCACTGCAGTACTGGTCCCATCCAACTTCAGTGCTGGTCTCATCCAACTGCAGTGCTGGTCTCATCCAATTGCAGTGCTGGTCCCATCCCACTGCAGTGCTGCTCCCATCCAACTTCAGTGCTGGTCTCATCCAAATGCAGTGCTGGTCTCATCCACCTTCAGTGCTGGTCTCATCCAACTGCAGTGCTGGTCCCATCCCACTGCAGTTCTGGTCCCATCTAACTGCAGTGCTGGTCTCATCTAACTGCATTGCTGGTCTCATCTAACTGCAGTGCTGGTCCCATTCAACTGCAGTGCTGCTCCCATCCAACTGCAGTGCTGGACTCATCTAACTGCAGTGCTGCTCCCATCCAACATCAGTGCTGGTCTCATCCAACTGCAGTGCTGTCCCATCCCACTGCAGTGCTGGTCCCATCCAACTGCAGTGCTGGTCCCATCCAACTGCAGTGCTGCTCCCATCTAACTGCAGTGCTGGTCACATCCAACTGCAGTGCTGGGCACATCCAACTACAGTGCTGGTCCCATCTAACTGCAGTGCTGCTCCCATCTAACTGCAGTGCTGGTCACATCCAACTGCAGTGCTGGTCACATCCAACTGCAGTGCTGGTCGTATCCAACTGCAGTGCTGGTCCCCATCTAACTGCAGTGCTGGTCACATCTAACTGCAGTGCTGGTCACATCCAACTGCAATGCTGGTCACATCCAACTGCAATGCTGGTCACATCGAACTGCAGTGCTGGTCCCATCCAACTGCAGTGCTGGTCTCATCCAACTGCAGTGCTGCTCCCATCTAACTGCAATGCTGTTCTCATCCAACTGCAGTGCTGGTCCCATCCCACTGCAGTTCTGGTCCCATCTCACTGCAGTGCTGGTCCCATCCAACTGCAGTGCTGGTCCAATCTAACTGCAATGCTGGTCTCATCCAACTGCAGTGCTGGTCCCATCCAACTGCAGTGCTGGTCCCATCCCACTGCAGTGCTGGTCCCATCCAACTACAGTGCTGGTCCAATCTAACTGCAATGCTGGTCTCATCCAACTGCAGTGCTGCTCCCATCCAACTGCAGTGCTGCTCCCATCCCACTGCAGTGCTGCTCCCACCCAACTGCAGTGCTGGTTCCATCCAACTGCAGTGCTGGTCCCATTCAACTGCAGTGCTGTTCCCATCAAACTGTACTGCTGGTCGCATCCAACTGCAGTGCTGGTCCCATCCAACTGCAGTGCTGGTCCCATCCAACTGCAGTGCTGGTCCCATCTAACTGCAAATTTGGTCCCATCCAACTGCAGTGCTGATCCCATCCAACTGCAGTGACGGTCCCATCCAACTGCAATGTTGGTCCCATCCAACTGCAGTGCTGGTCACATCTAACTGCAGTGATGGTCCCATCCAACTGCAGTGCTGGTCTCATCTAACTGCTGTGCTGGTTCCAACCAACTGCAGTGCTGGTCTCATCCAACTGCAGTGCTGGTCCCATCCAACTGCAGTGCTGGTATCATCTAACTGCAGTGCTGGTCTCATCTAACTGCAGTGCTGGTCTCATCCCACTGCAGTGCTGGTCTCCTCCAACTGCAGTGCTGGTCCCATCCAACTGCAGTGCTGGTCTCATCCAACTGCGGTGCTGGTCTCATCCAACTGCAGTGCTGGTCCCATCCAACTGCAGTGCTGGTCCCATCCAACTGCAGTGCTGGTCCCATCCAACTGCATTGCTGGTCTCATCTAACTGCAGTGCTGGTCCCATCCAACTGCAGTGCTGGTCCCATCTAACTGCAATGCTGGTCCCATCCCACTGCAGTGCAGGTCCCATCCAACTGCAGTGCTGGTCTCATCCAACTGAAGTGCTGGTCCCATCCAACTGCAGTGCTGGTCCCATCTAACTGCAGTGCTGCTCCCATCTAACTGCAGTGCTGGTCACATCCAACTGCAGTGCTGGTCACATCCTACTACAGTGCTGCTCCCATCTAACTGCGGTGCTTCTCCCATCTTACTGCAGTGCTGGTCACATCCAACTGCAGTGCTGGGCACATCCAACTACAGTGCTGGTCCCATCGAACTGCAGTGCTGCTCCCATCTAACTGCAGTGCTGGTCACATCTAACAGCAGTGCTGGTCACATCCAACTGTAGTGCTGGTCACATCCAACTGCAGTGCTGGTCACATCCAACTGCAGTGCTGCTCGTATCCAACTGCAGTGCTGGTCCCCATCTAACTGCAGTGCTGGTCACATCTAACTGCAGTGCTGGTCACATCCAACTGCAATGCTGGTCACATCCAACTGCAATGCTGGTCACATCCAACTGCAGTGCTGGTCTTATCTAACTGCAGTGCTGGTCTTATCCAACTGCAGTGCTGGTCACATCTAACAGCAGTGCTGGTCTTATGCAACTGCAGTGCTGGTCCCATCCAACTGCAGTGCTGGTCACATCTAACTGCAGTGCTGGTCTCATCCAACTGCAGTGCTGGTCCCATCCCACTGCAGTGCTGCTCCCCTCCAGCTGCAGTGCTGGTCCCATCCCACTGCAGTGCTGGTCTTATCCAACTGCAGGGCTGGTCCCATCCAACTGCCATGCAGGTCTCATCCAACTGCAGTGCTGGTCTCATCCAACTGCAGTGCTGGTCTAATCCAACGGCAGAGCTGGTCTCATCCAACTGCAGTGATGGTCCCATCTAACTGCAGTGATGGTCCCATTTAACTGCAGTGATTGTCCCATCTAACTGCAGTGCTGGTCTCATCAAAATGCAGTGCTGCTCCCATCCAACTGCAGTGCTGGTCCCATCTAACTGCAGTGATGGTCCCATCTAACTGCAGTGATGGTCCCAGCTAACTGCAGTGCTGGTCACATCCAACTGCAGTTCTGGTGTCATCTAACTGCAGTGCTGGTCCCATCTAACTGCAGTAATGGTCCCATCTAACTGCAGTGCTGGTCACATCCAACTGCAGTTCTGGTCTCATCTAACTGCAGTACTGCTCCCATCCAACTGCAGTGTTGGTCCCATCTAACTGCAGTGCTGCTCCCATCCAACATCAGTGCTGGTCTCATCCAACTGCAGTGCTGGTCCCATCCCACTGCAGTGCTGGTCCCATCCAACTGCAGTGCTGGTCTCATCCAACTGCAGTGCTGCTCCCATCTATCAGCAATGCTGGTCTCATCCAACTGCAGTGCTGGTCCCATCCCACTGCAGTTCTGGTGTCATCTAACTGCTTTGCTGGTCACATCCCACTGCAGGTCTGGTGTCATCTAACTACAGTGCTGGTCACATCCAACTGCAGTTCTGGTCCCATCTAACTGCAGGGCTGGTCTCATCTAACTGCAGTGCTGATCCCATCCAACTGCAGTGATGGTCCCATCCAACTGCAATGTTGGTCCCATCCAACTGCAGTGCTGGTCACATCCAACCTCAGTTCTGGTCCCATCCAACTGCAGTGCTGGTCTCATCTAACTGCTGTGCTGGTTCCATCCAACTGCAGTGCTGGTCTCATCCAACTGCAGTGCTGGTCCCATCCAACTGCAGTGCTGGTATCATCTAACTGCAGTGCTGGTCTCATCTAACTGCAGTGCTGGTCTCATCCCACTGCAGTGCTGGTCTCCTCCAACTGCAGTGCTGGTCCCATCCAACTGCAGTGCTGGTCTCATCCAACTGCGGTGCTGGTCTCATCCAACTGCAGTGCTGGTCCCATCCAACTGCAGTGCTGGTCCCATCCAACTGCAGTGCTGGTCCCATCCAACTGCATTGGTGGTCTCATCTAACTGCAGTGCTGGTCCCATCCAACTGCAGTGCTGGTCCCATCTAACTGCAATGCTGGTCCCATCCCACTGCAGTGCTGGTCCCATCCAACTGCAGTGCTGGTCTCATCCAACTGAAGTGCTGGTCCCATCCAACTGCAGTGCTGGTCCCATCTAACTGCAGTGCTGCTCCCATCTAACTGCAGTGCTGGTCACATCCTACTACAGTGCTGCTCCCATCTAACTGCGGTGCTGCTCCCATCTAACTGCAGTGCTGGTCACATCCAACTGCAGTGCTGGGCACATCCAACTACAGTGCTGGTCCCATCGAACTGCAGTGCTGCTCCCATCTAACTGCAGTGCTGGTCACATCTAACAGCAGTGCTGGTCACATCCAACTGTAGTGCTGGTCACATCCAACTGCAGTGCTGGTCCCATCCAACTGCAGTGCTGCTCGTATCCAACTGCAGTGCTGGTCCCCATCTAACTGCAGTGCTGGTCCCCATCTAACTGCAGTGCTGGTCACATCCAACTGCAATGCTGGTCACATCCAACTGCAATGCTGGTCACATCCAACTGCAGTGCTGGTCTTATCTAACTGCAGTGCTGGTCTTATCCAACTGCAGTGCTGGTCACATCTAACAGCAGTGCTGGTCTTATGCAACTGCAGTGCTGGTCCCATCCAACTGCAGTGCTGGTCACATCTAACTGCAGTGCTGGTCTCACCTCACTGCAGTGCTGGTCCCATCCCACTGCAGTGCTGCTCCCCTCCAGCTGCAGTGCTGGTCCCATCCCACTGCAGTGCTGGTCTTATCCAACTGCAGGGCTGGTCCCATCCAACTGCCATGCAGGTCTCATCCAACTGCAGTGCTGGTCTCATCCAACTGCAGTGCTGGTCTAATCCAACGGCAGAGCTGGTCTCATCCAACTGCAGTGATGGTCCCATCTAACTGCAGTGATGGTCCCATTTAACTGCAGTGATTGTCCCATCTAACTGCAGTGCTGGTCTCATCAAAATGCAGTGCTGCTCCCATCCAACTGCAGTGCTGGTCCCATCTAACTGCAGTGATGGTCCCATCTAACTGCAGTGATGGTCCCAGCTAACTGCAGTGCTGGTCACATCCAACTGCAGTTCTGGTGTCATCTAACTGCAGTGCTGGTCCCATCTAACTGCAGTAATGGTCCCATCTAACTGCAGTGCTGGTCACATCCAACTGCAGTTCTGGTCTCATCTAACTGCAGTACTGCTCCCATCCAACTGCAGTGTTGGTCCCATCTAACTGCAGTGCTGCTCCCATCCAACATCAGTGCTGGTCTCATCCAACTGCAGTGCTGGTCCCATCCCACTGCAGTGCTGGTCCCATCCAACTGCAGTGCTGGTCTCATCCAACTGCAGTGCTGCTCCCATCTATCAGCAATGCTGGTCTCATCCAACTGCAGTGCTGGTCCCATCCCACTGCAGTTCTGGTGTCATCTAACTGCTTTGCTGGTCACATCCCACTGCAGGTCTGGTGTCATCTAACTGCAGTGCTGGTCACATCCAACTGCAGTTCTGGTGTCATCTAACTGCAGGGCTGGTCTCATCTAACTGCAGTGCTGCTCCCATCCAACTGCAGTTCCGGTGTCATCTAAATGCAGTGCTGGTCACATCTAACTGCAGTGCTGGTCTCACCTCACTGCAGTGCTGGTCCCATCCCACTGCAGTGCTGCTCCCCTCCAGCTGCAGTGCTGGTCCCATTCCACTGCAGTGCTGGTCTTATCCAACTGCAGGGCAGGTCCCATCCAACTGCCATGCAGGTCTCATCCAACTGCAGTGCTGGTCTCATCCAACTGCAGTGCTGGTCTAATCCAACGGCAGAGCTGGTCTCATCCAACTGCAGTGATGGTCCCATCTAACTGCAGTGATGGTCCCATTTAACTGCAGTGATTGTCCCATCTAACTGCAGTGCTGGTCTCATCAAAATGCAGTGCTGCTCCCATCCAACTGCAGTGCTGGTCCCATCTAACTGCAGTGATGATCCCATCTAACTGCAGTGATGGTCCCAGCTAACTGCAGTGCTGGTCACATCCAACTGCAGTTCTGGTGTCATCTAACTGCAGTGCTGGTCCCATCTAACTGCAGTAATGGTCCCATCTAACTGCAGTGCTGGTCACATCCAACTGCAGTTCTGGTCTCATCTAACTGCAGTACTGCTCCCATCCAACTGCAGTGTTGATCCCATCTAACTGCAGTGCTGCTCCCATCCAACATCAGTGCTAGTCTCATCCAACTGCAGTGCTGGTCCCATCCCACTGCAGTGCTGGTCTCATCCACCTGCAGTGCTGCTCCCATCTATCAGAAATGCTGGTCTCATCCAACTGCAGTGCTGGTCCCATCCCACTGCAGTTCTGGTGTCATCTAACTGCTTTGCTGGTCACATCCCACTGCAGGTCTGGTGTCATCTAACTGCAGTGCTGGTCACACCCAACTGCAGTTCTGGTGTCATCTAACTGCAGGGCTGGTCTCATCTAACTGCAGTGCTGCTCCCATCCAACTCCAGTTCTGGTGTCATCTAACGGCAGTGCTGGTCCCATCTAACTGCAGTGCTGGTCACATCCAACTGCAGTTCTGGTGTCATCTAACTGCAGTGCTGGTCCCATCTAACTGCAGTAATGGTCCCATCTAACTGCAGTGCTGCTCCCATCCAACTGCAGTGTTGGTCCCATCTAACTGCAGTGCTGCTCCCATCCAACATCAGTGCTGGTCTCATCGAACTGCAGTGCTGGTCCCATCCAACTGCAGTGTTGGTCCCATCTGGCTGCAGTGCTGGTCCCATCCAACATCAGTGCTGGTCTCATCCTACTGCAGTGCTGGTCCCATCCCACTGCAGTGCTGGTCCCATCCAACTGCAGTGCTGGTCTCATCCAACTGCTGTGCTGCTCCCATCTAACTGCAATGCTGGTCTCATCCAACTGCAGTGCTGGTCCCATCCCACTGCAGTTCTGGTCCCATCCCACTGCAGTGCTGGTCCCATCCAACTGCAGTGCTGGTCCAATCTAACTGCAATGCTGGTCTCATCCAACTGCAGTGCTGGTCGCATCCAACTGCAGTGCTGGTCCCATCCCACTGCAGTGCTGGTCCCATCCAACTGCAGTGCTGGTCCAATCCATCTGCAATGCTGGTCTCATCCAACTGCAGTGCTGGTCCCATCCCACTGCAGGTCTGGTCCCATCCCACTGCAGTGCTGGTCCCATCCCACTGCAGTGCTGGTCCCATCCAACTGCAGTGCTGGTCCCATCCAACTGCAGTGCTTGTCCCATCGAACTGCAGTGCTGGTCCCATCCAACTGCAGTGCTGGTCTCATCTAACTGCAGTGCTGGTCCCATCCAACTGCAGTGCTGGTCCCAACTAACTGCAGTGCTGGTCCCATCCCACTGCAGTGCTGGTCCCATCAAACTGGAGTGCTGGTCCCATCCAACTGAAGTGCTGGTCCCATCCAACTGCAGTGCTGGTCCCATCTAACTGCAGTGCTGCTCCCATCTAACTGCAGTGCTGCTCCCATCTAACTGCAGTGCTGGTCACATCTAACAGCAGTGCTGGTCACATCCAACTGCAGTGCTGGTCACATCCAACTGCAGTGCTGGTCACATCCAACTGCAGTGCTGGTCCCATTCCACTGCAGTTCTGGTCCCATCCCACTGCAGTGCTGGCCCCATCCCACTGCAGTGCTGGTCCCATCCAACTGCAGTGCTGGTCCCATCCAACTGCAGTGCTGGTCCCATCGAACTGCAGTGCTGGTCGCATCCAACTGCAGTGCTGGTCTCATCTAACTGCAGTGCTGGTCCCATCCAACTGCAGTGCTGGTCCCAACTAACTGCAGTGCTGGTCCCATCCCACTGCAGTGCTGGTCCCCTCCAACTGCATTGCTGGTCTCATCCAACTGAAGTGCTGGTCCCATCCAACTGCAGTGCTGGTCCAATCTAACTGCAGTGCTGCTCCCATCTAACTGCAGTGCTGCTCCCATCTAACTGCAGTGCTGGTCACATCTAACAGCAGTGCTGGTCACATCCAACTGCAGTGCTGGTCACATCCAACTGCAGTGCTGGTCACATCCAACTGCAGTGCTGGTCGTATCCAAGTGCAGTCCTGGTCCCCATTTAACTGCAGTGCTGGTCACTTCTAACTGCAGTGCTGGTCACATCCAACTGCAATGCTGGTCACATCCAACTGCAATGCTGGTCACTTCCAACTGCAGTGCTGGTCTTATCCAACTTCAGTGCTGGTCACATCTAACAGCAGTGCTGGTCTTGTGCAACTGCAGTGCTGGTCCCATCCAACTGCAGTGCTGGTCACATCTAACTGCAGTGCTGGTCTCATCTCACTGCAGTGCTGGTCCCATCCCACTGCAGTGCTGCTCCCTTCCAGCTGCAGTGCTGGTCCCATCCCAATGCAGTGCTGGTCTTATCCAACTGCAGGGCTGGTCCCATCCAACTGCCATGCAGGTCTAATCCAACTGCAGTGCTGGTCTCATCCAACTGCAGTGCTGGTCTCATCCAACTGCAGTGCTGGTCTAATCCAACGGCAGAGCTGGTCTCATCCAACTGCAGTGATGGTCCCATCTAACTGCAGTGATGGTCACATTTAACTGCAGTGATGGTCCCATCTAACTGCAGTGCTGTTCTCATCAAAATGCAGTGCTGCTCCCATCCAACTGCAGTGCTGGTCCCATCTAACTGCAGTGATGGTCCCATCTAACTGCAGTGATGGTCCCAGCTAACTGCAGTGCTGGTCACATCCAACTGCAGTTCTGGTGTCATCTAACTGCAGTGCTGGTCCCATCTAACTGCAGTAATGGTCCCATCTAACTGCAGTGCTGGTCACATCCAACTGCAGTTCAGGTCTCATCTAACTGCAGTGCTGCTCCCATCCAACATCAGTGTTGGTCTCATCCAACTGCAGTGCTGGTCCCATCCCACTGCAGTGCTGGTCCCGTCCAACTGCAGTGCTGTTCTCATGCAACTGCAGTGCTGCTCCCATCCAACTGCAGTGCTGGTCTCATCCAACTGCAGTGCTGCTCCCATCTAACTGCAATGCTGGTCTCATCCAACTGCAGTGCTGGTCCCATCCCACTGCAGTTCTGGTGTCATCTAACTGCATTGCTGGTCCCATCCCACTGCAGTTCTGGTGTCATCTAACTGCAGTGCTGGTCACATCCAACTGCAGTTCTGGTGTCATCTAACTGCAGTGCTGGTCTCATCTAACTGCAGTGCTGCTCCCAACCAACTGCAGTTCTGGTGTCATCTAACTGCAGTGCTGGTCCCATCTAACTGCAGTGCTGGTCACATCCAACTGCAGGTCTGGTGTCATCTAACTGCAGTGCTGGTCCCATCTAACTGCAGTAATGGTCCATCTAACTGCAGTGCTGGTCCCATCTAACTACAGTAATGTTCCCATCTAACTGCAGTGCTGGTCACATCCAACTGCAGTTCTGGTGTCGTCTCACTGCAGTGCTGCTCCCATCCAACTGCAGTGTTGGTCCCATCTAACTGCAGTGCTGCTCCCATCCAACATCAGTGCTGGTCTCATCCAACTGCAGTGCTGGTCCCATCACACTGTAGTGCTGGTCCCATCCAACTGCAGTGCTGGTCTCATCCAACTGCAGTGCTGCTCCCATCTAACTGCAATGCTGTTCTCATCCAACTGCAGTGCTGGTCCCATCCCACTGCGATTCTGGTCCCATCCCACTGCAGTGCTGGTCCCATACAACTGCAGTGCTGGTCCAATCTAACTGCAATGCTGGTCTCATCCAACTGCAGTGCTGGTCCCATCCAACTGCAGTGCTGGTCCCATCCCACTGCAGTGCTGGTCCCATCCAACTGCAGTGCTGGTCTCATCCAACTGCAGTGCTGGTCCCATCCAACTGCAATGCTGGTCTCATCGAACTGCAATGCTGGTCCCATCCAACTGCAGTGCTGGTCCCATCCAACTGCAGTGCTGGTCCCATCCAACTGCAGTGCTGGTCTCATCCAACTGCAGTGCTGGTCCCATCCAACTGCAGTGCTGGTTTCATCCAACTGCAGTGCTGGTCCCATTCCACTGCAGTGCTGGTCTCATCCAACTGCAGTGCGGTCCCATCCAACTGCAGTGTTGGTCCCATCCAACTGCAGTGCTGGTCTCATCCAACTGCAGTGCTGTTCTAATCCAACTGCAGTGCTGGTCTCATCTAACTGCAGTGCTGGTCCCATCCAACTGCAGTGCTGGTCTCATCTAACTGCAGTGCTGCTCCCACCCAACTGCATTGCTGGTCTCATCTAACTGCAGTGCTGGTCCCATCCCACTGCAGTGCTGGTCTCATCTAACTGCATTGCTGGTATAATCTAACTGTAGTGCTGGTCCTATCCAACTGCAGTGCTGGTCTCATCCAACTGCAGTGCTGGTCCCATCCAACTGCAGTGCTGGTCTCATCCAACTGCAGTGCTGGTCCCATCCAACTGCAGTGCTGGTCCAATCCAACTGCAGTGCTGGTCTCATCTAACTGCAGTGCTGGTCTCATCTAACTGCAGTGCTGGTCTCATCCAAAATGCAGTGCTGGTCCCAACTAACTGCAATGCTGGTCCCATCCAACTGCAGTGCTGGTCTCATCTAACTGCATTGCTGGTCTAATCTAACTGCAGTGCTGTTCCTATCCAACTAAAGTGCTGGGCTCATCCAACTGCAGTGCTGGTCTCATCCAACTGAAGTACTGGTCCCATCCCACTGCAGTGCTGCTCCCATCCAATTGCAGTGCTGATCCCATCCCACTGCAGTGCTGCTCCCATCTAACTGCAGTGCTGGACCCATCCCACTGCAGTGCTGGTCCCATCCCACTGCAATGCTGGTCCCATCCAACTGCAGTGCTGCTCCCATCTAACTGCAGTGCTGGTCCCATCCCACTGCAGTACTGGTCCCATCCAACTGCAGTGCTGGTCTCATCTAACGGCAGTGCTGCTCCCATCCAACTGCAGTGCTGGTCTCATCCAACTGCAGTGCTGGTCTCATCCACCTTCAGTGCTGGTCTCATCCAGCTGCAGTGCTGGTCCCATCCCACTGCAGTTCTGGTCCCATCTAACTGCATTGCTGGTCTCATCTAACTGTAGTGCTGGTCCCATCCAACTGCAGTGCTGCTCCCATCCAACTGCAATGCTGGTCCCATCTAACTGCAGTGCTGCTCCCAACCAACATCAGTGCTGGTCTCATCCAACTGCAGTGCTGCTCCCATCTAACTGCAATGCTGGTCTCATCCAACTGCAGTGCTGGTCCCATCCCACTGCTGTTCTGGTCCCATCCCACTGCAGTGCTGGTCCCATCCCACTGCAGTGCTGGTCCCATCCAACTGCAGTGCTGGTCCCATCTAACTGCAATGCTGGTCTCATCCAACTGCAGTGCTGGTCCCATCCAACTGCAGTGCTGGTCCCATCCCACTGCAGTGCTGGTCCCATCCAACTGCAGTGCTGGTCCCATCTAACTGCAGTGCTGCTCCCATCCCACTGCAGTGCTGGTCCCATACAACTGCAGTGCTGGTCCCATACCACTGCAGTGCTGGTCCCATCCAACTGCAGTGCTGGTCCCATCCAACTCCAGTGCTGGTCTCATCCAACTGCAGTGCTGGTCCCATCTAACTGCAATGCTGGTCCCATCGAACTGCAGTGCTGGTCCCATCCAACTGCAGTGCTGGTCTCATCTAACTGCATTGCTGGTCTAATCTAACTGCAGTGCTGGTCCTATCCAACTAAAGTGCTGGTCTCATCCAAATTCAGTGCTGGTCTCATCCAACTGCAGTGCTGGTCCCATCCCACTGCAGTGCTGCTCCCATCTAACTGCAGTTCTGGTCCCATCCCACTGCAGTGCTGGTCCCATCCCACTGCTGTGCTGGTTCCATCCAACTGCAGTGCTGCTCCCATCTAACTGCAGTGCTGGTCCCATCCCACTGCAGTACTGGTCCCATCCAACTGCAGTGCTGGTCTCATCTAACTGCAGTGCTGCTCCCCTCCAATTTCAGTGCTGGTTTCATCCAACTGCAGTGCTGGTCCCTTCCAACTGCAGTGCTGGTCTCATCTTACTGCAGTGGTGCTCCCATCTAACTTCAGTGCTGGTCTCATCCAACTGCAGTGCTGGTTCCATCCAACTGCAGTGGTGGTCTCATCCAACTGCAGTGGTGGTCTCATCTTACTGCAGTGCTGCTCCCATCCAACTTCAGTGCTGGTCTCATCCAACTTCAGTGCTGGTCTCATCCAACTGCAGTGCTGGTCTCATCCAACTGCAGTGCTGGTCCCATCTAACTGAAGTGCTGCTCCCATCCCACTGCAGTGCTGCTCCCATCCCACTGCAGTGCTGGTCGCATCCCACTGCAGTGCTGGTCCCATCCCACTGCAGTGCTGGACCCATCCAACTGCAGTGCTGCTCCCATCTAACTGCAGTGCTGGTCCCATCCCACTGCAGTACTGGTCCCATCCAACTGCAGTGCTGGTCTCATCTAACTGCAGTGCTGCTCCCATCCAACTTCAGTGCTGGTCTCATCCAACTGCAGTGCTGGTCTCATCCACCTTCAGTGCTGGTATCATCCAACTGCAGTGCTGGTCCCATCCCACTGCAGTTCTGGTCCCATCTAACTGCAGTGCTGGTCTCATCTAACTGCATTACTGGTCTCATCTAACTGCAGTGCTGGTCCCATCGAACTGCAGTGCTGCTCCCATCCAACTGCAGTGCTGGTCTCATCCAACTGCAGTGCTGCTCCCATCTAACTGCATTGCTGGTCTCATCTAACTGCAGTGCTGGTCCCATCCCACTGCAGTTCTGGTCCCATCCAACTGCAGTGGTGGTCCCATCCCACTGCAGTGCTGGTCTCATCCAACTGCAGTGCTGGTCTCATCCAACTGCAGTGCTGCTCCCATCTAACTGCATTGCTGGTCTCATCTAACTGCAGTGCTGGTCCCATCCCACTGCAGTTCTGGTCCCATCCAACTGCAGTGCTGGTCCCATCCCACTGCAGTGCTGGTCCCATCCAACTGCAGTGCTGATCCCATCTAACTGCAATGCTGGTCTCATCCAACTGCAGTGCTGGTCCCATCCAACTGCAGTGCTGGTCCCATCCCACTGCAGTGCTGGTCCCATCCAACTGCAGTGCTGGTCCCATCTAACTGCAGTGCTGCTCCTATCCCACTGCAGTGCTGGTCCCATCCAACTGCAGTGGTGGTCCCATCCCACTGCAGTGCTGGTCCCATCCAACTGCAGTGCTGGTCTCATCCAACTGCAGTGCTGGTCTCATCCAACTGCAGTGCTGGTCCCATCTAACTGCAATGCTAGTCCCATCCAACTGCAGTGCTGGTCCCATCCAACTGCAGTGCTGGTCTCATCTAACTGCATTGCTGGTCTAATCTAACTGCAGTGCTGGTCCTATGCAACCAAAATGCTGGTCTCATCCAACTGCAGTGCTGGTCTAATCTAACTGCAGTGCTGGTCTATCCAACTAAAGTGTTGGTCTCATCCAACTGCAGTGCTGGTCTCATCCAACTGCAGTGCTGGTCCCATCCCACTGCAGTACTGCTCCCATCGAACTGCAGTGCTGGTCCCATCCCACTGCAGTGCTGGTCCCATCCCACTGCAGTGCTGGTCCCATCCCACTGCAGTGCTGCTCCCATCCAACTGCAGTTCTGGTCCCATCCCACTGCAGTACTGGTCCCATCCAACTGCAGTGCTGGTCTCATCTAACTGCAGTGCTGCTCCCATCCAACTTCAGTGCTGGTTTCATCCAACTGCAGTGCTGGTCCCATCCAACTGCAGTGCTGGTCGCATCTTACTGCAGTGCTGCTCCCATCCAACTTCAGTGCTGGTCTCATCCAACTGCAGTGCTGGTCCCATCCAACTGCAGTGGTGGTCTCATCCAACTGAAGTGCTGGTCCCATCCAACTGCAGTGCTGGTCTCATCCAACTGCAGTGCTGATCCCATCCAACTGCAGTGGTGATTTCATCTTACTGCAGTGCTGCTCCAATCCAACTTCAGTGCTGGTCCCATCCAACTTCAGTGCTGGTCTCATCCAACTGCAGTGCTGGTCTCATCCAACTGCAGTGCTGGTCCCATCCAACTGCAGTGCTGGTCTCATCTAACTGCAGTGCTGGTCTCATCCCACTGCAGTGCTGCTCCCATCCAACTTCAGTGCTGGTCTCATCCAACTTCAGTGCTGGTCTCATCCAACTGCAGTGCTGGTCCCATCCAACTGCAGTGCTCGTCCCATCCAACTGCAGTGGTGATCTCATCCAACTGCAGTGCTGGTCCCATCCAACTGCAGTGGTGGTCTCATCCAACTGCAGTGCTGGTCTCATCCAGCTGCAGTGCTGGTCTCATCCAACTGCAGTGCTGGTCCCATTTAACTGCAATGCTGGTCCCATCCAACTGCAGTGCTGGTCCCATCCAACTGCAGTGCCGGTCTCATCTAACTGCATTGCTGGTCTAATCTAACGGCAATGCTGGTCCTATCCAACTAAAGTGCTGGTCTCATCCAACTGCAGTGCTGGTCTCATCCAACTGCAGTGCTGGTCCCATCCCACTGCAGTGCTGCTCCCATCTAACTGCAGTGCTGGTCCCATCCAACTGCAGTGCTGGTCCCATCCAACTGCAGTGCTTGTCCCATCGAACTGCAGTGCTGGTCCCATCCAACTGCAGTGCTGGTCTCATCTAACTGCAGTGCTGGTCCCATCCAACTGCAGTGCTGGTCCCAACTAACTGCAGTGCTGGTCCCATCCCACTGCAGTGCTGGTCCCATCAAACTGGAGTGCTGGTCCCATCCAACTGAAGTGCTGGTCCCATCCAACTGCAGTGCTGGTCCCATCTAACTGCAGTGCTGCTCCCATCTAACTGCAGTGCTGCTCCCATCTAACTGCAGTGCTGGTCACATCTAACAGCAGTGCTGGTCACATCCAACTGCAGTGCTGGTCACATCCAACTGCAGTGCTGGTCACATCCAACTGCAGTGCTGGTCCCATTCCACTGCAGTTCTGGTCCCATCCCACTGCAGTGCTGGCCCCATCCCACTGCAGTGCTGGTCCCATCCATCTGCAGTGCTGGTCCCATCCAACTGCAGTGCTGGTCCCTTCGAACTGCAGTGCTGGTCGCATCCAACTGCAGTGCTGGTCTCATCTAACTGCAGTGCTGGTCCCATCCAACTGCAGTGCTGGTCCCAACTAACTGCAGTGCTGGTCCCATCCCACTGCAGTGCTGGTCCCCTCCAACTGCAGTGCTGGTCTCATCCAACTGAAGTGCTGGTCCCATCCAACTGCAGTGCTGGTCCAATCTAACTGCAGTGCTGCTCCCATCTAACTGCAGTGCTGCTCCCATCTAACTGCAGTGCTGGTCACATCTAACAGCAGTGCTGGTCACATCCAACTGCAGTGCTGGTCACATCCAACTGCAGTGCTGGTCGTATCCAAGTGCAGTCCTGGTCCCCATTTAACTGCAGTGCTGGTCACTTCTAACTGCAGTGCTGGTCACATCCAACTGCAATGCTGGTCACATCCAACTGCAATGCTGGTCACATCCAACTGCAGTGCTGGTCTTATCCAACTTCAGTGCTGGTCACATCTAACAGCAGTGCTGGTCTTGTGCAACTGCAGTGCTGGTCCCATCCAACTGCAGTGCTGGTCACATCTAACTGCAGTGCTGGTCTCATCTCACTGCAGTGCTGGTCCCATCCCACTGCAGTGCTGCTCCCTTCCAGCTGAAGTGCTGGTCCCATCCCAATGCAGTGCTGGTCTTATCCAACTGCAGGGCTGGTCCCATCCAACTGCCATGCAGGTCTCATCCAACTGCAGTGCTGGTCTCATCCAACTGCAGTGCTGGTCTCATCCAACTGCAGTGCTGGTCTAATCCAACGGCAGAGCTGGTCTCATCCAACTGCAGTGATGGTCCCATCTAACTGCAGTGATGGTCACATTTAACTGCAGTGATGGTCCCATCTAACTGCAGTGCTGTTCTCATCAAAATGCAGTGCTGCTCCCATCCAACTGCAGTGCTGGTCCCATCTAACTGCAGTGATGGTCCCATCTAACTGCAGTGATGGTCCCAGCTAACTGCAGTGCTGGTCACATCCAACTGCAGTTCTGGTGTCATCTAACTGCAGTGCTGGTCCCATCTAACTGCAGTAATGGTCCCATCTAACTGCAGTGCTGGTCACATCCAACTGCAGTTCTGGTGTCATCTAACTGCAGTGCTGGTCCCATCTAACTGCAGTGCTGGTCACATCCAACTGCAGGTCTGGTGTCATCTAACTGCAGTGCTGGTCCCATCTAACTACAGTAATGGTCCCATCTAACTGCAGTGCTGGTCACATCCAACTGCAGTTCAGGTCTCATCTAACTGCAGTGCTGCTCCCATCCAACATCAGTGTTGGTCTCATCCAACTGCAGTGCTGGTCCCATCCCACTGCAGTGCTGGTCCCATCCAACAGCAGTGCTGTTCTCATGCAACTGCAGTGCTGCTCCCATCCAACTGCAGTGCTGGTCTCATCCAACTGCAGTGCTGCTCCCATCTAACTGCAATGCTGGTCTCATCCAACTGCAGTGCTGGTCCCATCCCACTGCAGTTCTGGTGTCATCTAACTGCAGTGCTGGTCACATCCAACTGCAGTTCTGGTGTCATCTAACTGCAGTGCTGGTCCCATCTAACTGCAGTGCTGGTCACATCCAACTGCAGGTCTGGTGTCATCTAACTGCAGTGCTGGTCCCATCTAACTACAGTAATGGTCCCATCTAACTGCAGTGCTGGTCACATCCAACTGCAGTTCTGGTGTCGTCTCACTGCAGTGCTGGTCCCATCTAACTGCAGTAATGGTCCATCTAACTGCAGTGCTGGTCACATCCAACATCAGTGCTGGTCTCATCCAACTGCAGTGCTGGTCCCAACACACTGCAGTGCTGGTCCCATCCAACTGCAGTTCTGGTGTCATCTAACTGCAGTGCTGGTCTCATCTAACTGCAGTGCTGCTCCCATCCAACTGCAGTTCTGGTGTCATCTAATGCAGTGCTGGTCCCATCTAACTACAGTAATGTTCCCATCTAACTGCAGTGCTGGTCACATCCAACTGCAGTTCTGGTGTCGTCTCACTGCAGTGCTGCTCCCATCCAACTGCAGTGTTGGTCCCATCTAACTGCAGTGCTGCTCCCATCCAACATCAGTGCTGGTCTCATCCAACTGCAGTGCTGGTCCCATCACACTGCAGTGCTGGTCCCATCCAACTGCAGTGCTGGTCTCATCCAACTGCAGTGCTGCTCCCATCTAACTGCAATGCTGTTCTCATCCAACTGCAGTGCTGGTCCCATCCCACTGCGATTCTGGTCCCATCCCACTGCAGTGCTGGTCCCATCCCACTGCAGTGCTGGTCCAATCTAACTGCAATGCTGGTCTCATCCAACTGCAGTGCTGGTCCCATCCAACTGCAGTGCTGGTCCCATCCCACTGCAGTGCTGGTCCCATCCAACTGCAGTGCTGGTCTCATCCAACTGCAGTGCTGGTCCCATCCAACTGCAATGCTGGTCTCATCGAACTGCAATGCTGGTCCCATCCAACTGCAGTGCTGGTCCCATCCAACTGCAGTGCTGGTCCCATCCAACTGCAGTGCTGGTCTCATCCAACTGCAGTGCTGGTCCCATCCAACTGCAGTGCTGGTTTCATCCAACTGCAGTGCTGGTCCCATCCCACTGCAGTGCTGGTCTCATCCAACTGCAGTGCGGTCCCATCCAACTGCAGTGTTGGTCCCATCCAACTGCAGTGCTGGTCTCATCCAACTGCAGTGCTGTTCTAATCCAACTGCAGTGCTGGTCTCATCTAACTGCAGTGCTGGTCCCATCCAACTGCAGTGCTGGTCTCATCTAACTGCAGTGCTGCTCCCACCCAACTGCATTGCTGGTCTCATCTAACTGCAGTGCTGGTCCCATCCCACTGCAGTGCTGGTCTCATCTAACTGCATTGCTGGTATAATCTAACTGTAGTGCCTGTCCTATCCAACTGCAGTGCTGGTCTCATCCAACTGCAGTGCTGGTCCCATCCAACTGCAGTGCTGGTCTCATCCAACTGCAGTGCTGGTCCCATCCAACTGCAGTTCCGGTCCAATCCAACTGCAGTGCTGGTCTCATCTAACTGCAGTGCTGGTCTCATCTAACTGCAGTGCTGGTCTCATCCAAAATGCAGTGCTGGTCCCAACTAACTGCAATGCTGGTCCCATCCAACTGCAGTGCTGGTCTCATCTAACTGCATTGCTGGTCTAATCTAACTGCAGTGCTGTTCCTATCCAACTAAAGTGCTGGGCTCATCCAACTGCAGTGCTGGTCTCATCCAACTGAAGTGCTGGTCCCATCCCACTGCAGTGCTGCTCCCATCCAATTGCAGTGCTGATCCCATCCCACTGCAGTGCTGCTCCCATCTAACTGCAGTGCTGGACCCATCCCACTGCAGTGCTGGTCCCATCCCACTGCAATGCTGGTCCCATCCAACTGCAGTGCTGCTCCCATCTAACTGCAGTGCTGGTCCCATCCCACTGCAGTACTGGTCCCATCCAACTGCAGTGCTGGTCTCATCTAACGGCAGTGCTGCTCCCATCCAACTGCAGTGCTGGTCTCATCCAACTGCAGTGCTGGTCTCATCCACCTTCAGTGCTGGTCTCATCCAGCTGCAGTGCTGGTCCCATCCCACTGCAGTTCTGGTCCCATCTAACTGCATTGCTGGTCTCATCTAACTGCAGTGCTGGTCCCATCCAACTGCAGTGCTGCTCCCATCCAACTGCAATGCTGGTCCCATCTAACTGCAGTGCTGCTCCCAACCAACATCAGTGCTGGTCTCATCCAACTGCAGTGCTGCTCCCATCTAACTGCAATGCTGGTCTCATCCAACTGCAGTGCTGGTCCCATCCCACTGCTGTTCTGGTCCCATCCCACTGCAGTGCTGGTCCCATCCCACTGCAGTGCTGGTCCCATCCAACTGCAGTGCTGGTCCCATCTAACTGCAATGCTGGTCTCATCCAACTGCAGTGCTGGTCCCATCCAACTGCAGTGCTGGTCCCATCCCACTGCAGTGCTGGTCCCATCCAACTGCAGTGCTGGTCCCATCTAACTGCAGTGCTGCTCCCATCCCACTGCAGTGCTGGTCCCATACAACTGCAGTGCTGGTCCCATCCAACTGCAGTGCTGGTCCCATCTAACTGCAATGCTGGTCTCATCCAACTGCAGTGCTGGTCCCATCCAACTGCAGTGCTGGTCCCATCCCACTGCAGTGCTGGTCCCATCCAACTGAAGTGCTGGTCCCATCCAACTCCAGTGCTGGTCTCATCCAACTGCAGTGCTGGTCCCATCTAACTGCAATGCTGGTCCCATCGAACTGCAGTGCTGGTCCCATCCAACTGCAGTGCTGGTCTCATCTAACTGCATTGCTGGTCTAATCTAACTGCAGTGCTGGTCCTATCCAACTAAAGTGCTGGTCTCATCCAAATTCAGTGCTGGTCTCATCCAACTGCAGTGCTGGTCCCATCCCACTGCAGTGCTGCTCCCATCTAACTGCAGTTCTGGTCCCATCCCACTGCAGTGCTGGTCCCATCCCACTGCTGTGCTGGTTCCATCCAACTGCAGTGCTGCTCCCATCTAACTGCAGTGCTGGTCCCATCCCACTGCAGTACTGGTCCAATCCAACTGCAGTGCTGGTCTCATCTAACTGCAGTGCTGCTCCCCTCCAACTTCAGTGCTGGTTTCATCCAACTGCAGTGCTGGTCCCTTCCAACTGCAGTGCTGGTCTCATCTTACTGCAGTGGTGCTCCCATCTAACTTCAGTGCTGGTCTCATCCAACTGCAGTGCTGGTTCCATCCAACTGCAGTGGTGGTCTCATCCAACTGCAGTGGTGGTCTCATCTTACTGCAGTGCTGCTCCCATCCAACTTCAGTGCTGGTCTCATCCAACTTCAGTGCTGGTCTCATCCAACTGCAGTGCTGGTCTCATCCAACTGCAGTGCTGGTCCCATCTAACTGAAGTGCTGCTCCCATCCCACTGCAGTGCTGCTCCCATCCCACTGCAGTGCTGGTCGCATCCCACTGCAGTGCTGGTCCCATCCCACTGCAGTGCTGGACCCATCCAACTGCAGTGCTGCTCCCATCTAACTGCAGTGCTGGTCCCATCCCACTGCAGTACTGGTCCCATCCAACTGCAGTGCTGGTCTCATCTAACTGCAGTGCTGCTCCCATCCAACTTCAGTGCTGGTCTCATCCAACTGCAGTGCTGGTCTCATCCACATTCAGTGCTGGTATCATCCAACTGCAGTGCTGGTCCCATCCCACTGCAGTTCTGGTCCCATCTAACTGCAGTGCTGGTCTCATCTAACTGCATTACTGGTCTCATCTAACTGCAGTGCTGGTCCCATCGAACTGCAGTGCTGCTCCCATCCAACTGCAGTGCTGGTCTCATCCAACTGCAGTGCTGCTCCCATCTAACTGCATTGCTGGTCTCATCTAACTGCAGTGCTGGTCCCATCCCACTGCAGTTCTGGTCCCATCCAACTGCAGTGGTGGTCCCATCCCACTGCAGTGCTGGTCCCATCCAACTGCAGTGCTGGTCTCATCCAACTGCAGTGCTGCTCCCATCTAACTGCATTGCTGGTCTCATCTCACTGCAGTGCTGGTCCCATCCCACTGCAGTTCTGGTCCCATCCAACTGCAGTGCTGGTCCCATCCCACTGCAGTGCTGGTCCCATCCAACTGCAGTGCTGATCCCATCTAACTGCAATGCTGGTCTCATCCAACTGCAGTGCTGGTCCCATCCAACTGCAGTGCTGGTCCCATCCCACTGCAGTGCTGGTCCCATCCAACTGCAGTGCTGGTCCCATCTAACTGCAGTGCTGCTCCTATCCCACTGCAGTGCTGGTCCCATCCAACTGCAGTGGTGGTCCCATCCCACTGCAGTGCTGGTCCCATCCAACTGCAGTGCTGGTCTCATCCAACTGCAGTGCTGGTCTCATCCAACTGCAGTGCTGATCCCATCTAACTGCAATGCTAGTCCCATCCAACTGCAGTGCTGGTCCCATCCAACTGCAGTGCTGGTCTCATCTAACTGCATTGCTGGTCTAATCTAACTGCAGTGCTGGTCCTATGCAACCAAAATGCTGGTCTCATCCAACTGCAGTGCTGGTCTAATCTAACTGCAGTGCTGGTCTCATCCAACTAAAGTGTTGGTCTCATCCAACTGCAGTGCTGGTCTCATCCAACTGCAGTGCTGGTCCCATCCCACTGCAGTACTGCTCCCATCGAACTGCAGTGCTGGTCCCATCCCACTGCAGTGCTGGTCCCATCCCACTGCAGTGCTGGTCCCATCCCACTGCAGTGCTGCTCCCATCCAACTGCAGTTCTGGTCCCATCCCACTGCAGTACTGGTCCCATCCAACTGCAGTGCTGGTCGCATCTTACTGCAGTGCTGCTCCCATCCAACTTCAGTGCTGGTCTCATCCAACTGCAGTGCTGGTCCCATCCAACTGCAGTGGTGGTCTCATCCAACTGAAGTGCTGGTCCCATCCAACTGCAGTGCTGGTCTCATCCAACTGCAGTGCTGATCCCATCCAACTGCAGTGGTGATTTCATCTTACTGCAGTGCTGCTCCAATCCAACTTCAGTGCTGGTCCCATCCAACTTCAGTGCTGGTCTCATCCAACTGCAGTGCTGGTCTCATCCAACTGCAGTGCTGGTCCCATCCAACTGCAGTGCTGGTCTCATCCAACTGCAGTGCTGGTCTCATCCCACTGCAGTGCTGCTCCCATCCAACTTCAGTGCTGGTCTCATCCAACTGCAGTGCTGGTCCCATCCAACTGCAGTGCTCGTCCCATCCAACTGCAGTGGTGATCTCATCCAACTGCAGTGCTGGTCCCATCCAACTGCAGTGGTGGTCTCATCCAACTGCAGTGCTGGTCTCATCCAGCTGCAGTGCTGGTCTCATCCAACTGCAGTGCTGGTCCCATTTAACTGCAATGCTGGTCCCATCCAACTGCAGTGTTGGTCCCATCCAACTGCAGTGCCGGTCTCATCTAACTGCATTGCTGGTCTAATCTAACGGCAATGCTGGTCCTATCCAACTAAAGTGCTGGTCTCATCCAACTGCAGTGCTGGTCTCATCCAACTGCAGTGCTGGTCCCATCCCACTGCAGTGCTGCTCCCATCTAACTGCAGTGCTGGTCCCAATCCACTGCAGTGCTGGTCCCATCCCACTGCAGTGCTGGTCCCATCCAACTGCAGTGCTGCTCCCATCTAACTGCAGTGCTGCTCCCATCCCCCTGCAGTACTGGTCCCATCAAACTGCAGTGCTGGTCTCATACAACTGCAGTGCTGGTCCCATCCAACTTCAGTGCTGGTTTCATCCAACTGCAGTGCTGGTCCCATCCAACTGCAGTGCTGGTCTCATCTTACTGCAGTGCTGCTCCCATCCAACTTCAGTGCTGGTCTCATCCAACTGCAGTGCTGGTCCCATCCAACTGCAGTGGTGGTCTCATCCAACTGCAGTGCTGGTCCCATCCAACTGCAGTGCTGGTCTCATCCAACTGCAGTGCTGGTCCCATCCAACTGCAGTGCTGGTCTCATCTTACTGCAGTGCTGCTCCCATCCAACTTCAGTGCTGGTCTCATCCAACTTCAGTGCTGGTCTCATCCAACTGCAGTGCTGGTCTCATCCAACTGCAGTGCTGGTCCCATCTAACTGCATTGCTTCTCCCATCCCACTGCAGTGCTGGTCCCATCCAACTGCAGTGCTGCTCCCATCCCACTGCAGTGCTGGTCCCATCCCACTGCAGTGCTGGTCCCATCCCACTGCAGTGCTGGTCCCATCCAACTGCAGTGCCGCTCCCATCTAACTGCAGTGCTGGTCCCATCCCACTGCAGTACTGGTCCCATCCAACTGCAGTGCTGGTCTCATCTAACTGCAGTGCTGCTCCCATCCAACTTCAGTGCTGGTCTCATCCAACTGCAGTGCTGGTCTCATCCACCTTCAGTGCTGGTCTCATTCAACTGCAGTGCTGGTCCCATCCCACTGCAGTTCTGGTCCCATCCAACTGCAGTGCTGGTCCCATCCCACTGCAGTGCTGGTCCCATCCAACTGCAGTGCTGATCCCATCTAACTGCAATGCTGGTCTCATCCAACTGCAGTGCTGGTCCCATCCAACTGCAGTGCTGGTCCCATCCCACTGCAGTGCTGGTCCCATCCAACTGCAGTGCTGGTCCCATCTAACTGCAGTGCTGCTCCTATCCCACTGCAGTGCTTGTCCCATCCCACTGCAGTGCTGGTCCCATCCCACTGCAGTGCTGGTCCCATCCAAGCAGTGCTGGTCTCATCCAACTGCAGTGCTGGTCTCATCCAACTGCAGTGCTGGTCCCATCTAACTGCAATGCTAGTCCCATCCAACTGCAGTGCTGGTCCCATCCAACTGCAGTGCTGGTCTCATCTAACTGCATTGCTGGTCTAATCTAACTGCAGTGCTGGTCCTATGCAACCAAAATGCTGGTCTCATCCAACTGCAGTGCTGGTCTAATCTAACTGCAGTGCTGGTCCTATCCAACTAAAGTGCTGGTCTCATCCAACTGCAGTCTGGTCTCATCCAACTGCAGTGCTGGTCCCATCCCACTGCAGTACTGCTCCCATCGAACTGCAGTGCTGTTCCCATCCCACTGCAGTGCTGGTCCCATCCCACTGCAGTGCTGGTCCCATCCCACTGCAGTGCTGCTTCCATCCAACTGCAGTGCTGGTCCCATCCCACTGCAGTACTGGTCCCATCCAACTGCAGTGCTGGTCTCATCTAACTGCAGTGCTGCTCCCATCCAACTTCAGTGCTGGTTTCATCCAACTGCAGTGCTGGTCCCATCCAACTGCAGTGCTGGTCGCATCTTACTGCAGTGCTGCTCCCATCCAACTTCAGTGCTGGTCTCATCCAACTGCAGTGCTGGTCCCATCCAACTTCAGTGCTGGTCTCATCCCACTGCAGTGCTGCTCCCATCCAACTTCAGTGCTGGTCTCATCCAACTTCAGTGCTGGTCTCATCCAACTGCAGTGCTGGTCCCATCCAACTGCAGTGCTCGTCCCATCCAACTGCAGTGGTGATCTCATCCAACTGCAGTGCTGGTCCCATCCAACTGCAGTGATGGTCTCATCCAACTGCAGTGCTGGTCTCATCCAGCTGCAGTGCTGGTCTCATCCAACTGCAGTGCTGGTCCCATTTAACTGCAATGCTGGTCCCATCCAACTGCAGTGCTGGTCCCATCCAACTGCAGTGCCGGTCTCATCTAACTGCATTGCTGGTCTAATCTAACTGCAATGCTGGTCCTATCCAACTAAAGTGCTGGTCTCATCCAACTGCAGTGCTGGTCTCATCCAACTGCAGTGCTGGTCCCATCCCACTGCAGTGCTGCTCCCATCTAACTGCAGTGCTGGTCCCAATCCACTGCAGTGCTAGTCCCATCCCACTGCAGTGCTGGTCCCATCCAACTGCAGTGCTGCTCCCATCTAACTGCAGTGCTGGTCCCATCCCCCTGCAGTACTGGTCCCATCAAACTGCAGTGCTGGTCTCATCTAACTGCAGTGCTGCTCCCATCCAACTTCAGTGCTGGTTTCATCCAACTGCAGTGCTGGTCTCATCCAACTTCAGTGCTGGTCTCATCCAACTGCAGTGCTGGTCCCATCTAACTGCAATGCCGATCTCATCCAACTGCAGTGCTGGTCCCATCCCACTGCAGTGGTGGTCTCATCCAACTGCAGTGCTGGTCCCATCCAACTGCAGTGCTGGTCTCATCCAACTGCAGTGCTGGTCCCATCCAACTGCAGTGCTGGTCTCATCTTACTGCAGTGCTGCTCCCATCCAACTTCAGGGCTGGTCTCATCCAACTGCAGTGCTGGTCCCATCCAACTGCAGTGCTGGTCTCATCCAACTGCAGTACTGGTCCCATCCAACAGCAGTGCTGGTCTCATCTAACTGCAGTGCTGATCCCATCCAACTTCAGTGCTGGTTTCATCCAACTGCAGTACTGCTCCCATCGAACTGCAGTGCTGGTCCCATCCCACTGCAGTGCTGGTCCCATCCCACTGCAGTGCTGGTCCCATCCCACTGCAGTGCTGCTCCCATCCAACTGCAGTTCTGGTCCCATCCCACTGCAGTACTGGTCCCATCCAACTGCAGTGCTGGTCGCATCTTACTGCAGTGCTGCTCCCATCCAACTTCAGTGCTGGTCTCATCCAACTGCAGTGCTGGTCCCATCCAACTGCAGTGGTGGTCTCATCCAACTGAAGTGCTGGTCCCATCCAACTGCAGTGCTGGTCTCATCCAACTGCAGTGCTGATCCCATCCAACTGCAGTGGTGATTTCATCTTACTGCAGTGCTGCTCCAATCCAACTTCAGTGCTGGTCCCATCCAACTTCAGTGCTGGTCTCATCCAACTGCAGTGCTGGTCTCATCCAACTGCAGTGCTGGTCCCATCCAACTGCAGTGCTGGTCTCATCCAACTGCAGTGCTGGTCTCATCCCACTGCAGTGCTGCTCCCATCCAACTTCAGTGCTGGTCTCATCCAACTGCAGTGCTGGTCCCATCCAACTGCAGTGCTCGTCCCATCCAACTGCAGTGGTGATCTCATCCAACTGCAGTGCTGGTCCCATCCAACTGCAGTGGTGGTCTCATCCAACTGCAGTGCTGGTCTCATCCAGCTGCAGTGCTGGTCTCATCCAACTGCAGTGCTGGTCCCATTTAACTGCAATGCTGGTCCCATCCAACTGCAGTGTTGGTCCCATCCAACTGCAGTGCCGGTCTCATCTAACTGCATTGCTGGTCTAATCTAACGGCAATGCTGGTCCTATCCAACTAAAGTGCTGGTCTCATCCAACTGCAGTGCTGGTCTCATCCAACTGCAGTGCTGGTCCCATCCCACTGCAGTGCTGCTCCCATCTAACTGCAGTGCTGGTCCCAATCCACTGCAGTGCTGGTCCCATCCCACTGCAGTGCTGGTCCCATCCAACTGCAGTGCTGCTCCCATCTAACTGCAGTGCTGCTCCCATCCCCCTGCAGTACTGGTCCCATCAAACTGCAGTGCTGGTCTCATACAACTGCAGTGCTGGTCCCATCCAACTTCAGTGCTGGTTTCATCCAACTGCAGTGCTGGTCCCATCCAACTGCAGTGCTGGTCTCATCTTACTGCAGTGCTGCTCCCATCCAACTTCAGTGCTGGTCTCATCCAACTGCAGTGCTGGTCCCATCCAACTGCAGTGGTGGTCTCATCCAACTGCAGTGCTGGTCCCATCCAACTGCAGTGCTGGTCTCATCCAACTGCAGTGCTGGTCCCATCCAACTGCAGTGCTGGTCTCATCTTACTGCAGTGCTGCTCCCATCCAACTTCAGTGCTGGTCTCATCCAACTTCAGTGCTGGTCTCATCCAACTGCAGTGCTGGTCTCATCCAACTGCAGTGCTGGTCCCATCTAACTGCATTGCTTCTCCCATCCCACTGCAGTGCTGGTCCCATCCAACTGCAGTGCTGCTCCCATCCCACTGCAGTGCTGGTCCCATCCCACTGCAGTGCTGGTCCCATCCCACTGCAGTGCTGGTCCCATCCAACTGCAGTGCCGCTCCCATCTAACTGCAGTGCTGGTCCCATCCCACTGCAGTACTGGTCCCATCCAACTGCAGTGCTGGTCTCATCTAACTGCAGTGCTGCTCCCATCCAACTTCAGTGCTGGTCTCATCCAACTGCAGTGCTGGTCTCATCCACCTTCAGTGCTGGTCTCATTCAACTGCAGTGCTGGTCCCATCCCACTGCAGTTCTGGTCCCATCCAACTGCAGTGCTGGTCCCATCCCACTGCAGTGCTGGTCCCATCCAACTGCAGTGCTGATCCCATCTAACTGCAATGCTGGTCTCATCCAACTGCAGTGCTGGTCCCATCCAACTGCAGTGCTGGTCCCATCCCACTGCAGTGCTGGTCCCATCCAACTGCAGTGCTGGTCCCATCTAACTGCAGTGCTGCTCCTATCCCACTGCAGTGCTTGTCCCATCCCACTGCAGTGCTGGTCCCATCCCACTGCAGTGCTGGTCCCATCCAAGCAGTGCTGGTCTCATCCAACTGCAGTGCTGGTCTCATCCAACTGCAGTGCTGGTCCCATCTAACTGCAATGCTAGTCCCATCCAACTGCAGTGCTGGTCCCATCCAACTGCAGTGCTGGTCTCATCTAACTGCATTGCTGGTCTAATCTAACTGCAGTGCTGGTCCTATGCAACCAAAATGCTGGTCTCATCCAACTGCAGTGCTGGTCTAATCTAACTGCAGTGCTGGTCCTATCCAACTAAAGTGCTGGTCTCATCCAACTGCAGTCTGGTCTCATCCAACTGCAGTGCTGGTCCCATCCCACTGCAGTACTGCTCCCATCGAACTGCAGTGCTGTTCCCATCCCACTGCAGTGCTGGTCCCATCCCACTGCAGTGCTGGTCCCATCCCACTGCAGTGCTGCTTCCATCCAACTGCAGTGCTGGTCCCATCCCACTGCAGTACTGGTCCCATCCAACTGCAGTGCTGGTCTCATCTAACTGCAGTGCTGCTCCCATCCAACTTCAGTGCTGGTTTCATCCAACTGCAGTGCTGGTCCCATCCAACTGCAGTGCTGGTCGCATCTTACTGCAGTGCTGCTCCCATCCAACTTCAGTGCTGGTCTCATCCAACTGCAGTGCTGGTCCCATCCAACTTCAGTGCTGGTCTCATCCCACTGCAGTGCTGCTCCCATCCAACTTCAGTGCTGGTCTCATCCAACTTCAGTGCTGGTCTCATCCAACTGCAGTGCTGGTCCCATCCAACTGCAGTGCTCGTCCCATCCAACTGCAGTGGTGATCTCATCCAACTGCAGTGCTGGTCCCATCCAACTGCAGTGATGGTCTCATCCAACTGCAGTGCTGGTCTCATCCAGCTGCAGTGCTGGTCTCATCCAACTGCAGTGCTGGTCCCATTTAACTGCAATGCTGGTCCCATCCAACTGCAGTGCTGGTCCCATCCAACTGCAGTGCCGGTCTCATCTAACTGCATTGCTGGTCTAATCTAACTGCAATGCTGGTCCTATCCAACTAAAGTGCTGGTCTCATCCAACTGCAGTGCTGGTCTCATCCAACTGCAGTGCTGGTCCCATCCCACTGCAGTGCTGCTCCCATCTAACTGCAGTGCTGGTCCCAATCCACTGCAGTGCTAGTCCCATCCCACTGCAGTGCTGGTCCCATCCAACTGCAGTGCTGCTCCCATCTAACTGCAGTGCTGGTCCCATCCCCCTGCAGTACTGGTCCCATCAAACTGCAGTGCTGGTCTCATCTAACTGCAGTGCTGCTCCCATCCAACTTCAGTGCTGGTTTCATCCAACTGCAGTGCTGGTCTCATCCAACTTCAGTGCTGGTCTCATCCAACTGCAGTGCTGGTCCCATCTAACTGCAATGCCGATCTCATCCAACTGCAGTGCTGGTCCCATCCCACTGCAGTGGTGGTCTCATCCAACTGCAGTGCTGGTCCCATCCAACTGCAGTGCTGGTCTCATCCAACTGCAGTGCTGGTCCCATCCAACTGCAGTGCTGGTCTCATCTTACTGCAGTGCTGCTCCCATCCAACTTCAGTGCTGGTCTCATCCAACTTCAGTGCTGGTCTCATCCAACTGCAGTGCTGGTCCCATCCAACTGCAGTGGTGGTCCCATCCAACTGCAGTGGTGGTCTCATCCAACTGCAGTGCTGGTCCCATCTAACTGCAATGCCGATCTCATCCAACTGCAGTGCTGGTCCCATCCCACTGCAATGCCGATCTCATCCAACTGCAGTGCTGGTCCCATCCCACTGCAGTGCTGGTCCCATCTAACTGCAGTGCTGGTCCCATCCCACTGCAGTACTGGTCCCATCCAACTGCAGTGCTGGTCTCATCTAACTGCAGTGCTGCTCCCATCCAACTTCAGTGCTGGTCTCATCCAACTGCAGTGCTGGTCTCATCCACCTTCAGTGCTGGTCTCATTCAACTGCAGTGCTGGTCCCATCCCACTGCAGTGCTGCTCCCATCTAACTGCAGTGCTGGTCCCATCCCACTGCAGTGCTGGTCCCATCCCACTGCAGTGCTGGTCCCATCCCACTGCAGTACTGGTCCCATCCAACTGCAGTGCTGGTCTCATCTAACTGCAGTGCTGATCCCATCCAACTTCAGTGCTGGTTTCATCCAACTGCAGTGCTGGTCCCATCCAACTGCAGTGCTGGTCTCATCTTACTGCAGTGCTGCTCCCATCCAACTTCAGGGCTGGTCTCATCCAACTGCAGTGCTGGTCCCATCCAACTGCAGTGCTGGTCTCATCCAACTGCAGTACTGGTCCCATCCAACAGCAGTGCTGGTCTCATCTAACTGCAGTGCTGATCCCATCCAACTTCAGTGCTGGTTTCATCCAACTGCAGTGCTGGTCCCATCCAACTGCAGTGCTGGTCTCATCTTACTGCAGTGCTGCTCCCATCCAACTGCAGTGGTGGTCTCATCCAACTGCAGTGCTGGTCCCATCCAACTGCAGTGCTGGTCTCATCCAACTGCAGTGCTGGTCCCATCCAACTGCAGTGGTGGTCTCATCTTACTGCAGTGCTGCTCCCATCCAACTTCAGTGCTGGTCTCATCCAACTTCAGTGCTGGTCTCATCCAACTGCAGTGCTGGTCCCATCCAACTGCAGTGGTGGTCCCATCCAACTGCAGTGGTGGTCTCATCCAACTGCAGTGCTGGTCCCATCTAACTGCAATGCCGATCTCATCCAACTGCAGTGCTGGTCCCATCCCACTGCAGTGCTGGTCCCATCCCACTGCAGTGCTGGTCCCATCTAACTGCTGCAAAAATGTCTGATGTCTTCACCCATTTGTGTTCTTTCCAGGTCTGAGCATAATTTATTATATTGGCAGCCCCCCCCCCCCCCCCCCCCCCCCGCCACCCCTCCCATTCTATAATCCCAATGTTTAACTGTCTTCTGTAAAGCCATGATGAAAATGCCCTGAAGGCTGTCTATCTCTCTTCCATTTTTCCAGTTATTTTCCATTATAAGACGCCCCTGGCAAAAGAGGGTGACACGGTGCATCAGTGGTTCGCACTGCTGCTTCACAGCACCACGGTCCCAGGTTCAATTCCAGCCTCGGGCTAAAGTCAGTGTGGAGTTTGCACGTTCTCCCTATTTCCTCCCACAGGCCACAGATGTGCCGGTCAGTTGAATTGGCTATGCTAAATTGCCCATAATGCTCGGTGCATTATCAGAGAGAAATGGGTTACTCTTTGGAGTTGGTTGGGCCAAAGGGCCTGTTTCCACACTGTAGGGAATCTAAGATGTCTATGTTTTGCTGGAGACTTGTGCTTCATGTTATATAAGGTAATGCCCCCGAATGTGTTAATGTTCATGTTACACTGAGCTCCAGAACAACTATTGATGTCGCAGACAGTCTATGGGTAGAGTCAAGTCCTTCACTCGCTTTTATACAGAGCAAAGGCATTCTGTGCAGCCCCCCCCCCCCCTTCCCACCCCTGAAGAGTGCTAGTAAACATGCCTGACTCCGAATGTAATTTTCGTTACCATTATCGTGTAATAAATCATCATGTTAACTATACTTTCAAATAAACCTGTTGGACTATAACCTGGTGTTGTGTGATTTTTAACTTTGTCCAACCTAATCCAACACCTGCACTTTCACAACATTGTTAACTGTCAGCATCCTTCTCTAAGATGGTGTATTGTCATCACTTTTTAACAGATCCTAGACAAAAGCAGGTTGGTAGCAGCAAAGTACCTCAAACAACTTTAGGCTGAACCACACAGTGACAGAAGTGTCAGATATCATGATGTGCCATTAGTGGCAATCGGGGCAAATAATAAAGATATCATCTAAATGTTATCGTGTTTCCAAGTCCTAAATTCAAATACCAGTGTCGCTAGCTTACATCTCAGAACCATCTGTTTTATCTTCCTGATAGCATTTGTTTACATATCAGGCCTAGTCGGTTAACTTTGGACAAGTCCAAATTTTCTTTTCAGCCTCATTTTGTTCATCCCCAAGTTTCTTACCATGCATCATTTATAAGTTTGTTTTGTCCTGCAGACCTGGGAGTATGTTGAATTGAGGATGTTTAAGAGAGTGCTTAAACAAATGTCCAAAATCTCGGGACATGCTTTAATTCAGTGTAATATACCGAGTGATCGCATGGTCTGATCACTCTGATAGTCCACATCAACAACTTACAAATACAGAGTCAAGATTAGAGTGGTGCTGGAAAAACACAGCAGGTCAGGCAGGATCCGGGGAGCAGGAGCCCTTCATCAACTCTTCATTTCCTGCTTCTCGGATGCTGCCTGACCTGCTGTGCTTTTCCAGCACCACTCTAATCTTGACTTTGATCTCCAGAATCTGCAGTCCTCACTTTTGCCTAATTTACAAATACAGCCAGTTTGATGGCTTTCAGGAATTGGCACAGTCTAACTGCCATTTTCAGATGTTTCAGGCTATTGTTGAGCTGACAGCATGGAGCCAGATTTTTCAGCCAGTTATTCTATAAGTATAGATTAGATTAGATTACTTACAGTGTGGAAACAAGCCCCTTCGGCCCAACAAGTCCACACCGACCCGCCGAAGAGCAACCCACCCGGACCCATTCCCCTACATTTACCCCTTCACCTAACACTATGGGTAATTTAGCATGGTCAATTCACCCAACCTGCACATTTTTGGATTGTGGGAGGAAACCCACGCAGACACGGGGAGAATGTGCAAACTCCACACAGAGAGTCGCCTGAGGCGGGAATTGAACCCAGGTCTCTGGCGCTGTGAGGCAGCAGTGCTAACCACTGTGCCACTGTGGTTATTTAATTTATAAATCAAAGTACCTTTAGTAATCATTATACTGTTTTGAAAAGAGAAACCTATTAATATACATGTGTAAAACTTGCTCTGTAATTCTTTTCTTCCAAACAAAAATTGAAGTTTTATAGGTTTTGTTTTTATCAGTAATTGCTGGTAAGATGATCAGTGACTGGTTAGCTAACCCAGCCAGATGGATAGCGTGTGCTTTTGATTCCCATTCCAGCTAAGGTAGGTTCAGGCTCTATCTCAAAATCCTACTCCTCACAGAAGAAAGTAATGAGAAACTTCCAATGACCAAAACTGCCAAGAAAATGATTTGGGATGAAGAATTAATGGAGCAAATGCCAGTGAACTCAGAAGAATTTTTCAGTCATCACTGGAATTTGCTCTGCTATCTAACCTGTCAGGTAACGAAATCAAAATACAATCCATACTGTTGCTCACCGTGTTGCAAGACCAACATGAAGGTTGTTATGATGGTTGCATTACTTAAGTTTGGAAGTTTTCATATGGTGATGGTCAGAATGACTGGGATCCTGACTACTTTAATTGGACTTCAAGAGAGGAGAATAATCTAGGTCAGCAAGAGTTGCAGAAGGAACTACACGATGTTGTATATCATGTTTGGCTCAGAAAGGTTTAATGCTGAGGAGTTCATTAAGCCCCAACATAAAGAAGCCATAAGGATGTAGGTGGTAGAACAGTTTGGGATCTCAGAGGAGGAAGTATCTCAAAGGATTGTGCAGTAATAGGGAAAGCCAGCAGTGCTGCAGTGTTTATGAATCATCCAGGGAAAGCTATGAGGCGAAAGGGATTTCTGAATTGAACATTTTTGAGAAGTAATTCTTAAGATACAGAACTGCTTTTATACTAGACGCTAATTCAGAAGCTCAACACTTTTATATTCAATGGAGACCATGGTTGATGATGTTATAGTTTGCCAAGGAATAAATGAAGATACAGATGCTTTTGATGAAGAGCTACAAACTTTGGACAATTAATTTAATCTCAGAATGAATAAAGGTCTTGAAAGAGCAGGATTTAAGAACATCCATGGATAATTCCATTCATGACCTATGGAGAAATATGACCGTGGAATTTTGAGGCAGGTTGCTTTTGGAGTTGTTAATGCATCTGTCAGATTTATTAAAGTCCAAAGAAGATTTGGCTGTGGAGAAAGTTGTTCAGATGGTGTAGGAAGTGAAAACCAGAAAGGACCATATAGAAATATTAAGGAGATAAGAGCAACCTTATCACAAGAGAGCAACAGAATCTATTCAGTTCATAAGGTATAAAAACCTAAAAACACCCATGAGAAACAAATACATAGAGTAGGGCAGACAACTGTCACAAAGCTGGTCCCTTTTTATTCTAAAGGCTGTCCCTTTTCTCAAGGATACTGTCTCCTTGATTTCTTTCAGAGGGATCGTAAACGGGCCAGGCTCTGATTAGACTAGTTTGGTACAGAGGTGAAAAGGATTTTGAGAGGCCTTTTATTTATATGTAAACAGATGAGACTTCAGGCCAAAGTGGGCATGTTTTAGAAGTGACCTGTATAATGAAAGGGGAGTGGTCAGCTCTCTAGCTGAGCAGTTCAGTCCAGAACTAGTTGGGAGTTCAACAGTAAGCTGTGTGGAAACAGGCTGCGAACGTCTCTCTTCTTCTGTCCTTCTAACTTCAATCTGTAAGCATTTGTTGCCTTTGTACTGTGTTTGAAAGCGGGTTTGCTTATTGGGACTGTTGTGTATATTCAGAACAGCATAATTAGGTGTAGTTTGGACAGACTGAGTTCTGTCGGGGTTCTTTATTCTGTTCTTTGTGTTTCATTGTGTAATTTTGTGAATAAATGTTTGTCTGTTTTAAAACATGATAGTCAAGCTAGCTATCTTATTTCGGGTAATTTTCACTGTACACCTCCCAAAACAAATTGCAAAGCTATGGTCTGGGCTGCCTGCTTAAGAATGTGGTCTAGCCTAGTCCATAACACAGCAGATACCAAGGTCCCAAAATTCATTCCTCGGTTTGGTACAGGGAGTTGGGAGAAATCCTATGTCTTCAATCTCAACATTTAAAATAATCTGGCGTTTCCCATTTTCTATCGGGGACTGACTGGATTGGGAGTTGGTGCAGGCCATCCGAGAGAGTGGAGGAGATAAAAACAGAAGTTGCTGGAAAAGCTCAGCTGGTCTGACAGCATCTGTGAAGACAAATCAGAGTTAACGCTTCGAGTCTAGTGACCCTTCCTCAGAGACTGCTGCTTCCCAAAGCAGTTTGGTTGGATTACCAGCCTGGGGACTCTGCTACTAATTCAAGGTTTAGTAATAAAGATTGAAGCATTAACCCATCCATGCTGCTTTCACCCCCTCATCCCCATTCCTCTCCACGCTTATGCCCTGTACCCACCACATGGCCTCTCATAACCCCATCCCCCTCCCACTGTCATGGCCTATTATAGCCCAATGTGAACTTACAGCCCTCACCCACCACTTCTTTCCTTCCTGTCTCCTTGCAAAGGCACTTACTACCACTGGCACCCCGCAGCAGGAATGCAGTCAGAAAATAATATGATGTAGCTATTGATGATTTTGCAATTGAAATAAAAAACTTCTTATTGACATAAACAATTCAATACATTGAAATACTTTCTATTAACTCCTTCTGAAATCAGTCATGTAGCATTAATCTTATACCGTTTATGTCAACAGGAGCATTGTTTACATTAACTCCATAAAAGTCCAAATAGTAAATAGTTTTCTTGACAGTTCTTGGTGGCTATGGCAGTGTCAATCATTATCCCAGTCATTAACAAAGCGATGAAAGGGGTGATCAATATTACTATCAAAGCGCACTTGCCCAGAAATAATTTACTCATTGGTCCTCAATCTGGTTGCCATCAGAGTCATTAAGCTCCTGATCTCATCCAGCATTGATCTAACTGTGGGAAAAAATACAACTACAGAGGTGAGATGAGAGCGGCTACCCTTAACATCAAGGCCATATTTGACTGAGTATGGCATCAAGGAGCCCTAGCAAAACAGAGTCAGTGGGTAAGTGCTCCACTGATTGGAGTCATACCCAGTACAAAGGGAGATGGTTGTGGTTGTTACTAGTCAATCACCTCAGTCCCAGAAGACCTTTGCAGGAAATCTCAAGGTACTGTCCTTGGCAAAACTAACTTCATCTGCTTCATCATAGACCAAGGTCAGAGTGGAGATGTTCATTGACAATGGCACAGTGTTCAGGAGCATTTGCATCTCCACAGATACTGAGGCAGTCCACTTCCAAATGCAGTAAACTCTTTCTCCACCATCCACAACTCTTTCTCCACCATATCAATAATATCTTCGGTGCTATTTTCGTCTCTCGAGTGGAATTGGAAAAGATTATCAATCTTATTTCCAATTTCCACCCCGCTCTCATCTTCACCTGGTCCATCTCTGACTCCTCCCTTCCTTTCCTCAACATCTCTGTTTCCATTTCTGGGAATAAACTGTCCACCAGCATCTGCAACAAACCAACCAACTCCCACATCCTCACGGCCTGCTTCTAGTAAGGCTCTGTTGCCAACTTCAACAAGGAAGCCTGTGAAATATCCACTTTCTTCCTCAACTGATGACTCCCGAGCACCGTAGTTGACAGGGCCCTCAGCTGGGTCTGACCTATATCCCATACTTCAGCCCTCAGCCCCTCTCTTCCTTTCCACAACAGCATGTCCTAACCTATCTTCCCACCAGCATGTATATCCAGAAGATCCTTAGCCACCATTCCCACCATCTCTAGTTGGATGTCACCATCAGACTCATAATTCCCCTTCCCACTCTTGTCAGCCTTCCACAAGGACTGTTCCTTCGAGCCACCCTGGTTTCCTCTTCCTTCACTCTCAATACCGCCCCCCCACAGGCACATGGCACCCTCCCCTGCAACCACAGAAGGTATAACACCTGCCTGTTTATTTCGTCAGTCCTCAGTTTCCAAGGCCTCAAACGCATGTTCCAGGTGAAGCAGCACTTTACCACAATTCAATCAATACAGTCTACTTTATTCACTGTTCACAATGTGGTCTCCTCTACACTGGCGAGATCGCTTTGCTGAACACCTATGTTCTGTTCATAAAACAGACCTTGAGCTCCCTCTTGCCTGCAACTTGAACACACCACCTTATTCCCTGGCCAACATCTCTGTCTCAGGCTTACGCCAGCTGAGCTCAATGCAAGCTGAAAGAACAGCACCTCATCTTCCACTTTGGAACTCAACAGCTTTCTGGACTCAATATCAAGTTCAACAACTTTAAGTCTTGAGGCGCCTCGTCCCATTCTTCACCCTAACCCCCACATGCCAGGTCTTGTTATCACTTGGTCTGCTATTATACATAACCCATTGTTAGCTGCTAATGAGGCTGAGGGATGGCTTTATACAGGTTTACAAAATTATGAGGGGCATGGATAGGATAAATAGACAAAGTCTTTTCCCTGGGGTTGGGGAATCCAGAACTGGAAGGGCATAGGTTTAGGGTGAGAGGGGAAAGATATAAAAGAGACCTAAGGGGCAACTTTTTCACGCAGAAGGTGGTATGTGTATGGAATGAGCTGCCAGAGGAAGTGATGAAGGCTGGTACAATTGCAACATTTAAAAGGCATTTGGATGGGTACATGAAGAGGAAGGATTTGGAGGGATATGGGTCGGATGCTGGCAGGTGGGACTAGATTGGGTTGGGGTATCTGGTCGGCATGGACGGGTTGGGCCGAAGGGTCTGTTTCCGTGCTGTACATCTCTATGACTCTGTGACTATATTCATCCTTCCAGGATGATCATTATCCACTTCTTTGTCCGACATTTCTTCGCTCTCTTTGGGCACTATCTCCAGCTAACAGTTACCCCTTAACCCCCTTACCTACCTTATCTTCTACATATAAAAACACAGCTTTTTCCTAGCTACCATCTTCTGAGGAAGGGTCACTGGACCTGAAAAGTTAACTTTGATCTCTCTCCACAGATGCTGCCAGACCCACTAAGCTTTTCCAGTAATTTCTGTTTTTGTTGATTGTTGTTAAATTTCTAGGCATTGGCAGATGATGGATTTTGAATTTAAAATAAGAATTAATGGTGTAAGGATGACAATGAATTCATTGTTGATTGTTGGAAAAACCCATCTGGTTCACTAATGCCCCTGAGGGAAGGAAATCTGTCGAGAGTGGTGCTGGAAAAGCACAGCAGGTCAGGCAGCATCCGAGGGGGAGGAGAGTTGACGTTTCAGCCAAATCCTTGCCTGGTCTGGTGTACATATGACTTCAGGCCCACAGCAATGTGGTTAACTCTTAACTGCCCTCTGGGCAATTAGTGATGATCAATAAAAACTGATGTCGCTATAAATGTTCACGTCCTCTCAGTGAATAAAAGTAAAGAATGCTACTTCTGTTAAACAATAGATCACTTCCAAATGATTAGCAGAAGTAGAATACAGTTACAGAGCAGCAACATGTCAAATATCTACTCACACAAAGCAGTTAGTGAGGCCAAGCAACCCACAATGTAAGAGGAAACAAGTGAATTTCTAGAGGAAATTAATGATCGAAGCTAATTATTTTGGCTGGAAGAAATTTATGTCAATAGATATTTTGTTCATTTTAAGCTTAACACCGGGGCAAGTGTCACCCTATTTACAGATCATCTACTGAGGGTGAAAAAATACAAAGGTTATAACCTACAACTGTGAAATTACATGGTTCAGGAAATATCGATCTTTAATGTTAAAGGCAAGCTAAAGCAACTCTGATTCGGAGATGCCGGTGTTGGACTGGGGTGTACAAAGTAAAAAATCACACAACACCAGGTTATAGTCCAACAGGTTTAATTGGAAGCACACTAGCTTTCGGAGTGACGCTCCTTCATCAGGTGATAGTGGAGGATACAATTGTAAGGCATAGAATTTATAGCAAAAGTTTACAGTGTGATGTAACTGAAATTATACATTGAAAAATACCTTGATGAATTCATGTAAAACTCTGTTATCTCACTTTTTAGATTAGAATCAATCTAAACATCAGGTCATAGACAGAGAACACAGGGGGCTAACACCTTCAACATATTGTCTAGCTATCACCATTGTTAACAGCTAACCCGAGAATGCAACTTTTAAAAAAGGTTTTGTGATTTACACATGAAAGAAGTGAAACTATCATGGTATTCGAACAGATGAAAGACTCAACAGACAATCAAGGTATTTTTCAATGTATAATTTCAGTTACATCACACTGTAAACTTTCTGTGCCTGACAATTATATCCTCCAAAACCACCTGGTGAAGGAGCGTCGCTCCGAAAGCTAGTGCTTCCAATTAAACCTGTTGGACTATAACCCGGTGTTGTGTGATTTTTAACCTAAAGCAACTCTGCAATAAAAGAGGTGTCAGAGAGTAGAGAATGAATGTATACTTCACAATCAAGGATTCACACCTTTGAGCAAGAATGCGTGTCTTGACTTTATTCAAACGACAGAAAGTGTTAAACTAATTGCAAATGACAGCAAACTGACCAAGAAATAGACAAAAATCACACAACCTGTTGGACCAGGTTATAGTCCAACAGGTTTAATTGGAAGCACACTAGCTTTCAGAGCGTCGCTCCATCATCAGGTGATTGTGGAGGGCTCGACCGTAACACAGAATTTATAGCAAAAATTTACAGTGTGATGTAACTGAAATTATACATTGAAAAACTGATTGTCTGTTAAGCCTTTCATCTGTTAGAATACAGTGATAGTTTCACTTCTTTCAATCAAATTTTCAATGTATAATTTCAGTTACATCACACTGTAAATGTTTGCTATAAATTCTGTGCCTGACAATTATATCCTCGAAAACCACCTGATGAAGGAGCGTCGCTCCAAAGGCTAGTGCTTCCAATTAAACCTGTTGGACTATAACCTGGTGTTGTGTGATTTTTAACTTTGTACACCCCAGTCCAACAGTACACCCCGGCATCTCCAAATCAAGAAATAGACAGCCATCTCGCAACTGTTCAAGAAGACATGAGTCATTGAGCAGCTGTTTGATGCATAACCAGCCATGAAACCACAGATAAAGAAAGTATTGTTTGTTGAACAGACAGTCAAAAGGGCAATTGGTAGAAGATATCACCAGGCTTCCTAGACTCACGTAAAACCCAAATAGAAGAATTCCACTTATTTAACTTACATTACCGTAAGATGAATGTCTCATACTGTCAACAGAATGGGCATCCATGACTACCCAGGGATGGCAGAAATGGGAATGTTGAAAGGATGTTTATTCTTGTGGTTTGGTCAAGAACTATGGAATAAAACAAAGAGCTCAGCTGAGCTTCTCCATTAATTTCTATTTTTGTTCCAGAACCAGAGATTCTGATTTAAAATTAGGGACAGAGAAGAGGAGAATTTTTGTCTTTCGAGGGTTGAACTGTCTGCCTCAGAAGGCAGAGGACACTAGATCATTGAATACTTTTAAGACTTGTAAGGAGATACTTATTAGTTAATGGAATCCAATATTCTCAGGAATAGATGGGAATGTGGATATTGGAATAAATTAGATCAGCCATGATCTTATTGAATAGCAGAACAAGCAAGTCATTGGGTCATACAGCATAGAAACAGGCCTTTCAACCCAGCAACCAACAAACACCAAACTATACTATCCCTTTTACCTGCAATTGGTTTACAGCCAAATATGCCTGTTATCTTAAGTGCTCGTTCAGATATTTCTTCCAAGTTGCAGGAGTACTTGCCTCCACCATCCTCTAAGGCACAATATTCCACATTTTTACTATCCTCTGGGTGAAAAATAATTTCCTCAGATCACCTAGACTGCACCTTAAATTTATACCCCCTTGTCTTACTCACATCTGCCATAGGGAAAAAAGTCTCACAATTTACCCTCTCATAATTATGGATCCCTCAGTTAGATCCCCCTTCAATCTTCTCTGTTCCAGGTAAATCAAACTCAGGCTACCCAGTGTCTTGTCATAACCAAAACGTTCCATCCCAGGCAACATCCTGGTGAATCTTCTCTGCACTCTCTCCAGTGCAATGACATCCTTCTGATAGTGTGGTGACCAGGACTACACGCTGTATTCCATTTATGACCTAACCAATTCTCTATAAAGTTGCAACAAGGCTTCCCTGCTCCTATATACTTCACCCCAGCTAATGAAAGCAAGCATCCCTTATGTCACCTTCACCACTCCTGACCTTTTCAAGTTCATTGCTGAAACTATAACTGAAGGTAAACTCTAAAGAACTACAGACACTGTAAATCAGAAACAAAAACAGAAATTACTGGAAAAGCTCAATGGGTCTGGCAGCATCTGTGGAGAGAAATCAGATTTAATGCTTTGCGTCAAGTGACCCTTCCTCAGGGGTCAGTCAACCTGAAACGTTAACTCTGATTTCTCTCCACAGATGCTGCCAAACCTGCTGAGCTTTTCCAGTAATTTCTGTTTTTGTTCTTTTAGCTGAAGCTGCCTGGCAGCAACACAGGAGAAGGGCTCATGCCCGAAACGTCGACTCTCCTGCTCCTCGGTTGCTGCCTGACCTGCTGCGCTTTTCCAGCAACACGTTTTTCAGCTCTTGGCAGCAACACAGCCTGGCAAACAAAGCACAATGGCAAATTTGAATTTAATGTCAGATGATGCAATGACACAATATCCCTTCAATGCCAGGAGTCACAAATACTTCTGAACATTGTGCAATCGTCAGTGATCATTCCTCTTCTGACCTTATGATGGGTAGGCCATTAATAAAGCAGCTGAAGGTGGTTGAGCCTAGGACACTACTCTGAAGAACTCTGGCAAAGATGTCCTGGGACAGACAGAATTGACGTCCAACAGCAACAACCATGATCCTTTTTGCTAAGTATGACTCCAACCAGCAAAGGATTTTTGTCCTGTTTCATTTTGACACCAGTTTTGCTAAGGATCCTTGATGTCACACTGAGTGGATTGCTGCTTTGATGTTAAGGAATGTCACTGTCACCTTGCCTCTGAGGTTCAGGTGTGGAGCTGTAGACATGCCTGAAGCACATAGACTGCGGCAATTCATGAAGGCAACTCACTGTCAAGGGAACTGAATGAATGGCAACCAGTATTTTTGCTAGAGACATTTATATTTCATAAATGAATAAAGAATGATGCAGACCTTTATTCTAGTAACAAAGAAGAGTATTCGGAATGAAAAGGACTTTTCCCGAAGACCATTTTCTCCATGAATAGAGTGAAATTACCATTCCGGGGGTGGGGGGGGGAGCCTTATAATACCAAGACCAGTGACAGGCCGGTGCAGACGCAGACTCAAAGAGCCAGAAGGAGGCACACAACATTTGCAAGGTGAAGAAAGAAAACTCACTCTGACTTTTATTTGACCAAGATAATCTAAACATTGGACAGTTGGACAGTTGTCTAAGAGATGCTGAAGAGCTCATAAATGGCCAAACCATGAGCTACATTGTTATTGGTCGGTTGGTTAGTTGGAAAACAACTCTGGAAAGCTAGATCCCCAGGATTTTGCTGTCCAAGAGAGGCCTTGGAAAGTGTGTGTTGATGATGATAATCAAACCCATGAGACTTGAAGGCGAATGCTGTATTTGGATAGCGCTCTGGACCTGCATTGCATAAATAAAACACTATATTGTGAAACTGTATGCCCTAACAGAACCACACTTCTGCAGGGAATGATATGGGTGTTTCTGGTTGTGCATTGTATCAAATAATTGGAAAGAAATTTACTCCTTTATTTGAATGATCATTTATCTATGAATTCTTGTTTCACTTTAGTTGGTATTGATTATGTTCAAGTAAAGTGGAATTTTGTTGAAAGTTTCTTCATCTGGGACTCATCCAGTAAATTTGAATATTTTAGCTTAGGTTCCCTCTCTTGAGAATTGTATCACAAAACACATTAAAATTCAAAGTATAATATTCCATCACAGCACATTTTGAGGGCAGCATAATATCAAGTAGTCAGTTTGTATTAACAAGGAAAGGTGCATCCAAGAAGGATGTGATTCATTAACTTTGATAATTGAAGAGTGGCGCTGGAAAGATGAGCAGATTGTCTGGATACACCCATTACGTTAGTTGCATTAATCACTGACTGAAACATGTAGTTTGATTTGCATTTGCATAGTAAGTTGAGCAAGTGATTTCCCAAGGCATGGAACGACAGGAATTCTACATCTTGAATTCATTAAATATACAGTTCACCAGCAACGGATCAAAGATCCTTCGACAGAGTATTCCAAACCTACAGTCTCTACCACGTAGAAGGGCAAAGGTAGCAAACATTGGGGAAGGTCATAACCTGCAGGCCTCACTCAAGCCACACATTGTCCTAACTAAGAAACGTATTTGGCTCAAAGTGGGAATTTGGTGCAGAGGTGCTTTAACTAGGGTTTACAGCAAAAGGTAACTTCTCCAGAGTGAGAACTGAGTGAGAAAGGATAAAAGGCCTGGGCTGAGATGCTGACCAGCAGTGAGACCAGAAACAGACTGACATCATGAACCACAGCAAGTGCAGGAAAAGCAATTGATTTATGAGCAGGCTTGGTGAATACTTCTCATCTTTAAAATAAAAGTAAGGTTTCCAGTTCCTTTATTGTTGCTGGGTCAAAATCATGAAATCGTCTTCCTGGCAGAAATATGGACTGGACTGCAGCAATTCAAGATGGTTTTGCCTGACTCAAGGGCAATTAGAAATTTCTAATGCTAGCCAGCAACACCTGCATCCTGTGAAATAATCAAGAATTCCTTGGATATTGGTTGCCAATGTTACCAATTTCAAGGCAGCCAGCATCTGTTAGACAGCTGGTGCAGCAAGGCTACACCTTACAATGTTTGGAAGAAGAGATACATCAGTGAATGTTATACCCTTTGATAATTTGGAATGAAAGCAAGCAAGCTCAAAAATTACATTGCATCAGGCGCCATGCTAATTCTAAGATGCTGTTCTCTGTGTTAATAATAATTACCAGGATGGACAGAGAACAGTCAGGAATTCCATTCTCCTTACAGTTTAAACCCATTAGACTGTTGATTGCAGTTTAAATTTTTAAAGAGATGGTCAGATTACCCGTAACTTTCAAAACTGACTAGCTGAAGGCAGGCAGGTACAGAGTGATTTTATATTATTTTATTGGGGTCGCTTGTGCTGAGATAGTGAAAAGTATTATTTTGTATACTATTCAGGTAAATCACACCATACAAAACTGCATCAGGTAATAGAGCAGAATACAGAATTTAGTGTTACTGCTGCAGAGAAAGATTGACTTGAACATATGAGAGGTTTGTTCATAAGTCTGATAACAGCAGGGAAGAAGCTGTTCTTGAATTTGTTAGTACATGTTTTCAACCTTCTATATCTCTTGCCTGACTAAAGAGGGTGGAAGAGAATGGGTGGGAGGGGGCTTTGATGATGTTGGCTGCTTTCCCGAGACAGTGGGAAAGGTAGACAGAGTCAATGGAAGGAAGGTTGGTTTTCATGTTGGACTGGACTATGTTCACAATTCTCTGTAATTTCTTGTGGCAGACCAATTGCCAAACCAAGCTGTGATGCATTCAGATAAGATGCTTTCTATGGTATAGCTATAAGAATTGGTAAGAGTCAATGTGGACATGGCGAATTTCTTTAGCCTTCTGAGAAGTAGAGGCATTGGTGCCTTTTCTTAACCGTGACTTAGACATGCAGGTGTTGGACTGGGGTGTACAAAGTTAAAAATCACACAACACCAGGTTATAGTCCAACAGGTTTAATTGGAAGCACTAGCTTTCGGAGCGACGCTCCTTCATCAGGTGGTTGTGGAGAATAAGATCATGATCACAGAATTTATAGCAAAAGGAGTCCAGCTTCATGGAGATGTGATACATTAAACAATTTTACATTAAATCTTTCATCTTTTAGAATGGGATATGCTGGTTTCTGTTCTTTGGTACGTAAATCCCAGAACTTCTTTGAAATTACATTCTCAGATAGCTCAGCTTTTCTAACCGTAAATGAGAAGTCTGTCTGCATCCCAATGTTGAGACAGACTGACAAGGCCTCGACATAGTTTTACAGAGTTTTACACGGATTTATGCAGGTTTTGAGCAAAATAAAATTTAACTGTGCAAAAACAAATTCACCCCATTAATTTATATGTGTGCGTGTGTAGGAGTGACAGAGTGAGTGTGTGTGTATGGGCGTGAGTGCATGTGGTAGAGTGTGCTGTAAGCTTTGTTAAGTGTGTGTGTGAGTGTGATGGTATATGTGTCTGTGTGGGTGTGAGTGTGGGGTGTGTCTGTATGTGCATATGAGAAAGAGAGAGGGTCTGTATGTGTGTGTTTATGTATGTGTGTGGCTGTGTGTATTGGCTGTAAGATGACTGACGAATTGCGGTCAGTGTTTGGGTAAAGTGAGCTTGCTACTGAGCGGCTTTAGCGAATTTCTATAGTAATCTTCGAGAGTGTGATTTTCTGTAGTGGTACTCCATAGCGCAATTTTCTAAAGCACAATATTTTGCAGAGGAACCCAGCTATCGCATTATAAAGGAATCCCTGTATCGCTTTCCTGTACACTGTCTCATCATTGTTTAAGGTCTGACCCACTAAGGTGGTGTCATCAGCTAACTTGTAAGTGAAGTTAGAGTGGAATTTAGCCATATGGTCAGGAGTTTATAAGGAATATAGAAAGGGACTGAGATGTTGAGGATTATCCTGGAGAAGGTGATGTGCCTATCCTTGCTGATTGTGATCTGTGAATCCAATTGCAGAGGGAGAGCAGGTTCTAGGCCTCTTACAGTTTGGAGATGAGTTTGTTTGAAATTATGGTGTTAAAGCAGAGCTATAACCAATAAGTAGGAATCAGACGTAGGTCCTTGCTATCCAGACATTCCAGGAATGAATGTAGGGCCAGGGAGATGGTATTTGCGATGGACATGTTGCGACAGTAGGCGAATTGTCGTGGATCAAGACAATGTGGAAGGCTGGAGTTGATGTGTGAGATGACTAACCTCTCGAAACGTTTCATATTGATGGATGTCAGAGCCATAGGGGAGTGGCCATTAAGGCACACTGCCTGGTTTTTCTTTTACACCAGGATGAGAATGGTTTTCAGAAAGCAGGTGGGAACCTCCGAGTAAGGAGAGGTTGAAGACGTCTGTTAGTGCTCCTGCCAACTGGTCCATGCAGGAAATGAGTGCATGGCCTGTGACACCATCCCAGGGTCGAGATTAGAGTGGTGCTGGAAAAGCACAGCAGGTCAGGCAGCATCCAAGGAGCAGGCAAATCGATAATTCGGGCAAAAACCCTTCATCTGGAATAGAGGCGGGGTGCCTGAAGGGTGGAGAGATAAATGAGAGGGGGGTGGGGGTGGGGAGAAAGTAGCATAGAACATAGTCGGTGAATGGGGGTGGGGATGGAGGTGATTGGTCAGAGAGGAGGGTGGGGGAAGGTAGCAAAGAGTACAATGGGTGAGTGGGGGAGGGGATGAAGGTGATAGGTCAGAGAGGAAGGTGGAGTGGATAGGTGGAAAGGAAGATAGGCAGGTAGGACAAGTCTTGGGGACAGTGCTGAGCTGGAAGGTTGGAGCTGGGGTGAGGTGGGGGGGGAGGGGAAATGTGGAAACTGTTGAAGTCCACATTGATGCCCTGGGATTGAAGTGTTCCGAGGCGGAAGATGAGGCGTTCTTCCTCTAGGCGTCGGGTGGTGAGGGAACGGTGGTGAGGAAGGCCCAGGACCTCCATGTCCTCGGTTGAGTGGGAGGGGGAGTTGAAATGTTGGGCCACGGGGCGGTGGGGTTAATTGGTGCGGGTATCCCGGAGATGTTCCCTAAAGTGTTCTGCTAGGAGGCGTCCAGTCTCCCCAATGTAGAGGAGACCGCATCGGGAGCAACGGATACAATAAATGATATTGGTGGATGTGCAGGTAAAACTTTGATGGATGTGGAAGGTGACTCCATCCCAGCCTGTGGCTTTCCATGGATTCACTCTCAAGAAGGCCAATCTAAGTCTGTGGCGGAGACTCTGGCTCCAGGTGCGGCCGAGACTGTCATGGCAGCAACTGGGGAACCAGTTAAGGCTGCCATAGGGCATCATGCCAGCTCTCTAAGTGACCTGCAAGGCAAAGAAACTCTGAGCACTTGCTGAGAGGAATTCCACTGGGACTAAACAGAAGGGCTTTGAATGGGAGCAACATACTCTCTCCCACGTTTCACAGGTAAGATGATCAAGGCTCAAGGTTCCAATTCATTTAGGCACATTTAGCTGTGCAGACAAAAGGAGCCAGTGAGCAATGGGAACATCAGTGTCAGATTTCAGATCCTGCCGATTGGAGGGACAATTGCATTGTAGGAAAAGCAGAAGCTCAGTTATGAGGAGAGCAGGAAGGCCAAACGCTCAACACAAGTTCGATAGCCAAGCAAAACTACCTCGACATTTCTGCAGACTAAGAATTTCTAGCAGACAATCACAAGTTTGTGTCCTAGGTGTTAAAGACCTTGCACTTTGCCAAACCCTAACCGCGTCAGTCACCATGGTTTGAACTTCTTCAACTTCAGCTCTGGTTCCCAGCCGGATCTCACAAGCAGCTGTATGCCTCATCACCTTCCTTGATGCTCCCTAATGCTGACTTTGATGACCCAGTTTACTGACGATGGCTCATGGAATCTGATTAGTAATTCCTCACTGCAGTGGGCAGCGTGCCAGTGAGGAAGAATGTGCGGTTTATAAACGTGCATGGGTCTAGTTCCAACTTGTCTCTAGCTTTCACGCAGATTTCCTGGTGTTGAACTTGGTGCCAGAAATTACAACAGCAAAATCAGTCGTGTCGACCCAGCAAAATCCCCTTTATTAACATCTGGATGCTTGTGCTAAAATTGGGCCGGTTGTCCCACAGGCAGGATAGACACAGCAGACATGACGCAACAGTGGCATCCAACTGGAAAGGGTTTCTCTGGGAGTTCACAACATTGACTCCAGACACAATAAAGTTTCATGGCACAGGCCAAAATGGGTAATTGTGTGGCACTGGGTAAAGGCAAAGTGACCATAGCCCAATTCGGGCTGCTCTCTCATTAGAGAGATTTAACCTGACAGTGACCAAGCCTCAGGGAAGGAACAAGGCCCAGAAGGTAGCACCTTCCTGAAAACCTCAGCTGGTATGGGAGTTAAACCCATGCTGTTGGCATCACTCTCTGTTGCAAACCAGCCATTCAGCCAACTGAGCTTACCAACCTACAAGGCACTATCTTCTAGGAGATAGTGAAGAAGGGCTCATGCCCGAAACGTCGATTCTCCTGCTCCTTGGATGCTGCCTGACCTGTTGCGCTTTTCCAGCAACACATTTTCAGCTACAAGGCACTATCACCATGCTAAATATTGTACAATTATCTTTGAATTCATTCCAATGTTTAAATTATTGATTTCCTTATTTTAAAAACAAGCCATAGAATTGGGAGAACTTAGATTCTCCTTTTAAAAGAAAATAGCAGAACAATAAGCATCAGGCTTTGAGACGCACTGTATTTGGAGTCAAAGTGCGTACTCTCATATTGCCACAGAAATTTGCTATTAATTGTAATTTAAACAATTTAATGTTCACTTGAATCTCTTTTGACCCATTGCCACTTATATTTTCTCCAACGAAACACAATGTTTTGAAAACAAGTCGTTTACTCTTGATACAGAAAGAAACAATCTTTTGTCAAAGTGAGTTGCTGATTACTGTAGCTAAGAAATGACTGAACCGATCCTTGTAAGAAAGGGATTTTTGTTTTGCACCACAGTCAGTAAGGAACACAGTCGATGCCAATGGAGACTCATCTGAATGGGACAAAGTTTAACTGAGTAAAGCTAGGAATTTGGCTGAAAGTCAGAATTCAGTGCCAAGGGGTTGAGTGGTGTTTTAACTTATGTTTACTGCAAGAAATAAATTCTCCAGAGTGCGAAGTGAGTGGGAGAGGATAAAAGGCAGGGATTGAGATGCCAACCCACAGTGAGACTAGAGACAGATTAACATTACAAACCTCACAGGATTGAAGCTCAGGGAAGGCAGCCGATTGATGAGGAAGATTGGGGAATATTCCTCAGCTTCAAAATGAAAGGAAGGTGTCCTTTCTCTTCTCTATTTTCTTAAAAGTAGCTGGTTAAATCAAAGATGAACTTCTTGAAATTAAAAATAGTAAGTACAGTAAAATGTGAAGAGTAGGGAATCTGAAGTAATGAATTAATAATGTAATTATAATAGTGAAGGCAGGATGGGTGGTTTGTTGCTGGGACAGGAAGGGACAGACGGTACAAATGTAGAAAAACTGCAGCAAAAAACAGGGTGAGAGGGAGAAAATGATCGAAAGACCAGATTACAAACTGTTTACGTGAAAGCACGTTGTATTCAGAACAAAATAATTAATGTACAGGGCAAAGAAACATTTATCAGTATGAACTTATGCCATTGCAAATACACAGTTACAAATATTCACCGGGAGGGGGTGACTATTTAAAAGAATGGGCAGGAAGGAATGGGTAGTGGGGCAGCTTGGTTAGTATGGGATGGAAGACGTATGATAGCAAGAAATGCTCTTGGATTGGAAGTTGTAGAATCTACATTGGTGGGGGGAAGAAACTACAAATGGAAGAAGGGCCTTCCAGAGGATCCCAGCAAACCATCCGAGAGAAATGGTGGCACCAAACAGAGGCAGAGCCAGCCTGGCACACAGCTAGTGTCCCAGACCCAGAAAGGGGAATGTGAGGACATGAGGGGGGACAGGGGGGAGAGAAGGAGGGAATGAGGAATAGAAGGGAGAGAGAGAGAGAATGAGGGAGAGAGAGAGAGAGTGAGGGGAGAGAATGAGGAGACAGAGATGAGGGCAATGTGGAGATAGTGAGGGAGAGTGTGGGAAGGAGGAAACTGGAGACAATGCGGGGGGGATGAGGAGGGGGAGAGTATGGGAAGGGGGAATGAGGAGACGATGGGAGAGGGGGAGTGGGGTAGGGGACACGAGGAGAGGATGGGAGAGGGGGAGTGGGGTAGGGGACACGAGGAGAGGATGGGAGAGGGGGAGTGGGGTAGGGGACATGAGGAGAGGATGGGAGAGGGGGAGTGGGGTAGGGGACATGAGGAGAGGATGGGAGAGGGGGAATGGGGTAGGGGACACGAGGAGAGGATGGGAGAGGAGGAGGGTGGTAGGGGACACGAGGAGAGGATGAGAGAGGGGGAGTGGGGTAGGGGACATGAGGAGAGGATGGGTGAGGGGGAGTGGGGTAGGGGACACGAGGAGAGGATGGGTGAGTGGGACTGGGGTAGGGGACACGAGGAGAGGATGGGAGAGGGGGGTGGGGTAGGGGACATGAAGAGAGGATGGGAGAGGGGGAGTGGGGTAGGGGACATGAGAAGAGGATGGGAGAGGGGGAGTGGGGTAGGGGACACGAGGAGAGAATGGGTGAGGGGGAGTGGGGTAGGGGACATGAGGAGAGGATGGGAGAGGGGGAGTGTGGTAGGGGACTCGAGGAGAGGATGGGAGAGGGGGAGTGGGGTAGGGGACACGAGGAGAGGATGGGAGAGGGGGAGTGGGATAGGGGACACGAGGAGAGGATGGGAGAGGGGGAGTGGGGTAGGGGACATGAGGAGAGGATGGGTGAGGGGGAGTGGGGTAGGGGACACGAGGAGAGGATGGGAGAGGGTGGGTGGGGTAGGGGACACGAGGAGAGGATGGGAGAGGGGGAGTGGGGTAGGGGACACGAGGAGAGGATGGGAGAGGGGGAGTGGGGTAGGGGACACGAGGAGAGGATGGGAGAGGGGGAGTGGGGTAGGGGACACGAGGAGAGGATGGGAGAGGGGGAGTGGGGTAGGGGACACGAGGAGAGGATGGGAGAGGGGGAGTGGGGTAGGGGACACGAGGAGAGGATGGGAGAGGGGGAGTGGGGTAGGGGACACGAGGAGAGGATGGTGAGGGGGAGTGGGGTAGGGGACATGAGGAGAGGATGGGAGAGGGGGAGTGGGGTAGGGGACATGAGGAGAGGATGGGAGAGGGGGAATGGGGTAGGGGACACGAGGAGAGGATGGGAGAGGAGGAGGGTGGTAGGGGACACGAGGAGAGGATGAGAGAGGGGGAGTGGGGTAGGGGACATGAGGAGAGGATGGGTGAGGGGGAGTGGGGTAGGGGACACGAGGAGAGGATGGGTGAGTGGGACTGGGGTAGGGGACACGAGGAGAGGATGGGAGAGGGGGGTGGGGTAGGGGACATGAAGAGAGGATGGGAGAGGGGGAGTGGGGTAGGGGACATGAGAAGAGGATGGGAGAGGGGGAGTGGGGTAGGGGACACGAGGAGAGAATGGGTGAGGGGGAGTGGGGTAGGGGACATGAGGAGAGGATGGGAGAGGGGGAGTGTGGTAGGGGACATGAGGAGAGGATGGGAGAGGGGGAGTGGGGTAAGGGACACGAGGAGAGGATGGGAGAGGGGGAGTGGGATAGGGGACACGAGGAGAGGATGGGAGAGGGGGAGTGGGGTAGGGGACATGAGGAGAGGATGGGTGAGGGGGAGTGGGGTAGGGGACACGAGGAGAGGATGGGAGAGGGTGGGTGGGGTAGGGGACACGAGGAGAGAATGGGTGAGGGGGAGTGGGGTAGGGGACACGAGGAGAGGATGGGAGAGGGGGAGTGGGGTAGGGAACATGAGGAGAGGATGGGTGAGGGGGAGTGGGGTAGGGGACATGAGGGGAGGATGGGTGAGGGGGAGTGGGGTAGGGGACACGAGGAGAGGATGAGAGAGGGGGGTGGGGTAGAGGGCATGAGGAGAGGATGGGAGAGGGGGAGTGGGGTAGGGGACATGAGAAGAGGATGGGAGGGGGGAGTGGGGTAGGGGACACGAGGAGAGGATGGGTGAGGGGGAGTGGGGTAGGGGACATGAGGAGAGGATGGGAGAGGGGGAGTGGGGTAGGGGACACGAGGAGAGGATGGGAGAGGGGGAGTGGGGTAGGGGACACGAGGAGAGGATGGGAGAGAGGGAGTGGGGTAGGGGACACGAGGAGAGGATGGGAGAGAGGGAGTGGGGTAGGGGACACGAGGAGAGGATGGGAGAGGGGGAGTGGGGTAGGGGACACAAGGAGAGGATGGGAGAGGGGGAGTGGGATAGGGGACACGAGGAGAGGATGGGAGAGGGGGAGTGGGGTAGGGGACACGAGGAGAGGATGGGTGAGGGGGAGTGGGGTAGGGGACACGAGGAGAGAATGGGAGAGGGGGAGTGGGGTAGGGGACACGAGGAGAGGATGGGAGAGGGGGAGTGGGGTAGGGGACACGAGGAGAGGATGGGAGGGAGGCTGGGGACACGAGGAGAGGATTGGTGAGGGGGAGTGGGGTAGGGAACACGAGGAGAGGATGGGAGAGGAGGAGGGTGGTAGGGGACATGAGGAGAGGATGGGTGAGGGGGAGTGGGGTAGGGGACACGAGGAGAGGATGGGAGAGGGTGGGTGGGGTAGGGGGCATGAGGAGAGGATGGGAGAGAGGGAGTGGGATAGGGGACATGAGAAGAGGATGGGAGGGGGGAGTGGGGTAGGGGACACGAGGAGAGGATGGGTGAGGGGGAGTGGGGTAGGGGACATGAGGAGAGGATGGGAGAGGGGGAGTGGGATAGGGGACACGAGGAGAGGATGGGAGAGGGGGAGTGGGGTAGGGGACACGAGGAGAGGATGGGTGAGGGGGAGTGGGGTAGGGGACACGAGGAGAGAATGGGAGAGGGGGAGTGGGGTAGGGGACACGAGGAGAGGATGGGAGGGGGGTTGGGGACACGAGGAGAGGATTGGTGAGGGGGAGTGGGGTAGGGAACACGAGGAGAGGATGGGAGAGGAGGAGGGTGGTAGGGGACACGAGGAGAGGATGGGTGAGGGGGAGTGGGTTAGGGGACACGAGGAGAGGATGGGAGAGGGTGGGTGGGGTAGGGGACATGAGGAGAGGATGGGAGAGGGGGAGTGGGATAGGGGACATGAGAAGAGGATGGGAGGGGGGAGTGGGGTAGGGGACACGAGGAGAGGATGGGTGAGGGGGAGTGGGGTAGGGGACATGAGGAGAGGATGGGAGAGGGGGAGTGGGGTAGGGGACACGAGGAGAGGATGGGAGAGGGGGAGTGGGGTAGGGGACACGAGGCGAGGATGGGAGAGAGGGAGTGGGGTAGGGGACACGAGGAGAGGATGGGAGAGGGTGGGTGGGGTAGGGGGCATGAGGAGAGGATGGGAGAGGGGGAGTGGGGTAGGGGACATGAGAAGAGGATGGGAGGGGGGAGTGGGGTAGGGGACACGAGGAGAGGATGGGTGAGGGGGAGTGGGGTAGGGGACATGAGGAGAGGATGGGAGAGGGGGAGTGGGGTAGGGGACACGAGGAGAGGATGGGAGAGGGGGAGTGGGGTAGGGGACACGAGGAGAGGATGGGTGAGGGGGAGTGGGGTAGGGGACACGAGGAGAGGATGGGAGAGGGTGGGTGGGGTAGGGGACACGAGGAGAGGATGAGTGAGGGGGAGTGGGGTAGGGGACACGAGGAGAGAATGGGAGAGGGGGAGTGGGGTAGGGGACACGAGGAGAGGATGGGAGAGGGGGAGTGGGGTAGGGCTCACGAGGAGAGGATGGGAGAGGAGGTGGGTGGTAGGGGACACGAGGAGAGGATGGGAGGGGGGTTGGGGACACGAGGAGAGGATTGGTGAGGGGGAGTGGGGTAGCGAACACGTGGAGAGGATGGGAGAGGAGGAGGGTGGTAGGGGACACGAGGAGAGGATGGGAGGGGGGGAGTGGGGGGAGGTGGGAAGGTTTAGATGATGGCTGAGGGAGAGTAGGGGATGCAAATGTTTAGTGGATAGGCGAGGCAATGTGGAAAGGATGGATGAGTGAGAGTATGAGGCTGGCAGATAGAGGATGTGAGGGCTAATGAGAGGATGGACAAGAGAGAGTGAGGGGAATCCAAATGAGGAGAGAATTGGTGAGGAATAGTATGGGGAGGGGGTTTGTGGTGTGTCTGTGGGTTGGGGGTGTGGTGTGTGTGTGTGGTGGGTGTGGTGTGTATATGTTGTGTGTGGGTGTGTGTGTGGGTGTGTGTGGTGTGTATGTGGTGTGTGTGGTGTGTGTGGTGTGTGTGTGTGTGGTGGGTGTGTGTGGGTGTGGTGTGTGTATGGTGGGTGTGGTGTGTATGTGGTGCATGTGGTGTGTGTCTGGTGGGTATGGTGTGTGTGCGAGGCAGGATGAGGGTTGAGGTGTAATATTGGTGGCAATGTTCCAAAAGGAATGTGTGGAATGGGGCAATGTGGGAGGTAGAATGGGACAGGAGAGGAAGGGCAGGATGGGAAGGAATGGACAGGAGGGCTGGGATGATTCAGAATTGGGAGAAATAGGGGCCGGAGAATGGGTGGAAATGACAGGTGAAGGCAGCCAGGATTTGTGGTAAAGGAGGAGATTGGGAAAACTAACTCTGCAAAGGAAAGATGGAGCTAGGTGTCAGGAAAGTGAAACTCTTTGGGAGCTCGAGTGTAGAAGATGGGGCTGTTGCTTGGGTCTGGCAATCTTGCAATTCAGCTTCTGTTTATTGACTCCTTTGCTGTTTTCACACTTTCTGTTCTGCAAAACCTTTCTTTCAAGTTGATACGTTTGGACAGGAAACTTCAGTTTGGGAATATGAAGAAGGTAATGTGTGAAGGTTGGGAATGAGCTGGCAGTGTACAGGCACAGAGATAAATACTAGCCGGGTTATGTTGGGTAGGTCAGTGGTAATGGGCTGATGCAGGCTGAAGACAGGCAGTACAGATGGTGGAAACAGTGACTCAGATTGGAGCCAGCTATTGGTTGCCAAATGTGGGAGCAGGTGACGTGCTGAATGAGAGAGTGGGAGCATGGGATGAGGAATGGAAAGGAACTTTAAAAACAAGTTGAATAGTTGAATCAGGGAAGAATTACAGTCAGCAAGAATAAACAGCAGTGGTCTTGGGTAGCTTACTACTGGTTTTCTATCAAACTTGTTGTTTCAGAACTGGAATATTTTTAAAACTAATTTTTAAAGCTGCAAGTTGGGAGATGGAGGAAAATGTTGAATTGTTGCCAACTGGGTAAAGGTGATGTGTATTCGCAGCTCGGTTACTGATTCTGAGGGGTATGTGTGCGGTGTGTGTGGTGGGTGTGTTGTGTTGGGGTATGTGTGGTGTGTGTGGTGTGTATGTGGTGTGTGCGGTGTGTGTGTGTGGTGGGTGTGTGTGGGTGTGGTGTGTGTGGTGGGTGTGGTGTGTATGTGGTGCGTGTGTGGTCGGTGTGGTGTGTGCGTGTGGTGTGTGTGCGTGGTGGGTGTGGTGTGTCTGTGGTGGGTGTGGTGTGTCTGTGGGTTGGGGGTGTGGTGTGTGTGTGTGGTGGGTGTGGTGTGTATATGTTGTGTGTGGGTGTGTGTGTGGGTGTGTGTGGTGTGTATGTGGTGTGTGTGGTGTGTGTGTGTGGTGGGTGTGTGTGGGTGTGGTGTGTGTATGGTGGGTGTGGTGTGTATGTGGTGCATGTGGTGTGTGTCTGGTGGGTATGGTGTGTGTGCGAGTGGTGTGTGTGGGTGTGGTGTGTGTGGTGGGTGAGGTGTGTATGTGGTGCGTGTGTGGTCGATGTGGTGTGTGCGTGTGGTGTGTGTGCATGGTGGGTGTGGTGTGTCTGTGGTGGGTGTGGTGTGTCTGTGGGTTGGGGGTGTAGTGTGTGTGTGTGGTGGGTGTGGTGTGTATATGTTGTGTGTGGGTGTGTGTGTGGGTGGGTGTGGTGTGTATGTGGTGTGTGTAGGTGTGTGTGGTGGATGTGATGGGTGTGGGTGTGTGTGTGTGATGTGTGTGTGACTTAGTGTATGTAGTGTGTGTATGTGTGTGTGTGGTGGGTGTATTGTCGGTGTGTGTGTGGTATCTGTGTGTGGTGTGTGGTGTGTGTGTGGTGGGTGTGTTGTGTGTGTGGGTGTGTGTGTGGTGGGTGTGTTGTGTGTGTGTGTGTGTGTGTGGTGTATATGGTGTGTGTGGGTGTGTGTGTGTGGTGGGTGTGTGTGTGTGGTGTGTGGGTGTGGTGGGTGTGCTGTGTGTGTGGGCGTGTGTGTCTGTGTGTGTGGTGTGTGTGTGGTGGATGTGATGGGTGTGGGTGTGTGTGCGTGATGTGTGTGTGACAGAGTGTATGTGGTGTGTGTATGTGTGTGTGGTGGGTGTGTTGTGGGTGTGTGTGTGTGTGTGGTGTGTGTGTAGTAAGTGTGTTGTGTGTGTGGATGTGTGTGTGGTGTATGTGGTGTGTGTGTGTGTTGTGTTGGGTGTGTGTGGTGGGTGAGTTGCGAGTGTGGATGTGTGTCTGTGTGAGCTGCGTGTGTGGTGGGTGTGTTGTGTGTGGTGGATGTGTTGTGTGGGTGTGTGTCTGTGCGTGGTGTGTGCGTGGTGGGTGTGTTGTGGGTGTGGGTGTGTGTGTGGTGTGTGTGACTGAGTGTATGCGGTGTGGGTATGTGTGTGTTGTGTGGGTGTGTGTGTCTGTGTATGTGGTGGGTGTGTTGTGTGTGTGGTGGGTGTGTTGTGTGTGTGTGTGATGTGTGTGTGACTGAGTGTATGTGGTGTTTGTATGTGTGTGTTGTGTGTGGGTGTGTGTGTCTCTGTGTGTGTGGTGGGTATGTTGTGTGCGGTGTGTGTGGTGTGTGTATGTGGTGGTTGTGTTGTGTGTCTCGGTGGGTGTGGTGGGTGTGCTGTGTGTGTGGGTGTGTGTGCCTGTGTGCGTGGTGTGTGTGGTGGATGTGATGGGTGTGTGTGTGATGTGTGTGTGACAGAGTGTATGTGGTGTGTGTATGTGTGTGTGGTGGGTGTGATGTGTGTGGTGTGTATGTGGAGTGCGGTATGTGTGTGTGGTGCGTGTGATGTGTGTGGTGTGTGTGTTGTGTGTGGGTGTGTGCATCTGTGTGCGTGGTGGGTGTGCTGTGTGTGACGGTGTGTGTGTCTGTGTGTGTGTGGTATGTATGGTGGGTGTGTTGTGTGTGTGGGTGTGTGTGTGATGTGTGTGTGACTGAGTGTATGTGGTGTGTGTATGTGTGTGTGTGGTGGGTGTGTTATCGCTGTCGGTGTATGTGTCTGTGTGTGTGGTGGGTGTGTTGTGTGTGTGGGTGTGTGTGTGATGTGTGTGTGACTGAGTGTATGTGGTGTGTGTGTACGTGTGTGGTGGGTGTGTGGTGTGTGTGTGGTGTAGGTGGTGTATGTGTGTGGTGTATGTGGTGTGTGTGGAGTATGTGGTGTGTGTGGTGTGTGTGGTACGTGTGGTGTGTGTGTGGTGTGTGTGATGTTTGTGGTGTGTGTGCTGTGTGTGTGGTGGGTGTGTGGTGTGTGTGGTGGGTGTGTTGCGTGTGTGTGATGTGTATGTGACTGAGTATTTGTGGTGTGTGTGGTGTATGTGGTGTGTATGTGGTGTGTGTCTGTGGTGCGTGTGTGTGGTGTGTTGCGTGTTTGTGTGTGTGTGGTGTGTGCATTGCATGTGTGTGTGTGGTCTGTGTGTGGTGCGTGTGTGTGGTGTGTGTGAGATGTGTGTGGTGTGTATGATGTATGTGGTGTGTATGTGGTGGTGTGTGTTGTGTGTGTTGTGTGTGATATTTGTGCTGTGTGTCTGTGGTGCGTGTGTGTGGTGTGTTGCGTGTGTGTGTGTGTGGTGTGTTTGTGGTGTTTGTGGTGTGTGTGATGTGTGTGGTGTGTATGATGTATGTGGTGTGTATGTGGTGGTGTGTGTGGTGTGTTGTGTGTTTGGTGTGTGTGTTGTGTGTGATGTGTGTGGTATGTGTATGTTGTGTGTGTTGTGTGTGTGTGTGGTGTGTGTGATGTGTGTATGCGGTGTATGTGGAGTGTGTGTGTGTGGTGGGTTTGTGTGGGTCTGGTGTGTGTGTGGTGGGTGTGGTGTGTATGTGGTGCATGTGGTGTGTGTGGTGGGTATGGTGTGTGCGTGTGGTGTGTGTGTGTGGTGGGTGTGGTGTGTATGTGATGTGTGTGTCTGTGTGCGTGGTGTGTGTGGGTGTGTGTGTCTGTGTGTGTGGTGGATGTGGGTGTGTGTGTGTGATGTGTGTGTGACTTAGTGTATGTAGTATGTGTGTGTGTGGTGGGTGTATTGTCGGTGTGGGTGTGGTGTCTGTGTGTGGTGTGTGTGTGTGTGGTGGATGTGTTGTGTGTGTGGGTGTGTGTGTTGGGTGTGTTGTGTGTGTGTGTGTGTGTGTGGTGTGTGTTGTGTTGTGTTGTGTGTGTGGTGGGTGAGTTGTGTGTGTGGGTGTGTGTGTGTTGTGTGTGTGTATGTGTGTGTGGTGGGTGTGTTGTGGGTGTGTGTGTGTGTGGTGTGTGTGTGATGTATGTGGTGAGTGTGTGTTGTGTTGAGTGTGTGTGGTGGGTGAGTTGTGAGTGTGGATGTGTGTGTCTGTGTGTGTGGTGGGTGTGTTGTGTGTGGTGGATGTGTTGTGTGGGTGTGTGTCTGTGGTGTGTGTGTGGTGGGTGTGTTGTGGGTGTGAATGTGTGTGGAGTATGTGGTGTGTGTGGTGTGTGTGTTGTTGTGTCTGATGTGTGTGTGACTGAGTGTATGTGGTGTGTGTATGTGTGTGTTGTGTGGGTGTGTGTGTCTGTGTATGTGGTGAGTGTGTTGTGTGTGTGGTGGGTGTGTTGTGTGTGTGTGTGATGTGTGTGTGACTGAGTGTATGTGGTGTGTGTATGTGCGTGTTGTGTGTGTGGATGTGTGTGTCTGTGTGTGTGGTGGGTGTGTTGTGTGCGGTGTGTGTGTGGTGTGTGTATGTGGTGGTTGTGTTGTGTGTGTTTGGGTGTGCTATGTGTGTGGGTGTGTGTGCCTGTGTGCGTGGTGTGTGTGTGGTGGATGTGATGGGTGTGTGTATGTGTGTGTGTGATGTGTGCGTGACAGAGTGTATGTGGTGTGTGTATGTGTGTGTGGTGGGTGTGTGTGTAGTGGGTGTGTTGTGGGTGTCTGTGTGGTTTGTATGATGGGTGTGCGGTGTGTGTGGGTATGTGTGGTGTGTATGTGGTGGGTGTGTTGTGTGTGTGTGATGTGGGTGTGATTAGTGTATGTGGTGTGTGTGTTGTCGGTGTGGGTGTGTGTGTCTGTGTGTGTGGTGTGTGTGTGTCTGTGTGTGTGGTGGATGCGTGTGTCTATGTGTGCTGTGCGTGTGTGGTGGGTGTGTTGTGTGTGGTGGGTGTGTTGTGTGTGTGGGTGTGTGTGTCTGTGTATGGTGTGTGTGTGGTGGGTGTGTTGTGTGTGGATGTGTGTGTGGTGGGTGTGTGATGTGTGGGTGTGTGTGTGGTGGGTGTGTTGTGTGTGGGTGTGTGTGTCTGTGTGCATGGTGTGTGTGTGGTGGGTGTGTTGCATGTGTGGGTGTGTGTGTGATGTGTGTGTGACTGAGTGTATGTGGTGTGTGTATGTGTGTGTGCTGTGTGTGTGTGGTGGGTGTGTTGTGTGTGGTGGGTGTGTTGTGTGTGTGGGCGTGGGTATCTGTGTGTGGTGTGTGTGTGGTGGGTGTGTTGTGTGTGGATGTGTGTGTGGTGTGTGTGTGGTGGGTGTGTGATGTGTGGGTGTGTATGTGGTGGGTGTGATGTGTGTGGGTGTGTGTGTCTGTGTGCGTGGTGTGTGTGTGGTGGGTGTGTTGCATGTGTGGGTGTGTGTGTGATGTGTGTGTGACTGCGTGTATGTGGTGTGTATATGTGTGTGTGTTGTGGGTGTGTGGTGGATGTGGTGTGTGTGGGTATGTGTGTTGTCTGTGTGTTGTGTGTGTGTATGTGATGTGTGTGTGACTGAGTGTGTGTGGTGTGTGTTGTGTGTGTGTGATGTGTGTGTGACTGAGTGTATGTGGTGTGTGTATGTGTGTGTTGTGTGGGTGTGTGTGCCTGTGTATGTGGTGAGTGTGTTGTGTGTGTGTGTGAGTGTGTGATGTGTGTGTGACTGAGTGTATGTGGTGTGTGTATGTGTGTGTTGTGTGTGTGGGTGTGTGTGTCAGTGTGTGTGGTGGGTGTGTTGTGTGCGGTGTGTGTGTGGTGTGTGTATGTGGTGGTTGTGTTGTGTGTGTGGGTGGGTGTGGTGGGTGTGCTGTGTGTGGGTGGGTGTGCCTGTGTGCATGGTGTGTGTGTGGTGGATGTGATGGGTGTGTGTGTGTGTGTGTGTGTATGTGTGATGTGTGCGTGACAGAGTGTATGTGGTGTCTGTATGTGTATGTAGTGTGTGTGTGTGTGTGTGGTGTGTGTGTGTAGTGGATGTATTGTGGGTGTCTGTGTGGTTTGTATGATGGGTGTGCAGTGTGTGTGGGTGTCTGTGTGGTGTGTATGTGGTGGGTGTGTTGTGTGTGTGTGATGTGGGTGTGATTAGTGTATGTGGTGTGTGTTGTCGGTGTGGGTGTGTGTGCCTGTGTGTGTGGTGTGTGTGTCTGTGTGTGTGGTGGGTGTGTTGTGAGTGTGGATGTGTGTGTCCGTGTGTGTGTGTGTGTGGTGGGTGTGTTGTGTGTGGATGTGTGTGTGGTGTGTGTGTGGTGGGTGTGTGATGTGTGGGTGTGTGTGTGGTGGGTGTGTTGTGTGTGGGTGTGTGTGTCTGTGTGCGTGGTGTGTGTGTGGTGGGTGTGTTGCATGTGTGGGTGTGTGTGTGATGTGTGTGTGACTGAGTGTATATGGTGTGTGTATGTGTGTGTGCTGTGTGTGTGTATGTGTGTGTGCTGTGTGTGTGTGGTGGGTGTGTTGTGTGTGGTGGGTGTGTTGTGTGTGTGGGTGTGTATATCTGTGTGTGGTGTGTGTGTGGTGGGTGTGTTGTGTGTGGATGTGTGTGTGGTGTGTGTGGTGGGTGTGTGATGTGTGTGTGTGTGGTGGGTGTGTTGTGTATGGGTGTGTGTGTCTGTGTGCGTGCGTGTGTGTGGTGGGTGTGTTGCATGTGTGGGTGTGTGTGTGATGTGTGTGTGACTGAGTATATGTGGTGTGTGTATGTGTGTGTGTTGTGGGTGTGTGGTGGATGTGGTGTGTGTGAGTATGTGTCGTGTCTGTGTGTTGTGTGTGTGGATGTGTATGTGATGTGTGTATGACTGAGTGTGTGTGGTGTGTGTTGTGTGTGTGGTTGTGTGTGTGATGTGTGTGTGACTGAGTGTATGTGGTGTGTGTATGTGTGTGCTGTGTATGTGGGTGTGTGTGTCTGTGTGTCTGGTGTGTGTGATGTGTGTATGCGGTGTGTGTGTGGTGTGTGATGTGTGTGTGGTGTGTGTGATGTGTGTGATGTGTGTGGTGTGTGTGGTGGGTGTGCTGTGTGTACGGTGTGTGTGTCTGTGTGTGTGGTATGTGTGGTGGGTGTGTTGCGTGTGTGGGTGTGTGTGTGACTGAGTGTATGTGGTGTGTGTGTATGGTGCGTGTGTGTGGTGTAGGTGGTGTATGTGGTGTGTGTATGTGTGTGGTGGGTGTGTTATGGGTGTCGGTGTATGTGTCTGTGTGTGTGGTGGGTGTGTTGTGTGTGTGGGTGTGTGTGTGATGTGTGTGTGACTGAGTGTATGTGGTGTGTGTGTATGTGTGTGTGTGTGGTGCGTGTGTGTGGTGTAGTTGGTGTATGTGTGTGGTGTATGTGGTGTGTGTGGAGTATGTGGTGTGTGTGGTGTGTGTATGTGGTGTGTGTGGTATGTGTGGTGTGTGTGATGTATGTGGTGTGTGTGGTGATGTGCTGTGTGTGTGGTGTGTGTGGTGGGTGTGTTGCGTGTGTGTGATGTGTATGTGACTGAGTATTTGTGGTGTGTGTGGTGTATGTGGTGTGTATGTGGTGTGTGTCTGTGGTGCGTGTGTGTGTGTGTGTTTGTGTGTGGTGTGTGCATTGCATGTGTGTGTGTGGTGTGTGTGTGGTGCGTGTGTGGTGTTTGTGGTGTGTGTGATGTGTGTGGTGTGTATGATGTATGTGGTGTGTATGTGGTGGTGTGTGTGTGGTGTGTGTGTTGTGTGTGATGTTTGTGGTGTGTGTATGTTGTGTGTGTTGTGCATGGTGGGTGTGTGATGTGTTTGTGGTGTGTGTGTGGTGTATGTGATGGGTTGGTGGTGTGTGTGATGTGTGTGGTGTGTGTTTGGTGTGTGTGTGGTGTGTGTGATGTGTGTGTGGTGTGTGTGATGTGTGGTGTGTGTGTGGTATGTGTGCGTGGTGTGTGTGGTGTATGTGGTGCGTGTGGTGTGTGTGGTGGATGTGTTGTGTGTGTGGGTGTGTGTGGTGGGTGTGGTGGGTGTGTTGTGTGTGGGTGGTGTTGTGGTGTGTGTGGTGTATGTGGTATGTGTGAAGGGTGTGTTGTGTGTGGGTGTGTGCGTCTGTGTGCGTGGTGTGTGTCTGTATGTATGTGGTGGGAGTGTTGTGTGAGTGGTGTGTGTGTGTGTATGTGTGTGTGTGATGTGTATGGTGTGTGGAATGTGGTGTGTGGTGTGTGAAATGTGGTGTGTGTGTGGTGTGTGTGATGTGTTTTTGTGTGTGATGTGTGTGATGTGTGCGGTATGTGTGGTGTGTGTGATGTGTGGTGTGTGTGACATGTGTGATGTGTGTGGTGTGTGTGTGGTGTGTGTGACATGTGTGATGTGTCTGGTGTGTGTGTGGTGTGTTTGGTGTGTGTGGTGTGTGTGTGGTGTGTATGTGATGCATGGTGTCTGGTGTGTGTGTGGTGTGTTTGGTGTGTGTGGTGTGTGTGTGGTGTGTATGTGATGCGTGGTGTCTGGTGTGTGTGTGGTGTGTTTGGTGTGTGTGTGGGTGATGTGTGTGGTGTGTGCAGTGTGTGTGGTGTGTGTATGGTGCGTGTGATGTGTGTGTGGTGCATGTGTGGGTGATGTGTGTGGTGTGTATGTGATGTGTGGTGTGTGTGATATGTGTGTGTGTGGTGTGTGGCATGTCTGGCATGTGTGGTGTGTGTGTGTGCTTTGTATGTGATGTGTGTGGTGTGTGTGGTATGTGTGGTGTGTGTGTGGTGTATATGGTGTGTGTGGAGTATGTGGTGTGTGTGGTGTGTGTGTGTGGAGTATGTGGTGTGTGTGGTGTGTGTGTGGTGTATATGCTGTATGTGTGGTGGGTGTGTTGCACGTGTGTGATGTGTATGTGACTGAGTATTTGTGGTGTGGGTGGCATGTGTGGTGTGTATGTGGTGTGTGTCTGTGGTGCTTGTGTGTGGTGTGTTGCGTGTGTGTGTGTGTGGGGTGTGTGTATGGTGTGTGTGTGGTGTGGTGTGCGTGTGGTGTGTGTGTGGTGTGTGGTGTGTGTGATGTGGTGTGTGTGTCGTGTGTGTGTGGTGTGTATGGTGTGTGTGTGGTGTGTGTGGTGTGGTGTGTGTGTGGTGTATGGTATGTGTGGTGTGGTGTGTGTGGTATGTGTGGTATGTGTGGTGTGTGTGGTGTGTGTGTGGTATGTGTGTGTGGTGTGTGTGTGTGGTGTACGTGTGGTATGTGTGATGTGTGTGGTGTGTGTATGGTGTGTGTGGTGCGTGTGTGGTGTGTGTGTGGTATGTGTGGTGTGTGTGGTGTGTGTGTGTGGTGTGTGTGGGGTGTGTGTGTGGTGTGTGTGTGGTGTGTGTGTGGTATGTGTGGGGTGTGTGTGTGGTGTGTGTGTGGTATGTGTGGGGTGTGTGGTGTGTGTGGTGTGTGTGTGGTGTGTGTGGTGTGTGTGGTGTGTGTGTGTGGTGTGTGTGTGGTGTGCGTGTGGTATGTGTGGTGTGTGTGTGTGTGGTGTGTGTGTGGTGTGTGTGTGTGCTGTGGTGTGTGTGGTGTGTGTGTGTGGTGTGTGTGTGGTGTGCGTGTGGTATGTGTGGTGTGTGTGTGTGGTGTGTGTGTGGTGTGTGTGTGGTATGTGTGGTGTGTGTGTGGTGTGTGGTGTGTGTGGGTGTGTGTGTGGTGTATGTGTGGTGTGTGTGGTGTGTGTGGTGTGTGTGTGTGGTGTATGTGTGGTGTGTGTGGTGTGTGTGGTGTGTGGTGTGGTGTGTGTGGTGTGTGTGTGGTGTGTGGTGTGGTGTGTGTGTGGTGTGTGTGGTGTGTGTGTGGTGTGTGTGTGGTGTGTGTGGTGTGTGTGGTATGGTGTGTATGTGGTGTGTGTGGTGTGTGTGTGGTATGTGTGGTGTGTGTGGTGTGTGTGTGTGGTGTGTGTGTGGTGTGTGGTGTGGTGTGTGTGCTGTGGTGTGTGTGGTGTGTGTGTGGTGTGTGTGTGGTGTGTGTGGTGTGTGGTGTGTGTGTGTGGTGTGTGTGGTGTGTGTGGTGTGTGGTGTGGTGTGTGTGTGTGGTGTGTGGTGTGGTGTGTGTGTGGTGTGTGTGGTGTGTGTGTGGTGTGTGTGGTGTGTGTGTAGGAGCCCATGGCAGCACCAGGAACAGGTTTCCCAACCTGACCAAGTCCTTTCTGCAGCTGTCTCCCAGAGAGCAGCTTTTATTTGTGTATTTATTTCCCCAGGCTTGCCCATTTTTTTTGTCTCTATTTTGCTAATTCCTTCCGTTAGTTTTGCAGGAATTGCCAATGTATTCTCCGTTTTATGATGAGAAACGAACCTTCTTCAGCATTAGCTCCCTGTGCGAATGTTTCTGGAGATAGTCAATGCTATGGACACCTCTTCCGACTGCCCTTGGATCATGCCCTTCCATCAGAAACAGAAAGTTTGATCTCACCTTTCTGAATTTCAACAATGCAGCTCAAACAAGATTTTGTAATTTGGTGTCTGTGTCCCCTGAAGAACCACTAGTCTCTGACGTTTCAGAAAGCCAAGTTCCTTAGAAAGACTACTTGGTTCTTTCAGTCACTGTTGGAGAACTGAATCTTCTCCTTCCAATGACAGGTTGTAAATAAACATTGCAAAAATTATTGGATACCTGTCCTGCATATTCACTTAGGGTTTATTGAGAATGATCCAGTGGTGTGTGCTGCATAATGTGTCAGAGTCTGAAAAGGTTAATGCTGATAAGTACCTTTAGTGCCTCATAGTCGCAATTTTTGTCATATGATTATAACCAATGATCCCTATAAGCTGTGCAGCTGCCAAGTGAGTCCATGCATGTTATACCCATTCTGATCCGAGTGCGGATGCATTAATGTCTGCTTCTGGAAGTTTCTGCCACACGCAGATCTCAAAGCTCTGGACAGTGACACAGAAAATTAGAGGGAACATAGAATATAAGATGAACATAGCTGCTATCCTGCTATAATTGTTTTGTTTAAGACAAGAGCTTCTTCTAGCATGTGTGACCAAACAGATCCTGCAGCTCACCATCTGGAAAGATGACAGTGGAAAAAAATCTACCTTAAAGAGCGTGACAATCAGGAAAACTCATACAGCCTGATTAACGTTGGTCAGGTAGCTTGTACAAAAGCAGGGTCACAGCAATAAGGTTTCAGTGTATTTCTGGCCTCTATCCATTAATAAGTTAACTCAAAGAGATAAAAACTAGGTAAGTTAACTTTATGAACAGTTAATATGACCTCAATTCAATAGTTATGCAATGACTATGGAATCCCTATGGAGTCAAAGTTAGCCATTCAGCCCATCGAGTTCGCCACCAACCCTCTGAAGATCATCCCATTCAGACCCACACCCCACCTTATCCAAATAACCCTGCCTCATCCACCTAGACCATGCATCCCTGGACACTCCGAGCAATTTAGCAGGGCCAATCCACTGAAGCTGCACATGTTTGGACTGTGGGAGGAAACCGGAGCAAACCGGAGCAGACAGATGGAGAACTTGCAATTGCACAAAGACAGGAACTTGGGGGGTGGAACCAAACCTGGGTCCCTGGCTCAGTGAGGCAGTCGTGCCACTGTATTTGTTTAGTTTGGTTTTTTGGCAAAATGACAAGCAAAGAGGACATACATAATTTTGTGTAAGTTCTTTTGTTGAAAACTCTATCATGGGAATTGTCTGTAAAAAGCAAGAAATAACATAATGTTGTAAGAATTCTTCTAGTAGTAGCTGTAAGTGCAGTTAAAATGTAAGGATCTTGTTATGTATATTTCAAACCACTAACCAATACATTGTGAGATGAGGCAAGAACCCACTTGGCCAACACTGCACGAACAATGATGACCTTAAACTATACTTTGGTAATTGTTATGGCAGTCATGGAGGGCAATGTGGTAATAATTAAATCCCACTACACCATGAACACCGTCCATATGAATGTGTTAATACAGTTCAATGTCCAATTACTTCTTTTTTGCTCAACTATCCAGAATAAAATAACGATTGTGCTGTAATTTGCACAGGCATTTGATAGAAGCAGCAACTCTCTAAAATGTAATACATTTTTGTTTAGTTTTAGGAATGGGGAATTCTATCAAAGGTTTACGTTATCTGTCACTTGGCCTGACTTGCCTTTGCTCCGTGATATGTCTTCGATAAGTTACCCAAGCTGTCACAAACTCACCCTTGGCAAGATTTGCCACTGGATGAGCTAACTATAGAACATAGAACATACAACAATACAGCACAGAACAGGCCCTTCGGCCCATGATGTTGTGCCGAACATTTGTCCTAGCTTAAGCACCCATCCATGTACCTATCCAATTGCCGCTTAAAGGTCACCAAAGATTCTGACTCTACCACTCCCACAGGCAGCGCATTCCATGCCCCCACCACTCTCTGGGTAAAGAACCCACCCCTGACATCTCCCCTATACCTTCCACCCTTCACCTTAAATTTATGTCCCCTTGTAACACTCTGTTGTACCCGGGGAAAAAGTTTCTGACTATGACAAATAACTATGGCAATTCAAATTAGGCTTCCAATTGTGTGAGACCGAGTGTTGTAGACTGGCACATTCCAAGGTCCAGGACGACATGCTGAAAGACACACGAAAGCTTGGGACAGCCACCACCACAATGCAGTGCAGAAAGATCTCAGATCTGTGCAAATAATTATGTTGCATGTCTTTGAGTCAGGAGCCTGTCGAGAGAGTGGGGAGAGTTGTTTGTTCTCAATACACTAAGACTGTACAGAGCCGAACTGCTCTCCTAACTATGTATGGTGATTATGATATTTTTATGAATAAAATATATTCCTGAAATTGTATAAAACATACTTTTTGTAGTTCTGGGACTACATGCTGCTGGATGTATTAAAGCTTGGAACATCTGGCACCAAGGCTCAGTGGGACAGACCACTGTCTGAGACCTTTTGTCCAAAATACCATGGGGGTCCGTTCAGTGATTGGATCCCCCTGATGTCTCAAATACATGAAAATATTACCTTGCATAAGTAGGAAATGCCTTTGGGTTTGTTTGTTGGAGAGTCAAACTCCAATGTTTGTTTCTCCATGTGCAAAGACTAGATATAGAACCAAACTGCTTTAGTGACTGTATATGTAGGTAAAGTTATTTTTATGAATAATGTGTATTTTTGAAAGTAAACGCTTACTTTTTGTAGTTGCAGTCTGCTATAGAGAGTAGGAGTAAGAGACCTGGGCTTGGTGAATGGTGGGTAAGGTGGGGGAATCAAGGCTGCGATTGTTGTCCGATAGTTGAAATGTTTCAAAATGGCAGAGAACTTGGCCCCTGGAATGTTTTTTCTGCAAAATGTGGGAATCAGCGACACTTGTAGTGTCCATTGGTGACAACAAATGCAGGAGAAAGTGAGGACTGCAGATGCTGGAGATCAGAGACAAGAGCGTGATGCTGGAAAAGCGCAGCAGATCAGGCAGCATTGAAGGAGCAGGAGAATCGATGTTTCAGGCATAAGCCCTTCATCAGGAATGAGGTTTGTAGGCCAAGGGGCTGAGAGGTAAATGAGAGGGGGGTGTGGGGGGGGGGGGTAGGACTGCGGGGAATGTAGCTGGGAATGTGCTAGGTAGATGAAGTTGGGAGAGAAGGTGATAGGTTGGAGGGGAGGGTGGAGCAGATAGATGAGAAGGAAGATGGACAGGTCAAGAGGGCAGTGCCGAGTTTAAGGCTTGGGACTGGGATAATGTGGGGGAAGGGGAAATGAGGAAACTGATGAAATCCATGTTGATCCTGTGTGGTTGCAGGGTCCCAAGGCGGAAGTTGGAATGCTCTTCTGTACCGGTGCACCTGATGTGGTCTCCTCTACATTGGGGAGACAAGACGCCAACTTGCGGATCGTTTCAGAGAACATCTCTGGGACACTCGCACCCACCAGCCCCACTGCCCGGTGGCCGAGCACTTCAACTCCTCCTCCCACTCCACTAAGGACATGTAGGTCCTGGGCCTTCTCCATCACCAAACTCTAACCACCACCCAGTGCCTGGAGGAAAAACGCCTCATCTTCCACCTTGGGACCCTCCATCCACACGGCATCTACGTGGATTTCACCAGTTTCCCTCATTTCCTCTTTACAAAACTATAGAATGGAAAGTTGAAGTGTTTTTCCTGGGTTAGAAATGTCAATTACTAGAGGACATAAGTTTAAGGTAAAGAGGGGTAAATTTAACGGAGATATCAGAGACTTTTTTTATACAGGCGCTGGTAAGAGTCTGGATGCACAGTCAGAGGAGGTGGTGGAGATGGATACAGCTGCAACATTTAAGATGCTTCTTGACAGACATACAAATAGACAGGGCATAGGGGGACACGGACTGCGTAAAGGCAAAAGATTTTTAGTTTAAAAAGGCATCACGTGTCAATGTAATCTTGGTTGGCTGAAGAGCCTGATATTGTGCTGTACTGATCTTTTGTTTAAGGCCTGGATCAGTGTCAGAAACTACTCATTGATGGGAATGACTTACACCTTGGTAATAATTTGGTAAGAGTGAAAATTGATGATTCAGTCATATCATCAGAAAGTCCAAGTATGGTTAAAGAAATGGAAGAGTTCCAAGTTTAAAAAACCTGCTATCTTTTCCTTAATGTGTGGTCACCACAGCAAGGGGTAATCAAAGTCCATCACCAGGGGTCAAAGTGATACCAATAGGTATTAAGGTAATGTTATTGGGAATCAATGTGGCAAATTGATAAGAGGACTTCAGGAAAACAGGTGTTTATTTCATATGCTCAGATCGCTTTGATGTAGCTTTAACATTGATGGTCAAAGCTCACTCTGCTGGTTACTGTACACTGTTCCATGTACACTCCAGTTTCATGAACAAGCGTCTACGCTATCCACAAATACTGCCAGAACTGCTGAGTTTCTCCATTATTCTCTGTTGGTTTCAGATTCCAAGCAATATTCTGCCTCTATTTGAGATCCTTGATTTTCTTTCCCTCCCTCAGCACCTTCCTTTCCAGTCTGAAGATGAATTCACTTTGTGCATGAGAGAGAGATAGTGTGTGAGGGTGTGTGTGTGAGTGTGAGTGCATGTGACAGAGTGTGTGTTTGTGTGTGTGTGCTTGGTAGAGAGTGTGCAGGAGTGTTTCAGAATATAGGTCTGTGAGAGGGTATGTGCATGCGTGTAAGTGTGGGATGTGTGTGTATGAGAGAGAGCTTGTGTATGAAAAAGGGTCAGTGTGCATTTATGAGTATGTAAGAGTGTGTGTGCATGTATGTGTGTATGTGTGTGTATGTATATGCGTGTGTATGTGTGTGCGTGCGTGTGTGTATGTGTGTGCGTGTGTGTGTGTATGTGTGTGTCTGTGCATGTGTGTGCGTGCGTGTGCGCACGTGTGTGTGTATGTGTATGTGTGTGTGTGTATGTGTGTGTGTATGTGTGTATGTATGTGTGTCTGTGTATGTGTGTGTATGTGTGTGCATGTGTGTGTGCGTGTGTATGTGTGTGTGCGTGTGTATGTGTGTGTGTTTATGTATGTGTGTATGTGTGTGTGTGTATATGTATGTATGTGCGTGCATGTGTATGTGCGTGTGTGCGTGTGTGTGTGTATGTGTGTGCGTGTGTATGTATGTGTGTGTGTATGTGTGCGTGCGTGTGTATGTGTGTGCGTGTATATGTGTACGTATGTGTTTGTGTGTGCGTGTGTGTGTGTGTGTGCGCCTGTATGTGTGCACGTGTATGTGTGCGCGTGTGTATGTGTGGGGGTGTGTGTGTATGTGTATGTGTGTATGTGTGTGTATGTGTATGCGTGTGTGTGTATGTGTGTGTATGTGTGTGTGTATGTGTGTGTGTGTATGTGTGTGTGTGTGTATGTGTGTGCGTGTATATGTGTACGTATGTGTTTGTGTGTGCGTGTGTATGTGTGTGCATGTGTATGTGTGTGCGTGTGTATATGTGCGCGTGCGTGTGTGTATGTGTGTGCGTGTGTATGTGTGTGTATGTGCGTGTGTATGTGTGTGCGTGTGTATGTGTGTGTGCGCCTGTATGTGTGCGCGTGTGTATGTGTGGGCGTGTGTGTGTGTGTATGTGTGTATGTGTATGTGTGTGTATGTGTATGCGTGTGTGTGTATGTGTGTGTGTATGTGTATGTGTGTGTGTATGTGTGTGTGTGCGTGTGTGCATGTGTGTGTGTGTGTGTGTGCATGTGTGTGTGAGACTGTATAGTGTAGTGTGGTCACCTGGAGTGTGACATGAACCAAAGGTCCCATACTCACACACCCATGCAGACCCTCTCTCATGCTTATACTCCGTCACACTCATGCACACACTCTACCAAGCAAGTACAACACTCACATGCACTCACACTCACACACACACACTCTCTCTCTCTCAGGCACGCACACATATACATCTATGGGGTAAATTTGCATTTGCAGAATTGTATTTGCAAATACATTCTATTTTGCTCAAAAAGCGCACAATCTGCAGGCAGTCAGTCCATGTAATATTTTATAAATTCCTACTTTGGAAATAGAACCAGTCTGACTCAAGATTGGGAAACAGACAGAATCTAACCCCACATCTTTAATGCATCGTCTGAGCTGAGATGTCACATTTTTAAAAATAAAACCTAAAATTATCTCAAGAATGTAACTTAAAAGAAGTTCTGGGATTTACATATTAATGAACCAAAACCCGCAACCCATTCTAAAAGATGAAAGACTTAACAGCAATCTAAGTTTGTTCAATATATCATTTCAGTTGCATGACACTAATCTTTTGCTATAAATTCTGTGTCTTATGATCCTGCTCCACAGCTGCCTGATAAACGAGCAGCGCTCTGAAAGCTAGTGCTTCCAAATAAACCTGTTAGACTATATTTGTGTGACTTTTAACAAAATTACTATGTTGTTTCTTTCAAATACAATGCAGGTCCACCCAGGCTGTTCCCTTATGTCTTGAAACTTTTGCCTGTTCTTTTCAGGAATTAACTTATCTGCATGTAAGGTGGGCTTTTTGTTATCTTGTAATGTATAGACAGCTCCTCTAACAATGTCACACGCCATATTTTCTTCTTTTCAACTTGCTTTACAAAACCAGCACCCAGTGATCTCGCTTTGCAATCTTCTCACTCGGAATAAAGAATACTTCCACATTCATTTCTTCAAACTTTGATAGGGAATGTATGCATTTAAATATTTCCTTGCTGGACTTTGGGTTAGAGTTATGCTTTTCCTCATCAGAGGTCTCCTTTTTAAGTCAGCTGTTTAAAGCTGGTTATCATTTCCTCTCTCCCCAAATTCTATTCCCAGTCTCTTAAATGCACCTTCCCTTCCTATTTCTGCCAGGACATGTTTTGTAAGTTCTATTTGATAAGTGAGAAAACGGAGCACTTGCAGATCATCACCAGCTCTTAAATAGTAGCAGAAAGGAAAAACAGACATGAGATAAACTAGTTTTTTGAGAAGAGAAAGACGTCTAAGAGTATCACAATAGGAAAGTTGAATTGATTTGTTGTTGAGCAGCTGCTGTTAGAGATTGTGTTTCAACTTCAGTGATTTCAGGAAAACAAGCATTTCTGAAACAGCCCAAGGAAAGAGAATTTTCAGACAAAGCAGACGGAGGTGAGTGGTCACGAGGGTGAAGAATTTCTATGATCTATTCATCTTTAGTTTTTAGTTAGTAGTAAAAGAGTATGGTAGAAGTAAGTGAAAGTAATGGAAGTGACTGTAAGTATTGTACAACTTAAGGTATGGCAGGGCAGCTTAGCCAAACAGAATATCCATCCTGTAGCATCTGGGGAGCAATGGAAACTTTTTGAGACTTAGATGAACCCAGATGCAGGAAATGTCACCGACTGCACAAGCCTGAACTCTGGATTTCGGCAGCAGCTCGAGTTATTGAAGAGTATCTATGAAGCAGAGAAGAGGGTGGATACATGTTCAGAGAGGTAGTCACACTGCTCGTTATAATCAAGCAGCTAGATAAGGAGTGGGTGGCCATCAGACGGTCTGAGAGAAACAGCAAGGCAGGGCAATGTAGGTAATCCCCAGAGGACCTGCTTATGGAATCAGTGAGGGTGATGGATCCTCGAAGGAGATGGCCCAACTGTACATGAGAGAGGAAGAACAGGACTGCAGTACTGAAGGGCATGCTTTATTTCAGAGAACAGGCATGTGTTTCTGAGGAGGGCAGTACTGAAGGGCATGCTTTATTTCAGAGAACAGGCATGTGTTTCTGAGGCCTTCAACATGTCATCGGGGTGGTTTGTTGCCTTGTCAGTGTTCTAGGGTCAGTGATGTCACAGAAGGGCTGCAAGATATTTTTCTGGGGCAAGTGAATAGCCGAGCTTGTGGTCCACATTGCTATTAACCACACGGCAATGTGGTCCCACAATAAATTCATTCAGGAGCTGGATAGAAAATTAGCAGGCAGCACATCTAAAAGAGTAATTTCTATATTACTCCCAATGCCATGTGCAAATAAGTACAGAAATAGGAAGAAAGACAGATAAATGCATGATTGGAAAGCTGGTGCAGGAAGGAGAGCTTTAGATTACAGCGTCACTGAGATTAACTGGGGAGGCAGCACCTGGTCAGGCTGAGAGGTTGCATTTGAATAGAGTTGGGACTAAGTCCCTTGTGGGGTATTTTGCTAGCGTTTTTGCGAAGAGTTTAAAATAACTCAGCAGGAATGGAAACCAGGATGCACAAAATGCTGAAAGATGTAGATAACCTTAAAATAGAAAGGTGGCATTAGTGTAAGGGAGAAAATCAATGTTAAACTACATGTATATGATTGCACAGATTGGGAAGGGAACATGCAGAGATTGCCTTGTAGGATTCTGATGCTGTGACAATTACAGAGACATGGCTTAAGGAAGGGCAGGTCTGGATGGGTGTTAAATATTCCTGGTTGCAACATGTTCAGAAAAGATAGAGAAGGAAGAGGGGTGGGTTTTTTTTGGTTAAGGAGGACATCGCATTATTGCAGAAAGAGGATGTTTCAGAGAGTTTGAGGACACAATCAATTTTGCTGAGGCTGAGGAATAAGAAGGTTTCAATATTATTGTTTGGTGTGATATGTAGGCTAGCAAATAATGGGAAAGGTATAGAGGAACAAAGGTATCAGGAAATTACACAGAGCTGTAAACGTCACAGGTTAGTTATAATGGAAACTTTAATTACCCGCATATAGACTGGGATAATAGTAGGGTAAGGGACAGCAAAGAGCAAATGCTTCCAGATTGTGACCAGTCCAATAAGAATGGAGGAACCTACTGGACTTGGTTCTTGTGAATGATCCAAGTAGATCAAGGAACACTGAGGAGAATTTAGGGGCCATTGCTAACTGTACCATATAGATTAGAATGATGGGAATAAATGACATTGGTTAGTCCAGAGTAAGAATAATGAACTGTCAGAGAGTGACTTCAATAGGGCAAGGATAGAGTTAGGTTGGATGGATTAGACCCAAAGATTGCTGGGATAAACAGTGATGAACAATGAGCTACTGTCAAATAGCAGATAGTTTGGGTACAGCTAACCCTTCAAAAAGGAAAGATTGAAAAAAATCCAGAGGTCTCTTGATGACAGAAAAAATAGAAATTAAGTTAAGGAAGAAAAAGTGTGTTTCCGACATATGCCAAGTAGTAAATACAGTTGAGAACCAAGTTAAATGCAAAAGGTTCAGAGGGAGATGAAAAAGTAGGTTTTGAGAGCTGGCATCTGGATCAGGAAGGGTCTGGGGGGAGATGGGCCGGGTGCTGGCAGGTGGGAATAGATTGGTTTGGGATATCTGGTCGGCATAGACAGGTTGGACCGAAGGGTCTGTTTCAGTGCTGTACATCTCTCTGACTCTATATGGGAAGTGCTCAACATATTCCAAAGTCTTTCCTTCAAATTATACAGAGTGGAATATTTGACTGACCATGTTGATGTGAGTTTTGTTTTGACAACATATAATTTCAAGCTGAGTTTCTTGTCTACAGAGTTGAAGAGACTAAGAGTGGCTTGCAAATTTGATGCTGAGTGGACAGCCTTATTGCAGTCAGCAACATGTTTGTCTGTAATAATCCATTTAGATTAGGCACTAAGGCAATCGAGATTTACATTGAAGCGGGGAATTTAGCCTGGACACCAGAAGGCAATTATCTTTGACAAGTTGATTAGCCACTGTCAGGTAGCTTGTTGACCCAAAGGTATCTGTTTCAGATTGTCAACTCAAAACTGTTGTAGTCATAATATTGAAGTTGTAGGATTATGAAGAGTTTTCTCAGGCACACAAATCCCTGTACTCTCTGGATTTACTGATTTGCTTTGGTAGGATCGATTAATACATTGAGACCCTGGTTTTGTTCATCACACCTTTATTTTATTTCTCTGGTTACAAGGACTCGAGGTTCCTCGAGAAAGCCAAAAGCCATTTTGTGTCTAAGCATTTCCTCGGCCACAGGAAGTAGGTGATTCGAAAATATATGGGTAAGGATTTTCCTTGCTCTGAACAAACAGATAGTAACTCAAACGTTTCCACAACAGGATAGGTCTCTCTTCTTGAAGATCGTTATTGCATCCCTGAAATTGAAGAGAGGTCATCTTTCTTTTAGATCCTGCACGGAGTCTTGGTGTGAGTTTTGGTGTGAGTCTTTGGAGATCTTATCTGTAATACTCTCGGGCCTTCAGGCTTTGTTTTTAATTCATTTGATGGTGCGTTGTTGGGGTACTGGGGAAGACCCTAGAGAGCATCAGCTGCCAGTACACATTCAAAGGTAAGAAGTTGTTAAACATGCTCTTTCTAGAATGACAAATAGCTTTGTTATCCTGAAGAGAAATATTATCCTCTGAGTAAATCCTCTGGGGCGGCGTGGTGGCTCAGCAGTTAGCACTGCTGCCTCACAGTGCCAAGAACCCGTGTTTGATTCCAAACTTAGGCAACTGTCTGTGTGGAGTTTGCACATTCTCCTCGTGTCTGCTGGGGTTTCCTCTGGACGCTCCAGTTTCCTCCCACAATCTAAAGATGTGCAGGTCAGCTGAATTGGCCATGTTAAATTGCCCATAGTGTTCAGGGATGTGTAGATTACGTGTGTTAGTCAGGGGTAAATGTAGGGGAATAGGTTTGAGTGGGAATCAAACCCAGGTCCCTGGTGCTGTGAGGCTGCAGTGCTAACCACTGAGCCACTGTGCCGCTCCACTGTGTCACAACACTCAGCATATTATTGGATTTGGAGAAAGTGAGGTCTGCAGATGCTGGAGATCAGAGTCGAGAGTGTGTTGCTGGAAAAGCACAGCAGGTCAGGCAACATCCAAGGAGCAGGAGAATCAACGCTTTGGGCTGAAACTCTTCATCAGGAATGAGGCTGGGAGCCTTGGGGGTGGAGAGATATTGGATTTGTCGGAAGTTGTCTTTCCATCACATGTCCTTTATCTTCCACTTCTCAAAACCATGTGACATTTTAGGCATTTACTGCCAACATAGTTGCCATTAGATGTAATATAGGAAACGCGGTAGTCAATTTCCATTTCACAAGATACCAGTAATAAGCATGAAATAAATTACAAGATAATCTATATTAGGGATGTTAATTGAAAGGTAACTATTAACCAGGATACAAGGAGGAATTCCTCTACCCTCCCATATTTGCCTTGAGATCTGTTGCAACCATTTGAGAGGACAGAAATTGATTTTGTTTACTGTCTTATCTCTAAGACAGTAACGGAACAGTGCAGCCAACTCTCAGTATAGCACTGGAGTTCCAAGCTAAATGATGTGTGAAGAGTGGTATGTAATCAGCCAAGCCAAGACAAGATTTGCTTGGGAGAAAGTGAGGATTGCAGATGCTGGAGATCAGAGTTGAAAAGTGTGGCCCTGGTAAAGTACAGCCGGTCAGGCAGCATCCGAGGGGATTTGTGTGGGTGCTAGTTTAGGAAATATTGTCTATAAGGTAATTAACTCCTTAAGACTGCTACAGCAGTTGTCAAGGTGTGCTAATAAAACAGTACAATTTATTGTGTCAGCTTTGTCAAATTATTTCATTCCACAACATACTGCAAAACCAATTGAAGTGAAATGTCACTTATGACACTATACATCAGCTGATGACTTTTTCCCAACATCCATCTCAATGTACAATGCTGTTTTTGGTGTTAGCAATGGCTTATAGTAATGGTTTTTTCCAGCTAGTCCTGGACATCACCAAAAATATAAACTGAGCTGATGACCAAAAAAGCACAATTTAATAATTTATAAATTACACAAAACTTGAAAGTATAGTGAACTGCAATGATAAATTTAAGAGAACCTGAATATACTGTTGGAATGGATGGACAAATGGTAGATGAAATTTAATGCTGAAAAGTCCTAACATACACATTCTCGAAGTAACAGAAAGTAAGGTGTGAACAATAGCAAAGATATAGAATATGTACAAATTGTTGGAGGTTGTCATGCAGGGTTGAGAAAGTGGTTAAAACAGCACATTATCATGTTGCAATGGCTGTTTGTTTATATTTCTATACTGGAACAATTTGACTTAGTTTGTGTTGATTTTCTATATATTCCACATTGCTTTAGTCTGTCCTGCAAGGTATCACATTTGGGGGAACAATTTTCAATTGTGGGTGTCCTGAGCAGAGCAAATCTGGAATCGATAAGCTTCCAGTCGAGGCTACAAAACCTATTATGAGATTTTTGTTGCTGAGAGGAAGTTTCCAAAATCTGGTCTTCACACGTGTTTGTGCACAGGTGAACAGAACTACAAAGATAGCTACCTCATCCGGTATCACTGGGAGTAACGTCACAATTAAGTCTTTTGGTGCATATCTGGAGTGGCTCAGATGCTTTTCGCTATTACTAATATCCTGGATGCTCTTGATAACCTGACTCTATTCAGGCTCTGGGGGGAAAAGAAAAGGGCAATTTTTTTCAGGCCAACACAGATCCAGAAGTGTTCGATACATCAAGAATTTGCTTTCCTCGGCATTAAACAAAAGACTTGCTGCTGTCAGACGCTTGTGTAAGCTTAACCAGCACTACAGTCCTCAGCCACTGGAGAATGCTGAAAACTATCATTTTGGAACAAATTATCTGTTATCCAATGAGGATTTTGGAGAGTTTATTGTGGCATTGATAAAGCTGTCCATACATTGTAATTCTGGAGAATTTTAAGAGTGAGCATTAGGTCACAGATTTGTATGTGTTTTAAAAAGTTGGAGCATTCACAAGAAGTTGCTGACATTGAAAGAGTTTACAGACAGCATTTTCCATGGATATGGTGAAACAATGCTCAAGAAAATTAAAGTTAAGAACCACGAGTCTATTGCTGAAGTAAATAAGCAGTAGCTGTGCAGTCCAAAGGTCCCAGTAAAGGTGGCTACACAGTCCTACTGTTTAAACCAAACCTGGATACAGAATTGTCCTTCTGTGAAGTTTAAAATCACACAGCACCAGGTTATAATCCAACTGGTTTATTAGGAAGCACTAGCTTTCAGAGCACTGCTCCTTCATCAGGTGGTTGTGGAGTATAAGATCATAAACACAGAAATTAGAGCAAAAGATTACAGTGTCATACAGTGGTGTTTTGAACAAACCTGGATTGTCAAGTCTTTCATCTTTTTGAATGCAGATTTTGGTTCATTAATATATACACCATCACAGTGGAGGTTTCAGCACTCCACACCAGCATCCCCCACAGTGATGGTATCTCTGCAACGGCCTCAGTATTCAACACCAACAAATGCCAATCTCTGAGCACAGTCCTACAACTCACCTGCTTCATCCTCGACCACCATGTTTTCACCTTTGACAACCAGTTCTTCCTCTTTATTTCCAACAGCTACCATGACATCGATCACCTCAACCTGTCCAGCCCCTCTTCCCCACTCCAACCTCTCACCCTCACAACGTGCAGCCATCCACTCTCTCTGCTCCATCCTCACCATCAAACCTGTGGACAAGGTGGATGCAGTGGACGTTTGGCACGCTGACCTCTACACCGCTGAAGCCAGGCACAAACTCGCAGACACCTCCCCATACTATCCTCTTGACCGTGACCTCACCCCCCATCACCAAGCCATCATCTCCAAGACCATCCAGAACTCATCACCTCAGGAGATAACCCGATCGCAACAACTCCAACCTCATAGTCCGGGAACCCTGCACTGCCCGGTTCTATCTCCTTCCTAAGATTCACAAACCTGACTGTCCCAGCCGACCCATTGTCTCAGCCTGCTCCTGCCCCACCGAACTCATCTCCGCATACCTCAACACGGTCCTGTCCCCCTTAGTCCAAGAACTCCCCACCTACGTTCGGGACACCACCCACGCTCTCCACCTCCTCGATGATTTTCGCTTCCCCGGTCCCCAACGCCTTATCTTCACCATGGACATCCAGTCCCTATACACCTCCATCCCCCATCACGAAGGACTCAAAGCCCTCCGCTTCTTCCTTTCCCACCGAACCAACTAGTACCCTTCCACTGACACCCTCCTTCGACTGACTGAACTGGTCCTCACCCTGAACAACTTCTCTTTCCAATCCTCCCACTTCCTCCAAACCAAAGGAGTAGCCATGGGCACCCGCATGGGCCCCAGCTATGCCTGCCTCTTCGTCGGATATGTGGAACAGTCCATCTTCCGCAGCTACACTGGCACCACCCCCCACCTTTTCCTCCACTACATCGATGACTGTATCGGCGCTGTCTCGTGCTCCCACGAGGAAGTTGAACAGTTCATCCACTTTACCAACACCTTCCACCCCGACCTCAAATTCACCTGGACCGCCTCAGACTCCTCCCTCCCCTTCCTAGACCTTTCCATTTCTATCTCAGGCGACCAAATCAACACGGACATTTACTATAAACCGACCGACTCCCACAGCTACCTAAACTACACCTCCTCCCACCCTGCCCCCTGTAAAAATGCCATCCCATATTCCCAATTCCTTTGTCTCCGCTGCATCTGCTCCCAGGAGGACCAGTTCCAATACCGTACAACCCAGATGGCCTCCTTCTTCAAAGACCGCAATTTCCCCCCAGATGTGATCGACGATGCCCTCCACCGCATCTCCTCCACTTCCCGCTCCTCCGCCCTTGAGCCCTGCCCCTCCAGTCGCCACCAGGACAGAACCCCACTGGTCCTCACCTACCACCCCACCAATCTCCATATACAGCGTATCATCCGTCGTCATGTCCGCCACCTCCAAATGGACCCCACCATCAGGGATATATTTCCCTCCCCTCTCCTATCAGCATTCCGAAAAGACCACTCCCTCCGTGACTCCCTTGTCAGGTCCATACCCAACCTCCACTCCCGGCACCTTCCCTGCAACTGCAAGAAATGCAAAACTTGCGCCCACACCTCCCCTCTTACTTCCCTCCAAGGCCCCAAAGGAAACTTCCATATCCGCCACAAATTCACCTGCACTTCCACACACATCATTTATTGCATCCACTGCACCCGATGTGGCCCCCTCTATATTGAGGAGACAGGCCGCCTACTTGCGGAACGTTTCAGAGACACCTCTGGGACACCCAGACCAACCACCCCGTGGCTCAACACTTCAACTCCCCCTCCCACTCAACCAAGGACATGCTGCTCCTTGGACTCCATTGCCAGACCATAGCAACACAATGGGTGGAGGAAGAGTGCCTCATCTTCCGCCTAGGAACCCTCCAACCACAAGGGATGAACTCAGATTTCTCCAGTTTCCTCATCTCCCCTCCCCCCACCTTGTCTCAGTCAAATCCCTCGAACTCAGCACCGCCTTCCTAACCTGCAATCTTCTTCCTGACCTCTCTGCCCCCACCCCCACCCCCACTCTGGCCTATCACCCTCACCTTGACCTCCTTCCACCTATCACATTTCCAACGCCCCTCCCCCAAGTCCCTCCTCCATACATTTTATCTTAGCCTACTTGGCACACTCTCCTCATTCCTGAAGAAGGGCTTATGCCCGAAACGTCGATTCTCCTGCTCCTTGGATGCTGCCTGACCTGCTGCGCTTTTCCAGCAACACATTTTCAGATTTTATACCACAGTTCCTACCATATTTCCAGATTTTCAAGATCCTGAAGCCAATTTTACAACCATTGGGAAAATGTAGTCTGTAAGATGGGTGAAGGAATTGGGCTGTTACATGATGGTGAGTTGGGGGGGATGGGGGCAGGTGGGTTGATGGGGAAGGGATACAGATGCGCAATGTGTTGAGTGCCCGATGAAGGAGAGAATTCAGGTGACCGATTGATGAGTTTAGGATAACAAGTGGATGAATGCTTGTGGAAGGTCAGGACGATCACATCAGGGCTGCTGTTCAGGAGGGTGCAATCTGGAGATGGTGAGGTTGGTGATCGCGGAGGGCATTGTTCTAGCATCTGCAGTAATTTGCTCCTACATTGGGAAGAAGTAAATGATAGGTGGAGATGGAGCCCAGAGAGAGGAAATGATGTTGGGCAAACAAAGGAATAGGTCAAGGTCAACTTGGGAGAATGAGCAGCTATTGTGGTTCTGTTCACCGAGCTGGGAATTTGTGTTGCAGACATTTCGTCCCCTGTCTAGGTGACATCCTCCGTGCTTGGGAGCCTCCTGTGATGTTTCCTCCGGCATTTGTAGTGGTTTGAATCTGTCGCTTCCGGTTGTCAGTTCCAGCTGTCCGTTGCAATGGCCGGTATATTGGGTCCAGGTCGATGTGCTTATTGATTGAATCTGTGGATGAGTGCCATGCCTCTTATCAATAAGCACATTGATCTGGATCCAATATACCGGCCACTGCAAGACGCTCTGACCCTAAAATTGAACTCAGTATTGCAGGGATCCCAAGCGGAAAATGAGTTAATGCTGAGCTTCACTGGAGACATACGAGCCAGGCAACACGGTGGTGCCTTGAAATCACAGGCAGTCGGAAGCCTGATCATTTTTGTGGACAGATCTGCAAAGTGGTCACCCAGTTTGCACTTCGTCTCCTCAACGTAGAGGAAACCACATTGAAACAGTGAACACTGTAGATAATAGATTGAGTGACATGTAGGTAAAGCAGGGCTTCACCTGGAAGGTGTATCTGGAACCTTAGATTGTAAGAAGGGAGGAAGTAAACAGGTTGGTGTTGCATTGCAATCGCATTGGAAGGTGCTGTGGGAGTGTGGTGAGTGAAGGAAGATTGAATCAACTTATCCCAGAGGGAACAATCCCTTGCAGAAGTCTTATAAGGAGAGGGAGTATCTGGCTAGTGGAGGTGGCAGAAATGGCAGCCAATGATCCCCTGCAGAAGAAATTTTTTAAATTTCTAATTCGTTTAGAAATCGTTTAAAAGATGTTTAGTGACAAGTTCAGGGCCACCATGTTCCTTTCAGAATGAAGGGCAATAAGTGCAGGGACATTGAGAATTTGATTAAAGAATATAAGAATATTTTAGGTACAGAGCATTAAAAACTGGAGGCTCTACATAAGTAGAGTAAGTGTACAGGATTGTATAAAAAAGAAATTAGGAGAGCAAAGAGGCTGTGAAATGTCTTTGAGAGATAAAACTTGGTTCTATTATAGGTTTCTTAAGAGAATTAACAGGGAAAGAGTGGAGATTATTAAACCAAAGGGGCAGCCTGTGTGTGGAGCCAGTGGACATGGGTGAGGTCTTAGATAAATATTTCTCATCTGTTTTCACACAGCAGAAAAATATTGCAACTGAAGATATCAGTTGCAATGGTGAACAGCTGAAGATTAATAAGGAGGAAGCATTAAATGTTTTAGTGGGCATAGTTGTGTATAAGTCCCCAGGCTCTTGGGCCTTGCTTGTTATTGGTTCCATGCCTACATGGGGGTTTTCCTGGTGGAAGTATTGAATAAATTGATTTGCATCATGGTGTCTTCCCTGAGTCCCTGCACACACACACATGCAACATAGGTGCAGTGGGGAAAAACAAGCACAAGTGTATAGCAGTAGTATGGAGATAAAACAATATGCTCAAGGCCTGAGGAGCTGTATCCCAGGCTGCTATGAGAGGCAAGGGCAGAGCTTGCTGGGGGCCAGATGGGTATATTTAATACTTTTCTGGCCACAGATGAAGTCCAGAGAACTGGAGGATAGCTGATGTAGACGCTTAATTTAAGAAGGGCAGCAGGGGTACGACAGGTAATTACAGACCTGTCAGTCTGACATCAGGAGTGGGGAAATGTTTGGAAAAATTCTGAGGGACAGGATTAATCAATACTTAGAAAGGCAGGGATAGTCTGCACAGATTTGTCAGATGGAGGTCCTGCCTGACTAATAGAGTTTTTAGAGAATGATTAAATGCATTGATTAGGGTAATGCAGTTTGTTCTAGTTTACATAGATTCAATAAGGCATTTGACAAAGTCCCAAAAGTAAGAGCCCATGGGATCCAAGGGAAACTGTATCCAAAACAGGCTTGCAAATGGGGGGCAAAGGGTATAGTGGAGGGTTGTTTTTATGATTAGAAATCTGTGATCAGCAATGTATGACAGGAATTGGTGCTGGGAACCTTGCTATTTGCTATGTACATTAAAGATATGGATGTCAGTATGGAAGGTATGTATAATGAGTAAGTTTGCAGATGACATGGAAATCGGTGGTGGTAATGATAGTGAGGAGGATGGTCTGATATTAATCAATTTGTAATTTTGGAAAAGTAATTGCAGATAAAATTTAATAAGTGCAAGGTGATCATTTTAGGAGAGAGAGAGAGATACAATGAATGGTAGGTTCCTAGGGAATACTGAGGAGCAAAGAGACCTTGTTGTACAAATCCATAGAACACTGATAGTGCTAGCACAGGCAGACAGGGTAGTGAAGAAGGCATATGGAATGCTTGCCTTCATTAGTAGGCTCTGGAGCTGCAGATGGACTCATTGTGGAGTATCCGCGATGCTGAGGAGGTCGTGAATAGCAAGTTTAGTGAACTGGTCGAACCGCAGGTTAGAGTTGCTGAGAGGGACAGTGAATGGGTGACCAAAAGGCAGAGAAAGAGTAGGAAGGCAGTGCAGGTGTTCTCTGTGGTCATCTCCCTCCAAAACAGGTGTACTGCTTTTGGGTACTGTTGGGGGAGATGGCTCACCAGGGGAGGGCAGTAGTTGCCAGGATCATGGCACCGTGGCAGGCACTGCTATTCAGAAGGGTGGGAAAAAGACGTCTAGCACCATAGTCATAGGGGAAACTCTATTGAGGGGAGTAGATAGGCGGTTCTGTGGCTGAAAACAACACTCCCGGATGGTATGTTGCCTCCCAGGTGCTCGGGTTAGGCATGTTACCAATCGGCTGCAGAGCATTCTAAAAGGGGAGGGTGAACATGGACACCAATGATATAAGTAAAAAACAAGATGAGGTCCTGAAAGCAGAATTCAGGGAGCTAGAAGTTAAAAAGGAGGACCTCAAAGGTAGTGATCTCAAGATTACTACCAGTGCCACATGCTAGCCACCGTAGAAATAAAAAAGTAGGCAGGATGAACATGTGGCTTTAAGGATGGTTTGGAGGGAGGGGGTTCAGATTTGTTGGAGATTTGGACTATCACAAATTGGATGGTCTACATCTGAACCAGACTGGAACTAATGTCCTTGGGGGAGTTTTTGCTACTACTACTGGGGAGATTTTAAACGAATGCGGCAGGGGGCTGGGAACCAGAAGAGAAGACAAGTAGGCAGCGAGGTGGAAGCTGGAGACTGGAAGAATCATGAAGTTAGCATTAATAAGGGGAAGAGTAGGCAGAGAGCAGATGAATGCAAAAGAACTGGCAGCCTGAAGTGCATATACTTTAATGCAAGGAATATAGTAGGTAAGGCAGATAACTTAGGGCTTGGATTGGTGCTGGGAATATGACACTATTGCAATTGCAGAGACTTGGTTGAAGGAAGGGCATGATTAGCAATTAAATGTTCCAGGACATAGACGCTTCAGACAGGACAGGGTGGGAAGTAAAAGGGGAGGGGGAATGTTGCATTGCTAGTTAGGGACGGTATCATGGCTGTGCTAAAGGAGGACACTGTGGAGGGCTTGGGTAGTGAGGCATTATGGGTGGAGCTGAGAAATAAGAAGAGCGCAGTTACATTGTTGAGGCTGTATTACAGGCCTCCCAATAGTGAACGTGAGGTAGAAGAACAATTAGGTAAACAGATTGTGGAAAGATGTAGAGGCAACAGGATGGTGGTGATGGGAGATTTTAATTTTCCCAACATTGACTGGGATACACTTAACGTCAGAGGTCTGAATGGGGCAGAATTTGTAAGAAGCATTCAGGAAAATTTTCTAGAGCAGTATGTCAATAGTCTGATGGGGGAAGGGGCTATATTGGACCTGGTACTGGGGAATGAGTCAGGCCAGGTGGTAGAAGCTACGGGGGAGGGGATTTCTTTGGGAACACTGACCACAATTCTGTAAGTTTTAGAATACTCGTAGACAAAGATGAGAGTGGTCCTAAGTGAAGAGTACTAAACTGGGCCAAGGTCAATTATATCAAAATTAGGCAGGAGCTGGGAAATGTGGATTGGACACAGCTATTTGAAGCGAAGTACACATCTGATATGTGGGAGGCTTTCATGAATATGTTAAAGATAGTGTAGGATGGGCATATCCTGTTGAAAGCAAAGGATAGGATAGGCAAGAATTGCAAACAGGAGAAATCGTACGATGAGCCAAGAGGAAAAGGGAAGCGTACATAAAGTCCAAGCAGCTAAGAACAGAATGGACCTTGGACAAATATCGGGAGAGTAGGACCAGTCTTAAATGAGGAATCAAGTGGGCTAAAAGGGGTCATGAAATAGCTTTAGCAAGCAGAATTAAGGAGAATCCCAAAGCCATTTATTCTTATATAAGAAGCAAACAGGTAACTAGAGAAAGGATTGGTCCACTAAAAGATAAGGAAGGAAGGCTGTGCGTCGAACCTGAGAAAATGGGTGAGATTCTGAATGATTACTTTGCGTCAGTGTTCACTGAGGAGAGGGCCATGGTGGATGTTGAGATTAGAGATAGAAGTTTGATTACTCTGGATCACGTTGACATAAAGTAGGGAAAATGTGTTGGGAAGGCGAGAGGTTATTAAGGTGGACAAATCTCCAGGACCGGATGGGATCTATCCCAGGGGTTGCTGAGGGAGATGAGAGAGGAAATAGCTAGGACTCCGACAGATACCTTTACAGCATCCTTAAACACAGGTCATGCGCCGGAGGATTGGAGAGTTGCTCACATTGTCACTCTGTACAAGAAGGGTAGTAGGGATATTCCAGGTAACTATAGACCACTGAGCCTGATGTCAGTGGTGGAAAAGTTGCTGGAGAAGGTGCTGAGGGATAAATCTATTTATATTTGGAAAAGAAGCGGCTTATCAGTGATAGGCAACATGGTTTTGTGCGGGGGAGATCATGCTTTAGCAATTTAATAGAGCTCTTTGAGAAAGTGACCAAGTTGATAGATGAAGGAAAGACTATAGATATCATATACATGGACTTTAGCAAGGTGTTTGATAAGGTTCCCCATGGCAAACTAATGAAGAAAGTGACGTCACATGGTGTGCAGGGTGTTCTAGCTAGGTGGATAAAGAACCGGTTGAGCAACAGGAGATAGAGAGTAGTATTGAAGGGAGTTTCTCGAAATGGAAAAAGGTGACCAGTGGTGTTCGACAGAGATCAGTTCTGGGGCCACTGTTGTTTGTGATATACATAAATGATCTAGAAGGGCACTGTTGGTATGATCAGCAAGTTTGTAGATGACACGAAGATTAGTGGAGTAGCAGAAAGAATACAGGAGAATATAGATCGACTGGAGAGTTGGACAGAGAAGTGACAGATGGAAGCTCGATCCAGGCAAATGTGAGGTGATGCATTTTGGGAAGTCTAATTCTTGAGCAGATTATACAGTAAATGGAAGAGCCCTTGGGAAAAGTTGATGAGCAGAGAGATCTGGGAGTTCAGGTCCAACACACCCTGAAGGTTGCTGCACAGATGGATAGAGTGGTCAAGAAGGCATATGGTATGCTTGCCTTCATCGGACAGGGTATTGAGTATAAGAGCTGGCAGGTCATGTTAAAATTGTACACGACGTTGGTTTGGCTGCATTTAAAATAGTGTGTACAGTTCTGGTCACCACATTACCAAAAGGATGTGGATGCTTTGGAGAGGGTGCAGAGAAAGCTTGTGAGGATGTTGCGATGGAAGGTGCTAGCTATGAAGAGAGGTTTAGTAGGTTAGGTTTGTTTTCATTAGAAAAAAGGAGATTGAGGGGGGACTGATTGAGGTTTACAAAATCATGATGGGTATAGACAGGGTGGAGAAAGTGAGGTCTGCAGATGCTGGAGATCCGAGATGGAAATGTGTTGCTGGAAAAGCGCAGCAGGTCAGGCAGCATCTTCCTGAAGAAGGGCTAATGCCCGAAACGTCGATTCTCCTGTTCCCTAGATGCTGCCTGACCTGCTGCGCTTTTCCAGCAATACATAGACAGGGTGGATACAGACAAGCTTTTTCCCAGGGTGCAGGATTCAATAACGAGAGGTCACACTTTCAATGTGAGAGGTGAAAGGTTTAAGGGGGATACACGCGGCAAGTACTTTACACAGAGGGTGGTAGGTGTCTGGAACCTGTTGCCAGCAGAGGTAGTAGGAATTGGGCGACAGGTTTAGACAGTGGATATGAATCAGCTCAGGCTTGGAGGGCTGAAGGGCCTGTTCCTGGGCTGTAAGTTTTCTTTCTGGACTAATGGTGCTGGAAGAGCACAGCAGTTCAGGCAGCATCCAAGGAGCAGCGAAATCGACGTTTCGGGCAAAAGTCCTTCATCAGGAATAAAGGCAGAGAGCCTGAAGCATGGAGAGATAAGCTAGAGGAGAGTGGGGGTGGGGAGAAAGTAGCATGGAGTACAATAGGTGAGTGGGGGAGGGGATGAAGGTGATAGGTCAGAGAGGAGAGGGTGGAGTGGATAGGTGGAAAAGGAGATAGGCAGGTAGGACAAGTCCGGACAAGTCATGGGGACAGTGCTAAGCTGGAAGTTTGGAACTAGGGTGAGGTGGGGAAGGGGAAATGAGGAAACTGTTGAAGTCCACATTGATGCCCTGGGGTTGAAGTGTTCCGAGGCGGAAGATGAGGCGTTCTTCCTCCAGGTGTCTGGTGGTGAGGGAGCGGCGGTGAAGGAGGCCCAGGACCTCCATGTCTTCGGGGATGGGGAGGGGGAGTTGAAATGTTGGGCCACAGGGCGGTGTGGTTGATTGGTGCGGGTGTCCTGGAGATGTTCCCTAAAGCGCTCTGCTAGGAGGCGCCCAGTCTCCCCAATGTAGAGGAGAGCGCATTGGGAGGAAAGGATATAATAAATGATATTAATGGATGTGCAGGTAAAACTTTGATGGATGTGGAAGGCTCCTTTAGGGCCTTGGATAGAGGTGAGGGAGGTAGTGTGGGCGCAGGTTTTTACAATTCCTGCGGTGACAGGGGAAGGTGCCAGGATGGGAGGATGGGTTGTAGGGGGGCGTGGACCTGACCAGGTAGTCACGGAGGGAACGGTCTTTGCGGAAGGCGGAAAGGGGTGGGGAGGGAAATATATTCCTGGTGGTGGGGTCTTTTTGGAGGTGGCGGAAATGTCGGCGGATGATTTGGTTTATGCGAAGGTTGGTAGGGTGGAAGGTGAGCACCAGGGGCGTTCTGTCCTTGTTACGGGTGGAGGGGTAGGGTCTGAGGGCGGAGGTGCGGGATGTGGGCAAGATGCGTTGGAGGGCATCTTTAACCATGTGGGAAGAGAAATTGCGGTCTCTAAAGAAGGAGGTCATCTGGTGTGTTCTGTGGTGGAACTGGTCCTCCTGGGAGTAGATACGGCGGAGGCGGAGGAATTGGGAATACAGGATGGCATTTTTGTAAGAGGTAAGGTGGGAAGAGGTGTAATCCAGGTAGCTGTGGGAGTCGGTGGGTTTGTAAAAAAATGTCATTGTCAAGTCGGTCGTCATTAATGGAGATGGAGAGGTCCAGGAAGGGGAGGGAGGTGTCAGAGATGGTCCAGGAAAATTTAAGGTCAGGGTGGAATGTGTTGGTGAAGTTGATGAATTGCTCAACCTCCTCGCGGGAGCACGAGGTGGTGCCAATGCAGTCATCAATGTAGCGGAGGAAGAGGTGGGGAGTGGTGCCGGTGTAATTACGGAAGATCGACTGTTCTACGTAGCCAACAAAGAGACAGGCATAGGTGGGGCGCATACGGGTGCCCATGGCTACCCCTTTGGTCTGGAGGAAGTGGGAGGATTCGAAGGAAATTTTGTTAAGGGTGAGGACCAGTTCGGCCAAACGAATGAGAGTGTCGGTGGAAGGGTGTTGTTGGGGACGACTGGAGAGGAATAAACGGAGGTCTTGGAGGCCCTGGTCATGGCGGATGGAGGTGTAGAGGGATTGGATATCCATGATGAAGATGAGGCGTTGGGGGCCGGGAAAACGGATGTCTTGGAGGAGGTGGAGGGCGTGGGTGGTGTCTCGAACGTATGTGGAGAGCTCCTGGACTAGGGGGGATAGGACAGTATCGAGGTAGGTAGAGATGAGTTCAGTGGGGCAGGAGCATGCTGAGACAATGGGTCGGCCAGGGTGGTCAGGCTTGTGGATCTTGGGAAGGAGGTAGAACCGGGGTTCCCAGACTTTTGTTCTATTAGTTGGGGTGTAAATTTTGGAGCAAGGAAGTCTTATTACAACTTTACAAAACATTGGTTGGGTCACAGGTGGAATACTCTGTACTGGCCTCGAGGGCATACTATCAGAAGAATGTCATTGCTCTGGAGAGGGTGCAAAGGAGATTCACCGGCATGTTGCTTGGGATGAGAAATTCCTATTATGAGGAAAGACTGTATAGGCTGAGGTTATTTTCCTTGGAGCAGAGGAAGTTGAAGAGAGGAATGGGATCTGATTGAAGTATACAAAATTATGAGAGGCATAGGCAGAGTAGATTGTGATAATCTCTTCCCCACAGCAATGTATCTATGGGCAGAGGGCATATGTCTAAAGTGACAAGTAAGTGGTTTAGAGGAAATATGAGAAATATTCAGCCAGAAGATGGTAGAAACATGGAATGTACTACCTGGGATGGTGATGGAGGCAGGTACTCATAACATTTAAGAAGAATCTGGATGAACTTTAACTTCCCCAACATTGACTGGAAATGCTATAATCTCTTGTTAAGCGGAAGAGGGAGGCTTATGTGACGTTGAGATGAGATTGTTCAGCTGAAGCGATGAAGAGTTACATATAGCTAGGAAGGATTAAAGAGAGAGTTAGGAAGAGCAAGAAGAGGATATGAGCAGCAGTCTTTAGCAGGTAAAGCTAAAGCTTTCTATAGGTATGTGAGGAATAAAAAGGATGACTAGGATAGGAAAAGGGCCAGTCAAAAACAGAAGTGGGAAGTTGTGTGTGGACACTATGGAGATCGATGAGGTGCTATACAAATATTTTTCAATGGTTTTTCACTCAAGAAAAAGAGAACATTGTCAAGGAGAAGAATGACATATGAGATATTAGACTAGAAAGGATCAAGGTTAGTAAGGAAGAGATGTTATCAATTCTGGAAGGAGTGAAAGTAGACAAGTCCCCTGGGCCAGATGGGATTTATCCAAGGATTCTCTAGGAAGCTAAGGAGAAGGTGTTGGAGCCTTTTGCTCTGATCTTTGAGTCCTCATGGACCCAGGTGTAGTACTGCAGGACTCAAGGATTGCAAATGTTGTGCTCTTCTTCAAGAAGGTCAGTACAGATGACCCAGGTAATTATAGACCAGTGAGCCTTATGTCTGTTGTAGGAAAAGTTTTAGAAAGGATTACGAGAGATAGGATTTATAATCACCTTGCAAGCAACAATTTGATTGGAGAGAGTCAACATGGTTTTGTCAAGGGCAGGTCGTGTCTTATAAACCTCACTGAGTTTTTTGAGAAGGTGACCACGCATGTGCATGAGGGTAGGGCAGTTGACATGGTGCACATGAACTTCAGTAAAGCCTTTCATAAGCTTCCACATTTGGGCTTTTGGGGAAAATGCGGGGGCATGGGATTGAGGGTCATTTAACAGTTTGGATTAGAAACTGGCTTTCTGTGAGAAGGCAGCGAGTGGTAGTTGATGGAAAATATTCAGCCTGGAGTCTGGTTACTAGTGGTGTGCCACAAGGATCTGTTTTGGGACCACTACTGTTTGTCATTTTTATAAATGACTTAGACGCAGGCATAGGTGGATGGATTAGTAAGTTTGTAGATGACACCAAAGTCGGTGGAGTAGTGGACAGTTTGGCAGAATGTTACAGGTTGCAGGGGGACTTGGATAAACTGCAAATTGGGCTGAGAGGTGGCAAATGGAGTTCAATGCAGCTAAATGTGAGGTGATTCACTTTGGGAAGAATAATAGGAAGGTAGAATACTGGGTCAATGGAAAGATTCTTGGTAGTGTGGATGTGCAGATGGACCATAGTGACCATGTACATAGATCCCAGGTTGATACTGCTGTTAAGAAGGCATACGGTGTGTTAGGTTTTATTTGTAGAGGGATTGAGTTCTGGAGCCGTGATGTCATGCTGCAACTGTAGAAAACACTAGTGCGGCCTCATTTGGAATACTGTGTGCAGTTCTGGTCACCCCTGTGGAAGCACTGGAAAAAGGTGCAAGGTCTGTTCTCATTGGAGAGAAGAAAGCTAAGAGGGGATTTAATAGAGACATACAAGATGATCAAAGGATTAGATAGGGTAGACAGTGAGAGTCTTTTTCCTAGGATGATGACGTTGGCTTGTATGCGGGGGCATAGCTGCAAACTGAGGGGTGATGGATTTAAGACAGATGTCTAAGGCATCAGAGAGTCGTAAGCGCGTGGAATGCCATGCCTGCCAATGTAGTCAACTCAGCCACATTCAGGGCATTTAAACAGTCCTTGGATAAGCATATGGATGATGATGGGATAGTATAGAGCGATCGGCTTAGATTAGTTCACAGGTCGGCGCAACATCGAGGGCCGAAGGGCCTGTTCTGTGCTGTATTGTTCTATGTTCTATGTTGTATGAACACTAAAATGCCAGGGCATAGTTGACCATGGATTAAGTGCAGGAAAATGGAATTAGTGTAGGTTCCTATTTTTTGGTCGGCAAGGATATGGTGGGCCAATATGAATCACCCTCACCAGTTCCCTTCACCCAATGCTTGGTTCTCCATGAGAACGTACAGGAGTGGAACTTGAATGTAGAGATTGTGGCTCAGAGGCAGGGGCATTACCCACTGTAATTTCAAATTACTAAAGCATTTAATAAAAAATAAGTAGGGAAGCTTTTTCCACTTTTTGTGAGGAACTCAAAGTTTGGGAGCTACAAATATAAATTCAATTATGAATTCAGCAGAAAGTCTTTTATTTGAAGAGTGCTGAGAATATGGGACTTGTACATTGGTAGAATAAAACTAGAAGGACAAATGGTTGGTATATGATGGATCTATTCAGAAAGTGCTCATAATTAAGTATCATTTATATGGATGAGATTAACTGAACACAAGGTGACCACTTCACAGAACATCGCTGTCTGTAAAAAGGATTCTCATCTTCTAGTTGCTTGCATTTCAGGAAACTACTTTGTCCTACTCTAACGTTTCCATCCTAGATCTTCCAGTGTTCCAATGAAGCTCAAAGCAAGCTAAAGGGACAATACCTCATGTTCCACTTTACAGCTTCGAGAATTAAATACCTGCAGAAGCAAAGCCTCTGTTATCCAATGTTCTTACATCCCTCCAATCCTACACGTCTTGTTTGTATTTTGTTGACTTTGCTGTCTGCAGAGCAGATTAATTGTCTCCTTTACAGACCTTCATTTACATCCCTAATTCTCCTTTAGCATCAACACTCCTTTTATCTTTTGCTCAGGATGCTTCACAATCTGTTATACTTGCTCCTTCTCTCTTTCTGTCAACAATATAAAAACAATCTTTCAGTTTTGAAAAGAGTTGTATCAGACTTAAACGTTAATTCTGTTTTTCTTTCCACAGAAGCTGCCAGACCTGCTGAGGTTCTCTGATGTTTGTTTTTATTATTATCCATTCCAAAACATTGGGTCATCAGCATTGTACATATGAGCTTTGTGCCAAATAGTCTTTTATTCCATAACTAATTCCATCGTTTTTTTGCATTATTTTTTGTTAATTCTGACTCCTAACCCTAACCGAAAAACCGGAATCCATCTTATGCAACAAATTGTTTAAAGTCCCTGTTTAAAAGGCTGGATGAGACAATGCACAGTGACTCTCTCAACATGATGTTATCAGAGGCTGGGGAAGAACAAAATGCTTTAGGGGCAGCATGAAGGATAGAGTGGCTTGCGGGTTGAGTTTGATATTGATGTTGGCTAGTGGGCAGAAAGCTGAAGCTTAAGCAGACACCTTTTGGCCAGAATCCATGAGAAAGGCAGATTGCCTGGGAAAGAACAGATAGTCGCAATGAACTGCACTAGCATTTACTTTGTATCAGTTAGGCCCATTATCACAATTTTGTACTCGCTGCTCTTCTGAACAATCACGTAGAGATTGTCTCATGTTTATGTTATAAAAAGACTGTGTTTTGAATCACTTGTTGGAACCTAGGACTATGTGAATAGGTACTCTCCCTGGTGTACAAGAGAAAAATAAAGATTGATTTGGATAAATGAATCATTTGTCAGAGTCTTGCTTTGGATCAATAAAAGACTTTGACAAGGCCCCAAAGAAATTATATGAAAGCATAATAAACAATGAACTAGGGAATTAAAAACTGAAGAGTAATTCCTTTAAGTGTGAACTTCAGGTCTTAATTGAATTAATCCAGTGTGTTAGTAATTCTATTTATTGGATTAGTTTGAAACAGACTGAGTTATGCCATTGAACAATCTAGCTTCTGTTTCTGTAAAACTGTGCTCCTCTATTCAGTGTGAATTCATTTCATGTTAAATCAACTCTTAACTATAACTCAATCTCAAAATACTTTTTGAAGCAAATACTCAAACGTGGCAGCTATATAATATCTGCACATCTGTGACCAGTGGCCTGTATAAAGATTATCTGGGGAATTTTCCAAATTGGATCAACAGATGATTAAGTATTATAGGGTCACAGAGACAAAAATAGCAAATTATTCAGCCTGTTCATCAATATTTAAGGCAGCTTAGTCTCCAGGCTAAATCAATGAATTGATGTTCTGGACTGATTCAAACAAGACCAGAGGTTCATTTTTCAGGAAAATAATCTTCAGCCTTCAACAGGTAAATTTCTAGAAATTTTAGACCTGCTTTTGGAACAATGAAAACCATTATACTAATGATTTGGAGGTGCCAGTGATGAAGGAGCAGTGCTCCGAAAGCTAGTGCTTTCAAATAAACCTATTGGACTATAACCTGGTGTTGTGTGATTTTTAGCTATTATACTAATGCTATTCTGTGCATGTATTTAAATACTATACATAAATTCACCCCCTTTTTCAATAGGTATGATTGAAAATTAAATACATAGGGTGGTTCATCTTTCAGTTTTGTCAAATATTATTATAGTCTTTAGACACACTGTGGCACTGGGAGCTATTGGGTCTTGAAAACAAAAAAATCATAACGTTTGGATGTGGAATTAGTTAATTTTGTATTCCTGGTAGGTGGAATTATTGTAGTTCACAAAAGAAAGTAAGCTTTCATATCAATCATTATTTGTAGCTTCAGGATAAACAAAGTAAACTTGGAATACACTAGAATGAATAACTGACTTCTACAATCATTCCTTTTTATCAGAAAAGAGGTCTCCTTTCTTCCTTCTGTATTTGTATAATACAGTTGATTCTGCTAAAACATCTGTTTCGTCAGTGCAAATCGGCTTTAACACGATTGAAGAATTTTGATCGTTATTTGTAGAACATGAACTTACCTGTATTGGCTATAACACGATTCTGGCCCCATTAGTTTAAATGGCACAGTTATTGCACAATTTTCTTATGACACAAAATCGCACGAGAACCGAACTATCATGCTATATCGAACCGACTGTACAGAAGTATTGTGTATTTATACATCACTGACTGTATAAAACCTATTTTGCATTGGTACAGATACATAAACCTCATTTTAGGGTGCTCCAAGCGGCCTTTGAGGTTTAAATGCCGTTCATTGTTGCGCACACTTTGGGTGAAAATTGCATAGGATGTTAGGATCTTAGCGTGTGCACAGTTCACATCTGTCAGCAGTAGGCAGAGGAGGCAAACCATGATGTCAATCAGAGAATAACATTAATTTGATGCCAGCATTGCCATATTGGAGCTTGATGCTCCAGTTAACATTGTCTCTTATTCACACAAGGCTGAGCACACACTGAGCAGAAGGAAGGATCCATTAGCACTACTTAAAGTGATCATCAACTACTTTCAAGTTAAATGCTGATTGATTTTTACTGTTGCCACTATTGTACAAGTATCTGATGCTTTTGAAGTCTCTTTAAAGACCATAAGAAATAGGAACAGCGTAGGCTGCTTGGTCCTTCAAGCCTAGGTGTGACAAGATAAAAGCTGCCTTCCTGAGAGAGGGAACAGCAGGTTCTTGCTCCCCTGTGGAACACCTAAACATCCCTAATAATTAGCTAAAAGACAGGCTACTGGACTGTAGGAACACAATGATATGTATAATCATGATGACAATAATCTGAATTTCTGAGAGAGAAATCTGAGAATGAGAAGCTGAAGTCACCAAATCTTGTGTCATGGCTGGGTCCAAAAACACATTATTGGAGCTAATAGAAACCGGAATGCTGGAAAGAGTGAGGCTCAAGTTGTGACCCAAAGTAGACAAAGCAAACCAAAAGGTGGCAAGTCTTAAAACCTACTTTTCAGAGAACATTAGGACCCCCATTTAGCTGATGAAATTAACCCCTTTACTTCTGACATGTTAATTTGTTTGTACCAATCTACCTGAAAGTTAAGGAGAAAGTGAGGACTGCAGATGCTGGAGATCAGAGCTGAAAATGTGTTGCTGGAAAAGCGCAGTAGGTCAGGCAGCATCCAAGGAGCAGGAGAATTGACGTTTCATGTATGAGCCCTTCTTCAGGAACCTGAAAGTTAACCACACCCATTTCCCATCCTCCCCAGCGCCATTTAACCAACTCTGGCATGTCTGCATGTCTAATCACTGTATTACCTACCACTACATAGTTGTTACTGCTGTCTATAAACAATACATATTATAGTCTTAAATTCATTTTTATTTATTGATTAAATCATAAAGCTTTCCCTGCCAGTGTACCTCTCTCATGTTCTCTTTTATTAGAGAAGTGATTTTATCTTTAAATCAGCAAAGCCACCCTTCCCCTCTGCCATTTTCTCTATCTTTCCTTTATAAACAGATACATTTAGTTCCAAGTTCCAATTGTCTTGCAGTCATGGCTCAGTAATGACTACCAACTGAATTTGTGCTTAAAATCAATTTTATTTTCAATGTATGCCATGTATTTGTATAAAGAATTTATTTGTGTCACATGCCCTAACCTGTCCTGCTTGAAAGCTTTGCATCTATATTTCTTACATTTTATTTTTTGATGACTTTATATACTTTGGTTTTATTTTACCAGTTCCACTTCAAATATACTTTCCAGCTTTTATTAAGTTGGCTTCCCTTTTATTTGTTGTTGAAGTATTACTAATATAACCAATTCCACATGAAGCTTCACCATTCACTCAAACTCCTGGTGATCACTGTCCTTCCTTCGAGGATCCTGCTCCCAGCCTGATTCAGGTGGAGCCTATGCTAACATTTCAGTTCTTTCTATTCCAGTACTGGGTGCTGGTTTGTTATACGTTTGGGGTTTAACACTATTTAATAATACTGCTGGATTCCCTGGCACCTTCTGCAACAACAATTTGTTTACAGATTGATCTCTGAAGATTTCTCTTCACACAAGGTTAGATCTTCTATTCCCTTGTGGCATTCAGTCACTTAATCATGTGACTGACAACATCACTGCATCATCATCATCATCATTACGTGTGCTTCTGATGTTAATACTATTACTCCACATCTCCCCCCCAAGTCTTTATCTATATTATCTTTACGTTTAATTATATTCCTTCAGAACCTCAGTTTTAACAGGTTTAGTCTTTATGGTGCTTTGACCAAATTCTCTGAACTGCCTTCGATCTCAGTTTGAGGTCTAGGATGTTCCTTCTGTCAGTGTGAATGTTACTGTCCTGGGTGGATGTAGAGCTTTCCTCTCCCTCTTCTTCTGAGAAACAGTTCCAAGTTTCTATTCATTTCCTGTTCAATTATTATCAATGCAGAATGGATATTGCTTAGTGAACACCACAGGATACAGGGGTACTAGACGCTGATTAAATGACTCCCAATGACTTACCTAGTGGAACTTCAAGACCTAGGAAGCAAAAGGAAAGAGTACAAATGTAGGTATTAGATTATGGGGAAAGTCAAAACGATTACAAAATTCTTGCAAAAACAGAAAACAACATTGCGGATTGGTGAAGCTATGCAGGATATTGTAATTATTATAATGTTGGGGTATATGGTGTCAAAGGCAAGGCCAGCATGTATTACTCACCCTAACTGCCCTTGAGAAGTTAGTGGTGGTGAGCCACCTTCTTGAATGAGTGAAAAACATCGAAATTAATGTTTCCGGCTTACCAAATGGCATTTCAGACAGAACCTGGAAGCCAATTACATTACTGTGGCTCTGGAGTCACATTCAGTCTAGATCAGACAGATTTCCTTCTCTGAAGGACATTTGTGAAACAGATGGGTCTTTACAACAATGAATGATAGTTTCAAGACCACCATTACTGAGACTAAACTTCAATTGAATCTGTTGCTTTTTTCTTTCCCCAAAGATGGATTACTCCAGGTTTGTATTCCTGACAGCTCTCGCTTCAATTATAGAGGATTCATTTGCTACCTCCTGTGTGGTGGATCAATTCAGTGTGAAGAGTGGGTTTGACCACAAAAGGGTAACTTTTCTGTTAAATATTGTTTTTTAAAAGCCTTGGTTACTAAAACAAGTCATGTGATAAATTATGATGCAAAAACAAACTAGGTTTCACATTTTACAGCACAGACATTGTATTATATAGTTTCAATAATAAATAAGAAACAGGAGTAAAACGTATAGACTGTGAAGCCTGCTCCATCATTTAATACAATCATTGCTTCCTTTCTGTCTCAACTCCACTTTCCAACCTATTCCCATAATCTTTGATTCAATGAGACCAAAAATTAGTCGATCTCAGGCTCAATGGTGCAGCATTCACAATTTTCTAAGCTAGAGAATTCTAAAAATTCTTGAAACAATGAGTGAGGCACTTCTCCTGATTAGTCCTAAAGCATTGACTGCTTAACCAGAGGCTGTGCCTGTGTTCTAGATTCAGGAGAAACAACCTGTCAGTCTCTACTCTGACAGATCCTTCCAGAATCCTTTGTGTTTTAATTACATCACCTCTCATTCTTTTAAACCCCAGAGTGTATAGGTCTAATTTGCTCAGCCTGCATAAGAATCTTTCAAACTAGAAACTGGCCAACCAAGTAAAGTTTATCTTATATTGCTTTCTTACAAATATAAGACATAGAACATTAAAGTGCAGTACAGGCCCATCAGTCCTTGATGTTGCGCCACCCTGAGAAGCCAATCTGAAGCCCACCCAACCTACACTATTCCATTCTCATCCATATGCCGATCCAATGACCATTTAAATGCCCAAGTCTACAACAGTTGCAGGCAGTGTGTTCCATGCCCCTACTACTCTGGGTAAAATGCACATCAAGATTGGCCAGTATTCGAGATTGGGCCTCACCAGGGTCCACACAATGGTAGTAATAATTTCTTAATCTTATACTCCAGTGTTGTTGATTTGTAATTGCCCTCTGAGATGGTGAGCAGTTCGTTCATTTCAAAGACATTTAAGGATGGGCAAGGAATGCTGGTCTTGCCAGAAATATCCACATACCATTAAAGAATATTTTTAAAATTCCACTGGGGATAAAAAGGCCAATATTCCATTTGCCTTCTTAACTGGTTGCTGTCCTGTACTTGTACCTTGTATAAATACACCCAAGTCTTTATGAGCATTAGCATTTAGAACTTTCATAACTTTTATAAAGATTCTACTTTTCTATTCTTACAAACAAAATTATTAATTTCTCACCCCATGCTATATCTGCCATCTTGGTGATCATGCACATAGAGTCATAGAGTCATAGAGATGTACAGCACGGAAACAGATCCTTCGGTCCAACCCGTCCATGCTGACCAGAAATCCCAACCCAATCTAGTCCCACCTGCCAGCAGCCGGCCCATATCCCTCCAAACCCTTCCTATTCACATACCCATCCAGATGCCTCTTAAATATTACAATTGTACCAGCCTCCACCACATCCTCTAGCAGCTCATTACATACACGTACCACCCTCTGTGTGAAAACGTTGCCCCTTAGGTCTCTTTTATATCTTTCCTCTCTCACCTTAAACCTATGCCCTCTAGTTCTGGACTCCCCGACCCCAGGGAAAAGACTTTGTCTATTTATCCTATCCATGCCTCTCATAATTTTGTAAACCTCTATAAGGTCACCCCTCAGTCTCCAACGCTCCAGGGAAAACAGCCCCAGCCTGTTCTGCCTCTCCCTATAGCTGAAATCCTTCAACCATAGCAACATCCTTATAAAACTTTTCTGAACCCTTTCAAGTTCACAACATCTTTCCGATAGGAAGGAGACCAGAATTGCATGCATTATTCCACAGTGTTCTGTACAGCCGCAACATGACCTCCCAACTCCTGTACTCAATACTCTGACCAATAAAGTAAAGCATACCAAAAGCCTTCTTCACTAACCTATCTACCTGCGACTCCACTATCAAGGAGCTATGAACCTGCACCCCAAGGTCTCTTTGTTCAGCAACACTCCCTAGGACCTTACCATTAAGTGTATAAGTCCTGCTAAGATTTGCTTTCCCAAAATGCAGCACCTCGCATTTATCTGAATTAAACTCCATCTGCCACTTCTCAGCCCATTGGCCCATCTGGTCCAGATCCTGTTGTAATCTGGAGGTAATCCTCTTCACTGTGCACTACACCTCCAATTTTGGTGTCATCTGCAAAATTACTAACTATACCTCTTATGCTCGCATCCAAATCATTTATGTAAATGACAAAAAGTAGAGGATCCAGCACCGATCCTTGTGGCACTCCACTGGTCACAGGAAAAACAACCCTCCACCACCACCCTCTGTCTTCTACCTTTGAGCCAGTTCTGTATCCAAATGGCTAGTTCTCCCTGTATTCCATGAGATCTAACCTTGCTAATCAGTCTCCCATGGGGAACCTTGTCGAATGACTTAATGAAGTCCATACAGATTACATCTACTACTCTGCCCTCAATCTTCTTTGTTACTTCTTCAAAAAACTCAATCAAGTTTGTGAGACATGATTTCCCACACACAAAGCCATGTTGACTATCCCCAATCAGTCCTTGTCTTTCCAAATACGTGTACATCCTGTCCCTCAGGATTATCTCCAACAACTTGCCACCACCGAGGTCAGGCTCACCGGTCTATAGTTCCCTGGCTTGTCTTTACCGCCCTTCTTAAACAGTGGCACCACGTTTGCCAACCTCCAGTCTTCCGGCATCTCACCTGTGACTATCGATGATACAAATATCTCAGCAAGAGGCCCAACAATTACTTCTCTAGCTTCCCACAGAGTTCTCGGGTACACCCGATCAGGTCCTGGGGATTTATCCACTTTTAACTGTTTCAAGACATCCAGCACTTCCTCCTCTGTAATCTGGACCATCTATTTCCCTACAGTCTATATCTTCCATATCCGTTTCTACAGCAAACACTGATGCAAAATATTCATTTAGGATCTCCCCCATTTTCTGTGACTCCACACAAAGGCCGCCTTGCTGATCTTTGAGGGAGCTGGAAATGTGTTGCTGGAAAAGCGCAGCAGGTCAGGCAGCATCCAGGGAACAGGAGAATCGACGTTTCGGGCATAAGCCCTTCTTCAGGAATGAGGAAAGTTTGTCCAGCAGGCTAAGATGAAAGGTAGGGAGGAGGGACTTGGGGGAGGGGCGTTGGAGATGTGATAGGTGGAAAGAGGTCAAGGTGAGGGTGATAGGTCAGACTGGGTGGGGGCGGAGAGGTCGGGAAGAAGATCTCAGGTTAGGAAGGTGGTGCTGAATTTGATGGATTTGACTGAGACAGGGTGGGGGGAGGGGAAATGAGGAAACTGTTGAAATCCGAGTTCATCCCTTGTGGTTGGAGGGTTCCTAGCCGGAAGATGAGGCGATCTTCCTCCAACCGTCGTTTTGTTGTGGTCTGACGATGGAGGAGTCCAAAGACCTGCATATCCTTGGTGGAGTGGGAGGGGGAATTGAAATGTTGAGCTACAGGGTGGTTGGGTTGGTTGGTCCGGGTGTCCCAGAGGTGTTCTCTGAAACGCTCCGCAAGTAGCCGGCCTGTCTCCCCAATATAGAGGAGGCCACATCGGGTGCAGAGGATGCAATAGATGATATGTGTGGAGGTGCAGGTGAATCTGTGGCGGATATGAAAGTTTCCTTTGGGGCCTTGGAGGGAGGTGAGGGGGGAGGTGTGGGCGCAAGTCTTGCACCTCCTGCGGTTGCAGGGGAAGGTGCTGGGAGTGGAGGTTGAGTTGGTGGGGGGTGTGGATCTGACGAGGGAGTCACGGAGGGAGTGGTCTTTACGGAATGCTGATAGGGGAGGGGAGGGAAATATATCCTTGGTGGTGGGGTCCGTTTGGAGGTGGCGGAAATGACGGCGGATGATGCGCTGTACATGGAGATTGGTGGGGTGGTAGGTGAGGACCAGTGGGGTTCTGTCCTGGTGGCGGTTGGAGGGGCGGGGTTCAAGGGCGGAGGAGCGGGAAGTGGAAGAGATGCGGTGGAGGGCATCGTCGACCACGTCGGGGGGGAAATTGCGGTCCTTGAAGAAGGAGGCCATCTGGGTTGTGCGTTTTTGGAACTGGTCCTCCTGGGAGCAGATGCGGCGGAGTCGAAGGATTTGGGAGAATGGGATGGTGTTTTTACAGGGGGCAGGATGGGAGGAGGTGTAGTCAAGGTAGCTGTGGGAGTCGGTCGGTTTGTAGTAGATGTCCGTGTTGATTCGGTCGCCTGAGATAGAAATAGAAAGCTCGAGGAAGGGGAGGGAGGAATCTGAGACTGTCCAGGTGAATTTGAGGTCGGGGTGGAAGGTGTTGGTGAAGTGGATGAACTGTTCCACCTCCTCGTGGGAGCACGAGGTGGCGCCGATACAGTCATCGATGTAGCGGAGGAAAAGGTGGGGGGTGGGGCCAGTGTAGTTGCGGAAGATGGACTGTTCCACATATCCTACGAAGAGGCAGGCATAGCTGGGGCCCATGCGGGTGCTCATGGCTACTCCTTTCGTTTGGAGGAAGTGGGAGGATTGGAAAGAGAAGTTGTTCAGGGTGAGGACCAGTTCAGTCAGTCGAAGGAGGGTGTCAGTGGAAGGGTACTGGTCGGTACGGCGGGAAAGAAAGAAGCGGAGGGCTTTGAGTCCTTCGTGATGGGGGATGGAGGTGTACAGGGACTGGATGTCCATGGTGAAAATAAGGCGTTGGGGACCGGGGAAGCGAAAATCATGGAGCAAGTGGAGGGCATGGATGGTGTCCCGAACGTAGGTGGGGAGTTCTTGGACTAAGGGAGACAGGACGGTGTCAAGGTATGCGGAGATGAGTTGGGTGGGGCAGGAGCAGGCGGAGACAATGGGTCGGCCGGGGCAGTCAGGTTTGTGGATTTTGGGCAGGAGGTAGAAGCGGGAGGTGCGGGGTTGTGGGACTATGAGGTTGGAGGCGGTGGATGGGAGGTCCCCTGAGGTGATGAGGTTATGGATGGTCTGGGTGATGATGGTTTGGTGGTGGGCTGGTGGGGTCATGGTCAAGGGGGCAGTAGGAGGAGGTATCTGCGAGCTGGCGTTTGGCCTCAGCGGTGTAGAGGTCGGTGCGCCAAACTACTACCGCGCCTCCCTTGTCTGCTGGTTTGATAGTGAGATTGGGGTTGCAACGGAGTGAGTGGAGGGCTGCGCGTTCCGAGGGTGAGAGGTTGGAGTGGGTGAGTGGGGTGGGGGAGTTCAGGTAGCGGTTAATATCGCGGCGGCAGTTGGCTATGAAGAGGTCGAGGGCAGGTAGGAGGCCAGCACGGGGTGTCCAGGTGGACGGGGTGTGTTGGAGGCGGGAGAAGGGGTCGTCAGAGGGTGGGCGGGAGTCTTGGTTAAAGAAGTAGGCACGGAGGCGAAGGCGGCGGAAGAATTGTTCGATGTCACGCCGCGTGTTGAATTCATTAATCCGGGAGCGTAGGGGAATGAAAGTGAGGCCTCTGCTGAGGACTGATCTTTCATCCTCAGAGAGGGGTAGGATCTTTGAGGGGCCCTATTCTCTCCCTAGTTACTCTTTTGTCCTTAATATATTTGTAAAAACCCTTTGGATTCTCCTTAATTCTATTTGCCAAAGCTATCTCATGTCCCCGTTTTGCCCTCCTGATTTCCCTCTTAATTATACTCCTACTTTCTTTATACTCTAAGGATTCACTCAATCTATCCTGTCTATACCTGACATATGCTTCCTTCTTTTCCTTAACCAAACCCCCAATTTCTTTCGTCATCCAGCATTCCCTATACCTACCAGCCTTCCCTTTCGCCCTAACAGGAATATACTTTCTCTGGATTCTTTTTATCTCATTTCTGAAGGCTTCCCATTTTCCAGCCTTCCCTTTACCTGTGAACATCTGCCTCCAATCAGCTTTTGAAAGCTCTTGCCTAAAAGCATCAAAGTTGGCCTTTCTCCAATTTAGGACTTCAACTTTTAGATCTGGTCTATCCTTTTTCATCACTATTTTAAAACGAATAGAATTATGGTCGCTGGCCCCAAAGTGCTCCCCCACCGACACCTCAGTCATCTGCCCTGCCTTATTTCCCAAGAGTAGGTCAAGTTTTACACCTTCTCTAGTAGATACATCCACATACTAGAAAATTGTCTTGTACACACTTAACAAATTCCTCTCCATCTAAACCTTTAACACTATGGCAGTCCCAGTCGATGTTTGGAAAGTTAAAGTCCCCTACCATAACTACCCTAATATTCTTACAGATAGCTGAGATCTCCTTACAAGTTTGTTTCTCAATTTCCCTCTGACTATTGGGGGGTCTATAATACAATTCTAATTAGGTGATCATCCATTTCTTATTTCTCAGTTCCACCCAAATAACTTCCCTGGACGTATTTCCGGGAATATCCTCCCTCACCACAGCCGTAATGTTGGGCCTTATCAAAAATCCCACTCCCACTCCTCTCTTGCCTCCCTTTCTATCCTTCCTGTAGCATTTGTATCCTGGAACATTAAGCTGCCAGTCCTGCCCATCCCTGAGCCATGTTTCTGTAATGCTATGATATCCCAGTTCCATGTTCCTCACCATGCCCTGAGTTCATCTGCCTTGCCTTCCCCATGCATTGAAATAAATGCAGTTTAATTTACTAGTCCTACCTTGTCCCTGCCTGCCCTGACTGTTTGACTCACTTCTGTTCTCGGCTGTACCCGTCTCAGATCAATCTTTTCCTCATTATCTCCCTGGATCCCACCCCCTCCCACCTTACTAGTTTAAATCCTCCCAAGCAGTTCTAGCAAATTTCCCTGCCAGTATATTAGTCCCCTTCCAAGTTAGTGCAATCCGTCCTTCTTGTACAGGTCACTTCTACCCCAAAAGAGATTCCAATGATCCAAAAATGTGAATCCTTCTCCCACACGCCAGTTCCTCAGCCATGCATTCTTCTATTCTTCTATTCCCTATCCTCCTATTCCTGCCCTCACTAGCTCGTAGCACTGGGAGTAATCCAGATATTACTACCCCTGAGGACCTCCTTTTTAAATTCCTGCCTAACTCTCTGTAATCTCCCTTCAGAATCTCAACCTTTTCCCTTCCAATGTCATTGGTTCCGATGTGGACAATGACATCCTGCTGGCCACTCTCCCCCGTGAGAACATTCTACACCCTCTCTGAGACATCCTTGATCCTAGCACCAGGGAAACAACACATCATTCTGCTTTTTCTCTGCTGGCCACAGAAATGTCTGTCTGTACCTCGGACTACAGCAAACCCCAACACAATTGATCTCTTGGAAGCCGACGTACCCCTCGTTGCATTAGAGCCAATCTCAATACCAGAAACTTGGCTGTTCGTGCTACGTTCCCCTAAGAATCCATCACCCCCTACATTTTCCAAAACAGCATATCTGTTTGAAATGGGTATATCCACAAAAGACTCCTGCCCTAGGTGCCGACCTCTCTCACCCTTCCTGGAGTTAACCCATCTATGTGACTGTATCTGAGACTTTCCCCCCTTCCTATAACTGCCATCCATCACATACTGTTGCTGTTGCAAATTCCTCATCGCTTCTATCTGTCTCTCCAACCTATCCACTCGATCTGATAAGATTTGCATCCAACAGCATTTATGGTGGATATAATCTGCAGTAACCCTTAAACTCTCTTTAAACTCCCACATCTGACAAGTAGTACATATCACTGCAAAGGCCATTTTTGCTCCTTCACAATCTACAGACCCAGAAAATAACACCGTCTTATTCCTCTGCAAACATTGCCTCAGGTTAAATTAATAGTTATGGCTTATATTTTAAGTTTAATCAATAGACTTATCTCCAAAAACATATCATCAAGAAAGAATCCACTATACTCACTACTGCAGCCTTTCTCTTGGACAGACTTAAAACAACAATTAACTTCTCTGATTCATGATCTGCCTAAATTGATGCAGCCACTTTATGTGCCCCTCACAGTCTGCTTTCCTGCCTAGCTTTGTACTCGACAAGCTCAAACACATTATTCTTGATTTATTTGTTTGAGTTATTAAATAGATAAGGGCCTGAGACTTAACCATGCGACACTCCACCTAAATCGTCTAAAATTGCAGGTAGGAAGCTTACGTATTTTTCTAACTATAAGTTATTATTCATTAAATTAGATAAAGGTAAACAAGGGGCAGTTTCTGTCCCCACCTAAAGTAAGCTTTAAGGTTTGTATAACACAGGCTTGCTCTGATCTTGATAAAGGTTTGTATAACACAGGCTTGCTCTGATCTTGTTTAAGACAAAATCAACTAAAAGATTTCTTGCAAAAAGAAAAGGAAATTACATCCTATACCAATTGTTTCCATGTTTGGCTGTGGAACAATGTGCTGCTAAGTCCTGGACCGTTTCATTTAGTCCTTTTCCTTTCTTCCATGACACCAGCTGAGATTTCAGATCCCAAAGTATTGGGCCATTGTCACTTCACACTGCACCCTGCTACTGAATGGTCCTTGAGGTTCAGGGGAGCCCACCCATTGTCACAATCATTTACCTGTGAGTCATTGTGCTGCCAGTAACTTCCTGCGTGGGCTCCTCCAGCATTGCTGCTAAGGCCTAGTAGTCAGGTTTCCTTGGCTGCCATTATTTCTAGTTGCTGAATTTCAAACTGTTAGTATTAAATATGTTTATTCTATAGAAACAATGAAAGTAAATAATGTTCTGATTTCAAAATGTCCTTAATTTAAAGTAACAAAACTGTGTAGCTAAGCATACAGTCATTTAAAGAATTGATGGTGTGAACTTTTGTAGAAGTGCAAGAGGACATAGTGGGCTGGATTTCCAACCTTGAGGTAGTGTGAGTGAGGACATTTTCCTGCTCAAGGGAGGTGGGTTGTTTAAGAGGCCTGCTTTAGTACTCTCTCTGACACACTGAGATACACTGTGACGCTCTCTGACACTCTGTGAGAAACACTGTGACACTCTCTGACAGACTGTGACAATTTGTGAGACACACAATGACACTCTCTGACCTACTGTGACACTCTCTGACACATAGTGACATTTTCTGCGACACTGCGACACTCTCTGAGACACACTGCGACATTTTTAGTCTCTCTCTGACTCCCAGTGACACACTGTGACACTCTCTGAGATAGACTATGACACTCTCTGACTCTCTCCGAGACACTGTGACACTCACTGACTCTTTCTGACTCTCTCTGAGTCACAGTATGACATACTGCGACACTCTCTGACTCACTCTGACACTCTGAGACACACTGTGACACACTCTCACAGACTGTAATCCTCTCTGACCCAAATGCTGATTCTCTCTGACTCTCTCTGAGGCACAGTATGACACTCTGTGACACTTTCTGACTCTCTCTGAAACACTCTGAAATATAATGTGACACTCTCTGACACTCTCTGAGGCATACTGTGACACTCTCTGACAGACTGTGACACACTGAAACACTATCTGACTCTCTCTGGCACTCTGAGACACACTGTGACACTCTCTGACTCTCTCTGAAACAAACTGTTACACTCTCTGAGAGACTGTGACAACCTGTGCCGCTCCCTGAGACACACTGTGACACTCTTACTCTCTCTGAGACACACTGCGACACACACTGACTCTCTCTGACACTCTCTGAGGCACAGTATGACATACTGTGACACTCTGTGACTCTATCTGCCACACTGGAACACACTATGTCACTTTCTGTCCCTCTCTGAGACACACTGTGAGACACTCTGACACACTGCGACACTCTCTAGCACAGACAGAGACACACTATGACACTCTCTGACAGACTGTGACACTCTCTGACACTATCTGAAACACATTTTGACACTCTCTGACACAGGCAGAGACACACTGTAACACTCTCTGACACTCTCCAACACACTGACATCCTCTAAGACACACTGTGACACTCTCTGACACTCTCCAACACACTGTGACACCCTCTAAGACACACTGTGACACTCTCTGACACTATCTATGACATACTGTGACACATTCCAGCACATCTGAAGCACTCTGTTACACCTTCTGACAGACGCTGACACACTGTGACACTCTTTCAGACAGACTGTGACACTTTCCGACTCTCCCTGACTCTCTGAGAAACACTGTGACACTCACTGAGACACACTGTAACTCTCTCTGACTCTCTCTGACACTTTGAGAAGCACTGTGACAATCTCTGATCCTGTCTGACACTCTCTGAGACACACTGTGACACATTCTGACTCTCTCTCACTCTCTCAGACACACTGTGACACTCACTGAGACACACTGTGACACTCTCTGACACTCTCTGAAGCATACTGTGACACTCTCTGACAGACTGTGACACACTGAAACACTATCTGCCTCTCTCTGGCACTCTGAGACACACTGTGACACTCTCTGACTCTCTCTGAAACTCTCTGTGACACTCTCTGAAACACGCTGAGACACACTGTTTCACTCTCTGGCACATTCTCCAACACTCTGCAACTCTCTCTGAGACGGACTGTGACACTTTCTGACTCTCCCTGACTCTCTGAGACACACTATTACACTCACTGAGACACAAAGTGACACTCTCTGACTCTCTCTGACACTCTCTCAGGCACATTGTAAAACTCTGACTCTCTCTGACACTTTGAGATGCACTGTGACACTCTCTGATCCTATCTGACCATCTCTGAAACACACTGTGACACTCACTGACTCTCTCTGAAACACACTGTGACACTCGCTGACAGATTGTGGCACTTTATGACTCTCCCTGAATTTCTGAGACACACTGTGACACTCTCTGACTCTCTCTGAAAGTCTCTGTGGCACTCTCTGACACTGTCTGAGACACACTGTGACACTCTCTGACTCTCTTTGAGACACACTGTGACTCTATCTGCCACACTGGAACACACTATGTCAATCTCTATCCCTCTCTGAGACACCTGTGAGACACTCTGACAGACTGCGACACTCTCTGGGACACACTGAGACACTCTCTGACACACTGTGACACACTCTGACAGACGGTGACATTTTCCGAGATTATTTAACACTCTCTGAGACACACTGTAATGCTTGTTGTCTCTCACTGACTCTCTGAGACACTCGGTCACTCTCTGAGACACTCTGTGACATTTTTTGACTATCTCTCACACTCTCTGAGACATACTGTGTCACTCTCTGACTCTCTCTGAGACACAATGTGACTCTCTCTGACACACTGAGATACACTGTGACGCTCTCTGACACTCTGTGAGAAACATTGTGACACTCTCTGACAGACTGTGACAATTTGTGAGACACACGATGACACTCTCTGACCTACTGTGACACTCTCTGACACATGGTGACATTTTCTGCGACACTGCGGCACTCTCTGAGACACACTGTGACACTTTTAGTCTCTCTCTGACGACCTGAGACACACTGTGACACTCTCTGAGATAGACTATGACACTCTCTGACTCTCTCCGAGACACACTGTGACACTCACTGACTCTTTCTGCCTCTCTCTGAGGCACAGTATGACATACTGAGACACTCTCTGACTCACTCTGACACTCTGAGACACACTGTGACACTCTCTCACAGACTGTAACCCTCTCTGAGCCAAATGCTGACTCTCTCTGACTCTCTCTGACACACAGTATGACACTCTGTGACACTTTCTGACTCTCTGAAACACTCTGAAATATAATGTAACATTCTCTGACAGACTGTCACAAAGTGACACTCTCTGAGACAAACTGTGACACTTTCTGAAAGACTGCGATACACTGAAACACACTGTGACACTCTCTGACATTCTCTGAAACACACTGTGACACTCTCTGACAGACTGTGACATAATGAGACAGTCTCTGACCCTCTCTGAAACACACTGTGACACTCTCTGACACAGGCAGAAACACACTGTGTCACTCTCTGACACAGGCAGAGACACACTGTGACACTCTCTAACAAACTGTGACACACTGAAACACTCTCTGACAGACTGTGACAGACTGTGACAGTCTCTGAGACACATTGTGACACTCTCTGACACTCTCTGAAACACACTGTGACACTCTCTGGCACAGGTAGAGACACACTGTGACACTCTCTGACACTCTCTGAAACACATTGTGACATTCACTGACACAGGCGGAGACACACTGTGACACTCTCTGACAGACTGTGACACACTGAAACACTCTCTGACAGACTGTGACACTCTCTGAGGCACATTGTGACACTTTCTGACTCTCTCTGACTCTCTGAGACACACTATCATCCTCTCTTAGACACACTCTGACTCTCTCTGACACTCTCAAAGGCACACTGTGACACTCTCTAACAGACTGTGTCACACTGAGATACTCTCAAAGACAGATTGTGACACTTTCTGACTCTCTTTCTCTCTGATTATCTGAGACACACTGTGACACTCAATGAGACACACTGTGAACACTCTCTGACTCTCTCTGAAACTCTCTGTGAGACTCTCTGACACACGCTGAGACACACTGTGAAACTCTCTGGCACTTTCTCCAACACACTGCGACACTCTCTGATCCTATCTGAACCTCTCTGAGACAGAATGTGACACTTTCTGACTGTCTGATTCTCTGAGACTCACTGTGATCCGCACTGAGAGACACTGTGACACTCTCTGACTCTCTCTGAAACAAACTGTTACACTCTCTGAGAGACTGTGACAAAATGTGCTGCTCTCTGAGACACACTGTGACACTCTTACTCTCTCTGAGACACACTGCGACACACACTGACTCTCTCTGACACTCTCTGAGGCACAGTATGACATACTGTGACACTCTGTGACTCTATCTGCCACACTGGAACAAACTATGTCACTCTCTGTCCCTCTCTGAGATACACTGTGAGACACTCTGACAGACTGCGACACTCTCTCTGACTCTCTCTGACTCTCTCTGACACTTTGAGAAGCACTGTGACAATCTCTGATCCTGTCTGACACTCTCTGAGACAGACTGTGACACATTCTGACTCTCTCACTCTCTCAGACACACTGTGACACTCTCTGACTCTCTCTGAGGCACTCTGTGACACTCTCTGACAGACTGTGATACATTGAAACACACTGTGACACTTTCTGACTCTCTCAGAGGCACACTGTGACACTCTCTGACAGTCTGTGATACACTGAAACACACTGTGACACTTTCTGACTCTCTCTGAGGTGCACTGTGACACTCTCTGACAGTCTGTGATACACTGAAACACTCTCTGAGAGACTGTGACAGACTGTGACACTCACTGAGACACACTGTGACAATCTCTGACATTCTCTGAAACGCACGGTGACACTCTCTGACACAGGCAGAGACACACTGTGTCACTCTCTGACAGACTGTGACACTCTCTGAAACACGCTGTGAGACTCTCTCAGACACACTGTGACACTCACTGAGACACACTGTGACACTCTCTGAGTCTCTCTGAGGCGCACTGTGACACTCTCTGACAGACTGTGATACACTGAAACACACTGTGACACTTTATGAGTCTCTCAGAGGCACACTTTGACACTCTCTGACAGTCTGTGATACACTGAAACACTCTCTGAGAGACTGTGACAGACTGTGACACTCTCTGAGACACACTGTGACACTCTCTGACATTCTCTGAAGCACATGGTGACACTCTCTGACACAGGCAGAGACACACTGAGTCACTCTCTGACAGACTGTGACAGACTGTGACACTCTCTGAAACACACTGTGACATTCTCTGACAGACTGTGACACTCTCTGAAACACACTGTGACACTCTCTGACACAGGCAGAGACACACTGTGACACTCTCTGACAGACTGTGACACAATGTGACACTCTCTGGCACAGGTAGAGACACACTGTGACACTCTCTGACAGACTATGACACACTGAAACACTCTGAGAGACTGTGACATTCTCTGAGACACATTGTGACACTCTCTGACACTCTCTGAAACATACTGTGACACTCTCTGGCACAGGTAGAGACACACTATGACACTCTCTGACAGACTGTGACACATTCTGACACTCTCTGAAACACATTGTGTCACTCTCTGACACAGGCGGAGACACACTGTGACACTCTCTGACAGACTGTGACACACTGAAACACTCTGAGAGACTGTGACATTCTCTGAGACACATTGTGACACTCTCTGACACTCTCTGAAACATACTGTGACACTCTCTGGCACAGGTAGAGACACACTATGATACTCTCTGACAGACTGTGAAACTCTCTGACACTATCTGAAACACATTTTGACACTCTCTGACACAGGCAGAGACACACTGTGACACTCTCTGACACTCTCCAACACACTGTGACACCCTCTAAGACACACTGTGACACTCTCTGACTCTCTCTGAAACTCTCTGTGGCACTCTCTGACACACGCTGAGATACACTGTGACACTCTCAGCCTCTCTCTAAAACTCTCTGTGACACTCTCTGAAACACGCTAAGACACACTGTTTCAATCTGGCATACTGTGACACTCTCTGAAAGACTGTGATACACTGAAACACACTGTGACTCTCTCTGATTCTCTCTGAGGCACACTGTGACACTCTCTGAAAGACTGCGATACACTGAAACACACGGTGACACTCTCTGACATTCTCTGAAACACACTGTGACACTCTCTGACAGACTGTGACACAATGAGACACTCTCTGACACTCTCTGAAACAGGCAGAAACACACTGTGACACTCTCTGACACAGGCAGAGACACACTGTGACACTCTCTGACAAACTGTGACAGACTGTGACAGTCTCTGAGACACATTGTGACACTCTCTGACACTCTCTGAAACACACTGTGACACTCTCTGGCACAGGTAGAGACACACTGTGACACTCTCTGACACTCTCTGAAACACATTGTGACATTCTCTGACACAGGCGGAGACACACTGTGACACTCTCTGACAGACTGTGACACACTGAAACACTCTCTGAGAGACTGTGACACTCACTGAGACACAATGTGACACTCTCTGACACAGGTAGAGAGACACTATGACACTCTCTGACGGACTGTGACACTCTCTGACACTATCTGAAACACATTTTGACACTCTCTGACACAGGCAGAGACACACTGTGACACTCTCTGTCACTCTCCAACACACTGTGACACCCTCTAAGACACACTGTGACACTCTCTGACACTATCTATGACATACTGTGACACATTCCAGCACATCTGAAGCACTCTGTTACACTCTCTGACTGACGGTGACACACTGTGACACTCTTTCAGACAGACTGTGACACTTTCCGACTCTCCCTGACTTGCTGAGAAACACTGTGACACTCACTGAGACACACTGTGACACTCTCTGACACTCTTTCAGATTTACTGTAACTCTCTCTGACTCTCTCTGATACTTTGAGAAGCACTGTGACAATCTCTGCTCCTGTCTGACACTCTCTGAGACACACTGTGACACATTCTGACTCTCTCTGACTCTCTGAGACACACTGTGTCACTCTCAGACTCTCTCTGAGACACAATGTGACTCTCTCTGACACACTGAGATACACTGTGACGCTCTCTAACACTCTGTGAGAAACACTGTGACACTCTCTGACAGACTGTGACAATTTGTGAGACACACGATGACACTCTCTGACCTACTGTGACACTCTCTGACACATGGTGACATTTTCTGCGACACTGCGACACTCTCTGAGACACACTGTGACACTTTTTGTCTCTCTCTGACTACCTGAGACACACTGTGACACTCTCTGAGATAGACTATGACACTCTCTGACTCTCTCCGAGACACACTATGTCACTCACTGACTCTTTCTGACTCTCTCTGAGGCACAGTATGACATACTGCGACACTCTCTGACTCACTCTGACACTCTAAGACACACTGTGACACTCTCTCACAGACTGTAACCCTCTCTGAGCCAAATACTGACTCTCTCTGACTCTCTCTGAGGCACAGTAGGACACTCTGTGACACTTTCTGACTCTCTCTGAAACACTCTGAAATATAATGTAACATCCTCTGACAGACTGTCACAAAGTGACACTCTCTGAGACAAACTGTGACACTTTCTGACTTTCTCTGAGACACACTGTCATCCTCTCTTAGACACACTGTGACACACTCTGACTCTCTCTGACACTCTCTGAGGCACACTGTGACACTCTCTAACAGACTGTGTCACATTGAGATACTCTCAAAGACAGATCGTACACTTTCTGACTCTCTTTCTCTCTGATTGTCTGAGACACACTGTGATACTCAATGAGACACTCTGTGACACTTTCTGACTCTCTCTGAAACACACTGTGACACTCTCTGAATCTCTCTGAAACTCTCTATGAGACTCTCTGACACACGCTGAGACACACTGTGAAACTCTCTGGCACTTTCTCCAACACACTGCGACACTCTCTGATCCTAGCTGAACCTCTCTGAGACAGAATGTGACACTTTCTGACTGTCTGACTCTCTGAGACACACTGTGACACTCTCTGACTCTCTCGGAGGCGCACTGTGATGCTCTCTGAAAGACTGTGATACACTGAAACACACTGTGACACTCTCTGATTCTCTCTGAGGCACACTGTGACACTCTCTGAAAGACTGCGATACACTGAAACACACTGTGATACTCTCTGACAGACTGTGACACAATGAGACACTCTCTGAAACACACTGTGACACTCTCTGACACAGGCAGAAACACACTGTGACACTCTCTAACACAGGCAGAGACACACTGTGACACTCTCTGACAAACTGTGACACACTGAAACTGTGATACTGTGACAGACTGTGACAGACTCTGAGACACATTTTAACACTCTCTGACACTCTCTGAAACACACTGTGACACTCTCTGACACAGGCAGAGACACACTGTGACACTCTCTGACAAACTGTGACACACTGAAACTGTGAGACTGTGACAGACTGTGACAGACTCTGAGACACATTTTAACACTCTCTGACTCTCTCTGAGGCGCTCTGTGACACTCTCTGACAGACTGTGATACATTGAAACACACTGTGACACTTTCTGACTCTCTCAGAGGCACACTGTGACACTCTCTGACAGTCTGTGATACACTGAAACACTCTCTGAGAGACTGTGACAGACTGTGACACTCACTGAGACACACTGTGACAATCTCTGACATTCTCTGAAACACACGGTGACACTCTCTGACACAGGCAGAGACACACTGTGTCACTCTCTGACAGACTGTGACACTCTCTGAAACACACTGTGAGACTCTCTCAGACACACTGTGACACTCACTGAGACACACTGTGACACCCTCTAAGACACACTGTGACACTCTCTGACTCTCTCTGAAACTCTCTGTGACACTCTCTGAGACACGCTAAGACACACTGTTTCAATCTGGCATACTGTGACACTCTCTGAAAGACTGTGATACACTGAAACACACTGTGACTCTCTCTGATTCTCTCTGAGGCACATTGTGACACTCTCTGAAAGACTGTGATACACTGAAACACACGGTGACACTCTCTGACACTCTCTGAAACACACTGTGACACTCTCTGAAACAGGCAGAAACACACTGTGACACTCTCTGACACAGGCAGAGATACACTGTGACACTCTCTGACAAACTGTGACAGACTGTGGCAGTCTCTGAGACACATTGTGACACTCTCTGACACTCTCTGAAACACACTGTGACACTCTCTGGCACAGGTAGAGACACACTGTGACACTCTCTGACATTCTCTGAAACACATTGTGACATTCTCTGACACAGGCGGAGACACACTGTGACACTCTCTGACAGACTGTGACACACTGAAACACTCTCTGAGAGACTGTGACACTCACTGAGACACAATGTGACACTCTCTGACACAGGTAGAGAGACACTATGACACTCTCTGACGGACTGTGACACTCTCTGACACTATCTGAAACACATTTTGACACTCTCTGACACAGGAAGAGACACACTGTGACACTCTCTGTCACTCTCCAACACACTGTGACACCCTCTAAGACACACTGTGACACTCTCTGACACTATCTATGACATACTGTGACACATTCCAGCACATCTGAAGCACTCTGTTACACTCCCTGACAGACGGTGACACACTGTGACACTCTTTCAGACAGACTGTGACACTTTCCGACTCTCCCTGACTCTCTGATAAACACTGTGACACTCTCTGAGACATACTGTGTCACTCTCTGACTCTCTCTGAGACACAATGTGACTCTCTCTGACACACTGAGATACACTGTGACACTCTCTGACACTCTGTGAGAAACACTGTGACACTCTCTGACAGACTGTGACAATTTGTGAGACACACAATGACACTCTCTGACCTACTGTGACACTCTCTGACACATGGTGACATTTTCTGCGACACTGCGACACTCTCTGAGACACACTGTGACACTTTTTGTCTCTCTCTGACAACCTGAGACACACTGTGACACTCTCTGAGATAGACTATGACACTCTCTGACTCTCTCCGAGACACACTGTGTCACTCACTGACTCTTTCTGACTCTCTCTGAGGCACAGTATGACATACTGCGACACTCTCTGACTCACTCTGACACTCTGAGACACACTGTGACACTCTCTCACAGACTGTAACCCTCTCTGAGCCAAATACTGACTCTCTCTGACTCTCTCTGAGGCACAGTATGACACTCTGTGACACTTTCTGACTCTCTCTGAAACACTCTGAAATATAATGTAACATTCTCTGACAGACTGTCACAAAGTGACACTCTCTGAGACAAACTGTGACACTTTCTGACTTTCTCTGAGACACACTGTCATCCTCTCTTAGACACACTGTGACACACTCTGACTCTCTCTGACACTCTCTGAGGCACACTGACAGACTGTGACACTCTCTGAAACACACTGTGACACTCTCTGACACAGGCAGAGACACACTGTGACACTCTCTCACAGACTGTGACACAATGTGACACTCTCTGGCACAGGTAGAGACACACTGTGACACTCTCTGACAGACTATGACACACTGAAACACTCTGAGAGACTGTGACATTCTCTGAGACACATTGTGACACTCTCTGACACTCTCTGAAACATACTGTGACACTCTCTGGCACAGGTAGAGACACACTATGACACTCTCTGACAGACTGTGACACATTCTGACACTCTCTGAAACACATTGTGTCACTCTCTGACACAGGCGGAGACACACTGTGACACTCTCTGACAGACTGTGACACACTGAAACACTCTGAGAGACTGTGACATTCTCTGAGACACATTGTGACACTCTCTGACACTCTCTGAAACATACTGTGACACTCTCTGGCACAGGTAGAGACACACTATGATACTCTCTGACAGACTGTGAAACTCTCTGACACTATCTGAAACACATTTTGACACTCTCTGACACAGGCAGAGACACACTGTGACACTCTCTGACACTCTCCAACACACTGTGACACCCTCTAAGACACACTGTGACACTCTCTGACTCTCTCTGAAACTCTCTGTGGCACTCTCTGACACACGCTGAGATACACTGTGACACTCTCAGCCTCTCTCTAAAACTCTCTGTGACACTCTCTGAAACACGCTAAGACACACTGTTTCAATCTGGCATACTGTGACACTCTCTGAAAGACTGTGATACACTGAAACACACTGTGACTCTCTCTGATTCTCTCTGAGGCACACTGTGACACTCTCTGAAAGACTGCGATACACTGAAACACACGGTGACACTCTCTGACATTCTCTGAAACACACTGTGACACTCTCTGACAGACTGTGACACAATGAGACACTCTCTGACACAGGCAGAGACACACTGTGACACTCTCTGACAAACTGTGACAGACTGTGACAGTCTCTGAGACACATTGTGACACTCTCTGACACTCTCTGAAACACACTGTGACACTCTCTGGCACAGGTAGAGACACACTGTGACACTCTCTGACACTCTCTGAAACACATTGTGACATTCTCTGACACAGGCGGAGACACACTGTGACACTCTCTGACAGACTGTGACACACTGAAACACTCTCTGAGAGACTGTGACACTCACTGAGACACAATGTGACACTCTCTGACACAGGTAGAGAGACACTATGACACTCTCTGACGGACTGTGACACTCTCTGACACTATCTGAAACACATTTTGACACTCTGACACAGGAAGAGACACACTGTGACACTCTCTGTCACTCTCCAACACACTGTGACACCCTCTAAGACACACTGTGACACTCTCTGACACTATCTATGACATACTGTGACACATTCCAGCACATCTGAAGCACTCTGTTACACTCCCTGACAGACGGTGACACACTGTGACACTCTTTCAGACAGACTGTGACACTTTCCGACTCTCCCTGACTCTCTGATAAACACTGTGACACTCTCTGAGACATACTGTGTCACTCTCTGACTCTCTCTGAGACACAATGTGACTCTCTCTGACACACTGAGATACACTGTGACACTCTCTGACACTCTGTGAGAAACACTGTGACACTCTCTGACAGACTGTGACAATTTGTGAGACACACAATGACACTCTCTGACCTACTGTGACACTCTCTGACACATGGTGACATTTTCTGCGACACTGCGACACTCTCTGAGACACACTGTGACACTTTTTGTCTCTCTCTGACTACCTGAGACACACTGTGACACTCTCTGAGATAGACTATGACACTCTCTGACTCTCTCCGAGACACACTGTGTCACTCACTGACTCTTTCTGACTCTCTCTGAGGCACAGTATGACATACTGCGACACTCTCTGACTCACTCTGACACTCTGAGACACACTGTGACACTCTCTCACAGACTGTAACCCTCTCTGAGCCAAATACTGACTCTCTCTGACTCTCTCTGAGGCACAGTATGACACTCTGTGACACTTTCTGACTCTCTCTGAAACACTCTGAAATATAATGTAACATTCTCTGACAGACTGTCACAAAGTGACACTCTCTGAGACAAACTGTGACACTTTCTGACTTTCTCTGAGACACACTGTCATCCTCTCTTAGACACACTGTGACACACTCTGACTCTCTCTGACACTCTCTGAGGCACACTGACAGACTGTGACACTCTCTGAAACACACTGTGACACTCTCTGACACAGGCAGCGACACACTGTCACACTCTCTGACAGTCTGTGACACAATGTGACACTCTCTGACTCTCTGTGAGGCACAATGTGACACTCTCTGACAGACTGTGACACACTGAAACACTATCTGACTCTCTCTGGCACTCTGAGACACACTGTTACTCTCTCTGAGAGACTGTGACACTCTGTGACACACACTGAGTGTGTCTCAGTGTGTGTCACAGTGTGTCACAGTGTCACAGTGTGTCTCAGACAGTCAGAGAGAGAGAGTCAGAAAATGTCACTGTCAGAGAGTGTCACAGTGTGCCTCAGAGAGTGTTCGAGAGTGTCACTGTGTGTCACAGTGTGTCTAAGAGAGGATGACAGTGTGTCTCAGAGAGTCAGAGAGAGTTAGAAAGAGTCAGTTTGTCTCAGAGAGTGTCACATTGTGACAGTCTGTCAGAGAATGTTACATTGTATTTCAGAGTGTGTAAGACAGAGTCAGAAAGTGTCACAGTATGTCATGCCGTGTCCCAGAGAGTGTCAGCATTTGGCTCAGAGAGGGTCACAGTCTGTGAGAGAGTGTCACAATGTGTCTCAGAGAGTGTCAGAGTGAGTCAGAGAGTGTCACAGTATGTCATACTGTGCCTCAGAGAGTGTCATAGAGAGTCAGACCGTATCACAGTGTGTCTCAGAGAGTGTCACAGTGTGTCTCAGAGAGTGTCAGAGTGAGTCAGAGAGTGTCACAGTATGTCATACTGTGCCTCAGAGAGTGTCATAGAGAGTCAGACCGTATCACAGTGTGTCTCAGAGAGTGTCACAGTGTGTCTCAGAGAGTGTCAGAGAGAGTCAGAGAGTATCATAGTATTTCATACTGTGCCTCAGAGAGAGTCAGAGAGAGTCAGTGAGTGTCACAGTCTATCTCAGAGAGTGTCACAGTGTGGCTCAGAGAGTGTCGCAGTGTCGCAGAAAATGTCACCGTGTGTCAGAGAGTGTCATCGTGTGTCTCACAAATTGTCACAGTCTGTCACAGTCTGTCAGAGAGTGTCAAATGTGTCTCAGAGAGTGTCACGGTCTCTCAGAGAGTGTTTCAGTGTGTCTCCGCCTGTGTCAGAGAGTGTCACAGTGTGTTTCAGAGAGTGTCAGAGAGTGTCACAGTGTTTCTCAAAGAGTGTCAGAGAGCGTCACAGTGTATCTCAGTGTGTCAGAGAGTCACATTGTGTCTCAGAGAGAGTCAGAGAGTGGCACAGTATGTCTCAGAGAGTGTGAGAGAGTGTCAAAAAATGTCACAGTGTGTCTCAGAGAGTGACCGAGTATCTCAGAGAGTCAGAGAGAGAAAGCAAGTATTACAGTATGTCTCAGAGAGTGTTAAATAATCTCAGAAAATGTCACCGTCTGTCAGAGAGTGTCACAGTGTGTCAGAGAGTGTCTCAGTGTGTCCCAGAGAGTGTCGCAGTCTGTCAGAGTGTGTCACAGTGTGTCTCAGAGAGGGTCAGAGAGTGCCACAGAGAGTTTCAGTGAGAGTCACAGAGTGTCACAGTGTGTCTCAGAGATTCAGGGAGAGTCTTAAAGTGCCATAATCTGCCAGCTAGTGTCACAGTCTGTCTCAGAGAGTGTCACATCGTGAACCGTCTGTCAGAGGGTGTCACAGAGTGTTTCAGATGTGCTAGAAAGTGTCACAGTATGTCACAAAGTGTGTCGGAGAGTGTCACAGTGTGTCTCAGAGAGGGTCACAGTGTGCTGGAGAGTGTCGGAGAGTGTCACAGTGTGTCTCAGAGACTGTCACAGTGTGTTGGAGAGTGTCAGAGAGTGTCACATTGTGTCTCTGCCTGTGTCAGAGATTGTCACAGAGTGTTTCAGAGAGAGACAGAGAGTGTGACAGTGTGTCTCGGAGATTGTCAGATAGGATCAGAGAATGCCACAGTGCATCTCAAAGTGTCAGAGAGAGTCAGAGAGTGTGACAGTGTGTCTGAGAGAGTGTCAGAGAAAGTCGGAGAGTGACACAGTGTGTCTAAGAGAGTTTCAGAGAGAGTCACTTTGTGTCTCAGTGAGTGTCACAGTGTGTCTCAGAGAGTCAGGGAGAGTCAGAAAGTGTCACATTCGGTGTCAGAGAGTGTCACAGTGTGTCACCGTCTTTCAGAGAGTGACACAGAGTGTTTCAGATGTACTAGAAAGTGTCACAGTATGTCACAGAGAGTGTCACAGTGTGTCTCAGAGAGTGTCACAGTGTGTCTCAGTGATTGTCACAGTGTGTTGGAGAGTGTCAGAGAGTGTCACAGTGTGTTGGAGAGTGTCAGAGAGTGTCACAGTGTGTTTCAGAGAGTGTCAGAGAGTGTCTCTGAAAGTGTCACCGTCTCTCAGAGAGTGTCACAGTGTGTCTCAGAGAGTGTCACAGTGTGCCTCAGAGAGAGTCGGAGAGTGTAACGGTATGTTTCAGTGTATCACATTCTATCAGAGAGTTTCATAGTGTCTCTCAGTGAGTGTCACAGTATGTCTCAGAGAGTGTCAGATAGGATCAGAGAGTGTCGCAGTGTGTTGGAGAAAGTGCCAGAGAGTGTCACAGTGTGTTTCAGTGTATCACAGTCTGTCAGAGAGTGTCACAGTGCGCCTCAGAGAGTGCCACAGTGTGTTTCAGTGTATCACAGTTTGTCAGAGAGTGTCACAGTGCGCCTCAGTGAGTGTCACAGTGTGTCAGAGAGAGTCAGAGAGAGTCAGAATGTGTCACAGTCTGTCTCAGAGTGTCAGATAGGAACAGAGCGTGTCGCAGTGTGTTGGAGAAAGTGCCGGAGAGTGTCACAGTGTGTCTCAGCGTGTGTCAGAGAGTCTCACAGAGAGTTTCAGATAGAGTCAGAGAGTTTCACATGGTGTCTCAGAGATTCAGGGAGAGTCAGAAAGTATCACAATCTGTCAGCGAGTGTCACAGTGTGTTTGAGAGAGAGTCAGCGAGTGTCACAGTGTGTTTCAGAGATGGTCAGATAGGATCAGAGAGTGTCAAAGTGCATCTCAAAGTGTCAGAGAGAGTCAGAGAGAGTTACAATGTGTCTGAGAGAGTGTCAGAGAGAGTCAGAGAGTGTCACAGTGTGTCTCAGTGAGTGTCACGGTGTGTCTCAGAGAGTCAGGGAGAGTCAGAAAGTGTCACAGTCTGTCAGCGAGTGTCACACTGTGTTTCAGAGAGAGTCAGCGAGTGTCACAGTGTGTTTCAGAGATGGTCAGATAGGATCAGAGAGTGTCAAAGTGCATCTCAAAGTGTCAGAGAGAGTCAGAGAGAGTTACAATGTGTCTGAGAGAGTGTCAGAGAGAGTCAGAGAGTGTCACAGTGTGTCTCAGTGAGTGTCACAGTGTGTCTCAGAGAGTCAGGGAGAGTCAGAAAGTGTCACAGTCTGTCTCAAGAGTGTCACAGTGTGTCACCGTCTGTCAGAGAGTGTCACAGAGTGCTTCAGATGTGCTGGAAAGTGTCACAGTATGTCATAGATAGTGTCAGAGAGTGTCACAGTGTGTCTCAGAGAGTGTCACAGTGTGTTGGAGAGTGTCAGAGAGTGTCACAATGTGTCTCTGCCTGTGTCAGAGAGTGTCACAGTGTATTTCAGAGAATGTCAGAGAGTGTCACACTGTGTCTCAGAGAGTGTGACAGTCTGTCACCGTCACTCGGAGTGTGTTTCAGTGTGTCACAGTGTGTCTCAGCGAGTCAGAGAGTGTCAGAAAGTGTCACAGCCTGTCTCAGAGAGTGTCGCAGAGTGTTGGAGAATGTGCCAGATTGAAACAGTGTATCTCAGCGTGTGTCAGAGAGTGCCACAGAGAGTTTCAGAGAGAGTCAGAGAGTGTCACAGTGTGTCTCAGAGTGTCAGAGAGAGTCAGAAAGTGTCACAGTCTGTCTCAGAGAGTGTCAGATAGGATCAGAGAGTGTCGCAGTGTGTTGGAGAAAGTGCCAGAGAGTCTCACAGTGTGTCTCAGCGTATGTGAGAGAATGTCACAGAGAGTTTCAGAGAGAGTCAGAGTGTCACAGTGTATTTCAGAGAATGTCAGTGAGTGTCACAGTGTGTCTCAGAGAGTGTCACAGTCTGTCACAGTCACTCATGGTGTATTTCAGTGTGTCACAGTCTGTCAGAGAGTGTCACAGTGTGCCTCAGAGAGAGTCAGAAAGTGTCACAAAGTGTCATACTGTGCCTCAGAGAGAGTCAGCATTTGGCTCAGAGAGGGTTACAGTCTGTAAGAGAGAGTCAGAAATTGTCACAAAGTGTCATACTGTGCCTCAGAGAGAGTCAGCATTTGGCTCAGAGAGGGTTACAGTCTGTGAGAGAGTGTCACAGTGTGTCTCAGAGTGTCAGAGTGAGTCAGAGAGTGTCGCAGTATGTCATACTGTGCCTCAGAGAGAGTTAGAAAGAGTCTGTGAGTGTCACAGTGTGTCTCGGAGAGAGTTAGAGAGTGTCATAGTCTATCTCAGAGAGTGTCACAGTGTGTCTCAGGTAGTCAGAGAGAGACTAAAAGTGTCACAGTTTGTCTCAGAGAGTGTCACAGTGTCGCAGAAAATGTCACCATGTGTCAGAGAGTGTCACAGTAGGTCAGAGAGTGTCATTGTGTGTCTCACAAATTGTCACAGTCTGTCAGAGAGTGTCACAGTGTTTCTCACAGAGTGTCAGAGAGCGTCACATGTATCTCAGTGTGTCAGAGAGTTTCACATTGTGTCTCAGAGAGAGTCTGAGAGTGACACAGTATGTCTCAGAGATTGTGAGAGAGAGTCAAAAAATGTCACAGTGTGTCTCAGAGAGCGACCGAGTGTCTCAGAGAGTCAGTGAGAGACAGCAAGTATTACAGTGTGTCTCAGAGAGTGTTAAATAATCTCGGAAAATGTCACCGTCTGTCAGAGAGTGTCACAGTGTGTCAGAGAGTGTCTCAGTGTGTCCCAGAGAGTGTCGCAGTGTGTCAGCGTGTGTCACAGTGTGTCTCAGAGAGGGACAGAGAGTGACATAGTATGTTCCAGTGTGGCAGATAGAGTCACAGAGTGTCACAGACTGTCACAGTGTGTCTCAAAGAGAGTCAGAGAGTGTCACAGTGTGTCTCAGACAGTGTCAGAGAGTGCCACAGAGACGTTCAGAGAGAGTCAGAGAGTGTCACAGTGTCTCTCATAAATTCAGGGAGAGTCATAAAGTGCCACAATCTGTCAGCGAGTGTCACAGTATGTTTCAGAGAGTGTCAGAGAGTGTCACAATGTGTCTCAGAGGGTGTCACAGTCTGTCACAGTCTCTCAGACAGTGTTTCAGTGTGTCACAGTTTGTCAGAGAGTGTCACAGTGTGTCTCTGCCTGTGTCAGAGAGTGTCACAGTATGTTTCTGCCGGTGTCAGAGAGTGTCACAGTGTGTTTCAGAGAGTGTCAGAGAGTGTCTCATTGTGTCACAGTCTGTCAGAGAGTGTCACAGTGTGCCTCAGAGAGAATCAGAGAGTGTCACAGTGTGTTTCAGTGTATCACAGTCTTTCAGAGAGTGTCACAGTGCGCCTCCGAGAGAGTCAGAGAGTGTCACAGTGTCTCTCAGTGAGAGTCACAGTGTGTCTTAGAGAGTCAGACAGTCAGAAAGTGTCACATTCTGTCTCAGAGAGGTTCAGCTAGGATCAGAGAGTGTCGCAGTGTGTTGGAGAAAGTGCCAGAGAATTTCACAGTGTGTCTCAGCATGTGTCAGAGAGTCTCACAGAGAGTTTCAGAGACTCACTGAGACACACTGTGACACTCTCTGACTCTCTCTGAGGCGCACTGTGACACTCTCTAACAGACTGTGATACACTGAAACACACTGTGACACTCTCAGAGGAACACTGTGACACTCTCTGACTCTCTCTGAGGCGCACTGTGACACTCTCTGACAGACTGTGACACACTGAAACACTCTGTGACACTCTCTGACTCTCTCTGAGGCACACTGTGACACTCTCTGACAGACTGTGACACACTGAAACACTCTCTGAGAGACTGTGACAGACTGTGACACTCTCTGAGACACACTGTGACACTCTCTGACTTACTCCAACACACTGTGACACTCTCTGAGACACACTGTGACCCTCTCTGACAATCTCGGTGACATACTGTGACACTCTCTGACACCGACTGTCACACTTTCTGACTCTCTGAGACCCACTGTGACTCTCCCTGACTCTCTCTGACACTCTCTCAGACGCACTGTAATACTCTCTGACTCTCTCTGACACTTTGAGATGCACTGTGACACTCACTGATCCTATTTGTCAATCTCTGAGATTCGCTGTGACACTCTCTGACTCTCTCTGAAACACACTGTGGCACTCGCTGACAGACTGTGACATAATGAGACAGTCTCTGACCCTCTCTGAAACACACTGTGACACTCTCTGACACAGGCAGAAACACACTGTGTCACTCTCTGACACAGGCAGAGACACACTGTGACACTCTCTAACAAACTGTGACACACTGAAACACTCTCTGACAGACTGTGACAGACTGTGACAGTCTCTGAGACACATTGTGACACTCTCTGACACTCTCTGAAACACACTGTGACACTCTCTGGCACAGGTAGAGACACACTGTGACACTCTCTGACACTCTCTGAAACACATTGTGACATTCACTGACACAGGCGGAGACACACTGTGACACTCTCTGACAGACTGTGACACTCTCTGAGGCACATTGTGACACTTTCTGACTCTCTCTGACTCTCTGAGACACACTATCATCCTCTCTTAGACACACTCTGACTCTCTCTGACACTCTCAAAGGCACACTGTGACACTCTCTAACAGACTGTGTCACACTGAGATACTCTCAAAGACAGATTGTGACACTTTCTGACTCTCTTTCTCTCTGATTATCTGAGACACACTGTGACACTCTATGAGACACACTGTGAACACTCTCTGACTCTCTCTGAAACTCTCTGTGAGACTCTCTGACACACGCTGAGACACACTGTGAAACTCTCTGGCACTTTCTCCAACACACTGCGACACTCTCTGATCCTATCTGAACCTCTCTGAGACAGAATGTGACACTTTCTGACTGTCTGATTCTCTGAGACTCACTGTGATCCGCACTGAGAGACACTGTGACACTCTCTGACTCTCTCTGAAACAAACTGTTACACTCTCTGAGAGACTGTGACAAAATGTGCTGCTCTCTGAGACACACTGTGACACTCTTACTCTCTCTGAGACACACTGCGACACACACTGACTCTCTCTGACACTCTCTGAGGCACAGTATGACATACTGTGACACTCTGTGACTCTATCTGCCACACTGGAACAAACTATGTCACTCTCTGTCCCTCTCTGAGATACACTGTGAGACACTCTGACAGACTGCGACTCTCTCTCTGACTCTCTCTGACTCTCTCTGACACTTTGAGAAGCACTGTGACAATCTCTGATCCTGTCTGACACTCTCTGAGACAGACTGTGACACATTCTGACTCTCTCACTCTCTCAGACACACTGTGACACTCTCTGACTCTCTCTGAGGCGCTCTGTGACACTCTCTGACAGACTGTGATACATTGAAACACACTGTGACACTTTCTGACTCTCTCAGAGGCACACTGTGACACTCTCTGACAGTCTGTGATACACTGAAACACTCTCTGAGAGACTGTGACAGACTGTGACACTCACTGAGACACACTGTGACAATCTCTGACATTCTCTGAAACGCACGGTGACACTCTCTGACACAGGCAGAGACACACTGTGTCACTCTCTGACAGACTGTGACACTCTCTGAAACACGCTGTGAGACTCTCTCAGACACACTGTGACACTCACTGAGACACACTGTGACACTCTCTGACTCTCTCTGAGGCGCACTGTGACACTCTCTGACAGACTGTGATACACTGAAACACACTGTGACACTTTATGAGTCTCTCAGAGGCACACTTTGACACTCTCTGACAGTCTGTGATACACTGAAACACTCTCTGAGAGACTGTGACAGACTGTGACACTCTCTGAGACACACTGTGACATTCTCTGACAGACTGTGACACACTGAAACACTCTGAGAGACTGTGACATTTTCTGAAACACATGGTGACACTCTCTGACACAGGCAGAGACACACTGAGTCACTCTCTGACAGACTGTGACAGACTGTGACACTCTCTGAAACACACTGTGACATTCTCTGACAGACTGTGACACACTGAAACACTCTGAGAGACTGTGACATTCTCTGAGACACATTGTGACACTCTCTGACACTCTCTGAAACATACTGTGACACTCTCTGGCACAGGTAGAGACACACTATGATACTCTCTGACAGACTGTGAAACTCTCTGACACTATCTGAAACACATTTTGACACTCTCTGACACAGGCAGAGACACACTGTGACACTCTCTGACACTCTCCAACACACTGTGACACCCTCTAAGACACACTGTGACACTCTCTGACTCTCTCTGAAACTCTCTGTGGCACTCTCTGACACACGCTGAGATACACTGTGACACTCTCAGCCTCTCTCTAAAACTCTCTGTGACACTCTCTGAAACACGCTAAGACACACTGTTTCAATCTGGCATACTGTGACACTCTCTGAAAGACTGTGATACACTGAAACACACTGTGACTCTCTCTGATTCTCTCTGAGGCACACTGTGACACTCTCTGAAAGACTGCGATACACTGAAACACACGGTGACACTCTCTGACATTCTCTGAAACACACTGTGACACTCTCTGACAGACTGTGACACAATGAGACACTCTCTGACACTCTCTGAAACAGGCAGAAACACACTGTGACACTCTCTGACACAGGCAGAGACACACTGTGACACTCTCTGACAAACTGTGACAGACTGTGACAGTCTCTGAGACACATTGTGACACTCTCTGACACTCTCTGAAACACACTGTGACACTCTCTGGCACAGGTAGAGACACACTGTGACACTCTCTGACACTCTCTGAAACACATTGTGACATTCTCTGACACAGGCGGAGACACACTGTGACACTCTCTGACAGACTGTGACACACTGAAACACTCTCTGAGAGACTGTGACACTCACTGAGACACAATGTGACACTCTCTGACACAGGTAGAGAGACACTATGACACTCTCTGACGGACTGTGACACTCTCTGACACTATCTGAAACACATTTTGACACTCTCTGACACAGGCAGAGACACACTGTGACACTCTCTGTCACTCTCCAACACACTGTGACACCCTCTAAGACACACTGTGACACTCTCTGACACTATCTATGACATACTGTGACACATTCCAGCACATCTGAAGCACTCTGTTACACTCTCTGACTGACGGTGACACACTGTGACACTCTTTCAGACAGACTGTGACACTTTCCGACTCTCCCTGACTTGCTGAGAAACACTGTGACACTCACTGAGACACACTGTGACACTCTCTGACACTCTTTCAGATTTACTGTAACTCTCTCTGACTCTCTCTGATACTTTGAGAAACACTGTGACAATCTCTGCTCCTGTCTGACACTCTCTGAGACACACTGTGACACATTCTGACTCTCTCTGACTCTCTGAGACACACTGTGTCACTCTCAGACTCTCTCTGAGACACAATGTGACTCTCTCTGACACACTGAGATACACTGTGACGCTCTCTAACACTCTGTGAGAAACACTGTGACACTCTCTGACAGACTGTGACAATTTGTGAGACACACGATGACACTCTCTGACCTACTGTGACACTCTCTGACACATGGTGACATTTTCTGCGACACTGCGACACTCTCTGAGACACACTGTGACACTTTTTGTCTCTCTCTGACTACCTGAGACACACTGTGACACTCTCTGAGATAGACTATGACACTCTCTGACTCTCTCCGAGACACACTATGTCACTCACTGACTCTTTCTGACTCTCTCTGAGGCACAGTATGACATACTGCGACACTCTCTGACTCACTCTGACACTCTAAGACACACTGTGACACTCTCTCACAGACTGTAACCCTCTCTGAGCCAAATACTGACTCTCTCTGACTCTCTCTGAGGCACAGTAGGACACTCTGTGACACTTTCTGACTCTCTCTGAAACACTCTGAAATATAATGTAACATCCTCTGACAGACTGTCACAAAGTGACACTCTCTGAGACAAACTGTGACACTTTCTGACTTTCTCTGAGACACACTGTCATCCTCTCTTAGACACACTGTGACACACTCTGACTCTCTCTGACACTCTCTGAGGCACACTGTGACACTCTCTAACAGACTGTGTCACATTGAGATACTCTCAAAGACAGATCGTACACTTTCTGACTCTCTTTCTCTCTGATTGTCTGAGACACACTGTGATACTCAATGAGACACTCTGTGACACTTTCTGACTCTCTCTGAAACACACTGTGACACTCTCTGAATCTCTCTGAAACTCTCTATGAGACTCTCTGACACACGCTGAGACACACTGTGAAACTCTCTGGCACTTTCTCCAACACACTGCGACACTCTCTGATCCTAGCTGAACCTCTCTGAGACAGAATGTGACACTTTCTGACTGTCTGACTCTCTGAGACACACTGTGACACTCTCTGACTCTCTCGGAGGCGCACTGTGACGCTCTCTGAAAGACTGTGATACACTGAAACACACTGTGACACTCTCTGATTCTCTCTGAGGCACACTGTGACACTCTCTGAAAGACTGCGATACACTGAAACACACTGTGATACTCTCTGACAGACTGTGACACAATGAGACACTCTCTGAAACACACTGTGACACTCTCTGACACAGGCAGAAACACACTGTGACACTCTCTAACACAGGCAGAGACACACTGTGACACTCTCTGACAAACTGTGACACACTGAAACTGTGATACTGTGACAGACTGTGACAGACTCTGAGACACATTTTAACACTCTCTGACACTCTCTGAAACACACTGTGACACTCTCTGACACAGGCAGAGACACACTGTGACACTCTCTGACAAACTGTGACACACTGAAACTGTGAGACTGTGACAGACTGTGACAGACTCTGAGACACATTTTAACACTCTCTGACTCTCTCTGAGGCGCTCTGTGACACTCTCTGACAGACTGTGATACATTGAAACACACTGTGACACTCTCTGACAGTCTGTGATACACTGAAACACTCTCTGAGAGACTGTGACAGACTGTGACACTCACTGAGACACACTGTGACAATCTCTGACATTCTCTGAAACGCACGGTGACACTCTCTGACACAGGCAGAGACACACTGTGTCACTCTCTGACAGACTGTGACACTCTCTGAAACACACTGTGAGACTCTCTCAGACACACTGTGACACTCACTGAGACACACTGTGACACCCTCTAAGACACACTGTGACACTCTCTGACTCTCTCTGAAACTCTCTGTGACACTCTCTGAGACACGCTAAGACACACTGTTTCAATCTGGCATACTGTGACACTCTCTGAAAGACTGTGATACACTGAAACACACTGTGACTCTCTCTGATTCTCTCTGAGGCACACTGTGACACTCTCTGAAAGACTGTGATACACTGAAACACACGGTGTCACTCTCTGACACTCTCTGAAACACACTGTGACACTCTCTGAAACAGGCAGAAACACACTGTGACACTCTCTGACACAGGCAGAGATACACTGTGACACTCTCTGACAAACTGTGACAGACTGTGGCAGTTTCTGAGACACATTGTGACACTCTCTGACACTCTCTGAAACACACTGTGACACTCTCTGGCACAGGTAGAGACACACTGTGACACTCTCTGACACTCTCTGAAACACATTGTGACATTCTCTGACACAGGCGGAGACACACTGTGACACTCTCTGACAGACTGTGACACACTGAAACACTCTCTGAGAGACTGTGACACTCACTGAGACACAATGTGACACTCTCTGACACAGGTAGAGAGACACTATGACACTCTCTGACGGACTGTGACACTCTCTGACACTATCTGAAACACATTTTGACACTCTCTGACACAGGAAGAGACACACTGTGACACTCTCTGTCACTCTCCAACACACTGTGACACCCTCTAAGACACACTGTGACACTCTCTGACACTATCTATGACATACTGTGACACATTCCAGCACATCTGAAGCACTCTGTTACACTCCCTGACAGACGGTGACACACTGTGACACTCTTTCAGACAGACTGTGACACTTTCCGACTCTCCCTGACTCTCTGATAAACACTGTGACACTCACTGAGACATACTGTGTCACTCTCTGACTCTCTCTGAGACACAATGTGACTCTCTCTGACACACTGAGATACACTGTGACACTCTCTGACACTCTGTGAGAAACACTGTGACACTCTCTGACAGACTGTGACAATTTGTGAGACACACAATGACACTCTCTGACCTACTGTGACACTCTCTGACACATGGTGACATTTTCTGCGACACTGCGACACTCTCTGAGACACACTGTGACACTTTTTGTCTCTCTCTGACTACCTGAGACACACTGTGACACTCTCTGAGATAGACTATGACACTCTCTGACTCTCTCCGAGACACACTGTGTCACTCACTGACTCTTTCTGACTCTCTCTGAGGCACAGTATGACATACTGCGACACTCTCTGACTCACTCTGACACTCTGAGACACACTGTGACACTCTCTCACAGACTGTAACCCTCTCTGAGCCAAATACTGACTCTCTCTGAGGCACAGTATGACACTCTGTGACACTTTCTGATTCTCTCTGAAACACTCTGAAATATAATGTAACATTCTCTGACAGACTGTCACAAAGTGACACTCTCTGAGACAAACTGTGACACTTTCTGACTTTCTCTGAGACACACTGTCATCCTCTCTTAGACACACTGTGACACACTCTGACTCTCTCTGACACTCTCTGAAACACACTGTGACACTCTCTGACACAGGCAGCGACACACTGTCACACTCTCTGACAGACTGTGACACAATGTGACACTCTCTGACTCTCTGTGAGGCACAATGTGACACTCTCTGACAGACTGTGACACACTGAAACACTATCTGACTCTCTCTGGCACTCTGAGACACATTGTTACACTCTCTGAGAGACTGTGACACTCTGTGACACACACTGAGTGTGTCTCAGTGTGTGTCACAGTGTGTCACAGTGTCACAGTGTGTCTCAGACAGTCAGAGAGAGAGAGAGAGTCAGAAATTGTCACTGTCAGAGAGTGTCACAGTGTGCCTCAGAGAGTGTTCGAGAGTGTCACTGTGTGTCACAGTGTGTCTAAGAGAGGATGACAGTGTGTCTCAGAGAGTCAGAGAGAGTTAGAAAGAGTCAGTTTGTCTCAGAGAGTGTCACATTGTGACAGTCTGTCAGAGAATGTTACATTGTATTTCAGAGTGTGTAAGACAGAGTCAGAAAGTGTCACAGTATGTCATGCCGTGTCCCAGAGAGTGTCAGCATTTGGCTCAGAGAGGGTCACAGTCTGTGAGAGAGTGTCACAATGTGTCTCAGAGAGTGTCAGAGTGAGTCAGAGAGTGTCACAGTATGTCATACTGTGCCTCAGAGAGTGTCATAGAGAGTCAGACCGTATCACAGTGTGTCTCAGAGAGTGTCACAGTGTGTCTCAGAGAGTGTCAGAGTGAGTCAGAGAGTGTCACAGTATGTCATACTGTGCCTCAGAGAGTGTCATAGAGAGTCAGACCGTATCACAGTGTGTCTCAGAGAGTGTCACAGTGTGTCTCAGAGAGTGTCAGAGAGAGTCAGAGAGTATCATAGTATGTCATACTGTGCCTCAGAGAGAGTCAGAGAGAGTCAGTGAGTGTCACAGTCTATCTCAGAGAGTGTCACAGTGTGGCTCAGAGAGTGTCGCAGTGTCGCAGAAAATGTCACCGTGTGTCAGAGAGTGTCATCGTGTGTCTCACAAATTGTCACAGTCTGTCACAGTCTGTCAGAGAGTGTCAAATGTGTCTCCGAGAGTGTCACGGTCTCTCAGAGAGTGTTTCAGTGTGTCTCCGCCTGTGTCAGAGAGTGTCACAGTGTGTTTCAGAGAGTGTCAGAGAGTGTCACAGTGTTTCTCAAAGAGTGTCAGAGAGCGTCACAGTGTATCTCAGTGTGTCAGAGAGTCACATTGTGTCTCAGAGAGAGTCAGAGAGTGGCACAGTATGTCTCAGAGAGTGTGAGAGAGTGTCAAAAAATGTCACAGTGTGTCTCAGAGAGTGACCGAGTATCTCAGAGAGTCAGAGAGAGAAAGCAAGTATTACAGTATGTCTCAGAGAGTGTTAAATAATCTCAGAAAATGTCACTGTCTGTCAGAGAGTGTCACAGTGTGTCAGAGAGTGTCTCAGTGTGTCCCAGAGAGTGTCGCAGTCTGTCAGAGTGTGTCACAGTGTGTCTCAGAGAGGGTCAGAGAGTGCCACAGAGAGTTTCAGTGAGAGTCACAGAGTGTCACAGTGTGTCTCAGAGATTCAGGGAGAGTCTTAAAGTGCCATAATCTGCCAGCTAGTGTCACAGTCTGTCTCAGAGAGTGTCACATCGTGAACCGTCTGTCAGAGGGTGTCACAGAGTGTTTCAGATGTGCTAGAAAGTGTCACAGTATGTCACAAAGTGTGTCGGAGAGTGTCACAGTGTGTCTCAGAGAGGGTCACAGTGTGCTGGAGAGTGTCGGAGAGTGTCACAGTGTGTCTCAGAGACTGTCACAGTGTGTTGGAGAGTGTCAGAGAGTGTCACATTGTGTCTCTGCCTGTGTCAGAGATTGTCACAGAGTGTTTCAGAGAGAGACAGAGAGTGTGACAGTGTGTCTCGGAGATTGTCAGATAGGATCAGAGAATGCCACAGTGCATCTCAAAGTGTCAGAGAGAGTCAGAGAGTGTGACAGTGTGTCTGAGAGAGTGTCAGAGAAAGTCGGAGAGTGACACAGTGTGTCTAAGAGAGTTTCAGAGAGAGTCACTTTGTGTCTCAGTGAGTGTCACAGTGTGTCTCAGAGAGTCAGGGAGAGTCAGAAAGTGTCACATTCGGTGTCAGAGAGTGTCACAGTGTGTCACCGTCTTTCAGAGAGTGACACAGAGTGTTTCAGATGTACTAGAAAGTGTCACAGTATGTCACAGAGAGTGTCACAGTGTGTCTCAGAGAGTGTCACAGTGTGTCTCAGTGATTGTCACAGTGTGTTGGAGAGTGTCAGAGAGTGTCACAGTGTGTTGGAGAGTGTCAGAGAGTGTCACAGTGTGTTTCAGAGAGTGTCAGAGAGTGTCTCTGAAAGTGTCACCGTCTCTCAGAGAGTGTCACAGTGTGTCTCAGAGAGTGTCACAGTGTGCCTCAGAGAGAGTCGGAGAGTGTAACGGTATGTTTCAGTGTATCACATTCTATCAGAGAGTTTCATAGTGTCTCTCAGTGAGTGTCACAGTATGTCTCAGAGAGTGTCAGATAGGATCAGAGAGTGTCGCAGTGTGTTGGAGAAAGTGCCAGAGAGTGTCACAGTGTGTTTCAGTGTATCACAGTCTGTCAGAGAGTGTCACAGTGCGCCTCAGAGAGTGCCACAGTGTGTTTCAGTGTATCACAGTTTGTCAGAGAGTGTCACAGTGCGCCTCAGTGAGTGTCACAGTGTGTCAGAGAGAGTCAGAGAGAGTCAGAATGTGTCACAGTCTGTCTCAGAGTGTCAGATAGGAACAGAGCGTGTCGCAGTGTGTTGGAGAAAGTGCCGGAGAGTGTCACAGTGTGTCTCAGCGTGTGTCAGAGAGTCTCACAGAGAGTTTCAGATAGAGTCAGAGAGTTTCACATGGTGTCTCAGAGATTCAGGGAGAGTCAGAAAGTATCACAATCTGTCAGCGAGTGTCACAGTGTGTTTGAGAGAGAGTCAGCGAGTGTCACAGTGTGTTTCAGAGATGGTCAGATAGGATCAGAGAGTGTCAAAGTGCATCTCAAAGTGTCAGAGAGAGTCAGAGAGAGTTACAATGTGTCTGAGAGAGTGTCAGAGAGAGTCAGAGAGTGTCACAGTGTGTCTCAGTGAGTGTCACAGTGTGTCTCAGAGAGTCAGGGAGAGTCAGAAAGTGTCACAGTCTGTCTCAAGAGTGTCACAGTGTGTCACCGTCTGTCAGAGAGTGTCACAGAGTGCTTCAGATGTGCTGGAAAGTGTCACAGTATGTCATAGATAGTGTCAGAGAGTGTCACAATGTGTCTCTGCCTGTGTCAGAGAGTGTCACAGTGTATTTCAGAGAATGTCAGAGAGTGTCACACTGTGTCTCAGAGAGTGTGACAGTCTGTCACCGTCACTCGGAGTGTGTTTCAGTGTGTCACAGTGTGTCTCAGCGAGTCAGAGAGTGTCAGAAAGTGTCACAGCCTGTCTCAGAGAGTGTCGCAGAGTGTTGGAGAATGTGCCAGATTGAAACAGTGTATCTCAGCGTGTGTCAGAGAGTGCCACAGAGAGTTTCAGAGAGAGTCAGAGAGTGTCACAGTGTGTCTCAGAGTGTCAGAGAGAGTCAGAAAGTGTCACAGTCTGTCTCAGAGAGTGTCAGATAGGATCAGAGAGTGTCGCAGTGTGTTGGAGAAAGTCTCACAGTGTGTCTCAGCGTATGTGAGAGAATGTCACAGAGAGTTTCAGAGAGAGTCAGAGTGTCACAGTGTATTTCAGAGAATGTCAGTGAGTGTCACAGTGTGTCTCAGAGAGTGTCACAGTCTGTCACAGTCACTCATGGTGTATTTCAGTGTGTCACAGTCTGTCAGAGAGTGTCACAGTGTGCCTCAGAGAGAGTCAGAAAGTGTCACAAAGTGTCATACTGTGCCTCAGAGAGAGTCAGCATTTGGCTCAGAGAGGGTTACAGTCTGTGAGAGAGTGTCACAGTGTGTCTCAGAGTGTCAGAGTGAGTCAGAGAGTGTCGCAGTATGTCATACTGTGCCTCAGAGAGAGTTAGAAAGAGTCTGTGAGTGTCACAGTGTGTCTCGGAGAGAGTTAGAGAGTGTCATAGTCTATCTCAGAGAGTGTCACAGTGTGTCTCAGGTTGTCAGAGAGAGACTAAAAGTGTCACAGTTTGTCTCAGAGAGTGTCGCAGTGTCGCAGAAAATGTCACCATGTGTCAGAGAGTGTCACAGTAGGTCAGAGAGTGTCATTGTGTGTCTCACAAATTGTCACAGTCTGTCAGAGAGTGTCACAGTGTTTCTCACAGAGTGTCAGAGAGCGTCACATGTATCTCAGTGTGTCAGAGAGTTTCACATTGTGTCTCAGAGAGAGTCTGAGAGTGACACAGTATGTCTCAGAGATTGTGAGAGAGAGTCAAAAAATGTCACAGTGTGTCTCAGAGAGCGACCGAGTGTCTCAGAGAGTCAGTGAGAGACAGCAAGTATTACAGTGTGTCTCAGAGAGTGTTAAATAATCTCGGAAAATGTCACCGTCTGTCAGAGAGTGTCACAGTGTGTCAGAGAGTGTCTCAGTGTGTCCCAGAGAGTGTCGCAGTGTGTCAGCGTGTGTCACAGTGTGTCTCAGAGAGGGACAGAGAGTGACATAGTATGTTCCAGTGTGGCAGATAGAGTCACAGAGTGTCACAGACTGTCACAGTGTGTCTCAAAGAGAGTCAGAGAGTGTCACAGTGTGTCTCAGACAGTGTCAGAGAGTGCCACAGAGACGTTCAGAGAGAGTCAGAGAGTGTCACAGTGTCTCTCATAAATTCAGGGAGAGTCATAAAGTGCCACAATCTGTCAGCGAGTGTCACAGTATGTTTCAGAGAGTGTCAGAGAGTGTCACAATGTGTCTCAGAGGGTGTCACAGTCTGTCACAGTCTCTCAGACAGTGTTTCAGTGTGTCACAGTTTGTCAGAGAGTGTCACAGTGTGTCTCTGCCTGTGTCAGAGAGTGTCACAGTATGTTTCTGCCGGTGTCAGAGAGTGTCACAGTGTGTTTCAGAGAGTGTCTCATTGTGTCACAGTCTGTCAGAGAGTGTCACAGTGTGCCTCAGAGAGAATCAGAGAGTGTCACAGTGTGTTTCAGTGTATCACAGTCTTTCAGAGAGTGTCACAGTGCGCCTCCGAGAGAGTCAGAGAGTGTCACAGTGTCTCTCAGTGAGAGTCACAGTGTGTCTTAGAGAGTCAGACAGTCAGAAAGTGTCACATTCTGTCTCAGAGAGGTTCAGCTAGGATCAGAGAGTGTCGCAGTGTGTTGGAGAAAGTGCCAGAGAATTTCACAGTGTGTCTCAGCATGTGTCAGAGAGTCTCACAGAGAGTTTCAGAGACTCACTGAGACACACTGTGACACTCTCTGACTCTCTCTGAGGCGCACTGTGACACTCTCTAACAGACTGTGATACACTGAAACACACTGTGACACTCTCAGAGGAACACTGTGACACTCTCTGACTCTCTCTGAGGCGCACTGTGACACTCTCTGACAGACTGTGACACACTGAAACACTCTGTGACACTCTCTGACTCTCTCTGAGGCACACTGTGACACTCTCTGACAGACTGTGACACACTGAAACACTCTCTGAGAGACTGTGACAGACTGTGACACTCTCTGAGACACACTGTGACACTCTCTGACTTACTGCAACACACTGTGACACTCTCTGAGACACACTGTGACCCTCTCTGACAATCTCGGTGACATACTGTGACACTCTCTGACACCGACTGTCACACTTTCTGACTCTCTGAGACACACTGTGACACTCTCTGACTCTCTATGAAAATCTCTTAGACCCACTGTGACTCTCCCTGACTCTCTCTGACACTCTCTCAGACGCACTGTAATACTCTCTGACTCTCTCTGACACTTTTAGATGCACTGTGACACTCACTGATCCTATCTGTCAATCTCTGAGATTCGCTGTGACACTCTCTGACTCTCTCTGAAACACACTGTGGCACTCGCTGACAGATTGTGACACTTTATGACTCTCCCTAAATCTCTGAGACACACTGTGACACTCTCTGAAACTCTCCGTGGCACTCCCTGACACTGTCTGAGACGTACTGTGACACTCGCTGAGACACGCTGTGACACTTTGTGACACTCTGTGACTCTATCTGCCACACTGGAACACACTATGTCACTCTTTGTCCCTCTCTGAGACACACTGTGAGACACTCTGACAGAATGCGACACTCTCTGGATTACACTGAGACACTCTCTGACACACTGTGACACTCTCTGACAGACGGTGACATTTTCTGAGACACTGTGACACTCTCTGAGACACACTGTGACACTTGCTCTCTCTCTCTCTGACTCTCTGAGATACTCGGTCGCTCTCTGAGACACACTGAGACATTTATTGACTCTCTCACACACTCTCTAAGACATACTGATGCACAATGTGACTCTCTCTGACACACTGAGATACACTGTGACGCTCTCTGACACTCTGAGAAACACTGTGACTCTCTCTGACAGACTGTGACAAACTGTGACAATTTCTGAGACACACAATGACACTCTCTGACACACGGTGCCATTTTCTGCGACACAGTGTGTCTCAGAGAGTCAGACAGTCAGAAAGTGTCACATTCTGTCTCAGAGCGGTTCAGATAGGATCAGAGAGTGTCGCAGTGTGTTGGAGAAAGTGCCAGAGAGTCTCACAGTGTGTCTCAGCGTATGTGAGAGAATGTCACAGAGAGTTTCAGAGAGAGTCAGAGTGTCACAGTGTATTTCAGAGAATGTCAGTGAGTGTCACAGTGTGTCTCAGAGAGTGTCACAGTCTGTCACAGTCACTCATGGTGTATTTCAGTGTGTCACAGTCTGTCAGAGAGTGTCACAGTGTGCCTCAGAGAGAGTCAGAAAGTGTCACAAAGTGTCATAGTGTGCCTCAGAGAGAGTCAGCATTTGGCTCAGAGAGGGTTACAGTCTGTGAGAGAGTGTCACAGTGTGTCTCAGAGTGTCAGAGTGAGTCAGAGAGTGTCGCAGTATGTCATACTGTGCCTCAGAGAGAGTCAGAAAGAGTCTGTGAGTGTCACAGTGTGTCTCGGAGAGAGTCAGAGAGTGTCATAGTCTATCTCAGAGAGTGTCACAGTGTGTCTCAGGTAGTCAGAGAGAGACTAAAAGTGTCACAGTTTGTCTCAGAGAGTGTCGCAGTGTCGCAGAAAATGTCACCATGTGTCAGAGAGTGTCACAGTAGGTCAGAGAGTGTCATTGTGTGTCTCACAAATTGTCACAGTCTGTCAGAGAGTGTCACAGTGTTTCTCACAGAGTGTCAGAGAGCGTCACATGTATCTCAGTGTGTCAGAGAGTTTCACATTGCGTCTCAGAGAGAGTCTGAGAGTGACACAGTATGTCTCAGAGATTGTGAGAGAGAGTCAAAAAATGTCATAGTGTGTCTCAGAGAGCGACCGAGTGTCTCAGAGAGTCAGTGAGAGACAGCAAGTATTACAGTGTGTCTCAGAGAGTGTTAAATAATCTCGGAAAATGTCACCGTCTGTCAGAGAGTGTCACAGTGTGTCAGAGAGTGTCTCAGTGTGTCCCAGAGAGTGTCGCAGTGTGTCAGAGTGTGTCACAGTGTGTCTCAGAGAGGGACAGAGAGTGACATAGTATGTTCCAGTGTGGCAGATAGAGTCACAGAGTGTCACAGACTGTCACAGTGTGTCTCAAAGAGAGTCAGAGAGTGTCACAGTGTGTCTCAGACAGTGTCAGAGAGTGCCACAGAGACGTTCAGAGAGAGTCAGAGAGTGTCACAGTGTCTCTCATAAATTCAGGGAGAGTCATAAATGCCACAATCTGTCAGCGAGTGTCACAGTACGTTTCAGAGAGTGTCAGAGAGTGTCACAATGTGTCTCAGAGGGCGTCACAGTCTGTCACAGTCTCTCAGACAGTGTTTCAGTGTGTCACAGTTTGTCAGAGAGTGTCACAGTGTGTCTCTGCCTGTGTCAGAGAGTGTCACAGTATGTTTCTGCCGGTGTCAGAGAGTGTCACAGTGTGTTTCAGAGAGTGTCAGAGAGTGTCTCATTGTGTCACAGTCTGTCAGAGAGTGTCACAGTGTGCCTCAGAGAGAATCAGAGAGTGTCACAGTGTGTTTCAGTGTATCACAGTCTTTCAGAGAGTGTCACAGTGCGCCTCCGAGAGAGTCAGAGAGTGTCACAGTGTCTCTCAGTGAGAGTCACAGTGTGTCTTAGAGAGTCAGACAGTCAGAAAGTGTCACATTCTGTCTCAGAGAGGTTCAGCTAGGATCAGAGAGTGTCGCAGTGTGTTGGAGAAAGTGCCAGAGAGTTTCACAGTGTGTCTCAGCATGTGTCAGAGAGTCTCACAGAGAGTTTCAGAGACTCACTGAGACACACTGTGACACTCTCTGACTCTCTCTGAGGCGCACTGTGACACTCTCTAACAGACTGTGATACACTGAAACACACTGTGACACTCTCAGAGGAACACTGTGACACTCTCTGACTCTCTCTGAGGCGCACTGTGACACTCTCTGACAGACTGTGACACACTGAAACACTCTGTGACACTCTCTGACTCTCTCTGAGGCACACTGTGACACTCTCTGACAGACTGTGACACACTGAAACACTCTCTGAGAGACTGTGACAGACTGTGACACTCTCTGAGACACACTGTGACACTCTCTGACTTACTGCAACACACTGTGACACTCTCTGAGACACACTGTGACCCTCTCTGACAATCTCGGTGACATACTGTGACACTCTCTGACACCGACTGTCACACTTTCTGACTCTCTGAGACACACTGTGACACTCTCTGACTCTCTATGAAAATCTCTTAGACCCACTGTGACTCTCCCTGACTCTCTCTGACACTCTCTCAGACGCACTGTAATACTCTCTGACTCTCTCTGACACTTTGAGATGCACTGTGACACTCACTGATCCTATCTGTCAATCTCTGAGATTCGCTGTGACACTCTCTGACTCTCTCTGAAACACACTGTGGCACTCGCTGACAGATTGTGACACTTTATGACTCTCCCTAAATCTCTGAGACACACTGTGACACTCTCTGACTCTCTCTGAAACTCTCTGTGGCACTCTCTGACACTGTCTGAGACGTACTGTGACACTCGCTGAGACACGCTGTGACACTTTGTGACACTCTGTGACTCTATCTGCCACACTGGAACACACTATGTCACTCTTTGTCCCTCTCTGAGACACACTGTGAGACACTCTGACAGAATGCGACACTCTCTGGATTATACTGAGACACTCTCTGACACACTGTGACACTCTCTGACAGACGGTGACATTTTCTGAGACACTGTGACACTCTCTGAGACACACTGTGACACTTGCTCTCTCTCTCTCTGACTCTCTGAGATACTCGGTCGCTCTCTGAGACACACTGAGACATTTATTGACTCTCTCACACACTCTCTAAGACATACTGATGCACAATGTGACTCTCTCTGACACACTGAGATACACTGTGACGCTCTCTGACACTCTGAGAAACACTGTGACTCTCTCTGACAGACTGTGACAAACTGTGACAATTTCTGAGACACACAATGACACTCTCTGACACACGGTGCCATTTTCTGCGACACAGTGTGTCTCAGAGAGTCAGACAGTCAGAAAGTGTCACATTCTGTCTCAGAGCGGTTCAGATAGGATCAGAGAGTGTCGCAGTGTGTTGGAGAAAGTGCCAGAGAGTCTCACAGTGTGTCTCAGCGTATGTGAGAGAATGTCACAGAGAGTTTCAGAGAGAGTCAGAGTGTCACAGTGTATTTCAGAGAATGTCAGTGAGTGTCACAGTGTGTCTCAGAGAGTGTCACAGTCTGTCACAGTCACTCATGGTGTATTTCAGTGTGTCACAGTCTGTCAGAGAGTGTCACAGTGTGCCTCAGAGAGAGTCAGAAAGTGTCACAAAGTGTCATAGTGTGCCTCAGAGAGAGTCAGCATTTGGCTCAGAGAGGGTTACAGTCTGTGAGAGAGTGTCACAGTGTGTCTCAGAGTGTCAGAGTGAGTCAGAGAGTGTCGCAGTATGTCATACTGTGCCTCAGAGAGAGTCAGAAAGAGTCTGTGAGTGTCACAGTGTGTCTCGGAGAGAGTCAGAGAGTGTCATAGTCTATCTCAGAGAGTGTCACAGTGTGTCTCAGGTAGTCAGAGAGAGACTAAAAGTGTCACAGTTTGTCTCAGAGAGTGTCGCAGTGTCGCAGAAAATGTCACCATGTGTCAGAGAGTGTCACAGTAGGTCAGAGAGTGTCATTGTGTGTCTCACAAATTGTCACAGTCTGTCAGAGAGTGTCACAGTGTTTCTCACAGAGTGTCAGAGAGCGTCACATGTATCTCAGTGTGTCAGAGAGTTTCACATTGCGTCTCAGAGAGAGTCTGAGAGTGACACAGTATGTCTCAGAGATTGTGAGAGAGAGTCAAAAAATGTCATAGTGTGTCTCAGAGAGCGACCGAGTGTCTCAGAGAGTCAGTGAGAGACAGCAAGTATTACAGTGTGTCTCAGAGAGTGTTAAATAATCTCGGAAAATGTCACCGTCTGTCAGAGAGTGTCACAGTGTGTCAGAGAGTGTCTCAGTGTGTCCCAGAGAGTGTCGCAGTGTGTCAGAGTGTGTCACAGTGTGTCTCAGAGAGGGACAGAGAGTGACATAGTATGTTCCAGTGTGGCAGATAGAGTCACAGAGTGTCACAGACTGTCACAGTGTGTCTCAAAGAGAGTCAGAGAGTGTCACAGTGTGTCTCAGACAGTGTCAGAGAGTGCCACAGAGACGTTCAGAGAGAGTCAGAGAGTGTCACAGTGTCTCTCATAAATTCAGGGAGAGTCATAAAGTGCCACAATCTGTCAGCGAGTGTCACAGTACGTTTCAGAGAGTGTCAGAGAGTGTCACAATGTGTCTCAGAGGGTGTCACAGTCTGTCACAGTCTCTCAGACAGTGTTTCAGTGTGTCACAGTTTGTCAGAGAGTGTCACAGTGTGTCTCTGCCTGTGTCAGAGAGTGTCACAGTATGTTTCTGCCGGTGTCAGAGAGTGTCACAGTGTGTTTCAGAGAGTGTCAGAGAGTGTCTCATTGTGTCACAGTCTGTCAGAGAGTGTCACAGTGTGCCTCAGAGAGAATCAGAGAGTGTCACAGTGTGTTTCAGTGTATCACAGTCTTTCAGAGAGTGTCACAGTGCGCCTCCGAGAGAGTCAGAGAGTGTCACAGTGTCTCTCAGTGAGAGTCACAGTGTGTCTTAGAGAGTCAGACAGTCAGAAAGTGTCACATTCTGTCTCAGAGAGGTTCAGCTAGGATCAGAGAGTGTCGCAGTGTGTTGGAGAAAGTGCCAGAGAGTTTCACAGTGTGTCTCAGCATGTGTCAGAGAGTCTCACAGAGAGTTTCAGAGACTCACTGAGACACACTGTGACACTCTCTGACTCTCTCTGAGACACACTGTCATCCTCTCTTAGACACACTGTGACACACAGTGACACTCTCGAACACTCTCTGAGGCACACTGTGACACTCTCTGACAGTGACATTTTCTGACTCTCTCTCTCTGACTGTCTGAGACACACTGTGACACTGTGACACACTGTGACACACACTGAGACACACTCAGTGTGTGTCACAGAGTGTCACAGTCTCTCAGAGAGAGTAACAGTGTGTCTCAGAGTGCCAGAGAGAGTCAGATAGTGTTTCAGTGTGTCACAGTCTGTCAGAGAGTGTCACATTGTGCCTCACAGAGAGTCAGAGAGTGTCACATTGTGTCACAGTCTGTCAGAGAGTGTGACAGTGTGTCGCTGCCTGTGTCAGAGAGTGTCACAGTGTGTTTCAGAGAGTGTCACAGTCTGTCAGTGTGCCTCAGAGAGTGTCAGAGAGAGTCAGAGTGTGTCACAGTGTGTCTAAGAGAGGATGACAGTGTGTCTCAGAGAGAGTCAGAAAGTGTCACAGTTTGTCTCAGAGAGTGTCACTTTGTGACAGTCTGTCAGAGAATGTTACATTATATTTCAGAGTGTTTCAGAGAGAGTCAGAAAGTGTCACAGAGTGTCATACTGTGCCTCAGAGAGAGTCAGCATTTGGCTCAGAGAGGGTTACAGTTTGTGAGAGAGTGACACAGTGTGTCTCAGAGTGTCAGAGTGAGTCAGAGAGTGTCGCAGTATGTCATACTGTGCCTCAGAGAGAGTCAGAAAGAGTCAGTGAGTGTCACAGTGTGTCTCGGAGAGAGTCAGACAGTGTCATAGTCTATCTCAGAGAGTGTCACAGTGTGTCTCAGGTAGTCAGAGAGAGACAAAAAGTGTCACAGTGTGTCAGAGAGTGTCACAGTAGGTCAGAGAGTGTCATCGTGTGTCTCACAAATTGTCACAGTCTGTCAGAGAGTGTCATAGTGTTTCTCACAGAGTGTCAGCGAGCGTCACAGTGTATCTCAGTGTGTCAGAGAGAGTCAGATTGTGTCTCAGAGAGAGTCAGAGAGTGACACAGTATGTCTCAGAAAGTGTGAGAGAGAGTCAAAAAATGTCACATTGTGTCTCAGAGAGCGACCGAGTATCTCAGAGAGTCAGTGAGAGACAGCAAGTGTTACCGTGTGTCTCAGAGAGTGTTAAATAATCTCGGAAAATGTCACCGTCTGTCAGAGAGTGTCTCAGTGTGTCTCAGAGAGTGTCGCAGTCTGTCAGAGTGTCTCACAGTATGTCTCAGAGAGGGACAGAGAGTGACATAGTGTGTTCCAGTGTAGCAGATAGAGTCACAGTATGTCTCAAAGAGAGTCAGAGAGTGTCACAGTGTGTCTCAGACAGTGTCAGAGAGTGCCACAGAGAGATTCAGAGAGAGTCAGAGAGTGTCACAGTGTGTCTCAGAAATTCAGGGAGAGTCATAAAGTGTCACAATCTGTCAATGAGTGTCACAGTGTGTTTCAGAGAGAGTCAGTGAGTGTCACAGTGTGTTTCAGAGATGGTCAGATAGGATCAGAGAGTGTCACAGTGCATCTCAAAGTGTCAGAGAGAGTCAGAGTGTTACAATGTGCCTGAGAGAGTGTCAGAGAGAGTCAGAGAGTGTCACTTTGTGTCTCAGTGAGTGTCATAGTGTGTCTCAGAGAGTCAGGGAGAGTCAGAAAGTGTCACAGTGTGTCTCAGAGAGAGTCGCAAAGTGTTGGAGAATGTGCCAGAGAATGAAACAGTGTGTCTCAGCGTGTTTCAGAGAGTGTCACAGAGAGTTTCAGGGAGTCAGAGAGTGTCACAGTGTGTCTCAGAGTGCCAGAGAGAGTCAGATAGTGTTTCAGTGTGTCACAATCTGTCAGAGAGTGTCACAGTATGCCTCAGAGAGTGTCAGAGAGTGTCACAGTGTGTCTCAGTGAGTGTCACAGTGTGTCTCAGAGAGTCAGAGAGAGTCAGAATGTGTCACACTGTGTCTCAGAGAGTGTCAGACAGGATCAGAGATTGTCACAGTGCTTCTCAAAGTGTCAGAGAGAGTCAGAGAGAGTTACAGTGTGTCTCAGTGAGTGTCACAGTGTTTCTCAGAGAGTCAGGGAGAGTCGGAAAGTGTCACAGTCTGTCTGAAGGAGTGTCACAGTGTGTCACCGTCTGTCAGAGAGTGTAACAGAGTGCTTCAGATGTGCTGGAATGTGTCACAGTATGTCATAGATAGTGTCAGAGAGTGTCACAGTGTGTCTTAGAGGGTGTCACAGTGTGTTGGAGAGTGTCAGAGAGTGTCACAGTGTGTCTTAGAGGGTGTCACAGTGTGTTGGAGAGTGTCAGAGAGTGTCACAGTGTGTCTCTGCCTGAGTCAGAGAGTGTCAAAATGTGTTTCAGTTAGTGTCAGAGAGTGTCAAAGTCTGTCAGAGAGTGTCATAGTGTGTCTCTACCTGTGCCAGAGATTGTCACAGTGTGTTTCAGAGAGTGTCACAGTGTGTTTCAGAGAGAGTAAGAGAGTGTCACAGTGTGTCTCAGTGAGTCTCTGAAACTCTCTGTGAGACTCTCTGACACACGCTGAGAAACACTGTGAAACTCTCTGGCACTTTCTCCAACACACTGCGACACTCTCTGATCCTATCTGAACCTCTCTGAGACAGAATGTGACACTTTCTGACTGTCTGACTCTCTGAGACACACTGTGACTCTCACTGAGAGACACTGTGACACTCTCTGACTCTCTCTGAGGCACACTGTGACACTCTCTGACACAGGCAGAAACACACTGTGACACTCTCTGACACAGGCAGAGACACACTCTGACACTCTCTGACCAACTGTGACACACTGAAACACTCTCTGAGAGACTGTGACAGACTGTGACAGTCTCTGAGACACATTGTGACACTCTCTGACACTCTCTGAAACACACTGTGACACTCTCTGGCACAGGTAGAGACACACTGTAACACTCTCTGACACTCTCTGAAAAACATTGTGACATTCTCTGACACAGGCGGAGACACACTGTGACACTCTCTGACAGAATGTGACACACTGAAACACTCTCTGAGAGACTGTGACACTCTCTGAAACACACTGTGACACTCTCTAACTCTCTCTGAAACTCTCTTAGACACACTGTCATACTCTCTGACACGCTCTCAGACACACGAAGACTCTCTCTGATCCTATCTGACGCTCTCTGAGATACACTGTGACACTCTCTGACACTCTCCAACACACTGTGACACCCTCTAAGACACACTGTGACACTCTCTGACACTATCTATGACATACTGTGACATATTCCAGCACATCTGAAGCACTCTGTTACACTCTCTGACAGACGGTGACACACTGTGACACTCTTTGAGACAGACTGTGACACTTTCTGACTCTCCCTGACTCTCTGAGAAACACTGTGACACTGAGAAACACTGTGACTCTCTCTGACTCTTTCTGACACTTTGAGAAGCACTGTGACAATCTCTGATCCTGTCTGACACTCTCTGAGACACAGTGTGACACATTCTGACTCTCTCTGACTCTGAGACACACTGTGACACTCACTGAGACACACTGTGACATTCTCTGACACTCTCTGAGGAATACTGTGACACTCTCTGACAGACTGTGACCCACTGAAACACTATCTGCCTCTCTCTGGCACTCTGAGACACACTGTGACACTCTCTGACTCTCTCTGATACTCTCTGTGACACTCTCTGAAACACGCTGAGACACACTGTTTCACTCTCTGGCACATTCTCCAACACTCTGCAACTCTCTCTGAGACGGACTGTGACACTTTCTGACTCTCCCTGACTCTCTGAGACACACTATGACACTCACCGAGACACAAAGTGACACTCTCTGACTCTCTCTGACACTCTCTCAGGCACATTGTAAAACTCTGACTCTCTCTGAAACTTTGAGATGCACTGTGACACTCTCTGATCCTATCTGACCATCTCTGAAACACACTGTGACACTCACTGACTCTCTCTGAAACACACTGTGACACTCGCTGACAGATTGTGGCACTTTATGACTCTCCCTGAATTTCTGAGACACACTGTGACACTCTCTGACTCTCTCTGAAAGTCTCTGTGGCACTCTTTGACACTGTTTGAGACACACTGTGACACTCTCTGACTCTCTTTGAGACACACTGTGACTCTATCTGCCACACTGGAACACACTATGTCACTCTCTGTCCCTCTCTGAGACATACTGTGAGACACTCTGACAGACTGCGACACTCTCTGGGACACACTGAGACACTCTGACACACTGTGACACTCTCTGATAGACGGTGACATTTTCCAAGATTAGTTAACACTCTCTGAGACACACTGTAATACTTGCTGTCTCTCACTGACTCTCTGAGACACTTGGTCACTCTCTGAGACACACTGTGACATTTTTTGACTCTCTCTCACACTCTCTGAGACATACTGTGTCACTCTCTGACTCTCTCTGTGACACAATGTGAAACTCTCTGACACACTGAGATACACTGTGACGCTTTCTGACACTCTGTGAGAAACATTGTGACACTCTCTGACAGACTGTGACAATTTGTGAGACACACGATGACACTCTCTGACCTACTGTGACACTCTCTGACACATGGTGACATTTTCTGCGACACTGCGACACTCTCTGAGACACACTGTGACACTTTTAGTTTCTCTCTGACTACCTGAGACACACTGTGACACTCTCTGAGATAGACTATGACACTCTCTGACTCTCTCCGAGACACACTGTGACACTCACTGACTCTTTCTGACTCTCTCTGAGGCACAGTATGACATACTGTGACACTCTCTGACTCACTCTGACACTCTGAGACACACTGTGACACTCTCTCACAGACTGTAACCCTCTCTGAGCCAAATGCTGACTCTCTCTGACTCTCTCTGAGGCACAGTATGACACTCTGCGACACTTTCTGACTCTCTCTGAAACTCTCTGAAATATAATGTAACATTCTCTGACAGACTGTCACAAAGTGACACTCTCTGAGACAAACTGTGACACTTTCTGACTCTCTTGACTCTCTGAGACACACTATCATCCTCTCTTAGACACACTCTGACTCTCTCTGACACTCTCTGAGGCAGACTGTGACACTCTCTAACAGACTGTGTCACACTGAGATACTCTGAAAGACAGATTGTGACACTTTCTGACTCTCTTTCTCTCTGACTGTCTGAGACACACTGTGACACTCAATGAGACACACTGTGACACTCTGACTCTCTCTGAAACTCTCTGTGAGACTCTCTGACACACGCTGAGACACACTGTGAAACTCTCTGGCACTTTCTCCAACACACTGCGACACTCTCTGATCCTATCTGAACCGCTCTGAGACAGAATGTAACACTTTCTGACTGTCTGACTCTCTGAGACTCACTGTGACTCTCACTGAGACACACTGTGACACTCTCTGACTCTCTCTGAAACAAACTGTTACACTCTCTGAGAGACTGTGACAAACTGTGCCGCTCTCTGAGACACACTGTGACACTCTTCCTCTCTCTGAGACACACTGCGACACACACTGACACTCTCTGAGGCACAGTATGACACACGCTGGGACACACTCTCTGGCACATTCTCCAACACTCTGCGACACTCTCTGAGACAGACTGTGAAACTTTCTGACTCTCTCTGACTCTGAGACACACTGTGACACTCTCTGATTCTCTCTGAGGCGAACTGTGACACTCTCTGACAGACTGTGATACACTGAAACACACTGTTACACTCTTTGATTCTCTCTGAGGCACACTGTGACACTCTCTGACAGACTGACACACTGTGTCAGAGAGTGTCAAAATGTGTTTCAGATAGTGTCAGAGAGTGTCACAGTCTGTCAGAAAGTGTCATAGTGTGTCTCTACCCGTGCCAGAGAGTGTCACAGTATGTTTCAGAGAGTATCAGAGAGTGTCACAATGTGTCTCAGAGAGTGTCACAGTCTCTCAGAGTGTTTCAGTGTGTCACAGTCTGTCAGAGAGTATCACACTCTCTGAGACACACTGTGATGACACGCTCTGACACAGGCAGAGACACACTTTGACACTCTCTGACACTCTCCAACACACTATGACACTCTCTGAGACACACTGTGACACTCTCTGACACTCTCTGTGACACTTTCTAGCACATCTGAAACACTCTGTGACACTCTCTGACAAACAGTGACACACTGTGACGCTCTTTGAGACAGACTGTGACACTTTCTGACTCTCCCTGACTCTCTGAGACACACTGTGACACTCTCTGACTCTCTGAGGCACACTGTGACACTCTCTGACTGACTGTGACACACTGAAACACTATCTGACTCTCTCTGGCACTCTGAAACACACTGTTACACTCTCTGAGAGATTGTGACACACTGCGCCGCTCTCTGAGACACTCTGTGCCACACATTGACTCTCTGACACTCTCTGAGGCACAGTATGACATACTGTGACACTCTCTGAGACACACTGTGACACTCTCTGACTCTCTCTGAGGCACACTGTGACACTCTCTGACTTACTGTGACACACTGAAACTCTATCTGACTCTCTCTGGCACTCTGAGACACACTGTGACACTCTCTGATATTCTCTGAAACACACTGTGACACTCTCCTACAGACTGTGACAGAATGAGACACTCTCTGAAACACACTGTGACACTCTCTGACACAGGCAGAAACACACTGTGACACTCTCTGACACAGGCAGAGACACACTGTGACACTCTGTGATAGACTGTGACACACTGAAATACTCTCTGAGAGACTGTGACACTCCCTGAGACACATTGTGACGCTCTCTGACACTCACTGAAATACACTGTGACACTCTCTGACACAGGCAGAGACACACTATAACACTCTCTGACACAGGCAGAGACACACTATGACATTCCCTGACAGACTGGGACACAATGTGACACTCTCTGACACACACTGTGACACTCTCTGCCAGACTGTGACACAATGTGACTCTCTCTGACACTCTCTGAAACACACTGTGACACTCTCTGACACAGGCAGAGACACAATGTGACACTCTCTGACACTCTCCAACACACTGTGACACTCTCTGAGACACACTGTGACACTCTCTGACACAATCTATGACATACTGTGACACTTTCTAGCACATCTTAAACACTCTGTGACACTCTCTGACAGACAGTGACACACTGTGACAATCTCTTACATCGACTGTGACACTTTCTGAATCTCTGAGACACACTGTGACACTCACTGAGACACACTGTGACACTCTCTGACTCTTTCTGATACACACTGTGACACACACTGACTCTCTTTGAGGCACAGTATGACATACTGACACTCTTTGAGACACACTATGTCACTCTCTGCCCCTCCCTGAGACACACTGTGACACACTCTGACAGACTGTCATACACTGAGACACACTGTGACACTCTCTGACCCTCTCTGAGGCACACTGTGACAGTCTCTGACAGACTGTGACACACTGAAACACTCTCTGAGAGACTGTGACAGAATGTGACATTCTTTGAAACACACTGTGACACTCTCTGACAGACTGTGACACAATGTGACACTCTCGGAGACACACATTGACTCTCTCTGACACTCTCTGAGGCACATTGAAACACTATTTGACTCTCTCTGGCATTCTGAAACACACACTGACTCTCTCTGACACACTCTGAGGCACAGTATGACTTAGTGTGACACTCTCTGAGACACACTGTGATACTCTCTGACTCTCTCTGAAACACACTGTGACACAGGCTGACAGATTGTGACACTTTTTGACTCTCCCTGAATCTCTGAGACACACTGTGACAATCTCTGACTCTCTCTGAAACTCTCTGACACACGCTGAGACACACTCTCTGGCACATTCTCCAACACTCTGCGACACTCTCTGAGACAGACTGTGAAACTTTCTGACTCTCTCTGACTCTGAGACACACTGTGACACTCACTGAGACACACTGTGACACTCTCTGACTCTCTCTGAGGCGCACTGTGACACTCTCTGACAGACTGTGATACACTGAAACACACTGTTACACTCTTTGACTCTCTCTGAGGCACACTGTGACACTCTCTGACAGACTGTGACACACTGAAATAAACCATGAGTGACTGTGACAGACTGTGACACTCTCTGAGACACACTGTGACACTCGCTGACATTCTCTGAAATACACTGTGACACTCTGACTCTCTCTGAAACTCTCTGTGACATTCTCTCACACACGCTGAGACACACTGTCACACTCTCTGGCACTTTCTCCAACACACTGCAACACTCTCTGATTCTATCTGACACTCTCTGAGACAGGCTGTGACACTTTCTGACTCTCTCTGACACTCTGAGACACACTGTGACACTCTCTGACTCTCTCTGAAACTCTCTGTGGCACTCTCTGACACACGCTGAGATACACTGTTTCAATCTGGCACATTCTCCAACACTCTGCGACACTCTCTGAGACAGACTGTGACACTTTCTGACACTCTCTGACTCGCTGAGACACACTGTGACACATTGAAACACACTCTGAGTGACGGTGACAGACTGTGACACTCTCTGAGACACACTGTGACATTCTCTGAAATACACTGTGACACTCTCTGACACAGGCAGAGACACATTGTGACACTCTCTGACACTCTCCAACACACTGTGACACTCTCTGAGACACACTGTGACACTCTCTGACACTATCTATGACATACTGTGACACTTTCCAGCACATCTGAAGCACTCTGTGACACTCTCTGACAGACGGTGACACACTGTGACACTCTTGAGACAGACTGACACTTTCTGACTCTCCCTGACTCTCTGAGACACACTGTGACACTCACTGAGACACACTGTGACACTCTCTGACTCTCTCTGACACTCTCTCAGACACATTGTAACTCTCTCTGACTCTCTCTGACACTTTGAGATGCACTTTGACACTCTCTGATCCTATCTGACCATCTATGAAACACACTGTGACACTCGCTGACTCTCTCTGAAACACAGTGTGACACTCGCTGACAGACTGTGACACTTTCTGACTCTCCCTGACTCTCTGAGACACACTGTGACACTCACTGAGACACACTGTGACACTCTCTGACTCTCTCTGACACTCTCTCAGACACATTGTAACTCTCTCTGACTCTCTCTGACACTTTGAGATGCACTTTGACACTCTCTGATCCTATCTGACCATCTCTGAAACACACTGTGACACTCGCTGACTCTCTCTGAAACACACTGTGACACTCGCTGACTCTCTCTCAAACACACTGTGACACTCGCTGACAGATTGTGATACTTTCTGACTCTCCCTGAATCTCTGAGACACAATGTGAAACTCTCTGACTCTATCTGAAACACTCTGTGATACTCTCTGACACACGCTGAGACACACTGTGACACTCTCCGGCATTTTCTCCAACACACTGCGACACTCTCTGTTCCTATCTGACACTCTGAGACAGACTGTGACACTTTCTGACTCTCTCTGACTCTCTCTGACACACTGTGACACTCACTGAGGCGCACTGTGACACTCTCTGACAGACTGTGATACACTGAAACACACTGTGACACTCTCTGGCACTTTCTCCAACACACTGCGACACTCTCTGATCCTATCTGACACTCTCTGAGACATACTGTGACACTCAATGAGAGACAGTGTGACGCTCTCTGACAGAATGTGATACACTGAAACATACCATTAACCTCTCCAACTCTCTCTGAGGCACACAGTGACACTCTCTGACACTCTCTGAGACACACTGTGACACTCTCTGAGAGATGGTGACAGACTGAGACACTCTCTGACACTCTCTGAAACACACTGTGACACTCTCTGACACAGGCAGAAACACACTGTGACACTCTCTGACACTCTCCAACACACCGTGACACTCTCTGAGACACACTGTGACACTCTCTGAGACACACTGTGACACTCTCTGACACTCTCTGTGACATACTATGACACTTTCTAGTACATCTGAAACACTCTGTGACACTCTCTGACATACGGTGACACACTGTGACACTCTCTGACACCGAATGTGACACTTTCTGACTCTCCCTGACTCTCTGAGACACACTGTGACACTCACTGAGACACAAAGTGACACTCTCTGAAACTCTCTTAGACTCACTGTGTCACTCTCCGACTTTCTCTGACACTCTCTCAGACACACTGTCACACTCTCTGACTCTCTCTGACACTTTGAGATGCACTGTGGCACTCTCTGATCCTATCTGACAATTTCAGAGACACAATGTCACACTCTCTGTCTCTCTCTCTGAAACACTCTGTGACAATATCTGACACAGGCAGAGACACAATGTGACACTCTCTGACACTCTCCAACACTCTACAACACACTGTGACAGTCTCTGAGACACACTGTGACACTCTCTGACACTCTCCAGCACACTGTGACCCTCTCTGAGACACACTGTGACACTTTCCGACACTCTTTGTGACATACTGTGACACTTTCTAGCACATCTGAAACACTCTGTGACACTCTCTGACAGACGGTTCACAATGTGACACTCTCTGAGAAAGACTATGACACTCGCTGGCAGATTATGACACTTTAAGACTCTCCCTGAGTCTCTGAGACACACTGTGACACTCTCTGACTCTCACTGAAACTCTCTGTGGCACTCTCTGACACTGTCTGAGACACACTGTGACACTCTCTGAGACACACTGTGACTCTATCTGCCACACTGGAACACACTATGTCACTCTCTGACCCTCTCTGAGACATACTGTGAGACGCTCTGACAGACTGCGACACTCTCTGGGACACACTGAGACACTCTCTGACATACTGTGACACTCTCTGACAGACGGTGACATTTTCTGAGATTATTTAACACTCTCTGAGACACACTGTAATACTTGCTTTCTCTCTCTGACTCTCTGAGATACTCGGTCGCTCTCTGAGACACACTGTGACATTTTTTGACACTCTCTCACATTCTCTGAGACATACTGTGTCACTCTCTGACTCTCTCTGAGCCACAATGTGACTCTCTCTGACACACTGAGATACACTGTGACGCTCTCTGACACTCTGAGAAACACTGTGACACTCTCTGACAGACTGTGACAATTTGTGAGACACACGATGACACTCTCTGACCTACTGTGACACTCTCTGACACATGGTGACATTTTCTGCGACAATGCAACACTCTCTGAGACACACTGTGACACTTTTAGTCTCTCTCTGACTACCTGAGACACACTGTGACACTCTCTGAGATAGACTATGACACTCTCTAACTCTCTCCGAGACACACTGTGACACTCACCGACTCTTTCTGACTCTCTCTGAGGCACAGTATGACATACTGCGACACTCTCTGACTCACTCTGACACTCTAAGACACACTGTGACACTCTCTCACAGACTGTAACCCTCTCTGAGCCAAATGCTGACTCTCTCTGACTCACTCTGAGGCACAGTATGACACTCTGTGACACTTTCTGACTCTCTCTGAAACACTCTGAAATATAATGTAACATTCTCTGACAGACTGTCACAAAGTGACACTCTCTGAGACAAACTGTGACACTTTCTGACTCTCTCTGACTCTCTGAGACACACTATCATCCTCTCTTAGACACACTCTGACTCTCTCTGACACTCTCTGAGGCACACTGTGACACTCTCTAACAGACTGTGTCACACTGAGATACTCTCAAAGACAGATTGTGACACTTTCTGACTCTCTTTCTCTCTGACTATCTGAGACACAATGTGACACTCAATGAGACACACTGTGACACTCTCTGACTCTCTCTGAAACTCTCTGTGAGACTCTCTGACACACGCTGAGACACACTGTGAAACTCTCTGGCACTTTCTCCAACACACTGCGACGCTTTCTGATCCTATCTGAACCTCTCTGAGACAGAATGTGACACTTTCTGACTGTCTGACTTTCTGAGACTCACTGTGACTCTCACTGAGAGACACTGTGACACTCTCTGACTCTCTCTGAAACAAACTGTTACACTCTCTGAGAGACTTGACAAAATGTGCCGCTCTCTGAGACACACTGTGACACTCTTACTCTCTCTGAGACACACTGCGACACACACTGACTCTCTCTGACACTCTCTGAGGCACAGTATGACATACTGTGACACTCTGTGACTCTATCTGCCACACTGGAACAAACTATGTCACTCTCTGTCCCTCTCTGAGATAAACTGTGAGACACTCTGACAGACTGCGACTCTCTCTCTGACTCTCTCTGACTCTCTCTGACACTTTGAGAAGCACTGTGACAATCTCTGATCCTGTCTGACACTCTCTGAGACAGACTGTGACACATTCTGACTCTCTCACTCTCTCAGACACACTGTGACACTCTCTGAGACACACTGTGACACTCTCTGACTCTCTCTGAGGTGCACTGTGACACTCTCTGACAGACTGTGATACACTGAAACACTCTCTGAGAGACTGTGACGGACTGTGGCACTCACTGAGACACACTGTGACACTCTCTGACATTCTCTGAAACACACCGTGACACTGTCTGACACAAGCAGAGACACACTGTGTCACTCTCTGACAGACTGTGACACTCTCTGAAACACACTGTGAGACTCTCTCAGACACACTGTGACACTCACTGAGACACACTGTGACACTCTCTGACTCTCTCTGAGGCGCACTGTGACACTCTCTGACAGAGTGTGATACACTGAAACACACTGTGACACTTTCTGACTCTCTCAGAGGCACACTGTGACACTCTCTGACAGTCTGTGATACACTGAAACACTCTCTGAGAGACTGTGACTGACTGTGACACTCTCTGAGACACACTGTGACACTCTCTGGCATTCTCTGAAACACACGGTGACACTCTCTGGCACAGGTAGAGACACACTGTGACACCTCTGACACTCTCTGAAACACATTGTGACACTCTCTGACACAGGCGGAGACGCACTGTGACACTCTCTGACAGACTGTGACACACTGAAACACTCTGAGAGACTGTGACACTCTCTGAGACACATTGTGACACTCTCTGATACTCTCTGAAACATACTGTGACACTCTCTGGCACAGGTAGAGACACACTATGACACTTTCTGACAGACTGTGACACTCTCTAACACTATCTGAAACACATTTTGACACTGTCTGACACAGGCAGAGACACACTGTGACACTCTCTGTCAATCTCCAACACACTGTGACACCCTCTAAGACACACTGTGACACTCTCTGACACTATCTATGACATACTGTGACACATTTCAGTACATCTGAAGCACTCTGTGACACTCTCTGACAGACGGTGACACACTGTGACACTCTTTCAGACAGACTGTGACACTTTCCGACTCTCCCTGACTCTCTGAGAAACACCGTGACACGCACTGAGACACACTGTGACACATTCTGACTCTCTCTGACTCTCTGAGACACACTGTGACACTCACCCAGACACACTGTGACACTCTCTGACAGACTGTGATACACTGAAACACACTGTGACACTTTCTGACAGTCTGTGATACACTGAAACACTCTCTGAGAGACTGTGACAGACTGTGACACTCTCTGAGACACACTGTGACACTCTCTGACATTATCTGAAACACACTGTGACACTCTCTGAAACACACTCTCTGAAACACACTCTGATACTATCTGACACAGGCAGAGACTCACTGTGACACTCTCTGACACTCTCCAACACACTGTGACGGTCACTGACACAGGCAGAGACACACTATGACACTCTCTGACAGTCTGTGACACAATGTGACACTCTCTGACACTCTCTGAAACATACTGTGACACTCTCTGACACTCTCTGAGATATACTGTTACACTTTCTAGCACATCTGAAACAATCTGTGACACTCTCTGACAGATGGTGACACACTGTGACACTCTCTGAGACAGACCGTGACACTTTCTGACTCTCCCTGACTCTGTGAGACAAACTGTGACACTCACTGAGACGCACTGTGACACTCTCTGACACACTCTGAGGCATACTGTGACACTCTCTGACAGACTGTGACACACTGAAACACTATCTGACTCTCTCTGGCACTCTGAGACACACTGTGACACTCTCTGACTCTCTCTGAAACAAACTGTTACACTCTCTGAGAGACTGTGACAAACTGTGCCGCTCCCTGAGACACACTGTGACACTCTTACTCTCTCTGAGACACACTGCGACGCACACTGACTCTCTCTGACACTCTCTGAGGCACAGTATGACATACTGTGACACTCTGTGACTCTATCTGCCACACTGGAACACACTATGTCACTTTCTGTCCCTCTCTGAGACACACTGTGTGACACTCTGACACACTGCGACACTCTCTGGCACAGGTAGAGACACACTATGACACTCTCTGACATACTGTGACACTCTCTGACACTATCTGAAACACATTTTGACACTCTCTGACACTGGCAGAGACACACTGTGACACTCTCTGACACTCTCCAACACACTGTGACACCCTCTAAGACACACTGTGACACTCTCTGACACAATCTATGACATACTGTGACACATTCCAGCACATCTGAAGCATTCTGTTACACTCTCTGACAGATGGTGACACACTGTGACACTCTTTCAGACAGAGTGTGACACTTTCCGACTCTCCCTGACTCTCTGAGAAACACTGTGACACTCACTGAGACACACTGTGACACTCTCTGACTCTCTCTGACACTCTTTCAGACACACTGTAACTCTCTCTGACTCTTTCTGACACTTTGAGGAGCACTGTGACAATCTCTGATCCTGTCTGACACTCTCTGAGACACACTGTGACACATTCTGACTCTCTCTGACTCTCTGAGACACACTGTGACACTCACTGAGATACACTGTGACACTCTCTGACACTCTCTGAGGCATACTGTGACACTCTCTGACAGACTGTGACCCACTGAAACACTATCTGCCTCTCTCTGGCACTCTGAGACACACTGTGACACTCTCTGACTCTCTCTGAAACTCTCTGTGACACTCTCTGAAACACGCTGAGACACACTGTTTCATTCTCTGGCACATTCTCCAACACTCTGCGACTCTCTCTGAGACGGACTGTGACACTTTCTGACTCTCCCTGACTCTCTGAGACACACTATGACACTCACTGAGACACAAAGTGACACTCTCTGACTCTCTCTGACACTCTCTCAGGCACATTGTAACACTCTGACTCTCTCTGACACTTTGAGATGCACTGTGACACTCTCTGATCCTATCTGACCATCTCTGAAACACACTGTGACACTCACTGACTCTCTCTGAAACACACTGTGACACTCGCTGACAGATTGTGACACTTTATGACTCTCCCTGAATTTCTGAGACACACTGTGACACTCTCTGACTCTCTTTGAGACACACTGTGACTCTATCTGCCACACTGGAACACACTATGTCACTTTCTGTCCCTCTCTGAGACACACTGTGACACACTCTGACAGACTGCGACACTCTCTGGGACACACTGAGACACTCTCTGACACACTGTGACACTCTCTGACAGACGGTGACATTTTCTGATATTATTTAACACTCTCTGAGACACACTGTAACACTTGCTGTCTCTCACTGACTCTCTGAGACACTCGGTCGCTCTCTGAGACACAATGTGACATTTTTTGACTCTCTCTCACACTCTCTGAGACATACTGTGTCACTCTCTGACTCTTTCTGAGACACAATGTGACTCTCTCTGACACACTGAGATATACTGTGACGCTCTCTGACACTCTGTGAGAAACACTGTGACACTCTCTGACAGACTGTGACAATTTGTGAGATACACGGTGACACTCTCTGACCTACTGTGACACTCTCTGACACATGGTGACATTTTCTGCGACACTGCGACACTCTCTGAGACACACTGTGACACTTTTAGTCTCTCTCTGACTACCTGAGACACACTGTGACACTCTCTGAGATAGACTATGACACTCTCTGACTCTCTCGGAGACACACTGTGACACTCACTGACTCTTTCTGACTCTCTCTGAGGCACAGTATGACATACTGCGACACTCTCTGACTCACTCTGACACTCTGAGACACACTGTGACACTCTCACACAGACTGTAACCCTCTCTGAGCCAAATGCTGACTCTCTCTGACTCTCTCTGAGGCACAGTATGACACTCTGTGACACTTTCTGACTCTCTCTGAAACACTCTGAAATATAAGGTAACATTCTCTGACAGACTGTCACAAAGTGACACTCTCTGAGACAAACTGTGACACTTTCTGACTCTCTCTGAGACACACTGTTATCCTCTCTTAGACGCACTGTGACACACTCTGACTCTCTCTGACACTCTCTGAGGCACACTTTGACACTCTCTAACAGACTGTATCACACTGAGATACTCTCAAAGACAGATTGTGACACTTTCTGACTCTCTTTCTCTCTGACTGTCTGAGACACACTGTGACACTCAATGAGACACACTGTGACACTTTCTGACTCTCTCTGAAACACACTATGACACTCTCTGACTCTCTCTGAAACTCTCTATGAGACTCTCTGACACATGCTGAGACACACTGTGAAACTCTCTGGCACTTTCACCAACACACTGCGACACACTCTGATCCTATCTGAACCTCTCTGAGACAGAATGTGACACTTTCTGACTGTCTGACTTTCTGAGACACACTGTGACTCTCACTGAGAGACACTGTGACACTCTCTCGGAGGCGCACTGTGACACTCTCTGAGAGACTGTGATACACTGAAACACACTATGACACTCTCTGATTCTTTCTGAGGCACATTGTGACACTCTCTGAAAGACTGCGATACACTGAAACACTCTGTGATACTCTCTGACATTCTCTGAAACACATTGTGACACTCTCTGACAGACTGTGACACAATGAGACACTCTCTGACACTCTCTGAAACACACTGTGACACTCTCTGACACAGGCAGAAACACATTGTGACACTCTCTGACACAGGCAGAGACACCCTGTGACACTCTCTGACAAACTGTGACACTCTGAAACAGTCTCTGAGAGACTGTGACAGACTGTGACACTCTCTGAAACACATTGTGACACTCTCTGACAATCTCTGAAACACACTGTGACACTCTCTGACACAGGCAGAGACACACTGTGTCACTCTCTGACAGACTGTGACAGACTGTGACACTCTCTGAAACACACTGTGACACTCTCTGACACAGGCAGCGACACACTGTCACACTCTCTGACAGACTGTGACACACCGTGACACTCTCTGACTCTCTGTGAGGCACAATGTGACACTCTCTGACAGACTGTGACACACTGAAACACTATCTGACTCTCTCTGGCACTCTGAGACACACTGTTACACTCTCTGAGAGACTGTGACACACTGTAACACACACTGAGTGTGTCTCAGTGTGTCACAGTTTCACAGTGTGTCTCAGGCAGTCAGAGAGAGAGAGAGAGAGTCAGAAATTGTCACAATCTGTTTTTGAGAGTGTCTCAGTGTGACACAGTGTGCCTCAGAGAGTGTCACAGTGTGCCTCAGAGAGCGTTAGAGAGTGTCACAGTATGTCACAGTGTGTCTAAGAGAGGATGACAGTGTGTCTCAGAGAATCAGAGAGAATTAGAAAGAGTCACAGTTTGTCTCAGAGAGGGTCACAGTCTGTGAGAGAGTGTCACAATGTGTCTCAGAGAGTGTCAGAGTGAGTTACAGAGTGTCACAGTATGTCATACTGTGCCTCAGAGAGTGTCATAGAGAGTCAGACCGTATCACAGTGTGTCTCAGAGAGTGTCACAGTGTGTCTCAGCGAGTGTCAGAGAGAGTCAGAGAGTATCACAGTATGTCATACTGTACCTCAGAGAGAGTCAGAGAGTCAGTGAGTGTCACAGTGTGTCTCAGAGAGTCAGAGAGAGACGGAAAGTGTCACAGTGTGGCTCAGAGAGTATCGCAGTGTCTCAGAAAATGTCACCGTGTGTCAGAGAGTGTCATCGTGTGTCTCAGAAATTGTCACAGTCTGTCACAGTCTGTCAGATAGTGTCACAGTGTGTTCCAGTGCGGCAAATAGAGTCACAGTGTGTCTCAGACAGTGTCAGAGAGTGCCACAGAGAGTTTCAGTGAGAGTCAGAGAGTGTCACAGTGTGTTTCAGATATTCAGGGAGAGTCTTAAAGTGTCATAATCTGCCAGCGAGTGTCACAGTCTGTCTCAGAGAGTGTCACAGTGTGTCACCGTCTGTCAGAGAGTGTCACCGAGTGTTTCAGATGTGATAGAAAGTGTCACAGTTTGTCACAAAGAGTGTCGGAGAGTGTCACAGTGTGTCTCAGAGAGGGTCACAGTGTGTTGGAGAGTGTCAGAGAGTGTCACATTGTGTTCCTGCCTGTGTCAGAGATTGTCACAGTGTGTTTCAGAGAGAGACAGAGAGTGTGACAGTGTGTCTCAGAGATTGTCAGATAGGATCAGAGAGTGCCACAGTGCATCTCAAAGTGTCAGAGATAGTCAGAGAGCATGACAGTGTGTCTGAGAGAATGGCAGAGAGAGTCGGAGAGTGACACAGTGTGTCGAAGAGAGTTTCAGAGAGTGTCACTTTGTGTCTCAGTGATTATCACAGTGTGTCTCAGAGTGTCAGGGAGAGTCAGAAAGTGTCACATTCGGTGTCAGAGAGTGTCACAGCGTGTCACCGTCTGTCAGAGAGTGTCACAGAGTGTTTCAGATGTACTAGAAAGTGTCACAGTATGTCACAGAGAGCATCAGAGTGTGTCACAGTGTGTCTCAGAGAGTGTCACAGTGTGTTGGAGAGTGTCAGAGAGTGTCACAGTGTTTCTCAGAGAGTCAGGGCGAGTCGGAAAGTGTCACAGTCTGTCTGAAAGAGTGTCACAGTGTGTCACCGTCAGTCAGAGAGTGTAACAGAGTGCTTCAGATGTGCTGGAATGTGTCACAGTATGTCATAGATAGTGTCAGAGAGTGTCACAGTGTGTCTCAGAGAGTGTCACAGTGTGTTGGAGAGTGTCAGAGAGTGTCACAGTGTGTCTTCGAGGGTGTCACAGTGTGTTGGAGAGTGTCAAAGAGTGTCACAGCGTGTCTCTGCCTGTGTCAGAGAGTGTCAAAATGTGTCTCAGAGAGTGTCACAGTCTCTCAGAGAGTGTTTCAGTGTGTCACAGTCTGTCAGAGAGTGTCACAGTGTAACTCTGCCTGTGTCAGAGAGTGTCACAATGTGTTTCAGAGAGTGTCAGAGAGTGTCACATTGTGTCACAGTCTGTCAGAGAGTGTCACAGTGTGTCTATGCCTGTGTCAGAGAGTGTCACAGTGTGTTTCAGAGAGTGTCACATTGTGTCCCAGTCTGTCAGGGAGTGTCACAGTGTGTCTCTGCCTGTGTCAGAGAGTGTTATAGTGTGTCTCTGCCTGTGTCAGAGAGTGTCACAGTGTATTTCAGTGAGTGTCAGAGAGCATCACAATGTGTCTCAGGGAGTGTCACAGTCTGTCACAGTCTCTCAGAGAGTGTTTCAGTGTGTCACAGTCTATCACAGAGTGTCACAGTGTGTCTCTGCCTGTGTCAGAGAGTGTCACAGTGTGTTTCTGCCTGTGTCAGAGAGTGTCACAGTGTGTTTCTGCCTGTGTCAGAGAGTGTCACAGTGTATTTCAGAGAGTGTCAGAGAGTGTCTCATTCTGTCACAGTCTGTAGGAGAGTGTCACAGTGTGTTTCAGAGAATATCAGAGAGTGTCACAGTGTGTCTCAGAGTGCCAGAGAGAGTCAGGTAGTGTTTCAGTGTGTCACAGTCTGTCAGAGAGTGTCACAGTGTGCCTCAGAGAGAGTCAGTGAGTGTCACAGTGTGTCTCAGAGAGAGTCAGACAGTGTCATATTCTATCTCAGAGAGTATCACAGTGTGTCTCAGGTAGTCAGAGAGAGACTGAAAGTGCCACAGTGTATCTCAGAGAGTGTCGCAGTAAATGTCATCTTGTGTCAGAGAGTGTCACAGTAGGTCAGAAAGTGTCATTGTGTGTCTCACAAATTGTCACAGTCTGTCAGAGAGTGTCACGGTGTTTCTCACAGAAAGTCTGAGAGCGTCAAAGTGTATCTCAGTGTGTCAGAGCGAGTCACATTGTGTCACAGAGAGAGTCAGAGAGTGACACAGTATGTCTCAGAGAGTGTGAGAGAGAGTCAAAAAATGTCACAGTGTGTCTCAGAGAGTGACCAAGTGTCTCAGAGAGTCAGTGAGAGACAGCAAGTGTCACAGTGTGTCTCAGAGAGTGTTAAATAATCTCGGAAAATGTCACCGTCTGTCAGAGAGTGTCACAGTGTGTCAGAGAGCGGCACAGTGACAGAGGCGCACTGTCACAACAGAGTTCTTCAGATGTGCTGGAATGTGTCACAGTATGTCATAGATAGTGTCAGAGAGTGTCACAGTGTGTCTTAGAGGGTGTCAGAGTGTGTTGGAGAGTGTCAGAGAGTGTCACAGTGTGTCTCTGCCTGTGTCAGAGAGTGTCAATATGTGTTTAAGATAATGTCAGAGAGTGTCACAGTCTGTCAGAGAGTGTCATAGTGAGTCTCTACCTGTGTACGAGAGTGTCACAGTGTGTTTCAGGGAGTGTCAGAGAGTGTCACAATGTGTCTCAGAGAGTGTCACAGTCTCTCAGACAGTGTTTCAGTGTGTCACAGTCTGTCAGAGAGTGTCACAGTGTGTCTCCGCCTGTGTCAGAGAGTGTCACAATGTTTCTCAAAGAGTGTCAGAGAGCGTCACAGTGTATCTCAGTGTGTCAGAGAAAGTCACATTGTGTCTCAGAGAGAGTCAGAGAGTGACACAGTATGTCTCAGAGAGTGTGAGAGAGAGTCAAAAAATGTCACAGTGTGTCTCAGAGAGTGACCGAGTGACTCAGAGAGTCAGTGAGAGACAACAAGTGTTACAGTGTTTCTCAGACAGTGTTAAATAAACTCGGAAAATGTCACCGTCCGCCAGAGAGTGTCACAGTGTGTCAGAGAGTGTCTCAGTGTGTCCCAGAGAGTGTCGCAGTGTGTCAGAGTGTCTCACAATGTGTCTCAGAGAGGGACAGAAAGTGACATAGTGTGTTCCAATGTGGCAGATAGAGTCACAATGTGTCTCAGTATGTCATACTCTGCCTCAGAGAGTGTCAGAGAGAGTCAGTGTGTGACGCAGCGTGTCTCAGAGAGAGTAAGAGTGTCACAGTGTGTCTCAGGGAGCGGCACAGTTTGTCACAGTCTCTCAGAGAGTATAACAGTGTGTTTCAGAGAGAGTCAGAGAGTGTCACAGTGTGTCTCAGAGTGCCAGAGAGAGTCAGATAGTGTTTCAGTGTGTCTCAGTCTGTCAGAGAGTGTCACAGTATGCCTCAGAGAATGTCAGGGAGTGTCACAGTGTGTCTCAGTGAGTGTCACAGTGTGTCTCAGTGAGTGTCACAGTGTGTCTCATGGAGTCAGAGAGCGTCACAGTGTATCTCAGTGTGTCAGAGAGAGTCACATTGTGTCTCAGAGAGAGCCAGAGAGTGACACAGTATGTCTCAGAGAATGTGTGAGAGAGAGTCAAAAAATGTCACAGTGTGTCTCAGAGAGCGACCGAGTATCTCAGAGAGTCAGAGAGAGAGAGCAAGTGTCACAGTGTGTCTCAGAGAGTGTCACAGTGTCTCAGAAAATGTCACCGTCTGTCAGAGAGTGTCACAGTGTGTCAGAGAGTGTCTCAGTGTAACCCAGAGAGTATCGCAGTCTGTCAGAGTGTCTCACAGTGTGTCTCAGAGAGGGACAAAGAGTGACATAGTGTGTTCCAGTGTGGCAGAAAGAGTCACAGAGTGTCACAAAGTGTCACAGCGTGTCTCAGCGAGTGTCACAGTATGTCTCAGACAGTGTCAGAGAGTGCCACAGAGAGTTTCAGAGAGAGTCAGAGAGTGTCACAGTGTGTCTCAGAGATTTAGGGAGAGTCCTAAAGTGTCACAATCTGTCAGCGAGTACCACAGTGTGTTTCAGAGAGAGTCAGAGAGTGTCACTGTGTGTCTCTAGATTGTCAGATAGGATCAGAGAATGTCACAGTGCATCTCAAAGTGTCAGAGAGAGTCAGAGAGTATTACAGTGCGTCTGAGAGAGTGTCAGAGAGAGTCAGGGAGAGAAACAGTGAGTCTAAGAGATTTTCATACAGAGTCAGAGAGTGTCACAGTGTGCCTCAGTGAGTGTCACAGTGTGTTGGAGATAGTCAGAGTGTCACAGTGTGTCTGAGAGAGTGTCACAGTGTGTTGGAGAGTGTCAGAGAGTGACACAGTGCGCCTCTGCCTGTGTCAGAGAGTGTCACAGTCTGTTTCAGAGAGTGTCAGAGAGTGTCACAATGTGTCACAGTCTGTCAGAGAGTGTCACAATCTGTCACAGTCTGTCAGAGAGTGATTCAGTGTGTCATAGTCGGTCAGAGAGTGTCACAGTGTGTTTCAGAGAATGTCGGAGAGTGACACAGTGTGTTTCAGAGACTGTCACAGTCTGTCACAGTCTCTCAGAGAGTGTTTCAGTGTGTCACAGTCTGTCAGAGAGTGCCACAGTGTGCCTCAGAGAGAGTCAGAGAGTGTCACAGAGTGTTTCAGTGTGTTACAGTCTGTCAGAGAGTGTCACAGTGCGCCTCAGAGAGAGTCAGAGAGTGTCACAGTGTGTCTCAGTGAGTCTCTGAAACTCTCTGTGAGACTCTCTGACACACGCTGAGACACACTGTGAAACTCTCTGGCACTTTCTCCAACACACTGCGACACTCTCTGATCCTATCTGAACCTCTCTGAGACAGAATGTGATACTTTCTGACTCTGTCTTACACACTCTGAAATACAATGTAACATTCTCTGACAGACTGTCACAATGTAATATTCTCTGAGACAAACTGTGTCATACCGTGTCCCAGAGAGTGTCAGAGAGTGTCAGCATTTGGCTCAGAGAGGGTCACAGTCTGTGAGAGAGTGTCACAATGCGTCTCAGAGAGTGTCAGAGTGAGTCAGAGAGTGTCACAGTATGTCATACTGTGCCTCAGAGAGTGTCATAGAGAGTCAGACCGTATCACAGTGTGTCTCAGAGAATGTCACAGTGTGTCTCAGAGAGTGTCAGAGAGAGTCAGTGAGTGTCACAGTTTATCTCAGAGAGTGTCACAGTGTGGCTCAGAGAGTGTCGCAGTGTCGCAGAAAATGTCACCGTGTGTCAGAGAGTGTCATCGTGTGTCTCACAAATTGTCAGTCTGTCACAGTCTGTCAGAGAGTGTCACAGTGTTTCTCAGAGAGTCAGAGAGCGTCACAGTGTATCTCAGTGTGTCAGAGAGAGTCACATTGTGTCTCAGAGAGAGTCAGAGAGTGACACAGTATGTCTCAGAGAGTGTGAGAGAGTCTCAAAAAATGTCACAGTGTGTCTCAGAGAGCGACCGAGTATCTCAGAGAGTCAGAGTGAGAAAGCAAGTATTACAGTGTGTCTCAGAGAGTGTTAAATAATCTCAGAAAATGTCACCGTCTGTCAGAGAGTGTCACAGTGTGTCAGAGAGTGTCTCAGTGTGTCCCAGAGAGTGTCGCAGTCTGTCAGAGTGTCTCACAGTATGTCTCAGAGAGGGTCAGAGAGTGACATAGTGTGTTCCAGTGTGGCAGATAGAGTCACAGTGTGTCTCAGAGAGTGTCACAGTGTGTCTCAGACAGTGTCAGAGAGTGCCACAGAGAGTTTCAGAGAGAGTCAGAGAGTGTCACAGTGTGTCTCAGAGATTCAGGGAGAGTCTTAAAGTGTCATAATCTGCCAGCGAGTGTCACAGTCTTTCTCAGAGAGTGTCACAGTGTGAACCGTCTGTCATAGAGTGTCACAGAGTGTTTCAGATGTGCTAGAAAGTGTCACAATATGTCACAAAGAGTGTCGGAGAGTGTCACAGTGTGTCTCAGAGACTGTCACAGTGTGTTGGAGCGTGTCAGAGAGTGTCACATTGTGTCTCTGCCTGTGTCAGAGATTGTCACAGTGTGTTTCAGAGAGAGACAGTGAGTGTCACAGTGTGTTTCAGAGATGGTCAGATAGGATCAGAAAGTGTCACAGTGCATCTCAAAGTGTCAGAGAGAGTCAGAGGGACAGAGAGTGACATAGTGTGTTCCAGTGTGGCAGATAGAGTCACAGAGTGTCACAGTATGTCATACTGTGCCTCAGACAGTGTCAGAGAGAGTCAGTGTGTGTCACAGTGTGCCTCAGAGAGAATCAGAGAGTGTCACTGTGAGTTTCAGTGTATCACAGTCTTTCAGAGAGTGTCACAGTGCGCCTCCGAGAGAGTCAGAGAGTGTCGCAGTGTCTCTCAGTGAGAGTCACAGTGTGTCTCAGAGAGTCAGACAGTCAGAAAGTGTCACATTCTGTCTCAGAGAGATTCAGATAGGATCAGAGAGTGTCGCAGTGTGTTGGAGAAAGTGCCAGAGAGTTTCACAGTGTGTCTCAGCGTGTGTCAGAGAGTCTCACAGAGAGTTTCAGAGACTCACTGAGACACACTGTGACACTCTCTGACTCTCTCTGAGGTGCACTGTGACACTCTCTGACAGACTGTGATACACTGAAACACACTGTGACACTCTCTAACTCTCTCTGAGGCACACTGTGACACTCTCTGACAGACTGTGACACACTGAAACACTCTCTGAGAGACTGTGACAGACTGTGACACTCTCTGAGACACACTGTGTCACTCTCCGACATTCTCTGAAACACACTGTGACACTCTCTGACAGACTGTGACACACTGAAACACTCTCTGACATACTGAGACAGATTGTGACACTCTCTGAGAGACTGTGACACATTGTGACACTCTCTGACACTCTCTGAAACAGACTGTGACACTCTCTGACACAGGCAGAGGTGTCACAGTGTGTCTCAGAGTGCCAGAGAGAGTCAGATAGTGTTTCAGTGTGTCACAGTCTGTCAGAGAGTGTCACAGTGCTCCTCAGAGAGAGTCAGAGAGTGTCACTGTGTGTCTCAGAGATTCAGGGAGAGTCAGAAAGTATCACAATCTGTCAGCGAAAGTCACACTCTCTGAGACACACTGTGATGACACTCTCTGACACAGGCAGAGACACACTGTGACACTCTCCAACACACTATGACACTCTCTGAGACACACTGTGACACTCTCTAACACTCTCTGTGACACTTTCTAGCACATCTGAAACACTCTGTGACACTCTCTGACAAACGGTGACACACTGTGACGCTCTTTGAGACAGACTGTGACACTTTCTGACTCTCCCTGACTCTCTGAGACACACTGTGACACTCTCTGTTACTCTCTGAGGCACACTGTGACACTCTCTGACTGACTGTGACACACTGAAACACTATCTGACTCTCCCTGACTCTCTGAGACACACTGTGACACTCTCTGTTACTCTCTGAGGCACACTGTGACACTCTCTGACTGACTGTGACACACTGAAACACTATCTGACTCTCTCTGGCACTCTGAGACACACTGTGACTCTCTCTGAAACACACTGTTACACTCTCTGAGAGACTGTGACACACTGCGCCGCTCTCTAAGACACTCTGTGCCACACATTGACTCTCTCTGACACTCTCTGAGGCACAGTATGACATACTGTGACACTCTCTGAGACACACTGTGACACTCTCTGACTCTCTCTGAAACTCTCTTAGACACACTGTCACACCCTCTGACTCTCTCTGACACTCTCTCAGACACACTAATACTCTCTCTGATCCTATCTGACACTCTCTGAGATACACTGTGACACTCTCTGACACAGGCTGAGACACACTGTGACACTCTCTGACACTCTCCAACACACTGTGACGCTCTCTGAGACACACTGTGACACTCTCTTGGTCAGTATGGATGAGTTGGACCGAAGGATCTGTTTCTGTGCTGTACATCTCTATGATTCTTAAGTGGATCTGCCATGGTCTTATTGAATGGTGGAACAGGCTTGATGGGCTAAATGGGCTATTCTAGCTCCTATTTTATATGTTCAAAAGGGATGTAGCTGGATGAATAATATGTGTGACATACTGCTACACTTTCTAGCACATCTGAAACACACTGTGACACTCTCTGAGACAGACTGTGACAATTTCTGACTCTCCTGGACTCTCTGAGACACACTGTGACACTCTCTGACAGACTGTGACACACTGAAACACTATTTGACTCTCTCTGGCATTCTGAAACACACGCTGACTCTCTCTGACACACTCTGAGGCACGCTATGACTTACTGTGACACTCTCTGAGACACACTGTGATACTCTCTGACTCTCTCTGAAACACACTGTGACACACGCTGACAGATTGTGACACTTTCTGACTCTCCCTGAATCTCTGAGACAGACTGTGACACTCTCTGACTCTCTCTGAAACTCTCTGTGGCACTCTCTGACACACGCTGAGACACACTCTCTGGCACATTCTCCAACACTCTGCGACACTCTCTGAGACAGACTGTGAAACTTTCTGACTCTCTCTGACTCTGAGACACACTGTGACACTCACTGAGACACACTGTGACACTCTCTGACTCTCTCTGAGGCGCACTGTGACACTCTCAGACAGACTGTGACACACTGAAATACACCATGAGTGACTGTGACACTCTCTGAGACACACTGTGACACTCTGACTCTCTCTGAAACTCTCTGTGGCATTCTCTCACACACGCTGAGACACACTGTGACACTCTCTGGCACTTTCTCCAACACACTGTGACACTCTCTGATCCTATCTGACACTCTCTGAGACAGACTGTGACACTTTCTGACTCTCTCTGACACTCTGAGACACACTGTGACACTCACTGAGACACACTGTGACACTCTCTGACTCTCTCTGAGACGCACTGTGACACTCTCTGACAGACTGCGATACACTGAAACACACTGACACTCTCTGACAGTCTGTGATACACTGTAACACTGTCTGAGAGACTGTAACAGACTGTGACACTCTCTGAGACACACTGTGACACTCTCTGACATTCTCTGACATTCTCTGAAACACACTGTGAAACTCTCTGACAGACTGTGACACAATGAAACACTCTTAGAAACACACTGTGACACTCTCTGACACAAGCAGAGACATACTGTGACACTCTCAGACAGACTGTGACACACTGAAACACACTCAGAGATTGTGACAGACTGTGACACTCTCTGAGACACACTGTGACACTCTCTGACATTCTCTGAAACACACTGTGACACTCTCTGACACAGGCAGAGACACACTGTGTCACTCTCGGACAGACTGTGACACCATGAGACACTCTCTGAAACACACTGTGAAACTCTCTGACAGACTGTGACACAATGAAACACTCTTAGAAACACACTGTGACACTCTCTGACACAAGCAGAGACATACTGTGACACTCTCAGACAGACTGTGACACACTGAAACACACTCAGAGATTGTGACAGACTGTGACACTCTCTGAGACACACTGTGACACTCTCTGACATTCTCTGAAACACACTGTGACACTCTCTGACACAGGCAGAGACACACTGTGTCACTCTCGGACAGACTGTGACACCATGAGACACTCTCTGAAACACACTGTGACACTCTCTGAGACACACTGTGACTCTCTCTGATCCTTTCTGAGACACTGTGATACTCTCTAACTCTCTCTGAAACACACTGTGACTGATTATGACACTTTCTGACTCTCCCTGAATCTCTGAGTCATCCTGTGACACTCTCTGACTCTCTCTGAATCTGACTGTGGCACTCTCTGACACATGCTGATACACACTGTGACACTCTCTGGCATTTTCTCCAAAACGCTGCAACACTCTCTGATCCTATCTGGCACTCTCTGAGACAGAGTGTGACACATTCTGGCTCTCTCTGACTTTCTGAGACACACTGTGACACTCACTGAGACACACTGTTGACACTCTCTGACTCTCTCTGAGGTGCACTGTGACACTCTCTGACAGACTGTGATACACTGAAACACACTGACACTCTCTGACTGTCTCTGAGGCACACAGTCACACGCTCTGACAGTCTGTGATACACTGAAACACTCTCTGAGAGACTGTAACAGACTGTGACACTCTATGAGACACACTGTGACACTCTCTGACAGACTGTGACACAATGAGACACTCTTAGAAACACACTGTGACTCTCTCTGACACAGGCAGAGACACACTGTGACACTCTCTGACACATGCAGAGACACACTCTCACACTCTCTGACAGACTGTGACACACTGAAACACTCTCAGAGATTGTGACAGACTGTGACACTCTCTGAGACAGGCAGAGACACACTGTGTCACTCTCGGACAGACTGTGACACCATGAAACACTCTCTGAAACACACTGTGACACTCTCTGAGACACACTGTGACACTCTCTGATCCTTTCTGAGACACTGTGATATTCTCTGACTCTCTCTGAAACACACTGTGACAGATTACGACACTTTCTGACTCTCCCTGAATCTCTGAGTCACCCTGTGGCTGAAAACTGCATCATTCCCCAATTCTACATCATTCTCCAGCTCATTCGCCATGCTCGCCAGATATATGAGATACACAAGATGGAATAATTTAAAGACGCCTATGACCCTCTGGAACCTGCCACCCCACCTATGCCCTGTGTTCTGAGTTCATCCCCTCCCCCAAGCCCACCTCCTGTCGTGTATTCACCATCCCTCCTAACCTTCCACGCTCTAATGCTGCATGTTCTGTACTCAGCAAAGGTCTCAGATTTATCCTTCTGTGCCCCCACTTTAATGAATTTCAGGAACGACATAATGTTGAACTCCTCTTCCACCGTCTTCTCCACGGTGTCCACTTCCCATCCCACAGACACTTTGCTCATCTCCAAAGCTCTCCCTCCACCTGGATGCATTCCTCTGGCATTTACTTGAACTCAGTCTGTTCATTGAGAACTTTACATGTGACACTAGTTGTCTTAATTTCTTTGCATCCCCCTCACCCTATCCAACCTATCACCCTCTAAACAGACTGTACGCTGTATGCTTCGATCCAACCCTGACTGTGTTATTCAGCCTGTGCTGATAAGGATGGTGCTACTGTAGTCTGGTGGACTCACTTCTCCATTTCACAGGCTGAGTGCCAGCCCTCAGATACGTCCACATATCACCTGCTGGCCCAAAACCCTACCATTGCACATCAGGCCATTTTATTAACTAAATCTGACCACATTTCATCTGGAGATTCTCAGCCACTCGTCCCCCACTCGCCCCCACCTAGCATTCCTAAGCTGATGGTCCTTTGATAGCAGAGCTCGCTTTTATATTCTCCTGAAAATCCACAAACAGAACTGACTGGGCAGACCCATTGCTTCAGTCTACTCCTGTCATACAGAGGGGGTGCATGGATACACACGTGGGCCCAAGTTCCTTCATGGTGTACGTAGACCATTCCTTGTTCCAGTTCTTTCCAGCCCCCATCCGCAACTCTTTCTCCGATATGTAGATGACATCATGGCTGCTTCTCCTCTCTCTTGTCCAGAATTGGAAAAGTCTATCGTTTCCAATTTGCACCTCTCCCTCACTTTCACCTGGTCTAACTCTGACTCCTCCCTTCCTTTCCTCGACATCTCTGCTTCTATTTCTGGGGATAGACCGGTCACTGATATCCAATATTAACACACCGATTCCCACAGCTACCTGGAGCATTCGTCCTCACACCCTGTTTCCTGCAAAGGCTCCATTCCGTTCCCCCAGTTCCGCCGTCTGCACCGCATTGCTTCTGATGATGTCAACTTCAAAAATGTGGCCTCTGAAATGTCCACCTTCTTCCTCAACCGAGAGTTCCCCAGCACTGTTGTCGACAGGGCCCTCAACCAGTTCTGACCCACCTCCTGCACTTCTACCCTCACCCTCTCTCCTCCCTCCTGCAACAGCGTGAGAGTTCTCCCTGACCTAACCTACCATCCCACCAACATTCACATGCAGAAGATCATCAGTCTGCATTTCCCTACCTACAGTGGGATGCCACCACCAGACACATATTTGCCTCCTCTCCCTTTTCCGTTTATCTCCTGTATTGTCCCCATTGCTCTTCACATTTTGTTATTAGTGTCTGCTTTTAATTGTAAGTATCCTGCCAGATATGAACAATATGATCAAATGCAAACAAAAAGATAAACAGAACGTAGAGGGCAAGCTCAGCAGGTCTGGCAGTATCTGTGAAGAGAAATTAAAGTTAATGCTCAGGTCCGGTGACCTTACTCAATCTGTATTCCCAATGAATAAATGGTGTGTATGTACAATATAGTTCACTTTATCACATTTAATATTATCCTTTTAGTTCACATTGTCATTCAGAATTGCACCTCCCAAATGTTGGATGTTTCCTTGTTGTGCATTAGATTTAATTCTGTCTGTCAGAAAGAGGGATGATGACTGGGGACTATCATTGTACTCCCCATGCAGTCTCCACAGCCACTGCTCCCATTCCGCCCTATCTCCCAGCCAATATCATGTTCATTCGCACCTGACTCATTAATTCATAAGTCTTAATGAATACGTTCGATGTAATTATCACTTTTAGTTTTGGACTGAGGCCAAAATGCGCAAAAAAATACGGTTTACACCAAACAAAACTGCATTTAGAATTCTGTCAATTTATATAAATAAATTACTGAAGGATATTCCCTATAGAAGTTCCAAGGTTGCCTTATTAGAGCAGTGAGAGGAACATTCAGAGAAGTCCACACTTCCTGTCTATGTTCAGGGAGGCTGTGCCCAATGACAGTCTGTTCGCTAGCGTTTATTCCCGTGGAGAAGAGATGAGCATAGTAACAACATCCTGATTGCGATTCTTTTGGGAGTGGGTGGGGGGGGTGGAAGAATTTTTGGAAAGATGGTTACAGCACAGTAAACGGACAACAGAGCAGAATCATGTAGCCTACGAAAAGAAAATATTCTTATTCTCCCTCACAACTGACTTCACCAGAGCAATTGGTGATGGGAGATGTGACCAATAGCCAGCAATGTCAACATTTAATCCAGTCCAGATATATTGTGAACTGAGTGTGCTGCTTTGAAAGCTGGGACTGTTTGCTCTGACTGTGATTGATATCAGTCTCCGTGCAATGCAACTGTGTCACTGGAGGTTTCCCTCTCCTATTAGTAAGAGGCTACATTCTGTGCGCTATCCCACTGTAGTAACAGATACATCAGCTCCAACAGTAACAGAGATCAACAGCTGCATAGATCTGAATCTGAGAATAGCAGACTGGAACATTACAACAATGGAGAGGAGGTTTTCTTTGAGACTTTTCAAGATTTCCCCCTCTTGGGGATTTCTACCATATCGGATATCAGCAGTGCTTATGATTATTCTGGGCGGGGTGGAGGGTGTGCTACTAATCTCTTCTCGCTATTGTTGGTGTTCTCTACCTCTGTCCATTCATTAATTCCATAAACAAGTTTGAACTTCGTTTCAACTTCTGTTATCTATATTTGTCAGAGAACGAAACTATTGTCTTCAGTTTCAATTGCAGTCTCCATTCATTACCCATGAATTGCAGACCACTCCCTCACAAACATCTGCGAATAAAACTGTGCACAACCTCAAGATCCCTTTTTGCCCTGAACTGATTTATGTCTCCTGTTCTCTCTGTCACCAAACCTGTCCACTCCCAGCTCCTAATATCCCCAATCTTTATCTCTGTGTCAGTGTTGTTGCTGAACAATCCATTGCTTACACGTTGGTAAAATTCAGACTTAATGTTTAAAGCTCTCTTCTGACCACTTTTCCAATTACAAATATTTCAATCACAAAATTGCATTTGTCTCGGACGTTACTTCATGATTAGGACAATGTATGAATGTAGGAGTGTCGCTGGATGTAATTCAGAAGCAAAGCTTATTAAACGAAATATATTGTTTCAAGTGATTTGTTTCAAGTCTCCCGCAGCTGATGACAGAACTTAAATAAAAATGATAAGAATTTGAATAAAAGTGAATTTCATGAAAAACAAACATAAAAGCAACATTTTGTCTGAAAACTTTCTTTCACTGATCACCGTCGGTAAAGAAATGTAATGTTATTACCCAGTCTGGGTTAATTGTGACTTGAGACCCATGACAATGTGCTTAGCTTTATATTGGCTTGTGGAATGGCCTCATAATCAATGCAATTAGTGATGGTCACAAAATGCTGCCCTTGGCAGAGTTGCCAACCTCCCACGAGTTAACAAAATTGAAGGTGAAATCAAATAAAGGAAGATGCTGAAAATCTGAAATTATAGAAAGAAATGCAAACAAACGAACAGAAAGTGCTGGGGAACTTTCCTGAACAGAAAGCAGCTGGAAAGGAGTGTGCTTAATACCGTTGACAGGGAAGTCTGCTTTGAATGGGAGGAGGAATCAATAGAGAAAGAGATATTTAGAAGAAAAAGAGCAAACAAAGATAATGATGATCAGCTGGGCTGGAAATAAAATGTGAGATTCACCTCATTTATTTTTCCCCTTTCCCATCTTCCTGAATATCATGCCCTTGTAAATACAGGTATCCCCCGCTTTTCAAAAGTTCACTTTTCGCCACTTCCCTTTCCAAATGACTTACATTAGGACATTGTTTCACTAACCAAAAGATATCCGAACAGGATTTTCACTTTTACGAAGAAAGCCGAATTTTGTCCTTTATCAATTCGTGCTACTGCACTTTGCACCATATCAGCTTGCGAACGGTTTTGTAAGAACACTCTGCTTACCAGTAGTGACGGAAACCTGTATATATCTAAGATCATGTCGAAAGCAATTTGATTCCCTCTGTCTGTCCTCCCTAAGTGTGGTCATCTTCTTATATTCATTAATTAGATATGGGTATCTCTGACTGGGGCAGCATGAGTTCATTTTTCCAGATGCCCTTGAGAAGACTTTGAGCCACTGCAGTCCACGTGTTTGATCTGATTTGGTTTCATTTATTTTAGTCAAATGTACAATGGAAAGGTTTGTTTTTATTGTAGTGCAGGCACATGACCCTAAACAAGAAAACAGAGATCACAGGGTCCTTGGACAGAGTGAGGCATACAAGGTTACAGCTTCACAGGAGGTGTGCAAAGTAAGATCGACATTAGCAAGATTAATATTATTTGAAAAGTGAGAGATGTCAATTTGTCAGTCTAATAATGATAGGGAAGGAAGTGTTCCTGAGCATGCTGGTCCATGTTTTCAAGCCTCTGAGTCTCCTCCCTGTTGGAAGAGGTTGTAGGAGATCATTACCGGTTTGGGAGAGAGATCTTTGATGTTGCCAACCTTTCTGCGACAATGACAAGTATAAATGGAAGGAAGGGTGTCTTCCGTGATGGTCTGGACTGTGCACACAACCGTCTGTAGTTTCTTATGGTTCTAGGCAGAGCAGTTACCATGTCAGGTCATTATGCACCCGAATAGAATGCTTTGAGTTGCCAGTGTGCAGAGCACTGGGAGACAGGCGGTTTCAAAATAGTTAGATGCAACAATTGGCTGCTAAATGGATACCCACGTTCTGGTTGCTGTTTTGACAACAATTGAAATTGAACTGATAATTTTAAATTATGTCCTCTCACTAAAACCTTGTTGAGTGTATTGTATTGCCAACATCGAACCAATGAGCCATCACCTGCTTCAAACGAACAGAGAAGCAATCACCATCACAACGAAGGAGAAAGAGACAGAAACGAAGGGAAGGAGAGAGAGAACACAGCGAGGGAAACAGATGGACAGTCAGTCAAAGAGAGAAAGAAAACAAAACAAGGAAACAAATGGTTGCATGTGCAGGGAGAAGGGAAGATAATAGGTTCAGGGAAAGAAACAGAAGACAGGGAAAAGGAAAACACAGGGATATAGGCAGTATGAGAGAAACAGTGAGAGACAAAAGTCACAGGGAGCTGGGCATGGGATTAAGGGGAGCTGGGGGGAAAGGGAGGAACTGGGGGTGAGGACCAGAGAGACCTGGGCGTGAGCACTGGAGGGAGCTGGGGTTAGGGAGGTGAAGATTTATTTTGTCCTGTACCAAGATGCCCAGGAAGATCATGGTAAGAATGGATGTACTGAACGATGGCTGTAAAACATGTCTGAGAGGCATATAGGTTACGCTGCACAGGGCGTGCGTTAGGCGAGATTAATATGAACAAAATCAGCATTATCTGAGATTAGAGAGTCCATTCATCAGTCTAGTAACAGCCAGGAAGAAGCTGTTCCTGAACTTGCTGCTCTGTGTGTTCAAGCGTATATATCTTTTCGCCTGATGAAAGAGGTTGTGGGAGATCTTTACAGGCATATAATGGGTCTTTGGTAATGTTAGAACAAAGAACACTTCAGTACAGGAACAGGCCATTCGACGGTCCAAGCCTGCGCCGATCCCAATCCTCCATCTCAACCTGTCTCCTATTTTCTAAAGGTCTGTATCCCTATGGTCCCTGCCCATTCATGTATATTTCCGGAAACATCTTAAATGGAGCACCACTGGTCACAGTTCTCCATTTTGAGAAACTCCCTTCTCCTACTACACTCTGTCCCCTGTTGCCAAGCCAGTTCTTTATCCATATAGCTAGCATACCCTGGACACCATGTAACTTCACTTTCTCCATAACCCGACCATGGGAAATCTTATCAAACGTCTTCCTGAAGTCCATGTACATGACATCTACAGTCCCTCCCTCATCAATCAACTTTGTCACTTCCTCAAATAATTCTATTAAGTTGGTCAGACATGACCTTCCCTGCAATTAACTATGTTGCCTATCACTGGTATGACCATTTTCATCCAAATGAGAATAGATCCTATCCCTCAATATCTTCTCTTGCAGCTTCCCTCCCCCAGACGCCAGGCTCACTGGTCTATAATTAACTGGATTATTCATGCTACCCTTCTTAAACAAGGGTATTAGAAACTTTCCAGTCCTCCAAGACCTTAATTGTGTTAAAGGATGTTACAAAGATATCTGTTAAGGCCCCAGATATTTCCTCTCTCCCTTCCCTCAGTAATCTTGGATAGATATTGGCAGCTTTTCTGCGGCAAAAAGCCGTGTAAATAGAGTCAATGGTTGGGAGATTGGAGTCCGTCATAGTCTGGGCTGTGAACTCAACCTTCCGTAGTTTCTGATGGTCCTGGGCAGAGTGTTGCCGTACCAGGCCATTATGTACCCGGACAGTACATTCACAACAGTGCATCTGTAGAAGTAGTGCATGTTAAATATCCTGAGCCAAGTGAGGAAGGAGAGACGTTTTTGAACCATCTTGAATGTTACGCCTACGTGAGAAGACCAGGGTAGGTTGTCAGTTATCGTCACTAGGAAAGAGTTGATGCTCTGCACTCCCGCAATCGTTCATGTAGATGAGTGCGTGATCCCCTCCTCTTTTTTTTCTGAAGTCAATGATCAGTTCCTTACCATTGTCGAATTTGAGAGAGAGGGTTATCATTACACCATTCCACCAAGCCCTCGATCTACTTTCTGTATTCTAAATCATCATTGCCTGATATCCCTCCTGATTTGGTGATGTCATCAGCGAACTTGCAGCTGGCGTTGTTTAGAATTTAGCAACACAGCCGTGGGTGTACAGGGAGTACAGTTGGTGGCTGAGGGAGACAACCATGGGAGTACAGGTAGTACAGTAGGGGGCTGAGGATACAACCATGGGTGCACAGGGAGTACAGTCGGGGGCTGAGGACACAGCTGTGGGTGCACAGGGAGTACAGTCGGGGGCTGAGGACACAGCCGTGGGTGTACAGGGAATACAGTAGGGTGCTGAGGGCACAGCCGTGGGTGTACAGGGATTACAGAAGGTGGCTGAGGATACAACCGTGGGTGCACAGGGAGTACAGTCGGGGGCTGAGGACACAGCTGTGGGTGTACAGGTAGTACAGTAGGGGGCTGAGGACACAGCTGTGGGTGTACAGGGAATACAATAGGGTGCTGAGGGCACAGCCGTGGGTGTACAGGGATTACAGAAGGTGGCTGAGGATACAGCCGTAGGTGTACAAGGGAGTACAGTAGCGGGATGAGGAAACAACCATGGTTGTACGGGGCGTGCAGTAAGGTGCAGAGGGCACAGCCATTGGTGCACAAGGAGTACAGTAGGGGGCTGAGGAAACAGACGTGTGTGTACAGGGAGTGCAATAGGGGACTTCAGACAGCCGTGGGTGTGCAGAGAGTACAGTAGGGGACTGAGGACACAGCTGTGGGTGTACAGGGAGTACAGTAAGGGTTGAGGGCACGTCCGTGGGTGTACAGAGAGTATGATAGAGTGTTGACGCCACATCCTTCCGGAGCTCCAATGTTGAGTGTTATTGTGGAGGAAGTGCTTTTACTTATCTTCACTGATTGCGGTCTGTGAGTCAGAAACCTGAGGATCCAGTATCAGAGGGTCGAACCGAGACCAAGGTAGTGGAGTTTCGTGATTAGTCTGTAAGGGATAATGATTTTGAAGTTAGAGCTTTAGTCAATGAGCAGGAGGCTGGTGTAGGTATCCTTATTGTCCTGATGTTCCCGGTTTACGTGCAGGGTTCGGATATGGCATCCGTTGTGAACCCATTACATCAGTAGGCAAATTATAGGGCAGCAGGGCAGGCTGGAAGACTGGAGTTGGTGTAGGCCATAACAAGCCTCTCAAAGCACTTCATGATTATTGAGGTCAGAGCCAATAGGCAATATTCTTTAAGGGCACTTTCCATGTGCTTTCTCACAATGAGGATGATGATGGTCTTCTTGAATCAGGTTGGGACTTCGGTTTCAGGAGGCAGAGGCAGAAGTTGTATGTGAATACCTCTGACAGTTGTTTCACACAGGATGTGAGTGCTCAGCCGGGAACACTGTCCAGGCCCATCACTTTCTTTGATTTGAATCACTGGAAGACTGACCATTCCTGCAGCGGTGATAGCGGGCTCAGGTACATTCTGGGGCTTTTGGGGCCGGTGTCAGCTGCCAGTTAGTGACAGTCACACAGTCATTTATCATCGACATCCCCTCCCCCCACCTCCCCCCATCGTCATCAATGCACAATGACATTGGTTGGTGTGAGCACCACACAGTCAGCGTTGAGGCAGAGTATCATTAATAGACTGGGATTGTGCTCCATCAAATTCTGTGCCACCATAATGGGGTAAATTCATAACAAAATGGTGGGCAGGGTGCCAGTGCCAGTGGTGCAAGGAATGAAGACATTGCAGATGTAATTCCAGTCAAGCCACTGCTTTAACCTGAATGGAGTCAAGCACCTTAAGTGTTGTGCCTTTTCAATGGTGGACAGTCCTTACGGAGTCAGGAAGTGCCATTTACGCGAACCATCTGACCTGACGGTAGTTTTACTTGGTTAGCAAATGATACAATGATGATTGGATGGACAGGTGATATTGAGCAAATGGGGAGGCTGCAGAAAGAATTGGACAGTTCAGGACACTAGGAAAATGTATAGTTGATGGAACACATTATGGGAACGTTTGAGATTATGCACTTCAGTAAGCAGAATACAGGCAGACATGATGTTCTAAAAGGCTTCATGAAATCTGAATCACAAAAGGAGTTTGGAGTACTCGTCCTCTTCTTGTGGTTAATATGCAGGTTCAGTTGGCAGTTAGAAACGCAAATACAATGTTAACATTCATTTCAGGAGAGCTAGAATACAAGAGTGGAGACATACTTCTGAGAATGTAATGGGCTATGGTCAGACCGCATTTGGATTATTGTGAGCTGTTCTAGGGAAGGATCTACGGGTGTTGGACATGATCTATCCTGGGAATGATGGCTTGTCATATGAGCAGTAGTTGAGGGCTCTATGTCTGGACTCAATGGAATTTAGAAGATTGCGGGGTCACATCTGATTGAAACTGATCGATTACTGCAACAATTGATACAGTTAGAGTATAGAAGATATTTCCACTAGTCATAGAGACGATGACAAAATGGCACAGTTTCAGCGTGAAGCGTTAGGCTGAATAGTCTAAATGTATTGCTACATCTCATGCCCTTATGGTCATATAGTCTATTATTCAGTGCAGAATTGAAAGTCTTTGACCTGCACTTGCAACCCCTGTATTTGTATGTCGATTTGCCTTCACCCTCTGGTCAATGGTAACCCCTATAATATGGACGGTGGGAGGATTCAGTGTCGGCCAGTAGCGCAGTAATCTGTTGAATATAAGCAGCTATCTGTGAGTCTCACCTTGTCATTGTACATTGTCACTACGATGATTTTTCATTTTCAGTCAGGTATTTTCGAAGGATCAAGCCTGTTACGCTAATATTATTCAACTTAACAAAACAGGTGCAATTCATCACAGCGTTCAGCAACAATAAGTCATCGAATACTGAACACCCTTCTAATAACAGAAAGGTCTAAAATGTTCAATATCACAAATACTGCTTTCCTGTTCATGTTCAAATTAGACAACCTGTGCCATCGTGGTACTCAACTTGGAACTTTTTAACCTTTTATGGTTATGTGAATCGCTAGATGGGCCCGCCATTTCTTGTCCATCCCTAGATGCCCCCTTGAGAAGGTAGGAGTGAGCTGCCTTGTTGACCGCTGCAGTCCATCTGCTGTGCGTTGACCCACAATGCTACGAGGGAGGAAATACCAGTGTTTTAACCCAGCAACAGTGAAATAATGGTGACATATTTCAAACTCAGGATGTTGACTGGTGTGGAGCGGAGTTTGAAGGTGGTCATTTCGCAAAAGCCTGCTGCCCTTGTCTTTCTAGATGGAAGTGCTCGCAGGATTGGAAGGTGTAGTCTGAGGATCTTTGGAGAATTTCTGCAGTGCATCTTTTAGATAGTAATCACTGCTGCCACTGAGCGTTGTTGGTGAAGGAAGTGAATGTGTGGGGGTGTGCTGCCAAGCAATTGGGCTGTTTTGTCCTGGATGGTGTCAAGCTTCTTCAGTGCCGTTGTGGCTGCACTCATTCAGGCAATTGGAGTGTATTCCATCTCACTCCTGACTTGTGCCTTGTAGATGGTGAACATGCTTTGGGAAGACAGGAGATGAGTTACTCGTGTAGTATTCCTAGCCTCTGATCTGCACGTATATTTATGTGGCGAGTCCAGTTGGATTTCTGGTCAATGGTAACCCCAAGTGTATTGAAAGAGGGTGGGGTGGGGAGTTTAGTGTCAAATATGCTGTGGAATACCAAGTGGTTATATTGTTTCTTGTTGGTGATGGTCATTGTCTGGAATTTGTGTGGTCCGAGTGTTACTTGTCACTTGTCAGCCCAAGCCTGGATATTGTCCAGACCTTGTTGTATTTTGGCATGGACTGCTTCCATACCTGAGCATTTGCGAATGGTGCTGAACATTGTGCAGTCATCGTCGAATATCCCCACTTCTGACCTTATGATGGAGAGAAGGCCATTGATGAAACAGCAGAAGATGTTTGGACCTAGGTTTCATCCAGAGGGCCACTGGTGATATTAGCTAGTATGGTGATGAAACGTCTGAAAATGAACATTCCAGCTCATGGAGCAAACCTACATCCACATTATCGTGACGGAGTACTGCAGAGATATTCTGGAACTGAGATGACTGAACTCCAACAACAATGACCGTTTTCCTATTTGTCAGGTATGACTGCAATAATGAAGTACTAGCTTGCAATATCCATTTTGCTTGGGTTCCTTGATACCACATTTGAAAGAATGCAGCCTTGATTTCAAGTGCTGGAATTCAGTTCCTTTTTCTCTGTTTGAACAAAGGGTGTGATGAGGTCAGGAGCTGGGTGGCCCAGGTGGAACCCAAACTGGGCATCACTGAGCAGGTTATTGCTGAGCTGGTGCTGCTTGATAGCACTGTTGATGGGCCCGTCCATCACTTTATTGATGATGGAGAGCAGAATGATAAGGCGGTATTTGGCTGGGTTGAATTTGTCCTGCATTTCATGTACAGAACATACTTGAGCAGTTTCCCCCCCCATTTCTGCACTCTCTGTTGCACCAGGGTTAATCCTCTGGCTTGATGATAATGGTTGAGTGGTTTATATGCTGGGCCATGACATTACAGATTGTGTAGGAGTATAGTTTTTCTGCTATTGATGGACCACAGCATCTTATGGATGCTCAGTCTTGAGTTGCTATATCTGTTGGAAGTCTGTGCCATTTAGCATGATGATAGTGCCACACAACACAATAGAGTTTATTCTCAATGTGATCGTGAGACTTTGTCTCCTCAACGACAGTGCGGTGGTCAGTTTTACTGATGGCATCATAGACAGATGCAATGCAGTTGATAGATTGGTAAAGATGAAGCCAGGTGTTATTTCCCCTCTCGTTCATTCCCTGACTACCTTCGGCAGACCCAGTCTGGTAGATATGTCCTTTAGGACCCGACAAGCATGATCAGTAGTACTGCTGCCAAACCACTCTTGGTGGATGAGTTTGAAATTCCTCATCTAGAATACACTTTGTGCCCTTTTCACAGTCAGTGCTTTCTCCAAGTGTTGTTCAACATGAGGGACTACTGATCCAGCTGAGGAATGACATTACATGATCATCAGTAGGGCTGCATTGCCTACATTTAATCTAAAGCCATGGGACTTCATTGGGTCTGGAGGTAATTTTGGGGACTTGCAGAGCAACTACCTCCGGAATGTATCGCACTGAGCTGCCCCCTCTGCTAGATCGGTCCTGACCTTGGGCCAGGACATATCCAGTGATGGTGATCGTGGTGTCTGGGATACTTCTGTAAGGTAAAGTTTCGTGAGCATGTCTATGTCAGGCTGTTGCTTGACTAGTCTGTAAGGCAGTTGTCCCAATATTTGCACTACCCCTCAGATGTTAGTAAAGATGACTTTGCAAGTTCGACAGTGATGTTTCCAACTGACTTTTTCGGTGGTCAGATCGATATCTGTTGTTCCACCCGGTTTCATTTCTTTGAGAGTTTGTCGCAATTGGTATAACTGAATGACAGGCTAGACCACTTCAAAGGTTGATTGAGAGTCATCACATTGCTTTGGGTCTGGAGTGAGGATGGAAGGTTACTTCATTGGAGGATATTAGTGAACCAAATGGGTTTTCTTTTCTGACAATCGGCAATGATTTCATTCTCCTCAGCAAATTCTTAATTCAAGTTTTTTTTAAATTATTGAATTGAATTTCCACCATCCGCAGTGACTGGATTTGAACCTGGGTCCACAGAACAGGAGCTGATTTTCTGGAGTGATAATCTAGCGATAATACCATGAGGCCCTACTTGGAACCACATGTTGTACTCAGCTGCTATTTCTAGTGTTGCCCTGTTTTTCTTTCATTGCTTATGTTATTCTGGAATCTCATCCGTCATTAAATCCTAATTGAAATACACCGTCATGAACGTCTTCTGGACTGCTCGAATTTCATTCAGTTTATTTTGTTTGCACATGCATTTCAAGGCAGCTGTACATCAGAGAAGTACAGGAAGAGACAACGAGTGATTGTGCACTGTATCTGTCACCGTCCAGCTTATCTGTCCAGGCACCTAAAGTGTTTATTGTGGGTCAGAGAGCCGCCGAATTATAACACAGATGGAGGTCAGTCAACCCATTGTGGGGTCACAAGCTCTTCAACTGCATAATTGGAGACAGAGAGAATGTATGGAGATAGATGGTGTGAGAGAGAAATAAACAGAGTAAAACAAAGTGAAGGGAGATAAACTGAGAGAGGATAGAAAGGGGAGCGACTGACTGAGTGGGAGAGGAAGAGGTGTTAGATGAGGGTGAAGTCAGATAGATCAGAAGACAGCATGAGAGTAGATAAATACGGACAGACAGAAGTTGGAAGTTTTATTTAGAAATTCCTCTGAACTGCAAGCCCTTTGTCTGAGTGCATACCCTGTGACCACTCTGCTGATCCTGGCTGTCATCCCAAATCATTTTTTTCCAATAATATCACAGAGCTGGGTTACTGACAGCTAAACAGAACCCAATAGACCAGTAGACTAGTTCCATGGCGAAGGTGGATTTTTAAAATAAACTGTACCATGAGCACAAGGAAATGATAACCCCACCCAACACTCCCACTCCACCTCCAGATACTGTGTGAGAGACTGGTCCAGAGAATCTCAGTGAGGGGGATCACTGACAGAGGGGAAATCAGCATCTCCGCTGTGGATCAAATAATGATTGATAAAGTTTGCACATTACTTTCCTAATTTTCTAATCCACATTTCAATTTATATAACTCAATATCAGGAGTGCATTTTAACAATCTTATCTCTTTGTACTTTGCATATTTTGGTCTGTATAGAAAATCATTTTGTCCCTGTATTTTGTATTGCATAAATACATTTCATTAATATTGTCTCTGCTAATTTCTCATTGTAGATATATCCTTGAATCTGTTCTTCGTATGAGTTATGAAGAGTAACGTTCCAATAACGTTCCAGATAACTGGGGAACATCAATGTCCCTCCTCCCAGTTTGAACAGCCATGTCCCCCAGTCCTCTCTATCTTCTTTCTTTTCCCCAATGGCATAATCACAATGTGATTGTCGTCCAGTAAATGATACTTCATCACAGTTCCTTAACATTGATATCATCAACACCCACGCTTGCCCTCTCTGATTCTGGAGTAACAATCTGAATTGTTTCTGTCACGTACAATTCTCTGTTAACATATGCATGCCGATTGATTGTTGCCATCAGATCATGGACAGAAGATGTTCTCTCAATATTTTAGTGATTTTGCAGAATGACTGATCAGTAATTACAGGATTTATTTCTTCATTTATGAGCAGAGAAGCATGCTTATGTTCAGTTAAACCCCTGGCATTGCCTCTATATCCAAGGCAGACTGAATGATTACACACAATCAATCTGCCATCTTCAACATTTCTTCCTTCAGTCACACTCACATATCACATCCAGAATGCATAAATGTTCAAGGTTATTTTGAATTTTAATAAAACACAATCAAATTGAAAGAGGGTAGCTGGAGCTATTTGTTGAGCGATTGTGATTATATGAGTCTCCATGGATCCTATGGGTCCCTAAAAAGTTTCCCTCTTCTATCAATAAGGGAATGCATTCAATGTGTTATCCCATAGTATGAGCGGGAGCATCACGCACACCAGTAACAGGGACCAGCAGCTTCAGAAAGAGAGTGAGGAGAGATCAGAATCTGGGAACATTAGACTGGAATGTTCCAACAATGGATCAGGATCTGAGAACATTCAACTGGAAATTTCCAGCAATGGACAGGGGTTTATCCTCGGGGCTTTTCTGGCTTTCCCAGCCTTGGATATCATTAGCATCGCGGATTGAAGATGTACTGATGGTTCTTCAAGCTGGTTACTATCCTATTCTTGCTTATAGTTGGTGTTCCTCATAAGTCACTGTATCTGTCTAGTGAAACGGTCTGAACTGAATTGATGGTCATGATATGTAAATTTTGGAGAAGTGCAAGTCAATGTTTTCCGTTCCAATCAACGATTCCATTCCTTACAAATTATAACTAGCAAATGATTATATACAAATTACGCACCAATATGCGAGGATGAAACAGACTGTTCTCCTTGATTAATTTTCTCCTGCACAGTTTACATTTCCTTACCCTCCCCACTCACCAATCCTGTCCAGTATCACCGTCATGACATCACAGTCTCCTCCTCATCCTCAGTACAATTCGTGAATAAATCATTGTTTGTGCCTTTGTTAATTCCACATACAGCTGTTTCAAGTCCCTTCTTACCTCGTGTCCATTGCAAAATAATTGCACTTGAGATGTTTACGTTGTTCTTTGCACAGAATTAGAAAGATGGGAAGACAGTGTATGGTGGTTACTTCATTGGCTCATAATCTAGAGCCACAAAATAATAATCTTGTTGATATCGGCTTGCCTCATGCCCATTAGAGAAGGCAATGGGTCATTCTTCCCTGGTCAGGTTTCTGTGTAACTGCAAATCCACAGCACTGTGTTTTACTCTTTACTGTCCTGTGGAACAGATGAACCAACCACTCAGTTCAAGGTCGGCATAACATACTGGCCTGACCAGGGCTGCACACATCCCGTGAGGGAAGATAAAGAGGAAAGTTAGCTCCCTTCCTCTGCCTCGATCCCATATTCCTGCAGCTGATTTCCATTCAGTAAGGTGGTCATTCACTGTTTTAGATGTATTCTTTGTGATTTAGTCTCTCCCCAAGAGTGATATCCATGCGATAAGCACCTCTGGTGCTGGCTTTATTGGTGATAACCTACAGATGCAAGGATGTTTTAAGTTCCACATCAGTGGCAGTGCATTGTAAATGAATGGTTTCCTGTTTCACATGAAGGAAATGGAGCCAGCTAAGAGAGGGAAAGGAATTATTGTGATCAACTCTGAGACCGTTGTTGAGGCAGTGTTTGGGGTACTGTGGGCAGATTTTATCCCCTTTATAAGGAGTGATCTCCTTACCACAGAGAGAATGAACAGGAGTTCCACCGGATTAATCCCTGGAATGATGGCACCATGAGGAGTGAGTAAAGGTTGATCTGTTACTCTGTGAGATAATAAAAGGTGATTGCATTGAACCTTGAGGGAGGTGGACAATCACATCTTATATTATAAACAGACAATGAGAAGGTGATAAATTCCATGACTGTTGTTTCACTCAGGATGTATGATTCTGGATAGTTTAAGTGCTGCTGAGGATGTTACGCCTACCCACCCCAACCCCCACTCCTCACGGTGATTGAGCGAGATAGAGAGGTCCGGGTTTTGAATAAACTCTCTCCACTTTAATACAGTGCAGTTGGTGTATGATCCTGCACTGAATATCATATTCAGAGATGCAAGGTGCCTCCTTAAGGTCTAGACCATAAGACTATTAGACATAGGCGCAGAAATTAGGCCAGTTTGCCCATCGAGTCTACTCTGCCATTCAATCATCGCTGATAAGTTTCTCAAAACCATTCACCGACCTCCCCGTAACCCTTGATCCCTTGGATAATCAAAAAGGAAAACTATCTCCATCTCAAATATACTCAATGACCTGGCTCCACAGCCTTCGCTGGCAATAAACCTGCAAGCTCACCATTCCCTGATTAAAGAAGTTTCTCCTTATCAACGTTCTAAAAGATGTTCGCTTTAAGCTTAGACTGTGTCCTTGGGTCCTAGTCTCTCCGACAAATGGAAACATCTTATGAACATCCACTCTGTTCAGGTCATTCAGTATTCTGTATGCTTCAATTACATTTCCTCTCTTCCTTCTAAACTTTATCAAGTATAGACACAAAGACTCAAACATGCCTTATACAATAAACTTTTCACTCCTATGATTATTCCCGTGAAAATCTTCTGAACACACTCCAGGGACAGTACATCCTTCCTGAGATATGGGGCTCAACAGTGCGTGCAACACTCCAAATGTAGTCTGACCAAAGCTGTATACAGATTGTCTTATATTCAATTCCTCTCCTAATAAATGCCATAAATAATAAATGCAATTGCCATCCTAACTACTGCCTCAACCTGCAAGCTTACCTTAAGAGAATCCTGCTCTAAAACTCCCAAGTCCCTTTGCACTTCAGACTTCTGAATTTTCCCCCCATTTAGAAAATAGACCATGCCTCTATTCTCTGTGCCAAAGTGCATGACCTCACACTTCCCGACGGTGGAATGCATCTGCCAACCCCTTTATTAGCCAATTCCTTCTTCAGCTTCTCCACCTTCTCTATACGACCTGTCCATCTGCCTATCTTTGTACCGTCTGCAGACTTAGCCAGAGTGCCCACAGTTTCATCATTTAGATTGTTAACCTAACATGTAAAAAGTTACGATTCCAACACTGAGCCTTCTGGAACACCTCTTGTCACCGGCTGCCATCCTGAGAAGGACCATTTTATCCACACTCTCTGCTTTCTGTCAGACAGACAAGCTTCTATTCATGAGTCTACCTTGCTCCTAACACCACAGACCTTTATCATACTCAGTCATCTCCTGTGTGACACCTTGTCAAAGGCCTTCTTGGCATCCAGGATAACATCCATTGGCTGTACTTGATCGAGCCTCCTCATTTCTACTTCAAAGATTTCCAACAAAATTGTCGGGCACGACCTTTCCTTGATGGAACCATGCTGATTTGCCTATTTTACCAAACACTTCCAAATATTCAGAAATCTCATCCCTCACAAGAGATTCCAGGATCTTACCCACGATAGAGGTTAAGCTCATCGTTGCGTCTTCAATTTACTCCCTGGGTAAAAACTGATGTCACGTTAGTGGGTTTCCAATGCTCTGGAATTGTTCCTTTCTCGACCGATTCCTGAAAAATCACCACCATCGCCTCCACTAACTCATCCACTATCTCCCTTATAACACAAGGATTTAATCCCTCTGGTTCAGGTTATTTAACCAACTTTAAGCCATTCAGCTTTTTCGTAGCATGTTCTCCAAGGTGGTGGTCACCATACTCAGCTCTAACCCCACACTCTCCTGAATATTTGAGATATTATTCGTGACTTCCACCGTGAAAATGATGCAAAGTAATTAGTTAGTTCCTCGGCCATTTTCTTGGTCCCCACTACTATCTCTCCAGTGTCATTTTCCAGCAACTGCACTTTGCCACATTATATCATTTCTCTTTTGCTTTTATGCTATACCTGACTTCCCTCATCAGTCACGGTTACCTCATTCTCGATGTGCCATGCCTCTTTTTACTCGGGGCTAATCTCTGTTGCATCCTGAATTACTCCAAAAATCTCCTGCCATTGCTGCTCCACTGTCTTTCCTGCTGGGCCCTTCTACCAGTTAATTCTATCCAGCTCTTCTCTCATGTCACTGTAATTGCCTTTATTTAGCTTTAATACTGTTACCTCTGGTTCTAACGTCTCCCTCTGAAATTGCAGAGTAAATTCAATCATATTATGATCATTGCCTCGAGGAAAAAGTGAAGTGTGCAGATGCTGGAGTTCAGAGCTGAAAATGTGTTGCTGGTAAAGCACAGCAGGTCAGTCAGCATCCAAGGACAGACCACAACAACACAACGGTTTGAGGAAGAGCGCCTCATCTTCCGCCTGGGAACCCTCCAACCACAAGGGATGAACTCGGATTTCACCAGTTTCCTCATTTCCCGACCCTCCACCTTGTCTCAGTCAAATCCATGGAACTCAGCACCGCCTTCCTAACCTGCAATCTTCTTCCTGACCTCTCCGCCCCCACCCCACTCTAACCTATCACCCTCACCTTGACCTCTTTCCACCTATCACATTTCCAACGCCCCTTCCCCAAGTCCCTCCTCCCTATCTTTTATCTTAGCCTGCTGGACACACTTTCCTCATTCCTAATGAAGGGCTTATGCCCGAAACGTCGATTCTCTTGTTCCTTGGATGCTGACTGACCTGCTGTGCTTTACACATTTTCAGCTATGATCATTGCCTCCTATGATTTCCTTCACCTTAAGCTCCCTTATCTAGTCTGTCTGCACAAGCTGCTCTAAAAAGCCATCTCATAGACATTCTAGAATTAATTTTCTTGCAAACCACCATCAAGCTGAATTCCCAGCCCACCTCCGTAATGAAATCCCACATGATCACTGTAACTTTGTTTTTCCTACACATCTTTCTAGCTCCTGGTGTATCTTGCACCCCAGCTCCCGACTACTGTCTGGAGACCTGAACAGAACTCCAAATACTTTATTTTTAAATTTTGTGGTTCCTCAATTCCACCAACACAAGTTCTGCACCATTTGACCTTACTTCATTTCTTATTATTGATTTAATTTCATTTCTTACTAATCCCCTCTGTCCAACTGCCTATCTTTTGAGAGGATGCATATCCTTGAATATTCAGCTCCCAATCATGATCCTCTTGCAGCGATGACTCCGTGATGGCGAAATGCCAATTTGTGTATGAGTCACAAGCTTATTTACCTTATTCCTTATACTGCATGCATTCCGATAAAGCAGTTCAGCCCTGTATTAACCATCCCTCTTCTCATTTTCATTTGTTTGTTTTGTGTGTTTGAAGCTTGATTGCTAACACTTTCCATACTCTCTGCGTCTGTGCTGGAGATTTGAATAACTTAAAGTCATAGAGTCATAGAGATCTACAGCATAGAAACAGACCCTTCGGTCCAACCCGTCCATGCCGACCAGATATCCCAACCCAATGTAGTCCCATCTGCCACCACCCGGCCCATATCCCTACAAACGGTTCCTATTCATATAGCCATCCAAATGCCTCTTAATTGTTGCAATTGTACCAGCCTCCACCACTTCCTCTGGCAGCTCATTCCATACACGTGCCAGCCTCTGCGTGCAAAGGTTGTCTTTAGGTCTCTTTTATATCTTTCCCCCCTCACACTAAAACTATGCCCTCTAGTTCTGGACTTCCTGACCTCAGGGAAAAGACTTTGTCCATTTATCCTATCTATACCCCTCATAATTTTGTAAACATCTGTAAGGTCACCCTTCAGCCTCCGGTGCTCCAAGGAAAACAGCCCCAGCCTGTTCAGCCTCTCCCTATAGCTCAAATCCTCCAATCCTGGCAACATCCTTGTAAGTCTTTTCTGAACCCTTTCAAGTTTCACAACATCTTTCCGATAGGAAGGAGTCCAGAATTGCACGCAATATTCCAACAGTGGCCATACCAATGTCCTGTACAGCCGCAACATGACGTCCCAACCCCTGTACTCAATACTCTGACCAATAAAGGAAAGCATACCAAACGCCTTCTTCTAGAGTTCTGCAGTCTTAACCCGTCCTTTAATGCGGGTTTTCTAATTTTCACTATAAGTGACACCACCCTACACTCACTTCGCTTAAAGTCAAGTCTACAGCACTAGTTATGCGATTTGCCAGGACGATGGTCCCAACACGGTTCAGATGAAGACCGTCCGATCAGGCCAGTGCCCTCCTTCCCCAGTACTGGTGTTGATGCCCCATGGTACAAACCCATTTCTCCCACACCAAACTTTGAGCCACGCATTTTCCTGCTGACCCTGTGCTAATTAGCTCATGGCTCAGGCCGTAATCCAGAGATTATTTCCTTTTTGATTTTGTTTTCTAATTTAGCTCCGAGCTGTTCGTATCTCTTAGCAGAACCTCTGCCTTAGTTTTATCTCTGTCGTTGGTACCTACACAGACCATGACCAATGGATCATTACCCTCCCACTCCAAGTTACTCTGCAGCCCAGCTGAGGTATCCCTTACCCAAACACCAGTAGGTAACGCAACTTTCAGAGCTCTCAATCCGGGTCACAGAGAACAGTGTCTATGCCGCTAAATAAACCATCCTCAATTGCAATAACATTTCTCTTCTCTTGCCCCACTTGAAAGCTTCCCTCAACTCGGTGCTGTGGCCAATCAGCTCATCCTCCCTGATGTCCCCATTCCCATTCACACAGTGAACAAAACTCTTGAACCTGTTAGACACGGACAAGGGCTGAGGCTCCTGAACCTCTACCCCTTGGATCCCTCTACCTGCCACACTCATAGGAAATCCCTGCGCTTTCTAATCACTGGATGAATTTGAGTCAGTTGATCTAAGGAGTTTAACCGTCTCTTGAATCACAGCATCCAGGGAACTCTCCCCCTCCCTGATGCCTCGCAATGTTTGATGCTCAAACTCCAGTTCATCGACTCAGAGCCAGAGTTCTTCTTGCATGCAACATTTACTCTAGACATGGTCACTGGGAACCACAGTGTGGTCCACCACTCCCATATCATGTAGAAACAACACATCACCCGACCCTCCATCCTTATTTTATTTAACTACTTTTGAATTGTTCCTTTACAATTTTTATTTGTTTTTTGTACATCTGTTTATGCAAGTTGTAACCAATAAATTAACATGATTCAATTTAAGACAGATTCAAATTTAACACACTCCCTATTAGCAAATCAGATCACATCCTCCCTTTGTCAAACCTGATCATTATCTTCTGAAAGAGTTCTGACAGACTTGTCAGCGGGACCACTCCTTGGTGAAGCCATGCTGACTCAACCCTATTTTACCATGCAACTCCAAGTATTCTGCAATCTCATTGCTAGCAATGCACTGTAAATCCCTAATAAAGACCTATGCCAGGCTAAACTGCCCTATGATTTCTTATATTTTGCCTTTCTTCCTTCTTACACAGAGATTGTACATTGTCTATTTTCCAGTTCTCTGGGATTCTGTCTGATGATAGTTATTCCTGAACAGTCACAACCAATGGTTTCACAATATCCTCCGCTAATTCTTTAGGAACTTTAGCTGTTATCCTTCCAGTCTGTGCGATTTATCCATTTTCAAACATTGCAGCTTCCCTAGTACCTTCTCCTCAGCGCCGATCACTACACCCATCCGTCACCCTTGACTCCCTTGAAGTTCTGGAATGTTCCTAATGTCTACTATTGTGAGGATTGATGGAAAATTCCTATTCAGGTCATTCTCCAATTCTTTGCTCTCCGTTTCTCTGCAGCCAGCCACAATTTCTGGTTGTCCAATGTTCACTCTCCCCTTTTATATATCTTCACAAAACTCCTGCAATGTCCTTTTCTAAAGTGAGCTAGCTTACATGTTTCGTGTTCACCATTTTATTGCTTCTAAAATTGTTCTGTGCTGCTGTATAAAGGCTTCCCAATCTTAGACAGGCTGAGTGAGAGCATTCCAGTTAACTGATTGTTGAAAATATACTAATGTAACTGTACTACCCCTATTGTCCATCATTGGGTAGCGTGGTGACAAAACACTGCTACCTCACAGTGCCAGGGACTCGAGTTCAATTCCAATCTCCGGACCCTGTCTTTGTGGAGATTTTTACAATCTCTCCGTGTCTGCATTGGGTGAATTAACTCTTTTCTCTGTCCACAGTATGTTTCTTTGTTTGTTTCAGGTTTCTGCCATCTAAAGTATCTTTGCTTGTGTTTGATGGAGAATTGCTGTAAAATATCGTAAAAGTGGCTCCGGTGCTCGGGCTCCCTGAGTGCTTGGGAATCTTGCCCAGCTACTTATGTGAGTGCATGTCCCAGATTATCTACTCCATCTCTCTCAATCCCTGAGTCCATCCCGTCGAGTCACCCCGGGATTCCCCACACCACCCCGCCTGGCACTCGATACTCCCTATGAAGGGACACTGGGCACTTTCTGACCCGCTAGGGATGCGGGGTAAAGACCCTGCCATTAAAAGGAACAGACTAGCTATAATCCAATTAAACAACAAAACAGAGTAAACAGGCTGAATTGCACCCATTAGTTCTGACATTTCCTGGTCTTTTGGACTAACTTCTGTTTATCTTTGTCTATCTACAAATAGATGCTCCATAGGTATACATTGTCACTCAGGTTTGGTGGAGGTGAGAGGTATCAAATCCTATGGTCATTGCGACTGATTCATTGGGCTCTACTTTCCTAGTTAATGAGGTCACACTTAAGTTTTTATTGACAAGTCTATCCATTTTAAAGAAAAGGTCTTGCCGGAGTTGTGCTGAAAGGATATTTGAATGTTGGAGAGACTAGATTATGCCACGTGACAATAAGGTGAGGAATGGGAAGGCAGTCCAGTTACAAACATGGACAAAGAGCTGGTAGGGTCGGCGGCACTTCCAATATGTGTATCATTGGGATTCCTGGGTCAGTATAAAATACTGAAGGAGGTGATTGACGTGAACTGGCATCAATATCCGGGCAGACAGGTTTGCTATTGAGGGTTTAAACTAATGTGGCGGTGGGGGGAAGGTGGGGAGTGGAGCCAGAGTAGTCCGTCCACAAGCACAGCGACTGAAGAGCAGTTCGAGACTAATCCCAGTACAGCGAAGCCCAACAACAAACTGGCAGAGGGGAGTGAACAGAAAGGGACTGGCAGTCTGAAGTATGCTGATTTTAATGTGAGCAGTATGACAGGCAAGACAGATGAACTTGGAGCTTGGAGTTTGAATGAGTATTTATAACTATGATATAACTATTACAGAGATTTGGTTGAGAGAGGGATCAGAAAACAATCAATCCAATGGGTCAAGAGAGATTTGAAGAATATGCAGTGAGAGGCTGGAGATGGTTGTTTGAAGTAAATAATTATCCAGCAGATTATTGGAATTGGACAGTGTCGGATGCAATGCACAGATTGAAGGGACAATGGAGAAAACTGAAATTGTCTGTTTACAATGTTTTCTGCTTTACTGACAGTCTTTTGCAATCTCCTGTTACCAGAGATTAGATGAGGAGAATTTACATCAGGGAAACTCAAACCAAATATCAGGTCAGGATCTGATGGAGTTGTGCTGAAGTGTATTTCTTTCAATGCAAGAATTATTATGGTAAGACCGATGAACTGAGAGCCTAAATCCGTACATGGGACTATGATGTTGCGGCTTTACAGAGACTTGGTTGAGAGAGGGAAAGGACTGGCCGTTCAACGTATCCAGGGTTTCATTGATTTAGGCGAGATGGAGAAGAAGGTAAAAGAGGTGGACAAGTTGTTTCACTAATCAGGGAGAATGCTACATCTGTACTTGAAGAGGGCATACAGGAGGGACCATCCACTGCAGCAATATGGGCAAAGCTCAAAAATAAGATGGCTGCAAGCACTGCATTACTATAATCCCTCCCGGAGGGATAGAGGAACAAATATGTACGTCGATTAAGGAAAACTGTGTTAAAAACAGAGTGGTCATAGTGAGTGACTTTAACATCGCAATAATGACTGGGAGTCCCTTGGAGCAAGAGCCTGAGACGGGGCAGAATTTGTTAACTGCAACAGTATGTGGATAGTCCAACGAGAGGAAGAGCCATACTGGACCTCGTATTGGCTAATGAGCCTGGCCAGGTGACTGACCTTTCATTACTGACGGAATTCTAGAAAAAGTGAACACAGCTCCTTCAGATTTAAGATAGTTACGAACATAGATAAGTCAGGACCTTGTGTGAAGCTACTGAATTGGCGGAAGGCAAATTACGTCAGTATCAGGCAGAGCTGGGCCGTGTCAATTGTGAGGAGCTGCTATCAGGCAAATCCACATTTTGTATGTGGGAACTGCTTGTTAAATCTTGACAGCAAAATCATCTGGTGAACGTCCTCGCGACTGCTCGAATCTGAATCTATTTTGTTTGAAAAGCTATTTCAAGGCCGCTGCATATCAGACAACAGGAAGAGATAAAGGATGATTCTGCACTGTGTCCTTCGCAGGACCAGCTTGTCTCTCCAGGCACCTGAAATCATTATTGTGGGTCAGAGAGCTTCAGAATTAATAGAGCAATGAAGGAGGATATTTAGCCCATTATAGACCGACGAGCTCTCCAACATCACAATTTGAAAACAGAGAGAGCAGTGTGTGTGTGTGTGCGTGAGAGAGAGAAAAATTAACAGAGAAAAAGAAAGTGAAGAGAGATAAAAGGAATGGAGTGAAAACGGAGCGTCAGAGTGAGTGAGAGCAAGGGGTGTCAGACGAGTGTGAAGTTAGATCAGAAGACAGCACGAGGAGAAATACACAGAAATTTTATTTAGAATCTCCCACAGACTGCACGCCCTCTGTATGGTGCCGTATTATGTGAACACTATACTGTCATCCCGGATCATTTATCACCAATAATATCACAGAGCCGGGGTGCTGACGGCTGAACAGGACCCAAAAGAAGAATAGATTGGTTACAGAGAGAACGTGAATTAATTTAAATATTCTGGGCCAACAGGAATTTGTAGTCCCTCTAGAAACTGTGTGAGAGACAGGGCGAGAGAATCTCAGTGAGGGGGATCACTGACAGGGGGGAAATCAGCATCTCAGCTATGGGTCAAATAATGACAGATAAAGTTTGAACACCTCGTCCGTGGTTTTGTAATTCACATTTCAATTCATATAGCTCCACATCGCAAGTGTATTTTAACAAACTTGTCTCTTTGTAGTTTTCATGTTTCGGTATGTACAGAAAAACTTGTTTTTTGTTCCTGTATTTTGTGTTGAATAAACACATTTTATTACTGAGGAAGAAAGGATCTGTTCCGATGGGACAGTCTTCGTCTGAACCGTGCTGGGGCCAAAGTCCGACTGAATCCTAACTAAGACAGAGCTTTAAACTGATTAGGAGTGTGTGTGTGCGGGGTGGGGGTTCCGTTATTGGGTTTAATTAGAAAAGATGAGGTAAGAGTACAGAACTCAGGAGAGGTTATTAAAATCTCCAGCACAGATGCAAATAGGACAGAGTGAATGGAAAGTGTAAGCAATCAAACTTCAAGCACACTGGACACACAAATGACAATGAGAAGAGGGACCGTTAATACAAGATTGAAGGGGTTATATCTGAATGCATGCAGTATAGGGAAGAGGGTAAATGAGCTTGTGGCACAGATTAAAATTGGTAGGTATGGCGTGATGGGCATCACAGAGAAGTGGCTGCAAGGGGATCAGGATATTCAAGGACATATATCCTATCGAAAAGATAGGTGGCAGATGGAGGGGACTTACATTATTAATAAGAAATGAAATTAAATCAATAGTAACAAAGAAAGTAGGGTCAGATGGTGTAGAATCGGCGTGGGCAGAATTGAGGAACCACAAAGGTAAGACAATTACAGTTGGAGACTTGCACAGGCCTCCAAAGAGTGTCAGGAGCTGGGGCACAAGATACACCAGGAGATAGAAAAGATCTGTAGGAAAGGCAAAATTATAGTGATCATGGGAGATTTCAATATGCAAGTGGAATGGGAAACCAGGTTGGTAGTGAATCGTAAGAAAAGGAATTTGAGAAATGTCTACGCGATGGCTTTTTGTAGCATCATGTGGTGGAGCCCACTCCAGAACAGATGACATTGGATTTAATGACGCAAGCTGGACAAGGGAGCTTAAGGTGAAGGAAAACTTCAGAAGTAGTGATCAGAACATGGCTGAATTTATTCTGCAATTTGAGAGAGAAGATAGAATCAGAGTTAACAGTATTTCAGCTGAATAAAGGCAACTGGAGAGGCATAAGGGATAAGCTGGGTATATTTGACCGGGATAGGGGGCTAGCAGGAAAGACAGGAAAACAGCAATGACAGAAGACTCCAAGATTAATTCAGGAGACACTGCAGAGATCCATGCTGAGTAATAGAGGCATGGTACAGAGAGGATGAGGCAACCAGGGCTGACAAGGGAAGTCAGGGATTGCTTAGAACCAAAAGAGCAAGCAGATAATGTGGTGAAGGGCAGTGGGAAACTGGAGAATTGGGGCGAACTGAAGGCAAGAAAAAATAAATGAGGGAGAAGATGAAGTATGGGGGTAAGCTAATCAGTAATATAAAGAAAACTGCAAGAGATTCTTCAGATATTAAGTGCAAACGAGATGTGAATTTGAATATGGACAACTGGAAAATGATGCTGGAGAGACAGTAGTAGGAAGCAAAGAAATGGCTGAGGAACCTTGCATCAGTATTCTCGGTGGAAGACACGAGTAATTTCCCAAGAACTGAAGAGAATGAGAGGGCAGTCCTGAATATGGTGGCCATTACCAAGAAGAACATGTTAGAAAACGGAATGGCCTGAATGTGGATAACTCACCTGGACCAGATGGACTACACCCCAACCTTGTAAGGGAGATAGCTGAAGAGTTAGTGCAAGCGTAACTGGTAATCTATCAGGAATGACTAAAATCAAGAAAGGGCCAAGTGGTTGTATAATTGCTAACATGACACCCCGTTTAATAAGGCAGTTAAGCAGAAGATGGAAAACTGCTGACTGATTAGCCTAACCTTGGTTGTGGGCAACATTATGGAATCCATCGTGAAGAATGGGATTTCTGAATACTTGGAGGCCTTTGGTAAAATAGGACAGAGTCAGCATGGTTTCATCAAGGGGAGGTCATGCCTGAAAAACCGGCTAGAATAGTTTGAGGGAGTAATGAGCAGATTAGATCAAGGAGAACCGATAGATGTTATCCATCTGCACCTCAAGAATCCTTTGACAAGGTGCCATGCATAAGGCTATTGAGAAAGATGTGGGCCCATGGTGTTAGATTAGATTAGATTCCCTACAGTGTGGAAACAGGCCCTTCGGCCCAACAAGTCCATACCAACTCTCCGAAGAGCAACCCAACCAGAACCATTCCCATACACCTAATATTATGGGCAATTTAGCATGGCCAATTCACCTAACCTTTGGATTGTGGGAGGAAACCGGAGCACCCGGAGGAAACCCACGCAGACACGGGGAGAATGTGCAAACTCCACATAGACAGTTGCCCGAGGCAGGAATTGAACTCAGGTCTCTGCCGCTGTGAGGCAGCAGTGCTAACCATTGTGCCACCGTGCCGCCCTCGCGGCAATGTTAGGGGCAAGGTGATAGCATGGATAGCATGGGTGCTCTAGCGCATCTCCTCAACTTCCTACACCATCGCCCTTGAACTCTACCCTTCTAACTACAACAAGTTAGAACGTCTCTGGTGCTCGTCTTCCATCCCACCAAACTCAAGGTACAACGCATCATCCTCTGCCATTTCTGCCACCAACAGTCAGACCCCACCATCAGAGATATACTTCCTCCCCAACCCGATCATCAAACTGCTACGACCATTCCCTCATAAACACCCTCATTTGGTCCACGCGGCTCCACCAAGCCACCTTCCACAGCTGGCACCTTCCCTTGCCATTGCAAGAGGTATGAAACCTGTGCCAACACCTTCCTCCTCACCTCTACCCAAGGCCCGAAAGGATCCTTCCACATCAGGCAGACAACATCCTGTGCATCCAAAAACCTCATCTAGTCTGTCCCATTGCTCCTGGTCTCCACTACATTGGCGAGACAGGACGTCAACGTGCAGAACGGTTCAGGGAACACTCTTGGACGCCTAAACCCAACAACCCCACTGCCTTGTGGTTGAATATCTCAACTCCTCCTCCCACTCCGCCAAGGCCTTGCAAGATTTTGGTCTCCTCCACTGCCACATTCCAGCCACCTGACTTCTGAAAACAGAACACATCATCTTTTGCCTTGGGACCCTCCAAACACACCAGGACAATTTCACTAGTTTCCTCATCTCCCCTCCCTCCACATTATCCCAGATCAAACACTCCAACTCAGTACCCCCTCTTGAACTGCCCTACCTGTCCATCTTCCTTCCCATCTATCCACTCCACCTTCCACTCTGAAATATCACTATCACCACCCGTCTTCATCTAGCTATCGCCTTCCAAACTACCTTCCTCCCAGCCCCAGCCCCAGCCTCTCCCATTTATCTCTCTGCCCCCTTCTGCCCACCCCACATTCATGATGAAGGCTTTATGCCTGAAACGTCGAATCTCCTGCTCCTCGGATGCTGCCTGACAGACTGCTTTTCTATGACCACACGTTTTGACTCTGATCTCCAGCATCTGCGGTCCTCACTTTCACCTGCTGAAGGATTTTCACAGGTTTGGAGAGTGAGCAAAGAAGTGGCAGTTGGAGTACAATATGGGAAAGTGTGGGAAAGTGTTTTGCCAGGATAAATAGGGGCATGGACTATTTTCTAAATAGCACGCAAATTCAGAAATCTGAAGAGCAAAAAGTCTAGGGAGTTCTAGTCCAGTAGTCTTGAAATGTAAACTTGTAGGTTGTCAGTAGTTCGGAAGGCAAATACAATGATGGCATTTATTTCAAGAAGGCTTAACTATAAACGCAAGGATGTACTTCTAAGGCTCTACAAGGCTTTGGTCATGCTACACTTGGATTATTGTACGCAGTTTTGGGTCCCATATCTCAGGAAGAATGTACTGGTCCTGGAGCGTTTTCAGACGAGATTCACGCGAATGGTGCCAGGAATGAAAAGCTTAACATATATTTGAGGGCTCTGGGTCTGTATTTGATAGAGTTCAGAAAGATGTTAGGAGGTCTAATTGAAACTTACAGAATACTAAATGTCCTGGGATAGAGTGGATTTTGGGAAGATATATCCAATGGTAGGAGAGACTAGTACCCGAGGGGACAGAGTAAAGAGAAGACCTTTACAGACAGATAAAGAGAAACCTCTTCAGCCAGAGAGCGGTGAATCTATGGAATTCACTGCCACAGAGGACTGTCAAGGCCAGGTCATTGAGTACATTTAAGAGTGACACAGATAGGTTCTTGACTGTAAAGTGGATCAAAGGTGACAGGTAGAAAGCGTGAGAATGGGGTTGAGAAGTTTAACAGCCAAAATTGAATGGCAGAGCAGGCTCAATGGGCCTAATGACCAAATTTCTGCTCCAATGTCTTCTGGTTGTCTGGTTAATATTGGCTCTCCTCATTCCTCACTGGAATTTGATCTTCAAATGATTTATAAAGAGTAACATTTCAATACTGATAACTGGGAAATATCATGTTCCCTCCCTCCAGTCCCAGCAGCCATGTCCCCAATATCTTAATCACACTGCAATTGAAATCCAGTGAATGGTACTGAATCATACTTGATTGATATTGATAACATTAACAGCATGACCCTCACTTGCCCTCTCTGATCCTTGAATAACTATCTGAATTGTGTATCACGTCATATTTTCTGTTAACATATCCATGCCATTTGTCTGTTATCACTCATGTTGTCGTAAGCACATTTTCCTGTCAGATTGTGGACTAGGAAAGTTCTCTCCATGTTTTGCTGACATTATAATCACTGATCAGTAATTACAGAGTGTATGTTTCCATTTATAAACGGAGAAACTTGTTTATGTTCTGACAATCCTTTGACATTACTCCCATATTCAAGGCAGATTGAATGATTACATACATTCAATCTACCATCTCCAATATTCCATCCTCAGTCACCCCGACATATCCCAAATGTGTAAATTTTGAATGTTCTTTTGAATTTTAATAAAATCAATATTAAATTGAAAAGGGTTAACTGGAGCTGTTTGTTCAGTGACTGTGATTAATGTCAATCTCCGTGGATCCTAATTATTCCAGTGAAGAATTTCCATCGTGGAATGATAAATGGGGGCTCTTTTCAATGTGTAATCCCATGGTATGAGTAGAAGCATCACTGACAGCACTAAAAGGGATCAGCAGCTCGAGAGAAAGAGGGGGAAGAGAGAACAGAATCTGAGAACATTAGACTGGAATGTTACAACAATGCTTCAGAATGTGAGAACCTTGAATTGGAATGTGCCAACAATGGACCAGAATCTGAGATCATAAGACTGGAATGGTGCAACAATGTATCATAATCTGAGAATATTAGACTGGAATAGTACAATAACAGACACGAGTTTATCCTTGGGTCTTTACTATCTTTCTCAGCCTTGGATATCATTAGAATTACGGATCCATGATATCCTTTGGATTATTCAAGGTGGTTACTATCCCATCCTCGCTTTAGTTGGTGTTCCTGGTAAATCATTATATTTGACTTCTAAACTGGGTTGAACTAAATTTCTGCTCATGATATATAAAATTTGGAAAGTGCAAGACAATGTCTTCAGTTACAAACAAAAACTCCTTCCCTTATATTAATCAGTATCAAACTACTATTTATAAATTACTCACTGATATGCAAGAAGGAACCAGACTGGTCTCAAACTCCATAATCCATTTTGTCCTTCACAGATTTAAATCTCCATATCCTCCCCACTCACCATTCCTGTCCAATACCACCGTCATGATATCCCAGTCTCATTCTCAGTCTCAGTGCAACTTCTGAATAAACCATGATTTGTGCCTTTGTTTAATCCGGATGATTCCTGAAGAAGGGCCTGTGCCCGAAACGTCGAATCTCCTGTTCCCTGGATGCTGCCTGACCTGCTGTGCTGTTCCAGCAATAAAGTTTCAACTTTAATCCGGATGCAACAGTTTCAAGTTCCTTCTAACCACATGTCCGTCACTAAAAAGAAATGCTCTTGAGGATGTTTAACTTGTTCTCCGTACAAACTGGGCGACAGTTAATGGTGTTCAAGCCATTGACTCATACTCTAGAGCCACAGAATAATAGTCTGTTTATATCTCATGAGGGAAATTAAAAACAACTATTTTCATTTGCCACAAAAGCCCATCTGCTTGCCCCAAGTCCTTTAGAGAAGTCAATGTGTCATTCTTTCCTCGTCAGGTTTTGGTGTGACTTCTGCGATGAACATGTGGACATTCTGCATCTTTAAGAGAAGTAAAAGCGAGCAATAACTACCTGGCAACACCAAGTGTTCTGAAAAATAGGCTTAATGTAACATTTGGTTGAACAACTCGATTAGCTCATTTTCTCAAGACAAAAACAAATTCAGCCAAGCAGTTTAAATTATATCCCAAAATACCCACCTCCAATCAAGTTTGAATTTAGTATATTGAGAATCTTAAAAGCCAATGACACAGTCCAATGGTTTGGGGGTACAAGACCACGGGAAAATGAACAGTTGAGAGGAGAACCGCCAAGTTATCAGCACACAAAGACTGCCTGAAATATAGCTCTCCTCTCGGTACCTTTATTGATTAGTAACTAGTAAAAGCAGAATCCCAAAGAAGAAAAGAAGACAGGAATATGGAGAAGAACCGAAAGCTTCCTGGTTTTGAGATAAGAAGTTTTGTTGTGTAATTCTTAATTAAGAGTCTTATTGGACTAGTATAGTTGGGGGGAAAGGGGAGGTAAAAGATAGTTTTGAGGAAGAAGTTGTTAATAGTCATTCGTTTATTATTCTCTGTTATACTTTAAGAAATAAAGTTGTTAATTTTTACTTCAAATAGTTTTGGACTCTAGAATTATCATGGATTACTGCAGTGGATAAATATTTTCTCTGTTGTTGGTTTTAAATTAATAAGCAGGAGAATGTATCCTGTGTTGTAACACTACGACCCGACAGGAATGTGCTTTACTCTTTACTGTCCTGTAGAACAGCTGAACCAAACACTCAGTTCAAGATCAGCATAACATGCTGCCCTGACCAGGGCTTCATGCATCCTGTGAGAGAAGAACAGAAGTAAAGATAGCTCCCTTCCACTGCCTGTTTCCCGTATTCCTACAGCTCATTTTTATTCAGGTAAGTGATCATCCCCTATTTAAAGTGAATTCAATCTCATTGAAATTCTCCCCAAGAGTGATGCACATCTCCATACGCATCTCTGGTGTTGGCTTTATTGATGCTGACGTATAGATGTAAGGAACTTATACATTCCATGTCAGACGTAGTGCATAGAGAAGGAATGGCTTTTTGTGGCACAGGAAAAAACGGTGATGTCTAAGTGAGAGAAAAGGATTACTGTGATCATCCCTGAGAGTGTTGTTGAGGCAGGATTTGGGGTACTGTGGATAGACTTTCTCTCAAGTTTCACCAGACTAATCCCTGGGGTGATGGCACCATGAACAGTGAGAGAATAAGAGGTGATTACATTGAACCTTAAGCGGGATGGACAACCGCTCTTGCTGTTCTAAACAGGCACTGATACGGAGATAAATTTAATGGTTTTTTTTTTACTCGAGTTACATGTTTCTCAATAGATTAAGAACATCCGAGGACGTTCTCCTCATTCCACCCCCACTCCACATGGTGATTGAGAGAGACTGAGTTTCGATCTTTGAATAAATTCTCCCCACATTAATACAGTGCATTTAGTGTGTAATACTGCATTATACGTCATTTTATCCACAATCCCGACAACAGCCACAATATCTTCATTCTAAAACAGTTAACTATTCCCACCAGCTTCTGACGTCCATGGAGAAGAAGGGTCTGTCTTCTCAGAAATGGAAGATGCTTCTCTGAGACTTGAGATAAAATATCTGGCTACTTTCCTCACTGCCAGCAAACCACCTTAAAATGTCATGTGTCCCTCAGGTAATGGAGCCACGAGGAACATCGTGGATACGTCTTTGAGTGCATTCTATGCTCCATTGTTTTGTCAGGTTGGAACATCAATGTCACCGTCCTGTCCCTGTATAAGTGTCTCTAGGTGCTGAATGGCCTCTCCAGGGCCCATGGAACAGGTTCATGGGTCTAACTTGGCCTTACCTGTTCCTGTTTAACAGCTTGATGTGGTAATCAGGCCCCTCTTCTCCCTGTGGAACAGGCAGGAGGATTGAATGGGCTTTCCCTCTCTTTGTTCAGTAGTTTCGATGGGCTGAATGGCTTCCACATATCCGTTTCTAACGTGCTTGAGATGCTGAATGAGCTCTTCATTTAACTGTGGAAATGTAGAGTGTCTGGCCTTGCTGTTACAAGAATGTTACCGACACTTTAAGAGCACAAGCCTGAATGCTGTCCGGGACTTACTGCACATGGGCACAGACTGGTTCAGGAGCTGAGGTGTGACACATTGTTCTGAACATTGGATGATCTTCAGTGACCATCCCCATTTCTGATCTTATGATGAGGAAAGACAGTGATGAAGCAGCTGAAGATGTTTGTTTTGAGGCAGCTACCCTGAGGATCTCCTGCAGAGATGCCCCAGGACTGAGAGGATTGTCCGCCACCGAATACAAACATCTTCCTTTGTGTTCTGAAAGACCCCAACCAGTGAGGAGGGTACACCTGATTCCCATTAAGCTCAAATAAGTAGGTGGTCCTGATGCCATCCACAGTCTAATACTACCTTGTAATCAAGACCACTCACTCTTCCCTGAGCCCCTGTATTCACCTCTTGTTCATATCAATAGATGATGGTGTATGTGTAGGGAGTGTTTTCCTCTCATAGAGGGTAATCAATGTCAGGAATTATCTGGGCTAGATAGTGAGGGATGTTACATCACTGAAAGTATTAAAAGAGGTGGTATATGAATTTTTGACCTGTCAGAGAGCTAAGGGGTGTGAAGAATTGGACATTAAAGACGAGTTAATGCCAACAGTACATAGCCATGATGGTATACAATGACTTGATCGTCGGAGTCACCTCATCTTGCTCCTTATGTTCTCATACTCTGTAATTACAACGTTAATGATTGTAATTTTCCTGAACGTTCTGTTATTGAATGTTGCAGTCAGAGAGAGTAAAGTATTTTGTGAGTCATCTCAGGGTGAGGTAAGGGGGCTGTATTCACAGTGTATCTGGGTCTCCAACATGACAAACAAATGAAGCACAAGTTGCAGAGAGGAGACACTCTGTAAAGAGACCAGAGGTGTCTTTCGAAACCAGTCTGGATTTCCAAATAACATTTTCTAACCCATACCAAACGGTGTGACAGTCTTGAGGGATTGAATGATATCTGGTGTTACTGTGGACCAGCTATTTGGAGCAGGTGGCCTCCATCTGCTAATTTCAGAAGCTGTGATGAGCTGAATAGAACATAAGGGCAGAGGACGGAGCAGCAGGAGTGGGCTATTAGACACTTTGTCACCTCTTCACCACTCACAAAGTCCATTGGTGATGTTATTGTGTTCTCAGCAGCACTTTTCTGTCTGTATACAATTTTCCTACATTCACTTGTCTGTAAAATGTTACCAAATGTATCTTTGAATAAATGCAAACATCCAGTACCACAAACTTCTGGGAAAGGCAATTTCCACATGTACAGCCCTTTGAAAATTTCTCATTTGTGTTTCAACCAATGTTGAAGGGTCACTATGTCCTTTTCCAGTCCCACTCCTCCACTGGTTACACCAATCTTAAATGCAACCAGTTTTGTGATGTGACCAAGGATCTAGGTCTCAGAGTAGGTCATTTTCTAGAAAAGTGTGAGACACAGAAAGTTGAACTCATAACAAATGGTAAAATTATAGAGTGTCCCAAACGTTATTCTGCCTTTGAAGTTATTCTGCTCACACAAGCTACTGGTAATGGGATTTCTCTCTGGAACAGTTGGATTTGGCTGAATTCACTTTGTTTCAGGCAGTGGAGAGATTCCAGTGAATCCTCACCAAGAATCCTTCACAAGTGGTAAAGATAACTCAGGGATTTTATGGACTCACACTTTGCTATTGGACGGAACAAAGTAAGAGAGAGAGATTAATAGGCTGTTGCTTCTCAGGCAGGGGACATTTTTCTCCCTCTTTGTGTTGAAACATACAATAATGTCAACAGAACACCAAACTGGACGATGTGTGCTCTCCTGGAACATTCTCTGGAAAACCTGATTATAGATTATATGCAAGTGCATCAATTGTTTCAATCGCAAAAAAGGTCCCCACTTTATAATTTGATGACATGCTTACATGTATCTGTGAAATTTGTAAATATTGGTAGGTGTCTTCATAGTATGTGTGTTAATACAAGACATCTTTTTCTTAAAATTTATTTTCTAGCTTTAGTCTCCCTGACAAGAGATAATATGCATCCAGCTGATACACTTTTCAGAAAGTCATGGGTGGTTCAATACTATTTCTCAGCTAAGATCGAAACTGATAATCCCCCATAACAAAAGGCCGGCATTCTAGGAATGAGTAAAGGAAAACCTCTTTGAAAATCTTCGAAAAGAATTATATCCTTTCATTGTAATTTAGGGGATCAAAACTGCACACAGTGCATCAGATGTGGTCTCAGCAATGCCCTGCACAGGTGCAGTTAAACATTCTTGCGATTAAACCTGATACCTTTTGCCAAAAACAGAGTCATTGCACTTACCTTCCAAATCACTTGCTGCATCTGCAGACTGACTTCATATGATTCATGTCCCAAGAACATGGAAACCACTTGTATCACAGAGTTCTGCAATCTCTCAGCATTTTCATTGTTTACCATTGTTTTATTCTTCATGCCAAAATAGACAACTTACCTTATGTTATTTCTGCTGAAGGTTTGCTCACTAACCTTCCCTGTCTGTATCACATTGCAGATTCACTACCTCCATTTGATGACACATTAAATGACCATCTTGGTGTACGTGCTAATTGAACTCCAAGCCATTAACCTCCATTTCCTTCAGATCTTTGAAACAGATTATTGAATACTGATGACCCCGCAGTGATCTCTGAGGCACTCCATCAGTTACAGCTTTGCAGCGTGAAAATAAACATTTATCTCTATTCTCCATTTCCTGTTAGCGACTGATGGGGGTAAGGCAGCAGTATATCTCTGCAACAGCATCGAGTGGTGGATTGAGGGAACAACGCATTGGGTGGGGCAGCAGTTGGCTATTTGGCTGCTCCATTCAGAATGCTCATGGCTGATCCGAGTGTGTCTGTCCATCCATCTCCTGTCTGTTCCCAATAAACATTGACTCTCCTGTCCAGCAAAGATCAGTCAAGTTCAGACTTATACATTTAATGGTAAGGTCCCAGGGAGTGTAGCTGAACAAAGAGACCTTGGAGTGTAGCTTCATATCTCCTTGAAAGTGGAGTCACAGGTAGATCGGATAGTGAAGAAGGTGTTTGGTATGCTTTCCTTTATTGGTCAGAGTATTGAGTACAGGATTTGGGAGGTCATGTTGCTGGTGTACAGGACATTGGTGAGGCCATTTTTGGAATATTGCGTGCAATTCTGGTCTCCTTTCTATCGGAAAGATGTTGTGAAGCTTGAACGAGTTCAGAAAATATTTACAAGGATGTTACCAGGTTTGAAGGATTTGAGCTATAGGGAGCGGGTGAACAGGCTAAGGCTGTTTTCCCTGGAGTTTCGGAGGCTGAGGGGTGACCTTATAGAGGTTTACAAAGTTATGAGGGGCATGGATAATGTAAATAGGCAAAGTCTTTTCCCTGGGGTCGGGGAGTCCAGACCTAGAGGGCATAGGTTTCGGGTCAGAGGGGAAAATACAAAAGATGTTGTGGTTCTGTTCACCGAGCTGGAAGGTTTTGTTGCAAACGTTTCGTCCCCTGTCTAGGTGACATCATCAGTGTTTGGGAGCCTCCTGTGAAGCACTTCTGTGGTATTTCCTCCGGCATTTATAGTGGCCTGTCCTTGCCGCTTCCGGTTGTCAGTTTCAGCTGTCCGCTGTAGTGGCCGGTATATTGGGTCCAGGTCAATGTTTTTGTTGATGGAGTTTGTGGATGAGTGCCATGCTTCTAGGAATTCCCTGGCTGTTCTTTGTTTGGCTTGCCCTATAATGGTAGTGTTGTCCCAGTCGAATTCATGTTGCTTGTCGTCTGCATGTGTGGCTACTAGGGATAGCTGGTCGTGTCATTTCGTGGCTAGTTGATGTTCGTGGATGCGGATCGTTAGCTGTCTTCCTGTTTGTCCTATATAGTGTTTTGTGCAGTCCTTGCATGGGATTTTGTACACTGCATTAGATACAAAAGATACCTATGGGGCATCTTTTTTCACATAGAGGGTGTACGTGTATGGAATGAGCTGCCAGAGGAAGTGGTAAAGGCTGGTACAATTGCAACATTTAAGAGGCATTTGGATGGGTAAATGAATAGAAAGGGTTTGGAGGGATATGGGCCACTTGCCGGCAGGTGGGTTGAGATATCTGGTCGGCATGGACGGGTTGGAACCAAAGATCTGTTTCCATGCTGTACATCTCTTTGACACTATAAACGAGGCTTCACTGCTCCCTGAGGATGAGGACACCACAGGTAGCACAACACTGAAGTGAAAGGGACGTCCTTATTTCTTTATGGGACCTGTTGTTTTAAAACTTTGTTAAATAAACATCAAATCACCACATCTTTACAGATGTAAGAGAATAATTAGGAATAAGCATAAACCATTCCGGACTCCAAACTTGTCCCACATTCCCACTGACCACATTTAATCGAATATGTATCAAACCCAGCCTCCGCTACTATTTCAGGAAGAGAATACCTGATAGCATAACAGCACATGAAAAAAGGAGCGGAATGAGGCCATTCGACCCATCGAGTCTGATATGCCATTCAATAATTTCTTATATGTTCCTCAACTTCATTCTCCTGCCTTCCCCCAAGAATCCTCGATCCCGTTATAAATCAAAAACTTATCTATTTGTGTCTGTGTCTATGTGTGCTTATGTTTCTCCATCTGCTTGTCACCTGTATGTTTGTGCATCTACGTCTGTCTTTCTGTGTATCAGCCTGTGTGTTTCTATCTATGTTTGTGTCTATTTGTGTATGACTCTATATGTCTGCGTGTGTTTCTACGAGTGTGTATGCCTATCCCCTTGTATGTATTGTGTTTGTCCGTATAATGTGGTGATACCAATAGTTCTGTGTATTTCTGTGTCTGAATCTCTGTGCAGTGAGGTATCTGTATTTTTTTGTGTGTGGGGGGAGGGGGGGGGGGCGTTAAAGGGCTGTCGTTCGAAATGCCAGTGTGTTTAAAGTCAGAATTGACTTTTACTGAGCACTGCTCCTTAGTCGGTCTGTGCGACATGGATGTTTCAGAAATTCCACGTGAGGCATCCCAGTCCGCTTCATCTTGTACTAGGGTCCTCCCCACATGGCAGGGGTAAGGGAATGGATATTGGGAACTCCACCATTCGGCATGGCCATTTCTGTTCAATTCCAGGCTATTTCTCTTGGAATAGGAGAAAGGGATGGAGGGAGTGAGGGCAGGAGTAGAAGGTCCTGCTGTTAGTGCTAGTGGAGGTGGATCTGGGGGGAATTGTGAGTTTTGAATCCATATAGTATTATTATTGTGTGGGTATTGCGGAGGCGACAGAGAAAGTGTGAGAACGAAGTTGCTGAATTCAATAGTGAGATTGGTAGTGCCTGAGCCTTATTTGGAGATAGAGCATGAGGATTGTCTGGGGGTAGGTGCTATAACAGATATACAGTGAGTGTGAGGGAGCAGAGAGAATACAGTGACCTTTATCCTGACAGAGTGGGGAGGATATTGATGCTTGCCCTGTATTGATGGAGATATCTTCAGATCATCTCAGCGTCGAGGTGAGCCTCCACGAATGTCCTGTCCAAATCTATCACTAATAATGACACTGACCTGCCCCTCAGATTCCACAGAATCAGTTTAGGTAGAACTTACAAATAGGAAGGCGAAGCAAATATAGGTGTGTTATATATTGGTTGCAGAAAATCTGAACATCATATGCTCTGAAAATTAGATATGCAAGTATCATGGACACTGCAGTTTTATTGGATGTTCTCAAATTGCATCTAAACTGCATTAACTAAGTAACTGCTCATGCTGTGCAAAATAAATTCTGTAAGTGTATATGAGGTGAGTTGAAGAGTATGTGGTGAAGCAAACTAGAGAGCAGGATTATTTTGGATTTGGTGTTGTGTGATCAGAAGGACTAATTAATAACTTTACTCTGAAGCAGCTTTTAAGGAATAGTGACGTTAATAAGGTGAATTTTACACGGTGTCTGCATACAATATAGAATGCTTGGACATTCTGATTAAACATCATGGCAGCCTGGAGGCTAGAGGGTCAAGTTCGCTGCAGTGAATTGGGAAAGTGCAACATAACACTCACTGGGAGGCAAGCAATGTTTGTTAGAGTCATAGAGTCAGACAGCACGGAGACAGGCCCTTCGGCACAAACTCGTCCTTTCCGACCAAAATGTCCATCCACGCTAACCCCATTTCCCTGCTATTGCCTGGCATTCTTCTAATCCTTTCCTGTCCATGTATTTGTCCAAATGCCTTTGAAATGTTGTGAATATTTCCTCCTCAACCTCTTCCGCTGGCACATCATTCCATATGCGTATCACCCCTGTGTGAAAAGCAGTTGCTCCTCAGGTTCCCTTTTATTGTTTCCCCTCTGACCTTAAACTAATGTCCTCTTGTCCGTAATTGCCTAACACTGGAAAAAAACTGAGTGCATTCACTTTGTCCATCCTTCCCATGATCTTATACACTTCTATCAGATTCCCCCGCAGCCTCATACATCTAAAGTAAAAAGTCCTGGCTTGTCGAACCTCTCCCTATATCTCAGACCATTGAGTCACTTGCAACATTTTTGTAAATTTCTTCTGCACTCTTTCCAGTTTAATATCATCCTTCCCATAGCAAAGTGAACACAACTGAACATAACGCTCCCAGTATGGTCTCACCATAATTCTGTATAACTGCAATGTAACTCCATAATTTACATACTTAGTGATATACACTGATGAAGGCCAGTGTGCCCAAAGCTTTCTTCACTGCCCTGTCTACCTTTGAATCAACTTTCAGAGAACCATGCACCGAATTCCAAGGTCCATCTGCTCCATTACACTCCTTCGGACCCAACCATTGACCATGAAACTCCAACCTTGATTTGAGTTACTAAAATGCAAGAACTTACATTGATCTATATTAAAATCCATTTACCATTTCTCAGCCACTTCTCCAGGTACTGCTGTATTTTCTGAAATTTCTGATAACCTTCCTCACTCTCCGTGATGCTGCCTATTTTAGTGATGTCTTCAAACTTACAAATCGTGCCTGTACATTCTCATCTAAATCATAGATATATGTAATATATAATGGTCTCAGCACTAACACGCGAGGCTTTCCACTCGTCACAGGCTTCCAGTCTGACAAGCATCCTTCCACTATTAACCTCTGCTTCCCACCATCAAGGCAATTTTGTATCTAATTTGGCAGCTTCTCCTCAATTTCATGCGATCTAACATTCCAGAGCAGCGTACCACGTGGAACCTTATTGAAGGCCTTACTCGAATCCACATAGTCTACATATACCACCCTGCCCTCCTCAACGTTGCTAGTCGCTTAATCAAAGAATTAGAACAACTTTGTGAGCCATGATCTCCCATGCACAAAGCCGTGCTGAGTTTGATGATGGGCTTTTCTCCAAAACGTTGATTTTCCTGTTCCTCGGATGCTGCTTGACTTGCTGTGATTTTCTAGCACCACTCTAATCTTGCTCCTAATCACACCCCGTATTTTCAAATGTATATCTTATCTCTCAGAAACTGTTCAAGTAAGTTACCTTCTACAGATTTTAGGTTTACTGGTCTACAGTTCCCAGGTTTTTCTTTGTAGACCTTCTTGAGTAAAGACACAGCATTCGCTGTCCTCTAGTCCTTCGTGACCTCGCCCGTTGGCCAGCGCTGATGCAAAAATATTAGCCAAGTCTCCGGCAATTCCTTCTATGTCCTCCTGCAGTGTTTCTAAATATATCTGGTCAGGACCAGGAAATTTATAGAAATATTACAAAATCTGAAAAAGAGGTCTTTTTATTTCAGGTACAAACACCAAAGAAAGGGAAAGTGACACAATGATGTTTAGCATAACAAATTCGAAAATGTATTAATCATAGGAAATGGCTTCAGAAGAATTTCAGTCATTGTGGAAATCTGAGAATTCTCAGAAATTCACGATTCCGAAATGAGGGCCATGAAACTGATAAGGAAATCAAAAACAGAACATAAATGCTAACAAACAGCAACAAAAACGCTGCATAAGTCTATAATCTGTATTTCAAAAGAAACAAAATAAAAGCAAGGTCAAATATGAAAATTTGTAATTGGGAGAGGAGAGATTTTGTTGTGAGAACAGGGAAATGTCCAAGAAAATAACCAGTTACTATGCATCTCTCTTCATGGAGGAAGATCCGCGAAATCACCCAGAAATATCAAGTGATCATGTAGGGCTTGTGCAACTGAAGACAAAAAGTCAATTTGTATCAGTAACAAGGTAGTATTTGAAAGTGCAACTGGATTGAGCATTGTTAAGTCTGACAAACCTGACGTACTTCGTATTAAAATGTCAGACATAAATCAGCAATAGAATCATTAATTGCACTGCCAATGACTGTGTTTTATTTTCCTGTGCATTATGCAGAGGCCGGAAGCCATTGCGGATAAATGGAAGTTAGTAAACGTGGTCCAAACACTATAGATTAATGGAAGGGATCCAAGTTCTATAAAGGGAAGAAGACATAGTTTGGAGACATGCCGACCAATTAACTTGACATCTGCAGCATGTGATATTGGATATTCAGAAATTAATAGGATCAATGGAGAGAATCCACATGTATTTCTGGCAGATGCCTAACGCGATGTGCAATTAGTTGTTAGACCCCATCTACCACCCCCTGAGAAAAGGAACAGAAAGTGACTTCACTACAGGAAATAACATCACCACAGGAAATGACATCAACAACCCAAAGAAACCCAAACATATAAAAAGAAAGCAGGAATTTGTAGCATTGCTTCGCCTGAGATCCACTGAAGATGTTACCTAGTAAGGTAACGAAACGTCAGGAAATGAACCTTCCAGCTCAGCTAGCAAACCTGCATCCATTGTGTACAGTGTTGGTGACCCAATCTGAGAAAGAATATACCGACCACAAAAAAGTGCAATGTATATTCTCCAGATTTATCTCACAGATGGCGAGATTGTCTGATGAGGAAACTCGGCCTATGTTCTCTAGTGTTTCAAAGAATGAGAGGTGCGTCACAAGTGAAATTTAGAAAATTCACAAAACATATGACAAGTTGGAAATTAACAGGACGCTTCCCTGGATGCCCAATCCAAATTCAAGGCGTATAATGGCAAGATAAGGGATTGGCCACTAAAGACTGTAATTTTTGAGGAAATTCATCACTTGGTGAGAACTGCCTAAAACAGGGCCATAGAAACCTGCTGGCAGGGTAAGATTAGGGAAAAACTCCAGACATTCTGAAAGTGTGTCAAGCAGAAATGAATAACAAGGGAACAGATAGGAATCATTAGTGACTTGCCAAGTTGCATCCAAATCAACTTAGCGTTAGGAGACAGAGGGTAGTGGTTGAAGGCTGTTAGTGTGACTCGAGATAGGTGTCCAATGGTGTATCACAGGGATCAGTGCTGTGTCCTTTATTATTTGGAATTCGGAGGTGCTGGTGTTATACTGGGGTGGACAACCCTAAAAATGACATAACACCAAGTTATAGTCCAGCATGTTTATTCAGAGGCACAAGCTTTCAAAGCGCACAATCACCTGATGAAGAAGCAGCGCTTGAAAGCTCGTGCCTCCGAATAAACCCATTGGACTGTAACCTGGTGTTGTGTGATCTTTAACCTTATTATTTGTGGTATTCATAAATGGGGCAGCTATGAACATAGACGGGGGTGGCGGGTGTGTGACAACTAAGTTTGTGTTTGATACAAATATTGGCCGGGTGTTTGGCAGTAAGGACAAAGGTCTTATGTTACAGGAAGATACAGATGGAATGGTCAGATGGGCAGAGCAATGGCAGATGTAATGTAACCTTGATAAGTATGGGGTGATACACTTTGGATGAAGGAACTGGACTCAATGAATGGCAGCACACTAGGGGGCTCAGAAGGTCTTTCTCCACACTTTCCTGAATGTGACTAAACAGGTTGATACACAATTTGAGAAACCATAGTGGACTATAAACATAATCTTTATTCATCAAAGCATAGATTAGAAGAGCTATGCGGAACTTTGGTTTGGCCAAGATGGAATATTGTGTGCAGTTCTGGGACCCATATTACGGGAAGAATCTGATTGTAGTGGAGGGGGCTCAGAGGTGATTCACGGGGATGTTCCCTGGATGGAGCATATCAGCTATGGAGAGAGGGTGAATAAGCTCGGGTTGTTCAGTTTGGAGCAGAGAAGCCTGAGTGGGCCGTGATTCAGAAGGATCGGATTCCAAGGGACATGGACAGGATGGATAGACAACAGCTGTTCCTTTTTATAAAAGGGCCAAGAACAATGGACCACATTTTAAAGTGAAGGTTTGAGATTTGGAGAGGAATTGAGGATTGTTTTTCACTCAGAGGATGTTGGGGTCAGGAATGCACTTCCTGAGAGAGGAATTGTCATGGTAACTTTACAACCATCAGAAAATACACGGCTGTGCAGTTGAAATGCCATACGATTCATGGCTACGGGTTTTGTGTCGGAAAGCAGGACTAATGTAGACAGTGCTGTATATCTGATGGTACCAAGTCTGTGCTTCTGCGTTTGTATGGCAGTGGAAGATCAATCATTGAGTAGTTTATAATAGGAATTGATGGGTTCCTGAAGAGTATATTAACAAGGATTTTAATATTGAACTTATAATATCTTCTGAAAATATGTCAATGACAAAATTAAGTGGAAAAAGGTGCAGCTTTCTTACAGTCTGATACCAGATAATTGAGGACGGGAAAAAGCAGAACTATGGAGCAAATACTTTAGTTATGTCTTCACAGAAGAAAACAAAACAAAAAAAGAAAAGAAAACTGCCCAACAATACGAGTGAACATTAGTCTGTTGAGAAAAAGGGAATAGAATGAAATTAGCAACCAAACAGTTTTAGAGGAAGTATTGGAACTGCAAGTAATGAGCACAGACAAAGTCAACGGAGCTGTATCAAATGGGAATCATATTTGAGAAAGTGACGTTTAGCATAATTATGGAGAAGCAATCAATGCAATATAATTGCATTTTCAGAAAGATTTTTGATAAAGTCCCAAGCCTATTATGCAAATTCAAATCCTATGGGACTGGGACTAATATGGTTTTAGAATGGGAGAGCTGGCAGGAAGCAGTGAGGAGGAATAAAACAAAGCGTTTTTTTGAATGGAAGGCTTGGAGGATATAACAAGGATCGGGGTTTGGGCTCCAGCTATTCCCAATACACATCATATATTTGGTTGAGTGTATCAAATACAATATTTCCAAGTTTGCTGATGGCACTAAACAATATCGGATTGTGAGTGGGTGAGCAGGATGTCAAAATGCTCCAATTTGATTGTTACAAGTGGAGTGTCTGGGCAAACACATGGCAGATGAAGAGCAATGGGGATGGAAGGGGGTGCGTGGATATGTGATATTGTGACCTTTGATGGGAAAAAAAACAGAACGGAAGCCTATCATTTGCAAAGGGATTGGTTGAAAAATGCTGATCTCTACAGAAACTTAAGCTGCATTTTTCTTTCATTCTGTGCAGCCCTCCAAGGTCAGTGTAGGGCAATGAGATCTGAATCGGGAAGTCAATGCTGGGAATGGCATTGGGACGCTGACCAGTGTACACAGACCCAACTGTGGAGCTGTAACATTGAAAAGGTTCTGGATCTCCCTGTACACCAGTTACTAAAGCAATATTGCAGGAGCAGAAAACAGATAGGCAGATAAATTGTGTATTCACCTTCATTTCAGGAGGATTTGAATACAGGAGTAAGGGTTTCTTTTACTGCAGCTGTACAGGGCGTTGGTGAGACCTCATCTCGAACACTGTGCAGTATTATAAGCAATTTGTGTCTCCTGACCTAATAAAGAACAAACCTGACATTGAGGGAGAGCAGCGAAGATGACCAGACTGGTCTCTGGAATGAAAGGCTTTTTGCAGAATCTGGTGCGGCTGGGCCTGTATTCCATGGGCTTTAGGAAAATGAGTGGAGATATCAGTGAAGTATATAAAACTCTGTCAGGACGTGACAGATTGGAAGCAGGGGTGACAATTCCCCTGGCTTGGACACCAAAACAAGGGGCCACCATATTAGGTACAGACAGGCCATTCTGCATGGAGATGAAAATAAATGTCTGCACTCAGAGGCTGGTGAACCTGGGGAATTATCTCCCAGATCAGGCTGTAGAAACCAAGGCACTGAATATAAATATGGATTTCTGGAAACAAAAGGGATAGGGATAGAGCACGGTATGGTATGAAGATAGAGGATCAGATATCATTACAGGTTGTTCTCCAATAACGTGGTAGCTATGTTCCTGTGCATCACTGTGTTGCAGAAAATCATGCAATATTAATGATGTGGTGTATGGTGAAAAGAGAATAATGGGCAAACCGCAAAATATCAGTAAAAAAAACATTAAAGTTACTCTAACACACACTAGCACAGTATAATCAAACATTTAAATCATATATTGTAATGAAATAGTGCTGCAAATGCAACACTTTCACAGTACAGTCACTGGCTACATCCCTGTAACTTTCACCAAGCTCTTCACCAGAAAGCGTGCACGGCTGACTGACCACGTGATGCCAACACGGAATTCCATTTCTCCTCAAGATTCTCCCCCTGGTTTTAAATAAAGTTCCTTCTAATTGGAGAGAACACTTCCCCGTTTCAGGCCCAGGTTCAAGGCTTGCAGAGCGGATTGCGTTCCTGTTTTAGCTGAACACGCAGAGGGTGCATTTTGCAGACAGAGGATCCTGAAGCTGGGTCTTGTTGCTCAGCTTGTGCCTGGCAAGGAATCGCATCACAGTGAGCGGGAGATTGCTTTATAGAAAAACTGTGCGCAATTCACGAATCGCATTGCAGTCAAATCAGTTTAATAAACACGCGTTATCAGAGAACTGCCTGTACATTGAAGCGAGGAGCAAGATTGATGGACTGACGGGACTACAACAGTTCTTATTTTATATTTCACAATGTTTAAACATATTAATAGATATGAACACTGTGTAGAGAAAACGGCATTGAAGAGATTTTCTCCATGAACTAGAATGGGGAAGGCTCAATGTGTTGAGCAGCCTGCTCCTTTCCCGATGTTTCTGTGCCGTCTGTGGGAAAGCTCTGTAAATGTTGCCACAACCTCTCAGATGTTAGAAAGGAGGTCTCTGCAGGATCAACAGGGTTGTGATTCCCGTTCTCTTTTCTGATATTGAGGTGATTGCCGGGTATTCTGTCTGTTTTATTCCTTTAAGACCTCGGAGCAGTGTGATACAATTGAGTGTCTTGCTTGGCCGTTTCACGGATCATTGAAGAGTTTATCACATGTCTGTGCGTCTGGAGTCACTTTTAGGCCATACAAGGAAAGCACGGGCGATTCACTTCCTGAAAGTACGTTGGGGAAGGAGTTCAAATTTTACAATCAGCATTGGATGCAAGGTCACTGTTACCATCACCAGATTCTAGATCTTGATATTTTATTGATTGGTTTTAACTTCCACCAGTTGACAGAGCATTATCCTGGTCTGGATTAGTAATCCAGTGACATTTCCACAACAGCATCATCTCCACATAGGAACCTATCGGAAACCACATTGAGCGGGTTATTTCTGAACTGCTTGACAGCTCTGTCAAAAAGGACTCCCACCAATTTGATTATCGTGAAGGGACTGAGGGGATGTTAAATGGTCAGAATGTAATTATTCACCTATTAGGGGACCGGACATAGTTGAGTAATTTTCCACATTGCCAGGGAGATGTCAGAGTTGGAGCTGGAATGAAACAGCTTCCCCAGGGACACGGCTTGTTGTGCAGCATAAGTCTTCAGTCCAATTGCAAGAATGGTGTCAGGGTCCGTTGTATTTGTCGTATCTACTGTGTTCAGCGGTTTCTTCGTGTCACATGCAGCGAATCGATTTGGTTGAACACTGCCATATGTGTTTCTGTGGACATCATGGCGAGGGCGAGGTGGATCATCCATTCAACACTTCTGGCTGAGGATGGTGCAGATACTACATCCTTGTCTTTTTCACTGATGTGCAGGGCTGTTCCATTATTTAGGATGGGGATATTTCTGGAGTCCTCTCCTCCAGTAAGTTTTTTAATAGTACACCGACATTTATATCTGGATGTGGCAGGACTGCAGAGCTGAGATCTGATCTGTTGGTCTTGGGATCATTTCGTCCTCTGTATCAGATGTTAGTTCTGCTGTTTGGACTGAAACCACTCAAGTGCCGTAACTTTGATGGTTTGTCATCAGCTTTAGGTTCGCATGGTTCTGACCTTGGCATGTTCACCCACACTCATCACTGAACCATCACTCGGTTTGATGGCAATGGTAGACTGATGGAATATTCTGAGGAAAATGTTACAGATTATGTTTGAATACAATCCTGCTTCTGTTGCTGCTGTTGTCTACAGCATCACATGAAAGCCCAGTCTGAGCTGCAATATCTGCAATACAATTCTACTGACTGTCCCCCAGTTAACATCGAGACCCATTCACCGATCAGCCATGTACTCAGTGACCTCACCTGGGTTCTGATGTGGTAATATTTCCATTTTCATATTCTCATTCTGCTGAGGACTCTCCTTGGTGTCATGCTTCCAATTTGTTACATTACTCAAACCCTTTAACATTTTCATCTGAATCTTTTCCTTTATCTTAATGCCATCTTCTGCGTTTGAAGTGAATGTTTTTCCCTCTGGTTTTCTCCCTGACCATGATTAAGAGCTCTGTGGTGTCAGTGATGCCAGCCTTATGCAGTTTCTGAGCGAATGAATGTGTGCACTTCAGTTCCCAGTGTAGGGCGCTCCGTATTGGACAGGGCGTTTGAGAAGCTTTCTCACACGTCATTGGAACTTGTTCAAAAACAGAAATTGCTGAAGAAACAAAGCAGTTCTGGCGTCATCTTCTGTAGTGAATGTAGAATTAATCTTTCGAGTCCAGTGGCTCTCTACAACGCCCACAGTTTCTTCAGCAATTTTTGTATTTATTTTGTATTTTCTTCCGGTATCCATAGTTATTTGTTTCATTGAAAATTTGTGCTGTGCCTGTTCGTTTCTGAAGAGCCTCAGCAGGTCTGGCAGAATCTGCAGAGACAGAGAAACAGAGTTAGCATAACAAGTCCAATGTGACTTGTTCTGAACTGAAAAGGGTTGGACACTGGGCTTTTTAATCCCTTGCCGGAGATGGGGGATGGATGACTTGGAAAAGAGGGCGTGGCAAAAGATAAACGCGCTATTAGCAGTGGTGAACGAGAAGATGGTGCAAAATGTGTTTAATTTAAGTTGTTAATGGGGGAAAGGGCTTCTCTCTAGATGATGGTAAGATAAACAAGACACAACCACACAAGGCCATAGGGAGAACAGGAGAGAGAATGTTGACAATGTGGTATTATATAGATCTAGATCCATACGTTTTCACAGTATAAATCATCACTGCCTTCACACTATTGAATTCAGGCGCTTGACCACTTATTGGCACTAGTAAGAGTTTCATGCTGCCTTAGTTTTGTAACATAGAGCAAAACTAACAGTATGAAGTGTGGGCTGTTTTCTTTACCTGTCATTTTTAATATTCTTTCAAATTTGCAGTGCTTATCGTTTAATGTTTGATCTTGAAGTTAGTATCAGATGGAGTGTACGAGGTTGAGGGGTGGCATTCTAGAAGTTTATAATATAATAGGAGGCATGGATAGGGTGAATAGCGAAGGTCTTTTCTGCAGGATCGGGGAGTTAAAACATAGATACATAGCTTTAAGGAGAAAGGGGGAAACTTGAAACGGACGAAGGGACAACATGTGTGATGTATGTATGGAATGAGCTGCAATACAGCTACAATATTTCAAAGACGTTTAGACCAACATATGAATGGGAAACGTTTAGAGGCATATGGGCCAAGTGCAAGCAGATGGGATTAGTTTAATTTAGAAGACCTGGTCAGCATGGACAAGTTGGACCAAAGGGTCTGTTTGTGCACGATATGACTGTATGAATGTAGAAATTGAGGAAAATGTACGAAAAGGTATGATGTAATAAATTGGTAAGAAATATAAGCATGAGCTTTTCTGTCAACATAAAAAACAAGCTTGAAGATGCGTGTGTGAGCTGAAGCAGAAGTAAAGTGAGGAAAGTAGATTGAGGCCATTTGGAGGGTGTGACTGGAGAACTGGCCACAGCGAACAGGCAGCTAATTTACACTAGTATTTTAAATCACTCCTCATGTGGAAAGTAGTATAAACATGTCAACTGTATAAACAAAATGGTAACAGGAGGGAAGTTATTGAACTGTCTCTAACAAAAGGAACAAGGTAGTTACCTAACAGATAAGAATAAGGGTAGGCATCTCAGCAGTAATTCATAGTTAATTTTAAAAGAAGTGGTCACAGAATGACTAGCAGTACTGTGTGAAATATTCCATAACTCTCTGGATTACAGGAGTGTTCCAGTGAAACTGGAGAACCTCCAATGTGGTGCCTGTCTTCAAGAAAGGAATGAGACAGAGGGCAGGAACAATTTAGCCTAACCATTATTGCTGGAATCTGCTAGAGCCTCTTATTAAGGAAGGAATTGCAGGGCACTTAGAAAAGCTTAATGCAGAGTTGGCATGATTTTGTGAAGAGAAAACTATTTTTGTTCTGTAAAATCGTACAAATTCATTTTTGGAGATCCCTGAGAATGTCAAGATTAGAGTCATGCTGGAAAAGCACAGCAGGTCATGCAGCATCCAAGGAGCAGGAAAATCAATGTTTCGGGCAGGAGCCGTTCATCAGCAATCCCAGAGAAAGTGACAAACAGATTTGATAAAGGGAACTTGTCAACATGAGGCTTTCCAGAAAGTTTTCACAAGGTATCACAAATTAAACTTTCTGACACAAAACAGAGGCTTATAGTATGATGAATAATATATTAGCATGGGATAATGGTTGCTTAACACATAGGAATTGGAGAGTCAGGATTAATGGATCTTTATGATAAATTCGTATCTACTGGATTGCCACAAATATCAGGCCAATGGCATCAGTGATGTACAATCTATACTGATAGCCTGACGGAGGGAGCTAAGTGCAATACACATCGAAGTTTGTGGATGACTTTGAGAACCAAAATGCAGGCTGCTATTTAATGAAGAGGACTCCCAAAAAAGGAGCAGTACAAAGGGATTGGAGTGTTCCTGAGTATGAAACGTAACGTCAGCCTGCAGATGCAGCAAGTAACTGTATGGTTCATGAGACGGCTTCCTGGGATGGAAGGATTGAATTATTGAATACATTTAAAATGGTGAGGAGATTATTCATTGTGATTGAAATGAATGAGGATGATATTACTGAAATGTACAAGATACAGAGGGGGCTTGACAAGGTACATGCTAAGAGGTGTTTCCCCTGAGGCTCGAACTCGAAGTGATACATACCGAATAAGGAACATTGATTTTAATCTGAGGTGAAAGTGATGCATGCTCTCAGAGGGTAGTGAATGTCTGGAATTCCCTAACCCAGAGAGTTGTGGAGGGATGCAGGAAATTGGGTAGGAAAGTGGAGTTGAGCCCGGAAGTAGATCAGCCATGTTGTTATTGAATGAGACTTCAGTCTTGAGGGGCCGATTAGCCGTCTCATGTTCCTACTTTTTAGTTTTTTATGTCATGCTTTTGGAAAGTAATTGGTTATTTTCCTGGAAGTCGTGTTGTACAATGTTGAATTCGGGAGAGGATAAAATTTGCGTGAGTTAACCCTGGATGGGATATGGGAGCTGCATTCAAAGCAATTCCAGAGCAGAAGCTACAGAGTGGGGAAGCAAGGAAAAAGGGATTGCGGTTTGGGGTCACTTCCTGTCCGAGCCTGGAATTTCCAAGTGCATTTCAGAAACTACACCTAACCATCGGCGTGGCTTCGAGCTGCCTGTTTGTATCAGGTCCGAAGGGCTGAATGGAACACCCGAACATAGGGTTGAGGGACACGAGTGAGCCAAACGGACCTTTGACACTACCCCACCTGTAAATAAGGTCATGGCTCATCTCATTGTGGTCCCAGCTGCACTTTTCTTTCCACGCACCATTATCCCTGATTCACCTGTCTATGGAAAGTCAGACAAAGCCAGCCTCGATATAATATAAAGATTCAGCCATCCCAAACTTCTGGGGAAGGGAATTCCCACTTGAGTGAAATCCGACTTTTTGAATTTTTCCTCACTCCGGTTCTGACTGAGTTTGGAGGGTGTCACTGTTTCCTTTTCTAGTCCCAATCCTCCACTGCTCACAACAAATTTTAAATGAAACTAGGTTGGTGATATGATCGATGATAAAGGTCTCAGACTGGGTCAGGTTCAGTGATAGGACAAGTCAGGCAAATTTCTTTCGTCAGCCGCAGGTAACAAATAGGGCTAACGGAGCAACATGTTAGATTTGTGGTTATCACTGCTGCCTCATATCAGCAAGGAGCTGAGCTCAATTCTAACCTCGTCCAACACTCTATGTGGAGTTTGAACATTCTTCCCATGTATATGTGGTTTTCTTCCCAGTTCAAAGATATGCAGCTTAGTCTGATTGGCCATGCTAAATTACCCAGAGTGACCAGGGATGTGAAGATTAAGTGGGTTAGTCATGGGAAATGCGGGGTTACATGGATAGGGTAGGAGTCAGGTCGGGTGGGATACTGTTCGGTGGGTCGGTATGGACTCGATGGGTCGAATGTCCTGCTTCCACACTCTAGCGGTTCAATGACAACAGTATCAAGTTTGGGCTCTTCAAACTCCCAGTCAGTATATACCTGGTTCACTTGCTTTAAGGCTTTGTATATTTCAACACGATGAGCTCTCACTCCAAGGGTAACCTGCTAAAGTCCCCATAATACCAGCCTTTCATGCATGGAATAAATGAAGTGAAACACCTCTGAATTGCTTTCAGTGTTACTATATTCTTTCTCAGAAAAGAATGCAAAAATGAAACTAATCTCACACACCGATGAGTCTGTTTACTTTTGTTTTCTCAGGGTGTAGTGAGTCTTTGGAACACTCTTCTCTGCAGACCATTTGAGGCAGAGATATTGAATATTTTTGAGGTAAGGTTCACGAATCCAAAAGGAGTCAAGGATTATCGAGTAGTGGGCAGCAATGTGCAGTGTTGGGGAAAATGTAGACAGTGGTACTGAATAACACGGCTCCAGAATATCCAGGAATTAAACGAAATGATAACATCGATAAAGTTTTAACGGGGAAACAAGATGGCAGCTATCTGAAAGGTCAGCTTTGCTGATCTCTGCATCACAATAATGGTCTACCCCACCCCACCACAGTCATTTACTTACAATTGAACACTAAAAGAGCTATAGAATCCTTACTAATGCCATTTTGTCAAGTGGAAATGACAAAACATGGGAAAGGATCGATTAAGTCCCAACACGCAGGGCACCCGTCAGAAGCTTTCAGCATGCCTGTGGCCGCACCTGTGACACCCTCTGCTCGTTCAATGGATCGTGTTACTCACCCAGGACTTGGGCACCGAGTTCACCAAGTTACGGGAAATGATTGAAACCATGATTGAAGAAAAATTCAGCAGGAGGATTGAACCACTCTCATCCGTGCTCCACAAACATGAGCAGCAACTTGAAAGGCTTAGACACAGAACGGATGAGGTCGAGCGCCAAACTGCAGGGGCAGAGACTGTGATCGATTCCTGTAAGGAGCGGATCCTCACCCTTGAAAAACAGGTCCGTACCTTAATTGAACAAGGTGACGACCTTGATAACAGGGACAGGATGAAGAATGTTCATATCATCGGTCTGCTGGACCTGACATAAGGTGATCAGCCAGTGAGTTTTTTTTTGCGAGAACTGGCTGCAGCGATTAGTTCAATTCGAAGCTGAAGAGTGAAGAATTAGACAGTTCATCGGGTTACAGTGCGCAGGTCAAGCTCAGACCAACGCCCTTACCCTGTCCTTGTGCGATTACATTGTTGCAAGGACAAACAAAGACTTAGGGAAGCTTCCAGAACACAGAGAAGAGACCCGAAGTGGGCTCCAGGATTATGTTCTTCCAGGTCTTTTCAGCGGCAGTGATTCAGAAAAGAAAATCTTTTGATGATATCAAGAGAAGGTTAAGGGAACTTGAGATTCAGTATTCCTTAATGATCTCAGCGGTGCTCCGTATGACTAGTGGATCTTTCAATAGATCCACTAACTCTGCAAAAACTTTGTGGACACTTTAAAGTAGGCTGGATGCGTTAATGGAAAGCGATAATCTTGTTTCTCTTTTTTAAAAGAAAGTTTGTTGAACGTTTCTGGTATTAAGCAGTGTTAAATTATAGTTGGGGATGGGTAGAGTACACACTTTTACCTTCTTCATTAGTATTACTACTCATTTTTCTCTTGCTTAGTTTGTGTGTCGGGTTCGGCTCAACCTGGAGGGAGTTATGAAGGTGATCGTGATGACTGGATGTCTACCTAAGGGCAGTTCAATCCCGATGTTTGTGATTAATTGCCCTGGATACATTATTGATAATGGGGCAGAAGACAAAGATTTGTGACGTGCAAATGCCCCCGGTGGGCGTGCTATAAATGCCACTCCTGTGTGCCATTGGCACTTTGTATCTTTTTGTTGTTTTTGTATTATTTAGTTTTGGAACGTTTTGAGATCTTGCTCGTTGTAGTAGCTTTAGTTTGTATGTTTTTTTCGGCTCTATGATTCTTTTTCATTGGTGCTCATTTGTAATTCGAGTTCTTCCTCTCTGGAGTTCAAATATTGTTTCAGTGTGTAATGGCTAATGTCATGCTTAAATGCTGTATCTGGAACATTAAGGGGCGCCATTCACTAGTTAAGAGGGAAAAGGTACTTTCTCGTCTTAAAAAGGAGAGGGTGCGTGTTATCGTATTGCAGGAGATGCACTTTGATAACAAGGAACATTTGACATTACAGCAAGGTGGGTTTGATCGTTTCTCGCCTTTTAACACTAGGAATAGGAGAGAAGCCATACTGGTGAGTAAGAATCTTTCATTTAAATTACGAGATTGTATTAGACACCCACGGGAGGATCATAACCCTCAAAGATATATGGGGAAGAAAGCAGTTTTTGAATGTTTATTGCCCCCTGGCTCACTGCCTTAAATTCCTGATAGATGCATTTTCCATATTAAGTAATCTTTCTTCGTAGCACATTATCGTAGGAGGAGATTTCAATTGTCTTTTGCACCCACGGTGGACAGTATGCCCAAAGGCTCCCAGCACCATCTTTCCAATCTAAGCAATTAGTGGATTTTTGTGTGGAACTGGGGCTGGTGGATGCATGGAGGCAGATCCACCTCATAAATAGGGATTTTCCTTTCCTCTTTATTCCGCAAAAATGCCACACTAGTGTTGATCTCTTCCTCACCGTGCAGCAACCTTCGATTCAGTGGTGTTCTTTACAATTGGGAATATTACCATTTCTGACCATGCAGCAGTATACTTATTGGTTAAGATTAAGGGCAATACAGCAGGTTAGAGATACTGGCGAATGGATCCCTTTATTCTTAAGAATAGTAAGTACATTGAGTATTTCTGTAATGAATTCAGATCTTTCTTAGCCAATAATTAAGATTCAACCTGCAACCCATCCATTTTATGGAAAATTGCTAAGGCTTATGCCAAAGGAATAGTTATTCCTTAGGATGCGGCAGAAGCTGGAGCAGGAAGACTTGCTCCTGGCACGTTTGAAGTCAGCCGAGAGGGCATACTGTGATAGACCCTCGGTGACTAGGCTGCAGAGGATCACAACGCTTCAGTCTGCAGTGAATTCCATGCTCACACAGAGAGCCAAGAAGGAACTCACTTTTGCAAAACAAAGGCTGTTTGAGCATGATGATAAACCGGGCAAGTATTTAGCCTATCTTGCGAGGACAAAGAGAGCCCCAAAGCCATTACCTCAATTGGGGAAGGTACTGTGATGCTTTCCTGGTTAAAGCAACATTTCGGAGATTTTACTTCGAATTGTATCAGACAGAGCATTATGAGGATAGATGGATTAAGATGGAATCTTTCGTCAAGAACTTGGACCTTCCAGGGGTAACCCCCAAATAAGCGTCTTGCCTTAATGCACCATTGTCAGTGCTGGAGAGTGTAAAGCAGCTTCAGGGCGGAAAGGCGCCCGGTCCTGATGGATGTCCACGTGAGTTTTATGAGGAATTTATAAACCTGTTGTCAGAGCCGATGCTGACTATGTTCGTCACTCACACAGTCACGACTGCGTCCCACCATCCTTAAGAGAGGCTCATATCTCTCTTATTCTTAAGAAAAGGAAGACACCAAAAGATTATGCTTGGGACAGGCCCATCTCACTTCTACACGTTGATTTCAAAATTCTGTCTGAGTCCCTTACATTAAGGATGGAAACTATTTATCCTTCCATTGTCAAAGTATACCAAACCGGCTCATAAAAGGCTGCAGATATTCCAACAACGTTAGGAGATTACTCAATATGATCCAAGCGTGTCGACAACAAATTATACAGGTATTAATGATCTCTTTACATGCAGAGAAGGCATTTGCTTGGGTTGAGTAGCTGTATCTCTCCTATACGTTAGAATGGTTTGGTCTCGGTAAAGTTTTTATCTCAAGGTGAAGGTCCTTGCAAGTGACCCTCTGTGTACGATCCTGTAAAATTAATATTTCCAGAGGCAGTCGACAAGGTTGTTTATGCCAGTGTTGTTTACGATGGTGATTGAGCCACTGGCGAAGGCCATCTGCAGGGACCCCAACATATCTGCCCCAGAAGTGAGATGGAATTCACATAAGATCACATTGTCTGCAGATGATGGTCTTAAATTTTTGTTAAATCCCACAGTTTTGGTACCTCACCTCATGCAATGCATCAGTTCGTTTGGTGCCTTTTCCGGCTATACTATTGATTTTACAAAGTCGGAGGCCATGCCTCTGGGCGAACTCAGGGAAATATCTAATGCCGTGGGAGAATCCTGATTTCCTTTTCAATGGTCCCAGGGGGTAATGGGGATGTTCCCTATTTAGGTATATTCATTAATCCTATCTTTGAACTTATATTTAACGTGGGATTCGTCCATTTGTTTGACAAAATTAAACAAGACCTTGGAAGATGGGAGGCACTTCCAATATCCTGGCTGGGTCAGATAGCTCTTATTAACATGAATTCTCTCCCTTGTTTGCTATACCCCGTGTGAATGCTTTCTTTGATGTTTCCCAGACAGACATTTAGGAGAATAAATGGATGATGTAGCTCTGATTTGTCACCATAAGCGACCCCTTATCAAGTTAACCAAATTACAACGACCGCACAGTTTGTGGGGAATAGATCTCCCGGATATTAAAAGCTATCAATTAAGCTCTTCTTTACCCGATGTTAGTGAGGCCTCGGCATCAATATGGTTAGATATTGAAGCTTCTCAGGCAAAGTGCTCCCTTATTAGTCTGCTACTCATGGACAAAATGAGGACAGTTACGATGTATTGCCATTTCCCAATATATACCAACAATTTTAAAGTAGGGAGGGCAATGTGTCCGATCGAGGGCATATTGCTAAACCTAATTTCTTACCCAAAACGTGGTGTAACGTGTTTCGGATGGGGAATACTGGATTCCATGTTTAAACTATGGGCAACTCGTGGGTGTATGTTGCTTTTATGAATTACCTGAGGGAGAAACAAGGATGTCGTAAATATTGACTACCGAGTAGAGATCTCTTCTGTTTTCTTTTTATCAGATCAGAGATGTTATTCAGAAAAGAACCACTCTTTTAACAGACCCATACAGATCTGATACAGAGAAGAGGGTGCTTATTGCTAAGAACACACTCTCTGTCAGTACCCTTTATCATTTGTTGGAGAGTGGCCCCTCAGACGAGACTTTGTGCCTTTCTGAGGTCTGCAAAGAGAGTTGGGGGTTCAGATCTTTTTGGACACAGGGGAGGATATTTGTGAAAATGCAAGAAGGATTTTGATCTGTAAGAAGACTCTTGCCATGTAGTTGAAGATTTTTCATAGAGTCTATCTGGCCCCAGATACTCTCTCACAATTTAAGATGGGAGTATGTTTTAAAAACAAAATGACTATGGACACTCTTACTCATTGCTTGTTGACCTTCCACCGGCGCTGTAGGAGCGGTGTGTTCGCTGCGATGGAGGGGATCTTGCTGACCGAATTTGAGATGGATCAGGTTTCCCTTTTCCTGGGCCTGTCCAGCCTACCTTACTCAGATGTGCACAGGAAAAAAATACTTCAATACCCTCACTCTCTGAGTTCAGAAAAAAAAAGTTCTGTTGTGTTGGGTGTCTGAATACCCCCTGGGTCTATTGGTTTGACGTAACCTCATCATTGACTTTTTAAAGGTATGTTGCACCATAAAATAGAGGATTTTTATAAGACATGGCAGCCCTTTTTGAATTACCAAGATAAAGGCTGATCTGCCACTCTAAAAAGGACTTTTATATAGCTATGACGAACTTGACTAATGAAGCTAATGTCCAGAGAGGAAGAATTACGAACAAATGAACGTGTGTTAGTTAAGGCTCTTGAAGGTTGAGAGCTTTAGTTTTGTTACACTGCGTTCTACTATTCGTTTTTTAATTTTGTTTATTTTTCTTCGGTCTGTTGATTTACCTTTTCTTATGTACATACACATGGGTGTAATTGTGTTCAATTTGCATTGTTTTTTTCAGTTGGGTACTTATTCGTGCATTGAAGCATTAAAAAGATTTTCTCTGAATAAAAATAGTTTTGAAAAAATTAAAATGTTATCATGGATAGAATAGAGTCTCAAAGGACCACATTCTCATTAGTGAGACCACAAATTATGGTTTATCTTAAGGGTCATCACACCTCGGGTGACAGGATGATGTTGAGAGGGTGTGCCCTTCGTGGCAACCTCTGTCTGTGTGGGGAATTGAATATGCACTGTTCGCTTTACTCTGCATCACAAGCCAGCCATCCAGCCAACAGAATGCGAGACTGTGTAACTGCTATAGATAGAAATAACCAAAGTCAAAGTGAAATATAAACTTTGATAAGAAGGAAATAAATAGGTACAATTCAGATAAGGGTCAAGATAATGGCTGAGGAAAAAAAATCGCCGCTGGAAATTGTACTTTATAACGAGAGAGTTGATTGGATGCTATCTTTGGTTGAATAAGTTGAGCCAAGCGAAATAACCAGAATTACTAATTGAGATTAGATGTCGATAACTAAAATATGAGTACATTTTTGATTGGTCTGTGTGAAGCATGCTAACCATTGTATGAAAGTAAAAAGCTGATGGAACATATTCTTTGGAGGGTTGGTCCCCATGGGAAATGCCTCCCAAACACATGCTTGAAGAAACCCAGGGTAGAAAGTGCGTGAGTGTCGTCTGGTTTGTGACAGGAAACCTGGGGGTGAATGATTGAAAGTTCCTGCAACGTGAAGCTCAGAAGACAGTCAAATCACCCCCGATCTTACTAAATGATACAGCACTTTTGAAGGGCTGAATGGACTCATTATGGATTTTAATTGCATATGATTTTTTTAAAAAAACTCTGTTCCTTCACCTAATGTTTTACACACTGGGGCACTGCCATTTTCCTGAAACTGGGAATTATCTGGAACATTCCATAATCGACATTCTCCGGAGCATTCTACCATTTCTGGAGATATTACAATGGAAAAAGACTCGGCGGGGGGAGGGGGGGGGGTGCTGCATGTAAGAGTGAGAGTGGCGGAGCATGAGCATTGTTAAGGTTTCGGTACTGGAACAGACATACATTGAGTGTGAGAGACCAGAGAGCATACTATGACCCTTATCCTCACAGAGTTGGGAATGCTATCGATGCTTGTCCTGTATTGCTGGACATTGCTACAGATCGGAGATACTGCACTGAGCTGGGTGGTGAGCTCAGATCATGCTCGGTGGGTCTGATGGTGTGGCCCACTCTGGGAAGGGATATGCTAACCCATCCACCAAGATATCTGTGACCCTGTTGACAAACCGTGGTTTAATTGACCCTTATCTGCTATGCTCTAGGTAAAACGTACATGGCAGCTCCAAATTGAGGAAAGCTCAATCGAGTGCCCATTGTCCTTTTAAAGATGGCACCAGTGCCAGAGATAATGGAATATCCAGCGGCATCTGGGCAATGGTGGGTACCTCCAGCCAAATTGGTTGGGAGAATCGGGATAACATTGAATGAGAGTGATACCATGGGTTAGGGCGGGTAGTTAATGAGGTGAGTTTGATAAGATAGCACCAGGAAATTAGCTCGGCCTCGTGCAGAGAATCCCCCTGTCACACTCAATGAAAATCACTCAAAGATAAATTATTGTTAGATTCAGACGGATGAGTTGAAGACTCTGCTGATCCCATTCACAGTTCCAGAGCTGCAGAACAAATCCTCAACCACAACTCTTCATCATCTGAACTCACACCTATATTCTGTTCACCATCATTCCTGGTAATACTGGCTTATTTTGCCTGATGCTATCGAAATGTCTATATCTCAGCATTCTGAAACCTGTGAGCACCTCCTTCCATGATATTGTTGCTCAATCTCACCCTCTCTGCCTATACCCAAAACCACTTTCATTTACAGTCATGCACGGAGATAGGCCCTTCAGCCAAAACTGGTCCATATGAACCAAAATGTCCGAACACATTAACCCCAATTCCCTGCACTTCGCCCATATCCTTCTCTGCCTTTCCAATTCATATATTGTTCGAACAAAGTGCAGCGAGGTTTTGTAACATCAAGAAAGGCCTCAGGAAAGATCTCGCTGAATCTACCATTCATCTCACCCTAGCAATCAGATTACACAGAAACAATTTGACTGGAGGTTATAAACAAGAAGTACAAGCAAACACTGGTGAGAGATGTGTATGGAAGTCAATACTGCACGGAAAAAGTGTGTACGTTCTAAACAGGAAATTAGATATACAAACGTTTGCAGGCAAAACCCAACGGGTCTGGTACCATTTGAAGGAAGAAAGTCGAAAGTTTGGCCCTCGAATAGCACAGCAGGTCAGGGCGCATCCAAGGAGCATGAAAGTCTATGTTTCGGTCATAAGCCCTTCATCAGGAATTCATTTCAGAATTCAGTTTTTCCTAATCCTCTGTAGGAAGAGAGTGAGTCAACGTTTTTAGTTTGGGGATTCTTCATCAGAACAGCTTTTGTTTTCAATCTCCAGTATATGCAGTTCTTTGTTTTATTTTAGATCATCAATTATCCTGCATGCTGCAGTATTAATGGACAACTTGATCTGGGAAGAAGGGGAAGAGGTGAGGGCAGAAGAACATGCAATGTGTCAGTCTCAACTTAAGGCCCTGCCATTCAGAATGTGAGTACTGGGGTGGAGGTAAAGGAGCGCTTGTCGGAACCACTGCACTGGAATTTGGCAACATTTGAATAGATGTGACAGATCCAGAGAAAGTGGGAGGATGCAGTCTCTCTCGGAGCTGGTCATTGAGTGGAACAGTGGCTAGCAATACTGCCTTACAGTACCAATGACCTGGGTTCGATTCCACTCTGGTGACTCGCTGTGTGGTGTTTCTACCTTCTCCCTGTGCGTGCATGAGTTTCCTTTGGGCGTTTGGTTTTCCTCTCACAGCCAAAAATGTGCAGGTTAGGTTCAGTGACCTCATTAATTGTTCCACAGTATCAAAGGATGTGCAGGTCCGTTGGCTTGTCTATGGGAAATGTAGAGTTACAGGGATAACGTTTGGGTTTGTTGGTCGGGATGTTATCTGGAGGGTCAGTGTGGACTTGGTGGGCCAAATGGCTTGGTTCCACACTGCAGGGCCTCGATTATTGCTATGTAGCTATCTGTGTTTGAAAACACTTCCCAGGATTCTACCTATAAGTGCTAACATAATTTGCCTCAACAAAATGTTACACCTTCCGGTTGTCTAACATGAACTCCATCAGCCACTCCTCGACCCTTTAGCCTATCTGATCAGCGTCCCGTTTTACTCTGAGTTAACCATCTTCACTGTCCACTACCTCACCAATTTTGGTGTTATCTGCAAACTCACTAACCATTCCTATTGTATTCAAATCATTTATATAAAATGACAAAATCCATTCGATTCTTGTGGTACACTGCTGGTCACAGGCCTCCAGTCAAATAAAAATAACAGTTCACAAACATTTCCTTCGTCTGTTACCTTCGAGCCAATTACCTCCAACTCTCCCTGTATTCCATGTAATTTCACCATGCTAACCAGTTTACCATGTGGAAACTTTTTGAATGCCTTACTAAAATCTATATTCTATTCCACAGTTCTATTTCTGTGCCTTCATCAATTTTATGCGGCACTTCTTCAAAACTCTAAATCAAATCAGTGGGATACGTTTTCTCAAACACAAAGTCAGGTTGACTATCGCTAATCGGAATTTACATTTCAAAACACAAGTAAATGCTGTCCCTCAGAATCCCCTCCAACAACTTACCCACCAATGGCATCAATCCCACTTGTCTACAGTTTCCTGGCTTTTCCTTACCAACTGTTCTCTAAACAATGACACAACCTTACCTGTGACTGTCCATGATACAAATATCTCAGCCAGAGACTGAACAATTACTTCCCTAGCTTCCCAAAAGATCTAGGGTACATCTGATTAGTTCATGGATCATTGAAAGTGCAGCACAGTACAGGCCCTTGAGCTGTTGATGTTGTGCCGGCAGATTATCCTACTCTAAGGTCAGACTAACCTTCATGCCCTTCATTGTATCCAAGGTCAGACCTTAAAAGGTCAGAGGGGGTTATCCACTTTAATGCATTTTAAAATATCCAGCCCCTCATCTTCTGTAATATGGACAAGTTTCAAGATATCGCTATTCATTTTTTCAGGTTCTCTATCTTCCATATCCTACTCCACAGTAAATACTGATGCAAAATATTTATTTAGTATCTCACCGATCTCCTGTAGTTCCACACATAGGTCACTTTGCTGATCTTTAAGGGGTCCTGTTCTCTCCCTAGTTACTCTTTTGACCTTAATTTATTTGTAGAATCTCTTTGGAATGTCCCTTAACATATTTTCGAAAGATATCTTATGTCCCCATTTTGCCCTCCTGATTTCCCTCTTTGGTATTATCCTACAGCCCTGGTACTCCACGATGGATTCACTTGATCCCTACTGTCTGTACCTATCATATGCTTCCGCCTTTTCTTGAACGCAGCCTCAATTCTGGTCGCCATTCAGCATCCCCTACACCTACCAGCCTTACCCTGCTCAGAGACAGGAACATGCTGCCGCTAGACTCTGTAACTCATTTGTGAAGGCCTTCCATTTTCCCACCAATAGCTTCTCCAAAGCAGCTTTTCAAAGTGCCAACATAAAACGTTTAAAGTTGGCCTGACTCAACTTAAGACTTTATAATTTATATTAGGAGTATTCTTCTCCATAAGTATTTTACAACTGATAGTTACTGCATAACAGGGACAAGAAGCAGAATGGCCTCCTCCTGTCCCTCTCTAACAGACTTGAGAGGCTGAATGGTCTCCCCTGTCCCTTTGTAACAGGGGCGTGGGGACAGAATAACTTCCTCCTGTTCCTGCACAGCAGTCTCGATGCTCTGAATGATGTCCCATGGTTATGGAAGAATTTGACAACAGTGCACATAAAACCAGGAGCAATATTACACAAAGTCAATGGACAATAAATATATAACCTGGTTTATTGACTCTGGAAATTACCCCACCAGTCACTTTATGCAGCGGGTCTGTTAGTTTTTCACTGTCGCCGTTTATAAACAGTATGTAATATACGCAGTCCTGCTGTGTTCTGGCACTACTTCCACATACACGGAAGAAACAATAAGAATATTGAAAGATTTATGGTCCATCCCTAAACAACGCCCATCCATTCCACCCACACCGAGTAAATGCTCCCTTTTATTGGGATATGAAAAGTGATGCCAGGAAGGGTTTAACTGGACCAGTTTGTTCAGTGACTTTGATTAATGTTAGTCTCCATGGGTTGCAATTACCCCAGTGGACGGTTTCCATCTTTGAATAATAAGTGGGCTCCGTTCAATGTGTCATCCCACAGTATAGTGGGAGCATCACCAACAGTGTTAACAGGAATCAGCAGCTCCAGACAGACGGGGGGGGGGGGGGGGGGGGAGAGAGAGAGATCAGAGACTGAGCACAAGAGTCTGGAATGTTTCAACAATGACTCAGAATCTGAGAACATTAAACTGGAATGTTGCTGTAACGGATCACAATCTGAGAACATTAGACTGGAATGTTGCTGTAACGGATCACAATCTGAGAACATTAGACTGGAATGTCCAAAGAATGGACAGGAGTTTATATTGGGGTGTTTGATTTCTTTCAAAATATTATGATCGAAGGTCATTATTGTGGCGGATCAAAGATGCACTTTCCATTGTACAATATTTTTATTATCCAATCCTGGCTTTTGTTGATTTACCTGGTAAGTCTCACTGTTCAGTCATTAAATCTATAAATCATATTTGACAGTAATACTGATCTTTCATTCACTCTACTCTCCTTGCCACTGTTATTGTTCCTGCTAAGACTCTAAATCCAGATATTCACTTGACAAACCACTACTAAATTGTTAATTCACTCTCTCCTTCCTTGCTTCTGGCACTGTTACTCATGGGTTGCTATGTTGACTTGCTCAGTTTCAGCTGTGAACCATGATTCGTTGTATCACTGCACTTGCTATCTAAATACTGCAAGCATTGAGGTCACTATCTTCGGTTCTGGTTACAAACTGCCTTTCCTTCCTCTGACTCCATCTCATCCCCGGCCAATATCTGGAGCTGAAATAGATAAATGACAACAGTGGTGATCCCTTTGGCCATGAACCAGTTCCTGACACTGTACCCTGACCATTCCTAATTATAACTTCTGATAAATTCAGCATATACTTCACTGGCTGATCCCATCACAACAGTGAGCTGTGAAATACAGTCTTAAAGATGGCATTCGTCTGTTACTGACACTCACAGCTGCAAACCTGCAGAAACAAATCTGAGTCAATACTCCACAGCTCATATCTGATATTACACAGAACTCCCCACCCATCCATCATTCCTGTGCATACTGATCTATAATGCTATTGGGTCCGACAATGCCTTTACTTTAATATTCTTAAGCACGTCATTAACAGCTGCCCATCTCTCTCTGTCCATTATAGCAAGCCCTAACAGTTGTTCACATTTAAACTGGTTTCCCCCCTGTGCGCTCTCTCTTAGACAATGATTTTCACATCTAACACTGCCCCAGAACCACACACACACATGCACACATAAAACCCTTTGCCTTGAACTGATGCATGAAGATACAGAGACATTAATTTGTGAGACCCCATTTACTGTCACTCGCAGTATGGGCGGCAAATTGTCACGTGTTAGTCAGTTACATAGTGCAAATATAGCAGCAATATACCGGCAAAGCTTTGCAATACTGCCATGCTGGGCAGCTGGTCCAACTTAATGTGAAATACACTAGCATAGTCTGAACAGCTCCCCATGCTGGTCAGATAGTCCACCTTACTGAGCAATACACTGGGATAGTCTGCACAGCTCCCCATGCTGGCCAGATAGTCCAGTTTACTGAGCAATACACTGGGATAGTCTGCACAGCTCCCCATGCTGGCCAGATAGTCCAGTTTACTGAGCAATACACTGGGATAGTCTGCACAGCTCCCCATGTTGGGCCGATAGTCAGGTTTACTGAACAATACACTGGCATAATCAGCCATGCTGGGTTGTCTACTTGTCCCAGTTTATCGTTTCTGCATTTGTTCTGTGAGGAAAATTCAGAATTTAGTGGAACAAATTTGGTCAACTGATCTGGCAATGCCTTTATTCAATGTTCTCATTCTTGTGACCTGACGTGCCAAGGTCTCACTGCTCCAGTTAGACCCACTCCCTTGTTGTTTTTTCATATTTCAACAACATGCTCTGTTTCTGTCTTAATTGTCCGTTTCTACCTTTAATGTGAATGTCTCTGTCTATCTGTATCTTTCTCTGGCCTTGGTTTTTGGTTGTGTATTGTATCGAATACTGGTATTATGAAGTTCAGAAATAATGTAATGTGCCAAGCTGTTGTTCACTTCCCGCTGTGTCCCATATGGTCCTCCATGGACAGGGGAGGGAGTGCTGGGCTGTTGTTCACTTCCTGGCGTCTCTCTTGAAGTGCTTCATGAAGAGGTGTGTGTGTGCATGGCAGCTGTTCACTTCCCTGTGTGTCCCACGTCGTGCTCCATGTTGGATAGCAATGTGTGTGCTGGGCTGTTGTTCACATGCTGGTATGTCCCATATGGTGTTCCATGGACAGGGGGTTGTGTTGCGGGCTGTTGCTCACTTCCTGGTGTGTCCCAAGTTGTGCTCCATGTTGCACAGGGAGTTTCAGCATCTTTGACTCTTGTCTTTGGAACTTGGTCTGTGTCTGTCCACTGAACGCCTGTGTTTGTCCCTCTCAGCTGATAACGTGGTCAGAAACATGAGGAGGACCCTGAAGTATAATTATAAAGGAGTAGGTATCTCACTTTTAGTGGAGGGAAGTCTGATTGTCTCCTCTTAAGTTAGTAGAGGGGCTGGGGATGGTTTGCTGGGTGTTGTTCACTGAGCTCCCTAAGACATTCAGGGAGACCAGAGGATTTGGAGACCCAAGTCTGGATGTGGACTGTAGTTACAGCATCAGGGTATGTAACATGAACAACAAATGAAGCAGAGGCTGCAGAGCATGGAAGCTCTGAAACCATGAACTGGGTGTGTGTGGGGAAAGGGATCTGGCAAATCTGTCTGTGTCTTTACGTGAGCAAAGACTCTCACTCTCATCCTTAAACAGACACACACACACTCTTTCTCTCACACACGGACACAAACATACACATCCCCTCTCTCTCACTCGCCCCCCCACCCGCCACACACACACCGAATCTCTCGCACAAACACACATTTAGCACTGGGGGGGGGGGGGGGATAATTTGCGTTTGCAGATTTATATTTGTGGATAGATTGTAGTTTGTTCAAAACAACATCCAATTTGTACGCAGCCAACCATTGTGGCATTTTATAGAGTCCTGCATTGGAAATAAAACCAGTATGAACCAGTAAAACAAGTCGGAATCCACAGAAGACCTTCAATGGTTTGTGCAGGGAAGGTCACATCTTACCAAACATAATAGAATCCTTTGAGGAATGACAAAGTTGATGGTGGAGTAAGGGCTGTAGATATCATGTACATGGACTTCAGTAAGGTGTTTGATGAGATAGACTAATGGAGAAGGTGAAGACGCAAGGCGTCCAGAGTGTTCTAGCTAGATGGATTAGAGAACTGATTGGGCAACAGGAGACAGAGTTGTAATGGAAAGGAGTTTGTCAAAATGGAGAACTGTTCTGTGTGATGTTTCACCGGATCCGTGCTGGGACCACTGTTTGTTGTGATATACTTACATGATCTGAAGGAAGGTATAGTTCGTCTGATTAGCAAGTTTGCAGATGACACTAAGATTGGTAGAGTAGCAGAAAGTTGAGGGCACAGTCAGAGAACACAGTTTGAATGTTGATAGATTGGAGAGTTGGGTGAAGAAAGGGCAGATATGAGGTGATGTATTTTGGAAGATACAATTCGAGAACGAATTATACAGTAACTGGAAAAAGCCCTGGGGAAAATTGATGAACAGAGAGATCTGGGTGTTCAGGTCCATTGTTCGCTGAAAATGGCAGGTTGAGAGAATGATTAAGAAGGTATACAACATACTTTATTTCCTGCATTCTAGACATTTAAGAAGTGGAGAACCACACACCAGTTAACTCGTCACCCACAGGAGGGAATCTGTTGGAATCTATTGCGTACAAGAGTTGGCAGGCCATATTACAGTTGCATAAGACTTTGGTTCGGCTACATTTGGAATACTGCAGACAGTTCTGGTTGCCACATTACTGAAAGGATCTGGATGTTTTGGAAAGAGGGCAGAGGATTTTCACCAGGAATTTGCCTAGCATGGAGAGAACGATATATAAAGAGAGGTTTGATAGATTAGGATTATTTTCATTAGTGGTTGAGGGAGGACTGGATTGAGGTTTGCAAAATCATGAGAGCTGCAAACAGGGTGGATAGCAAGGAGCTTATTCCAAGAGTGGGCGAGTTAGTTACTAGGGGTCAAGAATTCATGATGAAGGGGGAAAAGTTTATTGGGGATATGGTCGATAAGTTCTCTGTGTAGAGGGTTATGGGTGCTGGGATGCGTTGCCAGCGGAGGTGGTAGAGGCTGGGACAAAAGCGTCATTTAATATGTATCCAGTCAGATACGTGAATGGGCAGGGAGCAGAGAGATACAGAACCTTATAAAATAGGCGACAGATATAGATAGAGGATCTGGATTGACACAGGCTTGGAGGGCTGAATGGCCTCTTCATGTGCTGTGATTTTCTTTGTTAGTTGTAAATACTGGCGAAAAGCGTCTGTTGATACTTGAAAGGAAAATGAAACCAAGATCAAATGTGGCACAGCGATTGTGTGGATACGAGAATTTATTGTAGAGAACAGAAAAAAGACAAGGAGACGAAACAGTGACATTGCGTCTGTCTTCAAAGAGGAAGATCCAGACATCTCCCAGAAATGCCAAGTCACCATGGAAACTTTGTAACTAAAGACTAAAATCTTTCATATACAGTTATGAGGTAGTATTTGGAAACAGAATTAGGATGAGGACTGATAGGTGTGACAGACCAGATGTAATTCAAACTGAAATTTCAGAGAAAACAGCAATAGACATATTGATTGCAATAGGGACCATTGTATTTTTCTGTATTCACTTAGGAAGGTTATAAATGCATTCAAATGATTAACGAAGGGAAGAAATGGGAGAGTGGAGGACATACAGGCCAGTTAGTTGTCATGCACAGTCGGGAATCTGTTGTATCCTATTGGACACTGAGTAAGTAATAGCAAATTTCACGAGAGTTGTTCTGCATTTATGAAAGGGAAGTTATAATTTACAATTCTTTTCTTGAGGATATCTCTTATAGATATCAACAATGGCGAATCAGTGAATGTGGTACAGTCAGATATTCAGGAAGAGGTGTAATCAGCACACACAGTAAGTTATCAGAAAATACTAAAGCAAAGTGTTTTGGGAGGAACATATGCAAACAGGAGAAGGTAAGCATTAGAGAAACTATTGGAGAACATAGATGGCTGTAGAAGGCTGTTTGTGTGACTGCAGACAGGTGTACGCTGGTGTGCCACAGGTGTCAGTGCTGTGCCCCTTTAAAAGCTTTCATTTAAAGGGAATCCGAATGCAGATGATGAAGAATCAACTAGACTCAAAGTGTCAGCTTCCTCTCTCTTTACGAATCTGTCTGACTAACTGTAATCTCTAGCATTTGTTTGTTTCAGTACAGAATCAGCTTCTGCAGTAATTTGCTCGGACTAGAAGTAAAGACATTCTGCACTAGTAACACAGAGAGTTGGGGAGACTGTACCTGGACTGTACCTCCTCTATATTGAGGAGACAGGCCGGCTACTTGTGGAGCGTTTCAGGGAACACCTCTGGGACACCCGGACCAACCAACCCAACCACCCTGTGGTTCAACATTTCAAATCCCTCTCCCACTCCACCAAAGATATGCAGGTCTTTGGACTCCTCCATCGTCAGACCACAACAAAACGACGGTTGGAGAAAGAACGCCTCATCTTCGGCCTAGGAACCCTCCAACCACAAGGGATGAACTCGGATTTCACCAGTTTCCTCATTTCCCCTCCCCCCACCCTGTCTCAGTCAAATCCATCGAATTCAGCACCGCCTTCCTAACCTGCAATCTTCTTCCTGACCTCTCCGCCCCCACCCCAGTCTGACCTATCACCCACACCTTGACCTCTTTCCACCTATCACATTTCCAACGCCCCTCCCCCAAGTCCCTCCTCCCTACCTTTTATCTTAGCCTGCTGGACAAACTTTCCTCATTCCTAAAGAAGGGCTCATGCCCGAAACGTCGATTCTCCTGTTCCCTGGATGCTGCCTGACCTGCTGCGCTTTGCCAGCAACATATTTTCAGCTCTGGACTGTACCTGTACAATTTTGATGTCTTGATCTAAGTGAAATATACTGATCACATATACTGAATGGGCAATCTCCTGATTAATCTCTCAGATGGCACAATGGTCTGCTGTGGAGACTTGGTCTAAGATCAAGGCGGGAATCTATGTTTGAAACTGGAAAACACTGATTGATTGTTACATGAGAACTTCACGTCTGTTTACTATGAAAAAGGAGGAAGCAGGTACAGAATTCAAGAAGGTGGACAGGGAAGCTCTTGAACAGATTGTTGCAAGATGTGAACAGGGATTGATGGTTTTGGCTGGTATAAAACTAGACCAATCCCCAGGTCTAGATCAGTCACATCTCAGGCTGCTGTTGGAGACAAGGGATGAAGGACGCTGATGCAAACGCTTAAATGCAATCTGGTCACAGCTGAGGTGCCCAAGGACTGGAGAACACACGTTATAGGAAGGGTTGTAGAGATAGAACAGGGAACTATACACCAATGTGTTTCAGATCAGTGTTAGAGAAAATTTTGCAAAAAATAGGTGGTAGTAAAAGGCTGTTTGTGTGACTGGAGAACGGTGTCCCCTGATGTACCACAATGATCAGCGCTGTGTCCCTTATTATTTGTGGTATTTATAAATGATGTAGGTGTGAATGTGGAGGGGGAATGGCAGCGTGATAATTATGTCTGTGTTTGACACAAATATTGGCTGGGTGTTTGGCAGTGAGGAGGAAGCTCTTATGTTAAAGGAAGATACAGATTGAACGGTCAGATGGTTGGATCAATGGCATATGGGATGTAACCCTGATAAATGTGAGGTGATGCACTTTGGAGGAAGGAACCAGACAGGAGAGTACACAATGAATGGCAGCACACCAGGAAGCTCAGAGGGTGCTTCTCCACACATCCGTGAATGTAACGGGGGAGGATCAAAGGTTACGTAAGAAATATTTGGCAACTGTAGGCATAGCCTTCACTCATCGAGGCATAGATTACAAGAGCTATGTAGCACTTTGGTTAGGCCAAGAAGGAATACTATTTGGGGTTCTGGGAGCCCCATTACAGGAAGGATGTGATTGTTCTGAAGTGGGTACAGAGATTCACCAGGATGTTCCCAAGGATGGAGCATATCAGCTATGGAGAGAGATTTCATAAACTTCATTTGTTTACTTTGGAGCAGAGAAGGCTGAGGAGGACGTGAATCAGAAGAATAAGATTGCGAGGGGCATGGACAGGGTGGATAGACAGCAGCTGTTCCTTTTAGTCAAAGGGTCAAGAACAGGGATTTGAGGTTTAGTGAGGATTCAGGGATTGTTTTTCACCCAGAGTGTGATACGGTACGGAATGCACCTCCTGAGGGGGTGGGGGGTGAGGGAGTTATCACGGGTCACCTAACAACCATTAAAATGTATTTGGACGAGCACTTGAAGTGTCAAACCATCCATGGCTATGGGACTGATGTAGTAAGGTTGGAATAATATAGATAGTGCTTCAATTTTGATGCTCCACAGGGCTATGCTTCTGTGATTGTGTGGCTGTGGAAGGTCAATCATTGAACAGCTTAATACAGGAAGTAATAGGTTTCTGAAGAGTACATTAAACAAGCGTGAAACGTTAAAGCTTCTCAAAGTACAATATCTCAAGGTGAAATATTGTCAAAGGTAATTGTAGTTTCCTTACAGTTCAAAACCAGCAAATGGAGAACAGGAAAATGGCAGACTATGAAGCAATTATTTCAGTTCTGCCTTCATGAAAGAAAAAAAACCTTCCAAGCAATTCTAGTTCTACTGTGAAAAAAATAGGAAATACAATCAAATCAGTAAATAAACAGTTTTGGAGAAAATATTTGGACTGAAATCTGGTAAATCCTCGTGGCCTGATAATCTTTATCTCTGATTCCTAAAGGAGGTGCCATGGTAATAATGGATACTTTGCTTGCTGTCTTCCAAATTCCTGATGATTGAATTGACAGATTTGAGAGCAGCAATTATAACCCAAGTATTTCTGAAGGAGGCAGGGAGAAAACAGGGAATTACAGTCTGCTTAGCACCAAAGAAACAATCAGGACAATACAAGAGTCTATTAGAAAGAATGCTTTGCCAGGGAACTTTGACAATTAAATTAATTTGAAAGTAATGAACATGGACAAATGCCAAATTATTAAAAGTGAATCATATTTGAGAAACCGACTGGAATATAAATTATGGTGAAGCAATAGATGCAGTGAATTTGGATTTTCAGAATCTTTTTGATGAAGTCCCAAGTCTAGTGTTTGAAAATGCTGTCATGCTGTCCTTGTTTTTTTTTTCAAGATGAAAATGCATTGAATCCGAAATGTCTGGGTTTGACTGCGCTAAAATAAAATAAAATACAATAAGGAGCAAGCTATGCTAGTTCTGGTCCTGTATAATAAGACAGAAATAATTAATGACCTCATAGTTAGAAATCAACTTGGAAGGAATGATCGCAGTATGGTTGAATTTAAAATACAGATGGAGACTGTGAAGATAAAATCCAATACCAGGATCCTGTGCTTAAACAAGGGAGACTACAATAGAATGAGGGCGGACTTGGCTGAAGTCGACTGAAAACAAAGACTTTATAGTGAGAGTTGACGAGCAGTGGAGGGTTTTCAAAGGAATTTTTCAATTCCTCAGCAAATGTATATTCAGTGGAAAGGAAAACTCTAAGAAAAGGGGCAATCTGCATCGGGTATCTAAGCAATAAGTGAGGCTATCAAGCTTAAAGAGAAGGCATACAAAGTGGCCAAGAACAGCAGGAACCTACAAGATTGGAAAATCATTAAAAGTCAACAGAAAGCCATGAAAAGAGCTGTAAAGAAAAGTAGGATAGAACACTAGAAAAAAAAAAACTAGTTTAGAACATGACAAGATATTGCAGATGATTCCCTAAATACATAAAATGAAAATGAGTGGCTAAAGTAAATGTTGGTCCTTTAGAGGATGAGAAGGAGCATTTAGTTATAGGAAATGATGAAATGACTGAGGCATTGAGCAGGTATTTTGTATCGATCTTCCTACTAGAAGACACTAATAACATGCCAGTAATTGACAAAGAGATGAGGATCGTGAGGAGAAGTGAATTATCATTATTATAGAGGAGGTAGTGTTGGGATCTAAAGGCAGACAAATCTCCGATTGAAATGCATCTCAGGGTACTAAAAGAGATAGCGGGAGAACTATCAAGTGCAGTTGTTGTAATTTTCTAAAATTTGATGAAATCTAAAGCAGTCCCAGCAGATTGGAAAACAGCAAATGAGATGCCACTGTTTTAAAAAAGGCTGGTAGATATAAGATGAGGAATTATAATCCAGGCAGCTCAATCTATATAATGGGGAAGATGCTTGAGTGTATTATCAAGGGAGAAATAGCAAGGCATTTTGATAGAAATCGGCCCATTGTGCTTACACAACATTGGTTCCTGAAGGACAGGTCATGCTTAACTCGTCTTTTGGAAATTTCTGAAGACATTATGAGCAAGGTAGACAACGCGGTCCCAGTGGATGTGGTGTATCTAGGTTTTCAAAAGATTTTCGACAAGGTGCCACACAATAGACTGCTGCAGAAGATAAAGATGGAAGGTGATATGAGTAAAGTATTAGTATGGATAGAAGATTGGTTGACTAATAGGAATCAAAGGATGCGTCTAAATCAGTGCTATTCCTATCTGGCAATCAGTGACTAGTGGCGTGCTTCAGGGATTGGTGTTGGGGCTGCAATTATTCGCAATTTATATAAATAATGTGAGCTGGGATCATCCGTAGTTTGTCTAAGTTTGCAGATGACACGAAGATGAATGGCAGAGCAAAGTGTGCAGAGATCTATGAAACTTTTTAAGAGGAACACAGATACTTTGAGTGAGTAGGCAAATGTCTGGCAGATGGAATATGATGTCAGTAAATGTGAATTCATGCATTTTGTTAGGAGTACTGGTAAAAAGGATTATTGTTTGAATGCAGTTTAAAACATTGCAGCATGCTGCTCTGCAGACCGACCTCGGTGTCCATGTGCATGAATCACACAATGTTGGTCTGCCGGTACAGGAAGTACTGAGGAAGGCTAATGCTATGTCTTTCGGTGCTGAAGGGATTCAACTTAAAATCAGGTAAGTTATTTTCCAGCTGAACAGGGTGCTGAAGAGGCCACATCTGGAGTATTTTATGAAGTTTAAGCCGCCTTACTTGAGAAAGAATATACTGGCACTGGATGAGGTGCGGAAGAGTTTTACTGGGTTGAATCCGGAATTGAGAGATAATTTGTTGGTTTTCAGATAGTTACATTATTCTGTCTGCTATCCTCTTGTGTTTGTGTTTCATTCAGCTGCACCACTTCTGGAATTTCCACCTTACACTTGCTTAAGTCAAAGAGCAAAGTATGGGTCGGCGCTACTTCCTTGAAATGATTTGAGGAGGTCTATCCTGGCCCATAACAGTGTGTAGCAGTTAGATATAATATACTGGCATGGGTTGAGAATGGGAGAGTTTAAAGGAAAAGGAGAATCAGTATAAACAGTTCTATATATTTTGGAGTGGAAAGTAATGATTAGCATGATAATCCAGGAATTGATGTTTGGACCCCAGTTATTCAGAAAGCATATCAAACATTTGTTCAAGGGCATTGTATGTAATCTTTCCAAATCTGCTGATGGCCTCAAATTGAGATTGTGAGTGGGTGATCAGGGTGTAAAGAAGTTCAAATGTGATTGAGACAATTGGAGGTAATGGGCAAATACGTGGCAGGTGAAGAGCAATGTGGTTAGACTTGACATTGAGCAATTTGGTTGGAAAAACCGAATAACGGTTAACATTTCAATAGGAATTGATGTAAATCTGTTGCTCCGTGAAGAGACGTTTGTGTATACCTTTGTTGACTTCTTCACCAAATTGACGGACCGAAGTTCCTACTTCATTTTTTATTCAGATAGTTAATCACTTCAAAGGATATAGAGCTGAAAATGTGTTGCTGATAAAGCACAGTAGGTCAATCAGCATCCAAGGAACAGGAGAATCCACGTTTCGGGCATAAGCCCTTCTTCAGGAATGCAGAAAGTGTGTTCAGCAGGCTAAGATAAAAGGTAGGGAGGAGGGACTTGGGGGAGGGGCGTTGGAAATGTGATAGGTGGAAAGAGGTCAAGGTGAGGGTGATAGGTCAGAGTGGGGTGGGGGCGGAGAGGTCGGGAAGAAGATTGCAGGTTAGGAATGCGGTACTGTGTTCGAGGGATTTGACTGAAACAAGGTGGGGGAGGGGAAATGAGGAAACTGGTGAAATCCGAGTTCATCCCTTGTGGTTGGAGGGTTCCTAGGCGGAAGATGAGGTGCTCTTCCTCCAACTGTCGTGTTGTTGTGGTCTGGCGGTGGAGGAGTCCAAAGACCTGCATATTCTTGGTGGAGTGGGAGGGGGAGTTGAAGTGTTGGGCCACAGGGTGGTTGGATTGGTTGGTCCGGGTGTCCCAGAGGTGTTCTCTGAAGCGCTCTGCAAGTAGGCGACCTGTCTCCCCAATATAGAGGAGGCCACATCGGGTGCAGCGGATGCAATAGAAAATGTGTGTGGAGGTGCAGGTGAATTTGTGGCGGATATGGAAGTTTCCTTTGGGGCCTTGGAGGGAAGTGAGGTGGGAGGAGGGGGCGCAAGTCTTACACCTCCTGCGGTTGCAGGGGAAGGTGCCGGGAGTGGAGGTTGGGTTGGTGGGGGGTGTGGATCTGATGAGGGAGTCACGGAGGGAATGGTCTTTACGGAACGCTAATAGGGGAGGGGAGGGAAATATATCCCTGGTGGTGGGGTCCGTTTGGAGGTGGCAGAAATGACGGCGGATGATACGCTGTATTTGGAGATTGGTGGGGTGGTAGGTGAGGACCAGTGGGGTTCTGTCCTGGTGGCGATTGGAGGGGTGGAGCTCAAGGGCGGAGGAGCGGGAAGTGGAAGAGGTACGGTGGAGGGCATCGTCGACCACATCTGGGGGGAAATTGCGGTCCTTGAAGATGGAGGCCATCTGCGTTGTACGTTTTTGGAACTAGTCGTCCTGGGAGCAGATGCGGCGGAGATGAAGGAATTGGGAGAATGCGATGGCGTTTTTACAGGGGCAAGGGTGGGAGGAGGTGTAGTCAAGGTAGCTGTGGGAGTCGGTCGGTTTGAAGTAAAACTGCCCCCTGTAAAAACGCCATCCCATTCTCCCAATTCCTTCGTCTCTGCCGCATCTGCTCCCAGGAGGACCAGTTCCAAAAACGTACAACCCAGATGGTCTCCTTCTTCAAGGACCGCAATTCCCCCCCCACCATTGCGACGTGGTCGACGATGCCCTCCACCGTATCTCTTCCACTTCCCGCTCCTCTGCCTTTGAGCCCCGCCCCCCCAATCGCCACCAGGACAGAACCCCACTGGTCCTCACCTACCACCCCACCAATCTCCACATACAGAGTATCATCCGCCGTCATTTCCGCCACCTCCAAACGAACCCCACCACCAGGGATATATTTCCCTCCCCTCCCCTTTTAAGCGTTCCGTAAAGACCATTCCCTCCGTGACTCCCTCGTCAGATCCAAACCCCCCACCAACCCAACCTCCACTCCCGGCATCTTCCCCTGCAGCCGCAGGAGGTGTAAGACTTGCGCCCACACCTCTCCCCTCACTTCCCTCCAAGGCCCCAAAGGAAACTTCCATATCCGCCACAAATTCACCTGCACCTCCACACACATTATCTATTGCATCCGCTGCACCCGATGTGACCTCCTCTATATTGGGGAGACAGGCCGCCTACTTGCAGAGCGCTTCAGAGAACACCTCTGGGACACCCGGACCAACCAATCCAACCACCCTGTGGCCCCACACATCAACTCCCCCTCCCATTCCACCAAGGATATGCAGGTCTTTGGAGTCTTCCACCACCAGACTATAACAACACGACGGTTGGAGGAAGAACACCTCATCTTCCGCCTAGGAACCCTCCAACCACAAGGGATGAACTCGGATTTCACCGGTTTCCTCATTTCCCCTCCCCCCACCTTGTCTCAGTCAAATCCCTCGAACTCAGTACCGCCTTCCTAACCTGCAATCTTCTTCCTGACCTCTCCGCCCCCACCCCACTCTGACCTATCACCCTCACCTTGACCTCTTTCCACCTATCACATTTCCAACGCCCCTCCCCCAAGTCCCTCCTCCCTACCTTTTATCTTAGCCTGCTGAACACACTTTCCTCATTCCTGAAGAAGGGCTTATGCCCGAAACGTGGATTCTCCTGTTCCTTGGATGCTGATTGACCTACTGTGCTTTATCAGCAACACATTTTCAGCTCTGATCACCAGCATCTGCAGACCTCACGTTCTCCTCAAAGGATATAGAGTATACAGTGCTTGGAAAAAGTCAATTGAAGAAATGTATGGCCACAAATTTGCGTGCGGAAGGCTCAATGTGTTGGATAACCTACCCCTTTCCCGATGTTTCTGTCCAATCTGTGGGAAAGCTCGATAAATGCGGTTAAAAAATCTCAGATGTTAGGAAGGAGGTCTCTACATGGTCGACAGGACTTTGTTTCCCATTCCCTTTTCCTATACAGAGACTGGTACCGGGTGTTCTGTCCAGGTTCATACTTTAAGACCTCAGAACCGTTTGATACAACGGACTTGCTTGTCAGTTTCGGAGACCACAGATGAGTTTGCTGTGATCTGGAGTCACATTTAGGCAAGACCAGGAAAGCACGGGAGATTCTCTTCCTGAAAGTACAATGGGGAAGAACATTTATGTTGACAATTGACATGGGCTTCAATGTCAGTATTACTGGCACCAGAGTTTACATCTCGATACTTTATTGTTTGTTTCTAACTTCCACCAGCTGCCAGAGCATTATCCTTGTTTGGATTAGTAATCGAGAGACATTTCCACAACAGCATCATCTCCACATGGGGACCTATCAGATACTACACTGAGCAGGGTATTTCTGTGCTGCTTGACAGCTCTGTCAAAAAGATCTCCTACTAATTTGATTGTGGTGATGGGACTGAGGGGGTGGTAATTGGTCAGCTTGTAATTATTCCCCTCTTGGGAATGGCACATAGTTGAGTAATTTTCTACATTGCCAGGGAGATGTCAAGGTTGGAGTGAGAATGGCACAGTGTCCCCAGGGACACGGCTTGTTGTGCAGCACAAGTCTTCAGTCCTATTGCAGGAATTGTGTCAGGGACCATTGCCTTCGTCTATCTACTGTGTTCAGCTGTTTCTTCATGTCACGTGCAGCTAATCGAATTGGTTGAAGACTGGCATCTGTGATTCTGTGGGCGTCATTCAAGCAATACTTCTGGCTGAGGATGGTACAGACACGGCATCCTTGTCTTTTACACTGATGTACAGGAAGGTTCCATTCTTTCGAGGAATGGTGGAGCAATATCCTCAGCAATAGCTGCTGAGATGTTAGTCTAACAACCCCAGTAATGTTCTGGTGACCGGAGTTCAAATCCTACTACAGCAGATGGTAGAATTCAAATCCAATAAATGTTTGAGATTAGGAGTCTAATGGTGAGATAATGAGTCAATTGCTGATTGTGGGACAAACCCATCTGGTTCACTGATGTCCTTAAGGAATGAAAACTGCCATCCATACCTGTTCTGGGCACATGTAACTCCAACACATGTGGTTGACTTTTAACTACCCTCTGGGCAATAAATAATGACCTAACCAGTGACGCCCTAATCCATTGAACAATGTTACTTTTAAATAATAATTGTGGAGTCCTCTTTAATCGTCAGTTGTTTCATAGTTCAACTCCATTTCTGACTGGATGTAGCAGAACTGTAGAGCTTCTATCTGATCTGTTTGCTTTGTAATCTTTTCGCCCTCTATCTCAGATATTAGTCCTGCTGTTTGGAATGTAAGTACATGGTCAAGTGCGGTAGCTTTAAATGGATTGTCATCAGTTTTAGGTATACATGGTTCTGATACTAGTAAATTCACCAACTCCTCTCTAAAACATCAATCATCTTAATGGGAATGATAGACTGAGGGATTATCCTGGGAATAAAGTTACAGATTGTGATTCAATACAATTCTCCTTCTGTCCAGCTGTGATCGACAATACCACATGACTACTCAGTTTTGAGCTGCAATTTCTGCATTGCAATTCAGCCGTCTATCCCCAAGTTCATACCGAGACCGATTCACCCATCAGCCCAGTGACTTGCTTTGGTTTCGGATGTGGTAACACATCCATTTTAGTATTCTCATTCTTCTGACCGTTTGTCAATGATGTCACACCTCTTAATTGTCATGATTCTCAAAACCCCTAAACTTACTCCGCCGGGCAGCACCGTGGGTCCGTGGTTAGCACTGCTGCCTCACAACACTACGGACTCAAGTTCGGTTTCATCCTGCGGCGACTGTCTGTGTGGAGTTTGCACGTTCTGTCTGCGTGGGTTTCTTCTAGGTGTTTTTGTTTCCACCCACAGTCCAAAGACGTGCAGTTTAGATGCATTGGCCTTTTAAATTGCTCAGGGGTGCGTATGTTGGGTCCATTAGTCAGGGGTAAGTGTAGGATATGGGAATGGGTCTGTTTAGTTTAGCCTTCAGAGAATCGTTGTGGACTTGTTGGGCCGAAGAGCCTGTTTCCACACTGTAGCGATTCTAATTCTAACATTCAACTGGATCTTTTCCCTTCCAGTCGTGCCACCTTCGGTGTTTAAATTGAATGTGTTTCCCTCTGTTTCTCTCCATGGTCTTCATTAAGAGCGCTGTAGCGTCAATGATGCCAGTCTTATGTTGTTTCAGAACCAATGAATTTGTGCATCTTGCGTTATCATTCACTTCCCGGTGTATGGCGCGCCATGATGGACAGGGCGTTTTGAGCGGCTTTGGCACACGTCTTTTAAGGGCTTTGAAGGGCTTTTGTCCGAAATGTCGATTTCAAAGCTCCTTGGATTCTGCCCGAACTTCTGTGCTCTTCCAGCACCACTAATCCACACGTCTTTTAAGCTGTTCAAAACCAGAAATAGCTGGAAAAATTCAGCAGAATCTGTAGAGACAGTGTTTCAAGTCCATCGTGATCCTTATTCAGACCTGAAAAGATCTCCTTAGTCCTTTGACAAAAGTGGACGAGGGATGATGCGAAACAAAGCATGTGGAGATGCAATGCCACAAAAGAATGAGATTTTAATTGTGGTGAAAGAGAAACAGATGTAAAATGGGAGAAATGGGTTCTCTCTATTGAGTGCAAGTTAAACAAGTCACAGACAAGGTCATAGGGAAACCAGGAAGCAGAATGTATGAAAAATAGGGAACAGTCATAATGGGGTCAGGCTGTGTAATTATGGAATTGAATATTAATTCCTACAGGCTGTAATATACCAAAGTTTAAAGTGAAGTGTTACTCAAGCTTGGGTTGTGCTTCATTGGAACATTGCAGCAGCTCAGGACCGAAAGGTCAGCATGTAAACAGCATAGGTTATTGGAATGAGAAGCAATGTGAAGGTCAGGATTATTCCTACAGACAGAGTGCAAGTGTTCCTTAAAGCAGTCTCTGTTTCGTATCTCAAGTGTAAGGGAGACTGCATTACAAGCAGCAATGACAGGAGACTGGATTGAACGAATAGAAGTGGAATGCTGCTTCAACTGGAAGTTGTGATGGGGGCCTTGGACAGTGAGGAGTGAAGAGGTGAATTGGGCAAGTGTTTCACCATCTGCAATTGCATGAGAAGGTGCCATGGGGGGAGTGGGGAAGTGTTCATGATGATGGAAGGTGTCATAGAAGGAATGGTCCCCGTGAAATGCTGACAGTGGATGGGAGGGGAAGATGTGTTTGAAGGTGTCGTCCTGCTGGAGATGGTAGAAGTGACAGAGGATGATTCCATTAATGTGGATTCTAGTGCAGTAGGAAGTGATGACAAGGGGAGGTCTATCATTTTTCAGGGAAGGAAGGGACTGAGTGAGGGTGACACTGTGGGTGATGGGATAGTGAAAGCTGAAAGCCCTGTCCACCGGAGTTATGGGATTTCTGGTTTGAACAAAAAGGAGGTCACATCAGAGGCAGTTCACTGGAATGTGGCATCATCAAACAGAAACAACAGAGATGGAGTAACTGGGAGAATGGATTCAGCCTCCGCTGATCGTGTATTCAGCCACATGCAGAAGTACCTCCTGAATGATTGAAAAGAACCAAACATTTAAATTGAGGATTTCTGTCTCACATCTGGTCTGAGGAGGGATGTAGAAATAGGTACAGAGGAGTGACAGTGGACCTACAGGAGCTGACATTCAAGCAGATATCCCATTACGCTCAGCAGTTATTGTTTCTGTAAAAAAGAAGGACTCGGAAGAAGATGAACCGCCCGTGGTTGACAAAATCTGTCAAGGATACGATTGAACCACAAATTAACGAGCATTAGTGTGTGCCCAGATTTGGGGTGTATATTTCAGGGACCATGAGCATATGCTGCGCATGCATTACAGCTGTGCTTCCTGAATTATCTCCAGAAACCCCTGCCATTGCTGCTCCATCCTCTTCCCTGCTCATCTCACCTTCCTGATTCCAGGTTATCCGTTTCCAATTACAGAGCACATTCTCTCACATTATCGTTCCGACAAGAGGCTTTTTGATCAGGTCTACCTTCCCTTCACTAGCATCAAGCTGTGTTTTGTGCTGCCACTTTGCCTCTGGTCTCAGTGTGACTCGGCCTCTCTATTCATGTTGTTTTACACCTCCCACTCACATTTCAGCCCGGAAAGTTTCCTTTTTGGAGTAACCTTTTTTGAAAACACCTTTCTCCCTTTGCACTGAATTCACACTGTGATCCAAATTTCAACAGGTATACTCAGCCTTCATCTCACTCTAGTAAAAGCAACTGCATGCTTACAGTGTGGTATAAGAATTCCCTTTCTTACTTGGATTTGGCCAGAGATACGCTTTCACTGTAGGAACCATCATCCTCTTCGACAAAGGAATTCAAGTGTTTGACTTCCTAATGGCACTGGTAAGGGTTTCACCCTGTCTTAGTTTTGTGACATTGAGAAAAAGAAATCACAGTATGAAGTTTTGTCTGTGTTGCTATCCTGTCATTTTGAATATTGTTTTAAATTTGCAGTGTTTACGATTAAATGCTTGTTCTTGAAGTTAGTATTAGATGGAGTGGAGGAGGTTGAAAAATGACGTTACAGAAGTTTATAAAATCATGAGAGGCATGGATTGGGTGGAGAGCCAAGGTATTTTCCGCCGGAGAGGGGGGGAGTGGTGGATTCAAACATAGAGTACATCGCTTTAAAGTGAAAGGGAGAAGCTCTAAAAGGGCCAGTGGTGCAACTTTTTCACATATAGGCTGATGTGTGTATGGAATGAGCTGCAAGAGGAAGAGTGGTAGATGAAAGTATAGCTGCAACACTTAAAAGATATTTGGACGAATGTGTAAATGGGAAACGTTTAGAGGCATATGGGATACGTGAAAGCAGATGGAACTAGTTTAGTTAAGCATGGACAAGTTGGACCAAAGGGTCTATTTGTCCATGATGTGACTGTATGAATCTAGAAAGCGAGGAAAAGGAGGAACAAAATATATTACATAAGTATATTGGCAAGAAAGATAAAAACAAGCATCCCAAAATTTTCTGCGTATAAAATAAAAGTTCAAGTGCATGTGTGCGTTACCTCAGGTAGAAATGAAGTCTGCAAAGTACATTGAGGTCATTTGGAGGATGTGATTGGGGAACTGGCTACAGGGAACAGGCAAACAATTACCCCAGTACTTTACATTGTTCCTCACAGGGGAAGGCACTGTCAGCATGTCAATGATATAAACAAAATGTTAATAGGAGGCAAGTTTTTGAACTGTCTCTAACAAAAGGAACAAGGTTTTTTGACAAACAGATAAGAGTAAGGGTAGACCGGTCAGCAGTAATTCATAGTAGTTTTTTTAAGAAAGTGGTTGCAGAGTGGCTGGTGGTACTGTGTGAAAGATTCCATAACTCTCTAGATTTCAGGAATATACCAGCGAAATTGGAAAACCTCTAATGTGGCACCTGTCTTCAAGAAAGGAATGAGACAGAAAGCAGGAAACATTAAGCCCAACCATTGTTACTGGGAATCTGCTAGAGTCTATTATTAAGGCAAGAATTGAAGGGCATTTAGAAAAGCTTCACGCAGAGTCAGCATGGTGTTGTGAATGCGAAACTAAATTTTGCCTGCAAAGTTATTCTGAGCTCCCTGAAAATGTAACATGCGGACTTGATAAAGGGGAACTGGTAGGCATGCGGCTTTCGAGAGATCTTCCACAGGTATGACAAAATAAAGGTTCTTACACAAGACAGAATCTCATACTGTTACGGACAATGTATTGGCATGGGATGACGGGTGGTTAATACATAGAAATTGGAGAATCAGGATTATGATAAAGACATAACTACTGGGGTATCACAAATACCAGTCCGAAGCCATGAGTTATTTACAGTCTATTCTGATAGCTTGACGGCGGGAGCTGAATGTAATATATATCAGAGTTTGAGGATGACACTGGCAACCAAAAGGCAGTCTGTTAGTTAATGAAGAAGACTCCCAACAGAGGAGCAGTAAAACGGATTGGAGTGTTCCTGTGTATGAAACATGAAGTCAGCGTAACTAGTTTGATACAGTATGAAGGTTCCTGGAAACAAAGCGTTGAATTATTGAATACATCTAAACTGGTGAGACGATTATTCATTGTGCTTGAAATGAATTAGCTTGATATTACTGAAACGTAAAGGATAGAGAGGGGACTTGAAAAGGTAGATGTTGTGAATGCGTTTCCACATCTGGGCAGACTCTCGAACTCAGGAACAGAATAAGGGATATTGATTTCAAACTGAGATACAAAGAAATGTCTTCTTTCAGAAGGTCGTGAAGTCTGAATTTCGCTAATCCAGAGAGTTGTGAAGGCTGGGTCACTGAATGTTTTTACAGATGGGCTGGATTGGTTTTTGACATATCAACGAGTTGAGGGATATGAGGGGTTAGCAGGAAAGTGGAATTGAGCCCTGGAGGTTGAGAGAACGTCCCCTCCATGGTGACCTCTGTCATTGTGGGGGAATTGAACCTGCGCTATTGGCCTCCCTCTGCATCACAAACCAGCCATCCAGCCACCTGAGTGGGAGCCTGTGTAACTGTTTCAGAGTGAAACTTCCATAACAAGGAAAGAGGTACAATTCAGGTAACGGTCAAGGTACCAACTGAGAATAAAAATGTTCTCTGCTGGAAATTGTGGAAACAACTGTTTAGATGCTATCTTGAGCAGAATACGATAAGGTGACACAAGCAAAATAACCAGAATAATAATTGTGTTTAGGTATCGACAATTATTAAATAACAGTATGTTTCTGATTGGTCTGTGTGAAGCATGCTTACTATTGCATGAAAATAGAATGCTGATGGGACATATTGATAGGAGAGTCCGTCCCTATGGGAAGTGCCTCAGGAACACACGCTTGAAGAAACCAGGCTAAAAATGGCTGTGTCGTCCTGTCAGTGACAGGAAGCCAAGGGGCTGGATGACTGAAAGTTCCTGTAATGTGGAACTCAGGAGACAGTTAGATCACCCGCGATCTTATTAAATGGTAGAGCACATTTGAAGGACTGAATGGACTCATGATGGATTTCAATTTCGTGTGCATGTAATTTTAATTACAAAAAAACACAGTGTTCCTTTCCCTCATGTTTTCCACACATCACAAAGGCTAGAGAGAGAGAGAGAGGGAGAGGAGAGAGAGAGAGAGAGAGAGGAGAGGTGCTGCCTGCAACAGTGAGACTGTTAGAACATGAGCCTTGTTCGGAGATAGGTGCTATAACCGAGATACAGTGAGTGTGAGGGAGCAGAGAGAATAAGGTGACCCTTATCCTGACAGAGTGGGGAACGTTACTGATGCTTGTCCTGTATTTCTGAACATTTCTTCAGACCGCAGGTACTGTGCTGAGCAGGGTGGTTGAGTTCAGACCATGCTTGGTGGTGTGGCTCACTTTAAGAAGAGAATGGTCCCCTCTCTACTACCCCATTTACCAGGACCTCAATGCCCCTTTCGACAAACCTGTACTGTACTATCCTCTTATGGATGGATAGAGTTCTTAAATAAGGTGGAATCAAGGGTTACGTGGATTAGGCAGGAACAGGATACTGATTGTGGATGATCAGCCTTGATCATAATGAATGTTGGTGCTGTCTCGAAGAACCGAATGGCCTACTCCTGCACCTATTCTCTATTGTCTATTATCTATTGACTTATCTGCCATGCTCGGGCTAAGCAGGGCAAGGCAGCTCCCAACTCAGAAAGCTCAATTATTTGCCCACTGTCCTTTATTTGTGGCATCAGTGCCAGGGATCACGGAATATCCAGGGATTTCCGGCGATGGTGAGTACCTCTAACCGTGATGAGTGGGGGAATCGGCTGGCCTTGAATGACAGGAACACCTGGGCTGGGTAGTTAACGAGGTGAGTTCGATAAGATAGCACCAGGAAACTAGCTCAGTCTCAGACAGACAATCCCTCTGTCACTCAATGAAAATGACACTGAGAAAAAATAGTGTTAGATTCAGCCCAGAGTCGAAGATTCTGCAGACCCCACTCCCAGGCACAAAGCTGCAAAACAAATCCTCATCCAAAACTCTCCATCATCTGAACTCACACCAATATCCCATTCCTGGTAATGTTGGCTTATTTTACCAGATGCTCTCGACATGTCTACATTCAGAGTTCTGAAACCTGTGAACATATCTTTCCATGACATTGTTTCTCAACCGCCACCACCCCCCCCCCCCCCCCACCCCATCTAGATCCCAAACTACTTTCATTTACAGTCGTACAATCCTACTGCACGGAGACAGGCCCTTCAGCCAGATCTCGTCCATTCTGACCAAAATGTTAGTCCACATTAGAACATAGAAGAATACAGCGCAGTACAGGCCCTTTGGCCCTCGATGTTGCGCCGATCCAAGCCCACCTAACCTATACTAACCCACTATCCTCCATATACCTATCCAATGCCCGCTTAAATGCCCATAAAGAGGGAGAGTCCACCACTGCTGCTGGCAGGGCATTCCATGAACTTACGACTCGCTGAGTGAAGAACCTACGCCTAACTTCAGTCCTATATCTACCCCCCCTTAATTTAAAGCTATGCCCCCTTGTAATACCCGACTCCATACGCGGGAAAAGGTTCACACTGTCAACCCTATCTAACCCCCTAATCATCTTGTACACCTCAATCAAGTCACCCCTAAACCTTCTTTTCTCTAATGAAAACAGCCCCAAGTGTCTCAGTCTTTCCTCATACGATCTTCCTTCCATACCAGGCAACATCCTGGTAAACCTCCTCTGCACCCGTTCCAGTGCCTCCACATCCTTCCTATAGTATGGCGACCAAAACTGCACACAATATTCCAGATGCGGCCGCACCAGAGTCTTATACAACTGCATCATGACCTCAGGACTCCGGAACTCAATTCCTCGACCAATAAAAGCCAGTACGCCATATGCCTTCCTCACCGCACTATTTACCTGGGTGGCAACTTTCAGAGATCTGTGTACATGGACACCAAGATCCCTCTGCTCATCCACACTACCAAGTATCCGACCATTAGCCCAGTACCCCATCTTTTTGTTATTCTTCCTAAAGTGAATCACCTCACACTTAGCTACATTGAATTCCATTTGCCACCTTTCTGCCCAGCTCTGCAGCTTCTCTATATCCTGCTGTAACCTGCCACATCCTTCCTCACCGTCAACAAATCCTCTGACTTTCGTATCATCCGCAAACTTGCTCACCCAACCTTCTAACCCCTCTTCCAGGTCATTTATAAAAATGACAAACAGCAATGGTCCCAAAACAGATCCTTGCGGAACACCGCTAGTGACGGCACTCCATGAAGAAACTTTGCCATCAACTACTACCCTCTGTCTTCTTCCATCCAGCCAATTCCTAATCCAAACCTCCAACTCACCCTCAATGCCATATCTCCGTATTTTCTGCAGTAGCCTACCATGAGGAACCTTATCAAACGCCTTACTAAAATCCATATATACCACATCTACCGCTTTCCCCTCATCAACCTCCTTCGTCACCTTTTCAAAGAATTCAATAAGGTTTGTGAGGCACGACCTGCCCTTCACAAAACCATGCTGACTATCCTTGATCACATTATTCCTATCCAGATGTGCATAAATCCTATCCCTTACAATTCTCTCTAAGACTTTGCCCACAACAGAAGTGAGACTCACCGGCCTATAGTTACCAGGGTTATCCCTACTCCCGTTTTTGAACAAGGGAACAACATTTGCTATCCTCCAGTCTTCTGGCACTACTCCTGTAGACAAAGAGGACATAAAAATCAAGGCCAATGGCTCTGCAATCTCCTCCCTTGCTTTCCAGAGAATCCTAGGATAAATGCCATCAGGCCCAGGGGACTTATCTATTTTCACCTTTACCAGGATTTCCAACACCTCTTCTCTACATACCTCAAAGCCATCCATTCTACTTATTTGTGACTCAGTATTCACATCGACGACAATGCCCTGTTCCTGAGTAAATACTGAAGAAAAGTATTCATTCAGTGTCTCCCCAATCTCTTCCGCCTCCACACGCAACTTCCCCCTACTATCCTTGACTGGACCTATTCCTACCCTAGTCATTCTTTTATTCCTAACATACCTATAGAAAGCCTTAGGGTTTTCCCTAATCCTACCGACTAAGGACCTTTCATGTCCCCTCCTTGCTGCTCTTAGCTCTCTCTTCAGGTCCTTCCTGGCTACCCTATAACTCTCAATCGCCCCAATTGAACCTTCACGTCTCATCTTGAGATAGGCCGCCCTCTTCCATTTAACAAGGGATTCCAATTCCTTATTAAACCACGGCTCCCTCGCACGACCCTTTCCTCCCTGCCTGACAGGTACATAATTATCAAGGACACTCAATAGTTGCTCCTTGAACAAGCTCCACATATCATTCACTCCATATACCTGCCCTTGGCCCATATCCTTCTCAGCCTTTCTCATCCATGCGTTTTTCGGACAAAATGCAGCGAGATTTTGTAACATCAAGAAAGGCCTCAAGACAAATCTCGCTGAATCTACCATTCATTTCAGCACGGTGCTTAGTTTACACAGAAATAGTTTGACTGCAGCTTAGAACCAAGAAGGAGAAGCAAACACTGGTGGGAGATGTGCATGGAAGGCAGTACTTCAGGGAAAACGTTGTTTATGTTATAAACAGGAAATTAGATACACAATAATTTGCAGGAAAAACTCAACGGGTCTGGTTGCATCTGAAGGAAGAAAGTCGAAAAGTGTGGCCCCCGCAGAGCACAGCAGGTCAGGCAGAATCCGAGGAGCAGGAAAGACTATGTTTCAGTCATAAACCTTTCATTAGGAATTCACTTTAGAATTCACTGCGTTTGCAGTCATCACTTTCCCTCAATCCTTTGTCGGAAGAGAGCAGAGTCAATGTTTCAAATCTGGAGAGTCTTCATTAGAACAATATTAGTTACCGATCTCAAGTGTATACAGCGCTTTGTTTTATTTTAGATCAGCAATTATCTTGCAATTAATATTGAACACTTAATCTGGAAAGAGGGGAAGGGGTGAGGGCAGCTTTGCAGGCAATGTGTTATTCACAGCTTAAGGTCCTGACCATTAGAATGTGAACATTGGCGTGAAAGTAAAGGAGGGCTTGTCAGAGGCACCACACTGGAATTCGACATCATCTGAACAGATGTGATAGACCCAGAGAAAGTGGGAGAAATCAGGCACTCTCTCTGATGGTCGTTAGCTGGCAAAGTGGCTAACAATACTGCCTTGCAACACCAATGACCCTTTGGCGACTCTCTGTGCAGTGTTTGCAATTTCTCCCCGTGTTTGTGTGGGTTTCCTTCGGGTGCTTGGTTTTCCTCTCACTGTCTAAAAATGCACAGGATTGGTTCAGTGGCCTCACTAAAGTGCCCCACAGTATCCAGGGATATGCAGGTTAGGTGGATTGTCCAAGGGAAATGTAGAGTTACTGGGGAAATATAGTGTTGGTCAGCATGTTATCTGGAGGGACAGAGTGGACTCGATGGGCGAAATGCCCTGTTTCCACACTGCAGGGTTGCTGTAGTTTGTATTCAGCTGTCGGTGTTTGGAAACACTTCCCAGGATCCTGCCAACAAGTGCTGACCCAATGTGGCTCACAAAAATGTTACACCATTGGTTTGTCTAACATGAACTCCATCAGCCGCTCCTCGGCTCTTCGGCACATTTTATCAGGGTGTCGTTTTACTCTGAGTTAACCATCTTCACTGTTCACCACCTTACCAATTGTGGTGTTATCTGTAAACTCACTAACCATTCCCACTAATATTCACATCCAAATAATTTATATAAGTGACAAAATCAATTAGATCCTTGTGGTACACTGCTGGTCACAGGCCTCCAGTACAAATAAAATATCCCGCACCAGCATTACCCTCATCTCTTACCTTTGAGCGAATTACCTCCACCTCTGCCTGCATTCCATGTGATCTCACCATGCTAACCTGTTTACCGTGCGGAACCTTTTTGAATGCCTTATTAAAGTCTATATTCTATTGCACAGTTCTACTTTTGTGCCTTCATGAATTGTATTCGTCATTTCTTCAATAAATTAAATCAGATTAGTGAGACAAGATTTCCCACACGCAAAGTCATGTTGACTATCGCTAATCAGAATTTACCTTTATAAACACAAGTAAATCCTGTCCCTCAGAATCCCCTCCAACAACTTATCCACCAATGACATCAGGCCAACTGGTCTATAGTTTCCTCACTTTTCCTTACCAACTGTTCTTAAACAATGGCACTACCTTACCTGTGTCTGTCCATGATGAAAATATCTCAGCCAGATATCAAACAATGGCTTCCCTAGCTTCCCATCAGATTCTGGGGTACACCTGATCAGGTCACAGAACACAGAACAGTGTAGCACAGTACAGGCCCTTGAGCTGTTGATGTTGTGTTGGCAGTTTCTCTACTCTAAGATCAGACTAACTTATGTGCCCTTCATTGTAATACCCTCCAAGTGCCTATCCAAGTGTCACTTATAAGGTCAGAGGGAGTTATGCACCTTAATGCATTTTAAGATGGCCAGCTCATCATCTTCTGTAACATAGACACTTTTCAAGATAGCACCATTCATTTTCCCAAGTTCTCTACCTTCCATCTCCTACTCCACAGGAAATACTGATGCAAAAAATTTATTCAGTATCTCACCAATCTCCTGTAGTTCCACACATAGGTCACTTTGCCAATATTTAAAGGGTCCTGTCCTCTCCCTAGTTATTCTTCTGAGCTCAGTTTATTTGTAGTATCTCTTTGGATTGTCCCTTACACTATTTTCAAAAGATATCTTATGCCCATAGTTTACCCTCCTGATTTCCCTCTTGAGTATTATCCTACAGACCTGGTACTCCTCGATGGATTCACTCGATCCCTACTGTCTATACCTATCATATGCTTCTTTCTTTTTCTTGAACAGAACCTCAATTCCGCTCGCCATTCTGCATTCCCGACACCTACCAGCCTTGTATTGCTCATGAAACGGAACATACTCTCTCTAGACTCTGTACTCTCATTTGTGAAGGCCTCCCACTTTCCTGCCATGAGCTTCTCCCAAGCAGCTTTTGAAATTGCCAATATAAAACGTTCACAGTTGGCCTGATTCAATTTAGAGCTTTACCATTTATGTCAGGACTGTTCTCCATAAGTATTTTAAAACTGGTAGTTACTGAATAACAGGCTAAAGAAGCAGAATGGCCTCTTCCTGCCCCTCTGGAGCAGACTCAATATGCTGAATGGCCTCCTCCTGTCCGTTTGCAACAGACCCGAGAGGCTTTATGGCCTCCCACTGTCCATCTTTAACAGGGTCGAGAGGCTGAATGGTCTCCTCCTGTACCTCTTTAACAGACACATGGGGACAGAAATAGCTTCTCCTGATCCTGAGCAGCAGTCTCAATGCTCTGAATGACGTCACAAGGAGCAGCACTGCACAACGCCAATGGACAATAAATATTGTACACTGGTTTATTGTCTCTGGAAGTGTCCCCACTAGTCACATTATGCAGCTGGTCTGGTTATTTATCACTATATCTCTTTATAAACAGTATATAATATAAACAGTCCTGCAGTGTTCTTGCACTACTCCCACATACATTGAAGGAAGAATAAGAAGATTGAAAGATTTATGCTCCATCCCTGAGCAACGCCCATCTATTCCACCCAGGCTGAGTAAATGTTCCCTTTTATTGGGATAGGAAAAGTGACGTAAGGAAGGGGTTAACTGAGCCTGTTTCTTCAGTGACTGTGATTACTGCCAGTCTCCATGGATTGTAATTATCCCAGTAGAGGGGTTTCATGTTTTAATGATAAATGGGTTCCGCTAAATGTGCTATTCCACAGTACGAGTAGGAGCACCACCGACAGCATTAACAGGGATCGGCAGCTCAAGACAGGCAGTGGGAGAGATCACAATCTGAGCACAAGTGTCTGGAATGTTTGAACAATGAATCAGAATCTGAGAACATTAGACTGGATTGTTCCAACAATGTTTCACAATCTGAGAACATTAGGCTGGAATGTCTCAAGAATGGACAGGAGTTTTTTTTTTATTGCGACGTTTGTCTTCTTTCTACATATTATGATCGAAGGCCATTTTCGTGGCGCATCCAATATGCACCTTATATTATTCAATATCTTTATTATCCAATCCTGGTTTTTGTTAGTGTCCCTGGTAAGTTTCAATGTTCAATCATTAATTTTATAAGTCATGATTGACTGTAAAACTGTCCTTTCATTGACTCTACTATCATTGTCGCTGTTATTGTTCCTGCTGAGACTCTAAATCCAAATATTCACTTTACAAACCATTACTAACTGCAGCAATGAACTTGTTAATTCACTCTCTCCCACCTTGCTTCTGGCAATGTTACTCATGGGTCTCTATGTTGACCTGTCCGGATTCAACTGTGAAACATGATTCATTGTATCACTGCCCTAGCTGTTTAACTATTGAAAGCATTGAGGTCACTATGTTCTGTTCTGGTTCCAGACTGCATTTTGTTCCTCTGACTACATCCCATCCCCGGTCAATGCTGAGGCTGAAATAGGCAGATGACAACAGTGGTGAGCCCTTTGGCCATGAGACAATTCCTGACACCATACCCTGACCATTCCTAATTGTAACTATTGATAACTCCAACATATACTTCACTGGCTCATCCCATCTGCTATTTGAACCATTAGCTGTGAAATACAGTCTTAAAGATGGCATTCATCTGTTGCTGACACAGCTTCAAACCTGCAGAAACAAATCTGAGTCGAAACTCCATGGCTTGTAGCTGAAATCACACAATAATGCCCAGGCTGGGTAGATAGTCTGGTTTACTGAGCAATTCACTGGCACAGTCTGCACTGCTCTCTACACCGGATAGATAGTTTGATTTACTGAGCAAAATAATGGCATAGTCTACACAGCTCCCCATGTTGGCCAGATAGTCCACCTTACTGAGCAATACACTGGGATAGTCTGCACAGCTCCCCATGCTCGGCAGATAGTTCGGTTTGCTAAGCAATTAACTGGCACAGTCTGCAAAGCTCTCCACGCTGGGCTGTTGTCTTGTCCCAATTTATGGTGTCTGGGTTTGTTCTGTGATGTAGATTGCGATTTTGATGCAATAAATTATGTCAACTTATGTGGTAGTGTTTTTATTCATTCTTGTGTTTGGACCCTCCAAGGTCTCACAGCTCCAGTTAGTCCCACTGCCCCGTCTTTTTCCCCATATTTAACCAATGTGGCCTATTTCTATCTTAATTATCTGTCTCTATCTTTAATGTGAATATTTCTGTCCCTCCGTATCTTTCCCTGACCTTGGGTTTTGGCTCCCTAGTGTATCGAGTGCTGACATTGTGAAACTTAGAAACAATGAGTGTGTGTGGGCTGTTGTTCACTTTAGCGTGTGACTCATGTTCCATGTTATACATGCAATCCTGCAGCGGTCTTGCACTACTTCCACACACATGGAAGAAAAGAAAAGGTTGACAGTTCAATGATCCATGTTGGAGATGAGGGATTCAGCAGCTTTGATTCACGTCATTGAAACTTAGTCTGTGCCTATCCACTGAACGCCTGTGTTTGTCCCTCTCAGCTGATCGTGTGGTCAGTAACACGAGGAAGTTTCTCGAGTATTACTGTAAAGGAGCAGGCATCGAACTTGCGTCGGAGGGTGAGAGATGACCTCATAGAGGTTTGCAAAATTATGAGTGGCATGGATAGAGTAAATAGACAAAGTATTTTCCCTGGGGTCAGGGAGTCCAGAACTAGAAGGCATAGGTTTAGAGTGAGAGGAAAAATATATAAAAAAGACCGAAGGGGCAACTGTTTCACACAGTGTAGTACGTGTATGGATTGAGGTGCTGGAGGAAGTGGTAGATGCTGGTACAATTGCAACATTTAAGAGACATTTGGATTGGTTTATGAATAGGAAGTGTTTGGAGGGATATGGGCCGCGTACTGGCAGGTTGGAATAGATTGGGTTGGGCTATCTGATCGGCGTGGACAGGTTGGACAGATAGGTCTATTTCCATGCTGAAAATGTGTTGCTGGAAAAGCGCAGCAGGTCAGGCAGCATCCAGGGAACAGGAGAATCGACGTTTCGGGCATAAGCCCTTCTTCAGGAATGAGGAAAGTTTGTCCAGCAGGCTAAGATAAAAGGTAGGGAGGAGGGACTTGAGGGAGGGGCGTCGGAAATGTGGCAGGTGGAAAGAGGGCAAGGTGAGGGTGATAGGTCAGACTGGGGTGGGGGCGGAGAGGTCGGGAAGAAGATTGCAGGTTAGGAAGGCGGTGCTGAATTCGATGGATTTGACTGAGACAAGGTGGGGGGAGGGGAAATGAGGAAACTGGTGAAATCCGAGTTCATCCCTTGTGGTTGGAGGGTTCCTAGGCGGAAGATGAGGTGTTCTTCCTCCAACCGTCATGTTGTTGTGGTCTGACGATGGAGGAGTCCAAAGACCTGCATATCCTTGGTGGAGTGGGAGGGGGAATTGAAATGTTGAGCCACCGGGTGGTTGGGTTGGTTGGTTGGTTCCATGCTGTACATCTCTATGACTCTATGAAGAACTTCTGACTGACTCGTGCTATTCAATCTTTAGTGGAGGTGTTGAGTATGGTTTGCTGGAGGTTGTGCTGTGAGCTGCCTCAGACATTCAGGGTGATCTGAAGATTTGGTGACCCGACACTGGATGGAGCATGAGGGCTGTAGTCACAGCATCAGGGTCTGTAACATGTACAACAAATGGAGCAGAGGCTGCAGAGTGTGGAAGCTCTGAAACTAGGACGTGAGTCTGTGTCGGGAAAGGGATCTGCCAAATCTGTCTGTGTCTTAACGAGGACACCTGCCACCCTTGCCCGCACATGTACACACACAGACACGGTCTTTCTCTCTCATACACACACATACACGCTATCTCTCACTCTTTCCCCACCTCCACGCAAACACACTCCGCATTTCTCACGTGCACACACACACACAAATCTGTGGGGAGAATTTGAATTTGCAGACTTGTATTTGCAAATGAATTCTATTTTCTTTAAAAAATAACATGCACATTGTAGGCAGTCAGTCAATGTGGCATTTTATAAAGTTCAGCCTTGGAAATAAAACCGATCTGATTCCAGAGGACAACACAGACAGACTCCAAACAAGACCTTCCCTGGTTTTGTTCCAGGGAGGTCACATCTTCGCAAACATAATAGATTTCTTTGTGGAAGTGAAAATTGATAGTGAGGAAAAGGCTGTAGATGTTATACAATGGACTTCGGTAAGGTTTTTGATGAGGTAAGCTGATGGAGAAGGTGAAGTTGCAAGAGGTCCAGGGTCTATACTAGCGAAATGGATGGAGAACAGGCTGGGCAGAGAAAACAGAGTGTAACAGTGGAAGGGAGTTTCTCAAAATGAAGAGCTGTTCTGGGTGGTTTTTCCCAGGGTTTAGTGCTCCGACCGCTATTGTTTATGATACACATAAATGAACTAAAGGAAGGTAAAGGTGGTCTGTTTAATAAGTTTGCAGATGGCACTACGATTGGTGGAGTATCAGAAAGTGAAGAGAAAGTGAGGTCTGCAGATGCTGGAGATCAGAGATGGAAATGTGTTGCTGGAAAAGCGCAGCAGGTCAGGCAGCATCTAGGGAACAGGAGAATCGACGTTTTGGGCATTAGCCCTTCCTGAAGAAGGGCTAATGCCCGAAACGTCGATTCTCCTGTTCCCTAGATGCTGCCTGACCTGCTGCGCTTTTCCAGCAACACATTTCCATATCAGAAAGTGAAGGCGGCTGTCAGGGAATGCAGCAGAAAATAGGTAGATTGGAGAGATGTGCGGAGATATAACAAATAGAGTTCAATCTGGACAAATGCGAGATTGTGCACTTTAGAAGATCCAATTCAAGAGTGAGCAATAGGGTAAATGGAAAAAGCCCTAGGCAAAATTGATGTACAGAGAGATCTGGGTGTTCAGATCCATTGTTCCTTTAAGGGCCAAGTCGATAGAGTGCTCAAGAAGGCATACAGCATACTTTACTTCCACCATTTCAAAAAGAGAAGAAAAGGGATAGTAGCGAAATACAGACCAGTTAACTTGTCATCCACAGGAGGGAATCTGTTGGAATCTATTGTGTACAAGAGATGACACGTCATGTTGCAGTTGTGTACGGCTTTGGTTCGACAACATTTGGAATAGTTCGTACAGTTCTGATCGCCACCTTATCAAATGGATGTGGATGCTTTGGAGAGGGTGCAGAGGAGTTTCATCAGGATGTTACCTGGTATTGGAGGTAACTGGCTATGAAGAGGGGTGTGGTAGATTGGGATTATTTTTCATTAGACTGACGGAAGTTCGGGGGACCTGATTGAGTTCTACAAAATCATGAGAGGAATAGACAGGGTGGATAGCAAGACGCTTATTCCCAGAGTGGCATATTCAGTTTCTCGTGGTCAGGAATTCAAGATGAACGGGGAAACGTTTATGGGAGATATGTTCAGAAAGTTCTTTACACAGAGACTGGTAGATGCCTGAAACGCATTGCCAGCGGAGGTGGTAGACGTGGACCTGATAGCGACATTTAACATGTATCTAGACAGATACATTAATGGGTAGGGAGCAGAGGGATCCTTCGAAAATAGGTGACAGGATTAGACAGAGGATCTGGATTGGTGCAGGCTTAGAAGGTCCGAAAGGCCTGTTCCTGTGCTGGATTTTTTTTTGTTCTTGACGAAAAGTGTCTGTCCATATTTGAAAGGAAAATGAAAACAAGGCCAAGTGTGGCACAGTGAATATGTGGGCAGGATAATTTATTGTAGAGAACAGAAAATTGACAGGGAGACGAAACTGTTACATTATGTCTGTCTTCATGGACGAAGATCCAGAAAATATCCCAGAAATACTATAGGATTTTTGTAACTAAACACTAAATTCATTCATACTAGTGACGTAGTAGCATATGACAGCATACCTGGATTGAGGATTGATAAATCTGACAGACCAGATGTACTTCATACTGCAATTTCAGAGAAAGCAGCAATACACAGATAGATTGTATTGTGGATGACTGTATTTTTCTGTATTCAATTTGAAAGGATATAAATGCATTCCAACGATTTAAAAAGGGAAGTAGAGGCAGAGTGGAAAACTACAGACCAGTTTACTTGTCATCCGCAGGAAGTAATCTTTTGCAATCTATCCTAACGAATGTGATATTGGACACTGAGAAAGTAATAGCAAACCTCAAGAAAATGATTCTGCATTTGTGAAAGGGAAGTTATAATTTACAAACGTTTTGTTTGAAGATATATCTTGTAGACCGAAACATAGAGAAGCAATGGATGCGATATAGTCAAATATTCAGGAGGATTTTTAATCAGCACAAACAGTAATTTAGCAGAAAACATTAAAGCAAAGGGCATTGGGAGGAACATATACAAACAGGGAAGGTAAAAGTTAAGTTTGCCTTCATTGAAAGGGAATCCGAATACAGTCGATGAAGGGTCAACTAAACTCAAAGCGTTAACTTGCTCTCTCTTTACGGATGCTGTCTGATTCACTGTGATGTCTAGCATGTGTTAGTTTCAGTACAGATTCTAGCTTCTGCAGTAATTTGTTCCGACTAGCAGTAAAAACATTCTGCACTAGTTACACAGAGTGCTGGTGAGACTGTACCTGGAGCATTGTATATAATTTTGATGTCTTGATCTAAATAAAATATAGTGATCCCATATACTGAATGGACATTCTCCAGATTAATCCCTCAGATAGCAAGGTTTTCTGCTGACAAAACTTGGCCTGAGATCAAGGCGGGAATCTGTTTGTGAATCTGTTGAACATTGATAGATTGATATATGAGAGCTTCATGTCTGTTTTACTTAGGATAAGGAGAATGTAGGGACAGAATTCGAGAAGATGGACTAAGAGGCTCTTGAGCAGATTTATGTAAGATGTGTACAAGGATTGATAGTTTTGGTTGGTATAAAATTGGACACGTCCCTAGGTGCAGATCAGTTACATCTCAAGCTGCTGTTGGAGACAAGGGATGGAAGACGCTGATGAAAATGTTTAAATACAATCTGATCACAGGTTAGGTGCCGAGGACTGGAGAACACCCTTTATGGGAAGGGTTGTAGAGATCAACCAAGGAAATGCAGACCAGTGAGTATCAGTTCAGTGTTCGAGAAACTATTGCAGAAAATAGGTGGCTGTCGAAGACAGTTTGTGTGTCAGTGCTGTGTCCCTTATTATTTGTGGTATTCATAAATGATATAGATGTGAATGTGAAGGGGCATGGGGTGAGTGTAATAATTAGGTTTGTGTCTGACACATAGATTACTCGGGTGGTTGGCAGTGAGGAGGAAGGTCTTACGTTACTGGAAGATACAGATGGAATGGTCAGATGGGCAGATCAATGGCAGATGGAATGTAACTCTGTTAAAATGAGATGATGCACTTTGCAAGAAGGAACCAGACAGGGGAGGACTCAATAAATGGCAGCAGACTCAGAAGTTCAGAGGGTGCTTCTCTACACATCCTTGAATGTGACGGGACTGGGTAATAGATTAGTTAAGAAGTAATTGGGGACAATAGACATAGCCTTTACTAATTGAGGCATAGATTACAAGAGTTATATAGCACTTTGGTTAGACCAAGATGGAATACTGTGTGCAGTTCAGGGATCCACAGTACAGTAAAGATGTGATTGCACTGAAAGTGGCGCAGAGGACATTCACCAGGATGTTCCCTGGAATGGAGCAGAACAGCTATAGAGAGAGGCTAGATAAGCTCGGGTTGTTTACTTTGGAGCAGAGAAGACTGAGGGGAACGTGATTCAGAAGGGTAAGATTACGAAGGACGTGGACAGGGTGGATAGACAGCAGCGGTTCCTTTAAGTCAGATGGTCAAAAACAAGGAGGCACACTTTTAAAGTGAAGGATTTGAGGTTTAGAAAGGATTTCAGGATGGTTTTTCACCCAGAGGATGTTAATGTCTGGAAAGCACGTTTTTGGTGGAATTTACTGTGGGTCATCTCACAGCCGTTAAATGGTACGTGGACAAGCACTTGAAGAGTCATAACACTCACGTCTATGGGCCTGATGTATGAAAGTGGGACTAATGTAGATTGTACTGTATTTCTAACTGTACAGAGTATGCTTCTGTGATTGTATGGCTGTTGAAGGTCAATCACTGAGCAGCTTAAGACAGGAAATGATGGGTTTATGAAGCGTACATTAAGAAGAGTGAAATGTAAAAGCTTATCGACATACAGTATACCAAGGTGAAATGTCAGAGAAGATCATTATAGCTTCCTTACAAGCTGAAACCAGCGAACAGAGAACAGGAAAATGGCAGGACTATGAAGCAACCACTTCTGTTCTGCCTTCACAAAAGAAAACATTTCAAAAAGTAAATTCCAAGTACTTCTCAGTCCTTTGAGAAAAAATAAATAGAATCAAATCTGTACATAAACAGTTTTGGAGAAATTATATTAACTGAAATCTGATAAATCCCCATGACCTGTTAATCTTCTCGTTGATTGCTGAGGGAGGTGGCCAAGGTTATAATGAATACTCTGCTTATCCTCTTCCAAATGCTTGATGATTCTGGAACTGAATTCACAGATTTGACAGCAGCAAATGTAACCCCAGTATTTCTAAAGGAGGCAGGGAATCGCAGTCTGCTTAGCCCCAAAAAAGCAATCAGGACAATGCAAGAGTCTATTAGAAAGGACGCATTGCCAGGGAACTTTGAAAATTACATTAATGTAAAAGTAATGAACATAGATCAAGTCATTGCCGATTTATTAAAGACTAATCATATTTGAGAAACTGATTGGGAAATAAATTATGGCGTAGCAATGGATGCAGTGAATTTGGATTATCAGAAACATTTTTGATGAAGTCCCAAGTCTAGTATTGTGACAATGCTACTCCTTTAACAAGTTTATTCTGTCCTTGTTTTATTTTTCATGGATGTCTAAAAGCAGCGAATCCAAAAAGTCTGGGTTTGACTACTTGGGAATGCTTTCAAGTCTAAACTAAAAGATTTGCACAATGAGGAGCAAGGTATCGTTGGTCTGGCCATGTACAATGAGACAAGAATAATTATTCACATCATAGTGAAGGAGTGATCACAGTATGGTTGAATTTAGAATGCAGATGGAGAATGTGAAGATGAAATGCAATACCAGGGTCCTGTGATTCAGCAAGGTAGACTACAATACAATCAGGGAGGAGTTGGCTCAAGTCGCCTTGAAACAAATATTCATGATGGGAGAGTTGACAAGTAGTGAGAATTTTCAAAGGAGATTTTTAATTTCTGTGGCAAAAGTACATTCCAGTGAAAAGGAAAGACGCTAAGAAAATGGGTAATCTGTCAATTGTGTCTAAGGAAATAAGGGACGCTATCAAATTGAAAAAGAAGGAATGCGAAGTGGCCAAGAACAGCAGAAACCTAGAAGATTGGGGAAAACATTAAAGGTCAACAAAACGCCACAAAATGAACAATAAAGAAAAGAATGATAGAACACGAGAGGGAAAAAAAGTACACAATATAAAGATGGTATATAGCTTAAATATATAAAATGAAAAAGCATGGCTCAAGTAAATGTTGGTCCTTCAGGGGATGGGAAGGGTCATTTAGTTATAGGATATGTTGAAATGGCCGAGGCATTGAACAGGTGTTTTGTATCTGTCATCTGTTATGCTAGCAAATGACATACAGTCGAAGGTCGCTGAGGATCTTGGAAACAATCATTATTATGGAAGAGATAGTGTTGGGCAAGCTAAAGGAGCTGAGGGTAGGCAAGTCTCCTGACCCTGATGGAACGAATCCCAGAGTTCTAGAAGAGATAGCGGGAGAAATAGAAAATGCAATTGTGGCAATTTGGTAAAATTTGCAGAACTCCAAGGCAGTCCCAGCAGATTGGAAAACAGCAAAGTGACGCCACTGTTTAAAAGGGGAAGTAAACAAAATATGGGAAGTTATAGACCAGTTAGCTTTTCCTGTGCACTGGGGAAACTGCTTGAGTGTATTATCAAGGAAGAAATAGCAAGACACTTCGTTAGAAATCGTCTCATTGCGCAGATGCAGCATGGGTTCATAAAGAACAGGTCATGTTTAACAAGTCTTTTGGAAATTGTTGGAGACAATGCGAGCAAGATGGATAACGAGGCCCCAGTGGCTATGGTATACCTAGATTTCCAAAAGATGTTTAATTAGTTTCAGCACAAGTAGCTGCTGCATAAGAAAAAGGTGCATGGCGCTACGTGTAAATTATCAAAATAGAGGATTGCTTGAATAACAGGAAGCAAATTGTGAGTGTAAGTGAGTGATATTCTGGCTGACAATCAATACCTAGTGGTGTGCTTCAGAAATCGGTGTTGGGGCCACAATTATTCACAATTTATACAGATGATATGAAGTTGGGGAGAACGTGTAGTGTGTGCAGGTTTGCAGATGACACGAAGATGCGTTTCATAGCAAAGCATGCAGAGGACTGTGAGACTTCGTGGATGAACATAGATACTTTGAGTGAGTGGGTAAAGGTCTGGCAGATAGAATACAGTGTTGATAAATGTGATGTCATCCATTTTGTTGGGAGTGCCAGTAAAAAGGATTATTACTTGAATGGTAAAACCTTGCAGCATGCTGTTATACAATGGGACCTGCGTGTCCATGTGCATGAATCACGGAAGGATGGTCTGCATCTATCGCAATTACTGAGGAAAGCAAATGGAATGTTGCCCTTCATTGTTAAAGGGATAGAGATTATTAGCAGGGAGGTTATGTTGCAGCTGTCCAGGGTGCTGGTGAGGCCACGCCTGGAGTACTGCATGTGGTTTTGCTCTCCTTATTTCAGGAAGGGTATATTGGCACTGTAGGGAGTGCAGAGGTGGTTTATTCGGATGATTCCAGAGGTGAGGGGTTTGGCTTATGAGGTGTGACTTAGCAGACTGGAACTATTTTCATTAGAATTTAGAAGAATGACAGGATGATCTCATAGAAACATATAAAATTATGCAGGGAGTATATAAGAAAGAAGTAGAGAGGATGTGTCCACTGGCAGGTGAAGTTATGACAAGAGGGAATGCCCTCAATATTAGAGGGAATAGATTTAAGATTGAATTGAGAAGGAACCTCTTCACCCAGAGGTTTGTAATCTTTGGAATTCCCTGCCCAGTTAAGTAATTGGTACTACTTCAGTCAACGTTTTTAAAACTAAGGTCGATACTGTTTGAACAATAAAGTAAATAGGGATACGGTGAGAGCGCGGGAAAGTAGATCAGAGTCCACGAGTAGATCAGTCATGATCTTATTGAATGGTAGAGGACCAGACGGCCGAGTCATGCTCCTAGTTCTTCTGTTCTTATGAAAGGGGAGTAGCCAGTTATCCACTTCAGCTCCTCTGCTTTGGTTTGTTTGGTCTGATTTTCCGCAGTCTGGCTGTTTACTTAAAGCAGGCAGCCAGTTATGAAGTTGCCGGACCCAAAGAAGCATGTCCATGTTGTTCCTCCCTCTCTCTGACATCTCTCCTGTTAGAAACTGGGTTTGATTTTTTTTTCCTTTCGGTTTTGCCATGGGGTGTTTATGGATATTATATCAAGTACTTGGAATACCATCATTAAGATGGGAAAATCTGTTGGGTTTTCGGATAGGTAAAGTTATTCTGTATTGTATCCTCTTGTGTTTGTGTCTCACTCAGTAATCTTGCAAAGACATTCTGTTTTGTTTAAAACTAAGTGATTTGACCTACTTTATCACTCCTGGAATATCTACCTTACACTTGCTTAAGTCAATGAGCATAGGTTGCTCTGCACTTTTTCCTTGAAATGATTTGAGGGGGTCTGTCCTGGCCAATATCAGTGTGTAACAGCCAGACCTAATATACTGGCATAAGTTGAGAATGGGAGAGCTGACAGGAAAAAGGGAATCAGCATAAACCTTTCCATATATTTTGCAGTAGAAAGCAATGACTAGTGGGATAACCCAGGAATTGATATGTGGGCCCCATCTAATTAGAAAATAGATCAAACATTTGTTCTTGGGTGTTAAATGTAATCTTTCCAAGTCAGCTGATGGTACCAAACTGAGATTGTGAGTGGGTGGGGAGGATAAAGAAAAGTTTCAAGGTGATTAAGACAAGTGGACGAAATGGTAAAATATGTGGCAGCTGAAGAAAAATGTGGATAGACGTAAAATTGAGCAATTTGGTTGGAAAAATAGACGAACAGGCTCGCATTTCAAAAGGAATTAATGTAAAAAAAGTTACTGCATGAAGATACTTATGTGTATACTTTTGTTGACTTCTTCACCAAACTCCAAGGCCCATGCAGGGCAGTGTGTTCTGAAGCTAGAAGTCAATACTGAGATTGATAATGGCACACTGACCAGTATACATAGACCCACCAAGTGCTGAGCTGTGTCATTGAAAAGGATCTCGATCTCCTTGTACAACGGTCACAGAAAGCAATACTGCTGCAACAGAAAGCAGATAGGAAGATAAATGATGTGTTGACCTTCATTTCCGGGGGATTTGAGTCCAGGTGTGCCTTACTGCAGCTTCACAGGGCCTTGGTGAGCTCCCATCTTGAACATTGTGCAGTATTCTGTGTAGTTTTGGTCTCCTTACCTAATAAAGGACAAACCTGATGTTGAGGGAGAGCAGCGAAGTATGACCATACTGATATCTGGGATGACAGGCTTGTTGTGGGAACAGTTTCAGGCGACTGGGCCTGTATTCTGTGGAGTTCAGGAAAATGGGTGGAGATCTCAGTGAAATATATAAAACTCTGACAGGGATTGTCAGCAGGGATTGTCAGCAGGGATTATAATTCCACTGGCTGTGATATCTAAAACAAGAGTCACAGTATTAGGTACAGGCAAGCCACACTGAAATGAGATGAGAATAAATGTCTGCACTTGCAGACTGCTGAACCTGGGGAATTCTGTCCTACATAAGACTGCATACACTGAGGCACTGAATATAAATAAGGATTTCTAGACACTAAAGGGGTAAAGTTGCAGCAGGCGTTTGGAGTGAAGGTACAGGATCAGCCATTGTTATATTGAATGGGTGAGCAAAATTGACGGATCAAAGTTCCTACTTCAATTTTTTCTGATATATGATCACTTCAAAGTATATACAGTATATAGTGTTAAGAAAAAGTTAATTGAAAAGTTGTTTGGCAAAAACCTAGAGTGGGGAAAGCTCAATGTGTTGAAAGGTCTACTCATTTCGCGATGTTTCTGTGCAGTCTGTGGGAAAGCTCTGTTAATGTTGTCATAAGCTCTCAGATAGAAGGAAGGAAGTCTCTGCAGTGTCGACAGGACTGTGCTCCCTATTCCCTTTTCCGATACAGAGGCTGTTGCCAGGTGTTATCTCATTTTTATTCTTTAAGACCTCGGAGAAGTTTGAGATAACGCCCTTGCATGGCCGCGTCAGAGACAATAGAAAAGTTTATCACATGTCTGTATATCTGGAGTCACTTTTTGGCTTGACCAAGAAAGCACGGGAGATTCACTTTCTGAATGTACATTGGGGAAGGAAATTTATCTTTGACAATGGACATGCGCTTCAAGGTCAATATTACAGGCACCAGATTTTGGATCTCGATATTTTATTAATTATATCTAACTTCCACCAGCTGCCAGAGAATTATTCTGGTCTGGATTAGTAATCCAGTGACATTTCCACGGCAACACATGGGGGCCTTTCGGACAAAGCACTATGCACGGTATTTCTGTGCTGGTCGACAGCTCCATCAAAGCAATTCCCACCAATTTGATTATCGTGATGGGACTGAGGGGGTGGTAATTGGTCAGATTGTAATTATTCTATTCTTAGGCGCCGGGACACTTTTGTGTAATTTTCCGCATTGCCAGGGAGATGTCAGAGTTGGAGCTGGAATGAAACAGCTTCCACAGAGACACGGCTTGTTGTACAGCACAAGTCTTTAGTTCTATTGCGGGAATGGGGTCAGGGCCCATTCCCTTTGTCGTATCTACTGTGTTCAGCTGTTTCGTCATGTCACATGCAGCGAATTGAATTGTTTGAAGTCTGGCATCTGTGATTCTGTGGGGATCATCCGAGCAACACTTCTGGCTGAGGATGGTGTACACACTGCATCCTTGTCTTTTACACTGATGTGCAGGAAGGTTCCTTTGTTTCGGTGAATGGTAAAGCAATAGTCAAGTGGTGTTGCTGCTGATGGGTTAGTCTAACAACCCCAGGAATGTTCTGGTGACCTGAGTTTGAATCCTGGTACAGTACATGATGGAATTCAAATCCAATAAATGTTTGGGATTAAGAGTTTAATGATTATCCTGAATCAATTGCTGATTGTGGGCGAAATCGATTTGGTTCACTGATGTCCTTTATGGAAACTGCCATCCATACCTGCTCTGGCCCTCATGTAACTCCAGACACACAGCAATGGCATTGACTCTAAACAATCCTCTGGGCAATAAATGGGCAACCATTCATGTGGTACTATAGATCACACCTGGACAGAAGGAGAATTGTATTTAGTTACAACCTGTAACATTTTGCACAGTCTAATCTTTCAGTCTATTATTCCCATTATCGGATCGATGTTTCATTGAAGATTGTGGGTGAATATACCAGAGTCAGAACCATGTGTACCTAAAACTGATGACAATCCATTTACAGCTATCACACTGGCTACTGTACTTACATTCCAAACAGCAGGCCTAATATTTGATAGAGAGGGCAACATGATTACAAAGCAAACATATCAGATCGAAGCTCGGCAGTCATGCCACATCCAGTCAGAAATGGTGTTGAACCATGGAACAAATGACAAGGGAAAAGGACTCCACAAATATTATTTGAATACAATATTCATTGGGATTAGGGCGTCGCTAAGTAGGTCAGCATTTTTTAGATTAGATTACTTACAGTGTGGAAACAGGCCCTTCGGCCCAACAAGTCCACACCGACCCGCCGAAGCGTAACCCACCCAGACCCATTCTCCTACATTTACCCCTTCACCTAACACTACGGGCAATTTAGCATGGCCAATTCACCTAACCCCTGCACATTTTTGGATTGTGGGACTGATGTGGTAACACTTCCATTTTAATATTCTCATTCCTCTGAGTGTCTGTCCAGGGTGTCACAGCACTTACTTGTCATGTTTCTACAGACCCCTAAATATTTTCCGTGGGGTAGCACCGTGGCTCAGTGGAGAGCGATGCTGCATCACAGTGCTGGGGACCCAGGTCCGATTCCATCTTCTGGCAACTCTTTTGCTCATTTTCCCAGTGTCTGTGTGAGTTTTTGGCCGTATGCTCCGGTTCCCACTCACAATCCAAAAATGCGCAGGTTATTGACCTGGCTTAACTGCCTATAGTGTTCAGGAATATGAAGGTTAGGTCCATTAGTCACTGGCAAATATAGGATGGGGAATGGGTCTTGTTGGTTTCGTTTCAGAGAATCGGTGTGGACTTGTTGGACCGAATGGCCTGTTTCCACACTGTAACGATTCCAATTCTAATATTCATCTGAATGTTTTCCGTCCAGTCGTGCCACTTTCTGTTTCAACATTGTAACTGTTTCTCTCTGTTTCTCTCCATGGCCTTGATTAAGAACTTTGTAGTGTCAATGATGATAATCTTATGTAATTTCAGAACCAATGAATTTGTACAGCTTGTGTTATTGTTCACTTACGAGTCTAGGGTGCTCCATGTTGGACAGGGTGTTTGAGCAGCTTTGATACATGTCTTTCAAGCTGTTCAAAACAAGAAATTGCTGGAGAAACTCAGCAGGTCTGGCCTCATCTGTGGAGACAAAGAAACAGAGGAAGTATTTCAAGTCAAGCTTAACCCCTGTTCAGAACTAAAAATGACGTTTTTATCCCTTGAAAAAAGTGGATTAGGAATGAAGGGAAACAGAGCATGTGGAGGTGCAATGTCACAGAGGAGGGATTTCTGATTGTGGTGAAAGAGAAACAGATGTAAATTGGGTGTATATTAAAGTGTGAATGGGAGAAATGGTTCCTCTCTACTGAGTACAACATAAACAAGACATAGACAAGGTCATAGGGAAACCAGGAGGCAGAATGCATGTAAAATGGAGAACAGCCATAATGGGTTCAGAATGTGAAGTTATGGAAACGAATGTTAACTCGTACGGGCTTTAACGTACAATCCGTAAAGTGAGGTGTTATTCGAGCTTGGGTTGTGCTTCATTGGAACATTGCAGCAGCTCAGGACCGAAAGGTCAGCATGAGAGCAAAGAAGGTTATTGAAATGTAAAGCAGTGAGAAGGTCAAGGTTATTGCTCCAGGCAGAGTGAGAATGTTCCTCAGTGCAGTCTCTGTTTGGTCTCACCAGTGTAAAGGCGACTGCATTGTGAGCAGAAATGACAGGAGACTGGAATGAAAGAGTACAAGTGAAATGTTGCTTCAGCTGGGAGGTGTGATTGAGTCAGTCTCCACAGATCAGATGTTCAGCCACATGCAGAAGTTTCCCCTGAATGATTGAATAGAACCAAGCATTTAAATTGAGTATTTCTGTCTCACATCTGGTCTGAGTCGTGATGTGGATTTACACCCAGAGGAAGGTCAGTGGGTATTATGGGCAGATATTCAAGCAGATATCCCATACTGCTCAAAAATTATTGTTTCTGTTCGAAAAGAATGATTCGAAAGAAGATGAACCACCCGTGGTTGACAAAGTCTGTCAAGGATACTATTCAATCACAGATTAATGAGCATTAGTTTGTGCCCAGATTTAGGACATTTATTTCAGGGACCAGAAGCAGATGCGAGGCATGAATTTCAATTATGCTTCCGAAATTACACCTTGAAACCCCTGCCATTGCTGCTCCATCCTCTTCCCTCCTTGTCTCCCCTTCCTGATTCCAGGTTCTCCCCCTCCAATTATAGAGCACTTTCTCTCACATTATGGTCCATACCCAATACAACTGAAGTTCTTTGATCAAGTCTACCTTCCCTGCAGTAGCATCAAGCTCCGTTAGTGCTGCCACTTTGCCTCTGGTCTCAGTGTGGTTCGGCCTCTCCATTCCTGCTGTTTTACACCTCCCACTCACTCCTCACTCTGGAAAGTTTCCTTCTTGGAGTAAACTTTATTGAAAACTCCTCTTCCCTTTTGCACTGAATAATCCAAATTTCAAAAACTATTCTCAGCCTTCATCTCACTGTGCTAAAGGCAACTGCACGTTGACCGTGTAGTATAACAATTCCCTTTCTTGCATCGCTCTGGCCAGAAAAACGTTTTCACTGTAGAGATCATCACCCCCTTCAGACAAAGGAATTTATTTTCTTGACGTCTTATTGGCACTAGTTCGAGTTTCATGCTGCCTTAGTATTGTAACATGGAGAAAAACAAATCACAGTATGAAGTTTGGGCTAAGTGTTGTTTACCTATCATGTTTTAAATATTGTTTCAAATTTGCAATGCTTATTAGTGAATGGTTGTTCTTGAAGTTAGTATCAAATGGAATGGAGGACGTTGAGAGGTGACATTCTGGAAGTTAATAAAATCATGGGAGGCATGGATAGGGTGAATTGACAAGGTCTTTTCCACACGATAGGGAGACCAACCATATAGGATAGCGCTTTAAGGTGAAAAGGGGGAAGATTTAACAGGGACAAAACGAGGTAAAAACATTGACTGCAGATGCTGGAAACCAGATTCTGGATTAGTGGTGCTGGAAGAGCACAGCAGTTCAGGCAGCATCCAAGGAGCAGCGAAATCAATTTTTTCACGCAGAGGAGGCTGTGCATGGAATGAGCTGCCAGATGAGCTGGTAGATGCAAGTACAGCGACAACATTTAAGAGACATTTGGACAAAGATATGAATGGGAAGCGTTTAGAGGCGTGTAGACAAAATGCAATCAGATGAGACTAGTTTAGTTTGGAAAATCTGGTCAGCATGGACAGGTTGGATGAAATGTTTACATGCAGCATGACCTATGAATTTTGAAAGCAAGGGAAAAAGCAAGAAGTAGACGGAATAAGGATGAAAATATATGATGTAAATAAATTAGCAAGAAATATAAGCACAAGCATCACAAGTTTTTCTGTGTGTAGGTAAAAATTTGAAGATGAGTGTGTGACCTTTGGTGGAAAGAAAGTCAGGAAAGTATATTGGTGACATTCAGAGGGTGTGACTGGAGATGTGGCTATAGGGAACAGGCAGATAATTTACACCATTATTTGACATCACTCCTCACAGGGAAGGCACTGTAAGTATTTTAAAATCATCAAGAAAATCGTAATAGGAGGGTCCTCGAACTGTCTCTAACAAAAGGTACAAGGTTTTAACAACAGATAAGACTAAGGATAGGCAGGTCAGCAGTAGTTCATAATTGGTTTTAAAAGAAGTGGTTACATAATGACTGGTGTCATTGTGTGACATATTCCATAACTCTTTGGATTACAGAAGTGTTCCAACGAAACTCGTGAAGCTTCAATATGGCGCCTGTTTTCAAGGATGGAGTGAGACAGAAAGCAGGAACCATTTAGACTAACGATTATTGCTGGGAATCTGCGATTATTAAGAAAGGAATTGCAGGGCATTTAGAAAAGCTTCAGACAGAGTCCGCATGGTTTTGTGAAAGGGAAATTATATTTTGCCTTGTAAAATGATGCAATGTTTTTCTGGAGATCCTGGAGAATGTAACAAGCGGAATTGATAAAGAGGAACTGGTAGACATGAGGTTTTCCTGAGATTTTCCGCAAGGTATCACAAAGTAAAGGTTCTTCCACCAAACAGAAACTCATAGTATGATGGATAACGTATTAGCATGGGATGACGGATGGAGAGTCAGGATTCATCGATCTTTATGATAAAGACCTACCTACTGAAGTAGCACCAATATCAGTCCAATGGCTCCAGTTATTTACATCTATATTGAGAGCCTCAAGGAGGGAGCTGAGAGCAATACACATCCAAGTTTGAGGATGACACTGACAACCGAAAGGCAGGCTATTTTTTAATGAAAAGGAGTCCCAACAAAGGAGGAGTAAACAGGGATTGGAGTGTTCCTCCGCATGAAACATAAAGTCATCATGCTGATGCAGAAAGTAACTAGATTTGTACATTAAGCCGGTTTCTGGGATGAAAGGGTTGAATTATTGAGTACATCAAAAATGGTGAGGCAATCATTCATTGTTGCTTGAAATGAATGAGCGTGACATGACTGAAATGGACAAGGTACAGAGGGGTACAAGGTATTTGTTGAGAGTGTGGTTCCACATCTGGGCAGAGTGTCTCACTCCGGGACACTGATACAGAATAATGGATATCGATTTCAAACTGAGATGTAAAGAAATGTAATCTTTCAGAAGATAGTGAATGTCTGGAATTCCAGAACCCAGAGAGTTGTGCAAGATGGGTTCCTGAATTATTTATAGACGGGGTGGATTGGTTTTGGACATATAAGCGAGTTGAGCTATACGAGGGGGTAGCAGGAAAGTGGAGTTGAGCCAGCTTGGATTCGACAAGTACATTTTCTAAACAAGACCTAACCATCGGAGTGACCACGATCTGCTCCTGTGTAGCAGGTCCGAGGACTGAGCATAGGACTGAGGGACACGAGTGGGCCATTCGGCCCTTTGACACTACTCCACCAGTAAAGTAGGTCATGGTTCATCTCATTGTGCTCTCCCATGCACTTTTCTCTCCATGCACCATTATCCCTGATACACATGTCTATGGAAAATTAGACGAAGCAGGCATCGATGTAATATAAGCATTCATCCATCACAAACTTCTGGGAAAGAGAATTCCCACTTGAATAAATGCCCACTTTGTGAATTCTCCTCACTCCGGTTCTGACTGTGGTTGCAGGGTGCCACTGTTACCTTTTCTAGTACCACTCCTCCACCGTTCGTAACAAATTTAAATGTAACCAGGTTGGAGATATGGCCGATGAAAAAGGTCTCAGACTGGGTCAGGTTCAGTGATAGGAACAAGTCAGGCAGATTTCTCTCGTCAACCAAATATAACTAATAGAAATAGCATAGCAGCATGGTGGATCTGTGGTTAGCACTGCTGTCCCATATCACCAAGGAGCTGAGTTTAATTGCAACCATCAATTCTCCCCGTGTCTGCGTGTGTTTCCTCCCGGTGATCCAGTTTCCTCCCACAGTCCAAAGATGTGCAGGTTAGAGTTAATTGGCCACGCTCAATTGCCCATAGTGCTCAGGAATGTGTAGGTTAGGTGGTTTAGTCATGGAAAATGCAGGATTACATGGTTAGGGATCGGGGATAGGTCTGGGTGGGATGCCGTTCAGTGGGCCAGTGTGGACTCAATGGACAGAATGTCCTGCTTCCATACTGTAGAGGTTCTATGACTATGACAAGTTTGGAATAGACAAACACCCAGTGGGTATCTACCTGATTTATGCTCCTCAAGGTCTTGCATATTTCAATAAGATCACCTCTCATTCCAAAAATAATCTGTTAAAGCCTCTATAATGTAAGCCCTTTACCCCTGGAATACGTGAAGTGAAACGTCTTTGAACTGCTTCCAATGTAATTATATCTTTTCTCTGGTAAGGAGACAAAAAACCCCTCACACCCCAGATGAGCTTATTTATTATTTTCTCAGTGTTGTGAGACTTTGGAAATCTCTTCCCGCAGAGCATTGGAGGCAGAAATATTGAATATTTTTGAGGCACAGACAGAAGGTTCGTAGATAACAATGGAGTCAAGGATTATTGGGCAGGAATGTGCAGTGTGGAGGAAATGCTGGCAGTAGTACAAAGTAACACTGATCCAAAGCACTCAGGAACATAATGCAAAACAAATGGCAACATGGATAAAAAAATGCAAAAGTGATAGAATAGAGTTCCAAAGGACCATGGGGCTGCTCTGTTATGAGAGAGAGACCACTTGTGGTGGTTTAACCTGAGGGTCAGCACACCTAAGGTGTTGGGGCGAGGTTGGGAGAGCGCCCTCTTCATACTAACCTCTGTCAGTGTGGGGAATTGAAAATGTCCTCCATCTGCATCACAAACCAGCCACCAGCCGAATGAATGGGAGACTGTGTAACTGTTACTGACAGAAACAGCCACAGACAAAAGACAATAAAAACTTTCAAAACAAGGGGGATATGTACAATTCAGATAACGGTCAAGATAACGGCTGAGGATAAAAATGTTCTCGGCTCGAAATTATATTTTATAACAAGACAAGTGTTTAGAAGCTGCCTTTGGCTGAATAGAATAAGGTAAGACGGTTAAATGACCAGAATACTAATTGCTATTGCTTACCAATAACCATAAAATAAATGTAGATTTTTGTTAGTCTGTGTAAAATGAGGTTATCACTACTTAAAAATATACAACTGATGGAATATATGTTTTGGAGTATCCATCCCTGTGGGAAAAGCCCTCGAACAGGCGCTTGAAGAAAACCGGGTTAAAAGTGCCTGAGTGTCGTCTGGTCAGTGACAGGAAACCAGGGGGTTGAATACTGAAAGTTACTGTAACATGGAGCTAAGAAAACCATCAAATAAGCCGCAATCGTATTATATGCTAGAGCACATTAGAAGGGTTGATTGGCCTCATGATGGATTTTAGTTGTATGTGATTTGAATAACATACATCTCTACTCCTTCCCTTTATATGTTGCATACTGGTGCATTGACATTTTCCTGAAAACGGAAATTACTTGTAACATTTTCTGAAACATCCCATAATCGGCATTCTCCAGAATATTCTATCACCGTGTGAGGGTATTGGAAAGGGGAGAGAGAAAAAGAGAAAGAGGAAAGGCGCTCCGTGCAGTAGTGAGAGTGATGGAGCATGATGCTTGTTCGGGTAGGTGCGATAACAGATATACAGTGTTTTTAGGTGGGGGTGAAGTAGAGAGAGAGATAGAGAGAGAAGGTGCTGCATGCAGCAGTGAGAGTTGTAGAGCCTTGTTAGAGGGTAGATGCTATATAACAGATTTCAATGAGTGTGCATGAACAGAGAGAAGACGGTGACCCTTATCCTGGCAGAATGGGGAAGGTTATTGATGCCTGTCCGGTATTGTTGGACATTCCTTCAGACCGCAGATCCTGCACTGAACTGGGCGGAGAACTCACACCACTGTGCAGGGCAGCTTCAAATGGAGAAAGCTCAACCGTTTGCCAATTGGCCTTTTAAAGATGGTACCTGTGCCAGGGATCACAGAATATCCATGGGGCATCCAAGCGATGTGTTTACCTCCAGCCATGAAGGGTGGGAGAATTAGGTTGGCATTGAATGGGTGGGGTGGGTAGTTAATGAGGTTAGTTCGATAAGAAAGCACCAGGAAACTAACTTGGCCTCGTACAGATAATCCCTCAGTCACACTCAATGAAAATGGCACTGAGATAAATTTTTGTTAGTTGAAGAATCTGCTGACTCCACTCCCAGTTACAAAGCTGAAGAACAAATGCTCACCCAAAACTCTCCATCATCCGAACTCACACCAATATCCCATTCACCCATTATTCCTGGGAATACTGGCTCACGTTGCAGGATGCTATCAAAATAGCTTTGTTTCACCATTCTGAAACCTGTGATCTTCCGTGACATTGTCTCTCAATCTCCATTTCCCCTTTTTCCTCAAAATTATTTTGTTTGTTGATATTTAAATTGATTTCCCCTCCATCTCTCTCTGGCAGTGATGTTCACACCCACAGCACCCCCTTGTCATGGCACAATGGACATAAGGGGGTTTAAATGGATGGGAGTTGCACATCCTGTCACTTCCAGCATAGGCTGCAGGTTTCCTCACTTTGGGCAGTGATCTAACACAGTGTTACTGAGCAATGTACTGGGGTGGTGAAACAGCTGCTTTGACCATAACTGCTCCAGGTTTACAGATCCATTCATTGCACAGCTCCCCATACTGTACAGATGCCTTATCCACGTCTATAGAGCAAGACATTGGTGCGGTTGCATATCACCCCATGCTGGACAGACCGTTTTGTCAGTGTTTCTGAATCAATGCATTGATGTTTGTTTGTGTGCACTGCTCCACGTGTTGGACAGATAGCTGGTGGACTGGGGAGATCTGTGCTATATTCCACCCCAGACTGATTGCTGGGTTGTACTGAACCTCGTCTGCACAGGGCTCTATGTTGAGCAGATATCTCATCTGGGCTTATACGGTCTGGGCTGGACCTGTGAGGTGGATTAAATATGCGATATAATTCCTGATAGAGCTATCACACCTCCAGCATGGCGCATTGGCTGCCAATTCCTGTGTTTCTGCAACATGTTGTTCATTAAGTAATTCGCTGTCCCTTTTGTTATGGAACTGAGCAGACACATCTCAAAATATATGATGAAGGTAGTCTTGACCGGAACATTTTCTTATTTTAAAGATAAATGTGAGGTGCTGTGTTTCAGATACAATTCGCTTGGTCAAAATATTTGACATTAAGCAAAACACAATTCATTCAACCATTGTTGACAAAACACACAAAAAAAGCAGAATAATAGATTGTTTACCTACTAAACAATAAATGTTCCAATATGCTAACATCCTAAACACACATTTGTCAAACAACAAATTCAGAAAACAGATTGTCTCACATGCAGTTCTCCAATCCTGGAGGAAAGAACATCAAAAGACAATTTTAAAAGAAATCTCAGAGAGAGTGTAGCAGCTGGGAGAGATTTCCAGTCTTCCAATCCTGCTGGTACCCCAGCAATAACTGGGGAAATGTAAAACGAAGAATCGTAGTTCTGTGACAGCTTGACCGTCACTCCACAGGACCAGGCCGCAGCTGCAAGGACCACAAAGAATGGATTATATCTACACTGTTTATGGCACTATAGGAGCCTCTCAAAAATGCCTAACACCACCTAAGTCATTAAATGATGGTAAGATAAATGTCAAAGTTAAACATAAATAAATAAAACGAAAGGTTGCAGCAGGTCTGGTTATCAGACGCAGCTGGCCTTGGGAGCCCAGCAATTCCGACCGTGCCAAAACATAGTAGGATCATCGAGCTAGTGAATAGAAAGCATCATCTCTCTGCCTCACCTCTAACTATACAATTGGAGATGATACTATTAGTCAGCGATGTCAACATCCCAACCAGACCAAGTATTATTGTGACTTACAAGCATTGTACGTGAAAGGAACTGTTTATACATTAATTGTCATTGATGTCAGTCTCCATGGATAGTAACTGTCATTGGAGGGTTTCCCTCTTCTATTATTGAGGGGCTTCCTTCAACCTGTTATTCCATAGTATCGGCGGCAGCGTCATCCTCAAGATGATTGGGCTCAACAGCTACAGGGAGAGGGAGAGGAAAAGAATCTTAGAACAGCAGACTGGAATGTTCCAACAATGGATCAGGATCTGAGAGCATTAGACTGGAATGTTCCAACAATGGACAGTAGTTTTTCCTTGTGTCTATACTTGTTTTCTCAGGTTGGGCATGGTTAGAGTTGTGGATATGAGCCATACTGATGATTATTCATGACTATCCTATCCTCGCTATTATTGGTGTTCCTGGTAAGCCTATCTCTGTCAATTCTATTAGCGATAGTGAAGGTTATTGCTATTTCTGTTAATTATATTTGACAAATACATAACCTGTTATTTTCAGTTTCCGTCACAAATTCCACATCATTTCTATCAATTTCCGAATCCTCACTCATAAACTTCTAAGAAGGAACAAGACTGTTCAGACCCTTGAGTTTTCGTTTTGCCCTGAACTCTTTTATGTCTCTATATTCTCTCTGTTATCATCCCTGCCTACACCCACCACTATAATATCCCCAGTCTCCAGCTCTGCCTCAGTGCTGTTGCAGAATAAGCCATCATCTGCCGCCTTGATAACTTCAGATTTTACGGCTCCAGTTCTCTTCTGACCACTCTTCCAATTACAAATATTTTCACTACAACCTTGTACTTGTCTCCCCAGTTATTTCATAATAGGGACCTCATATCAGAATAAAATGTCACTGGCCGTGTTATGACTCTAAAGGCATTGTTTCGAATTCTACCAGAACCAATGATAGAACTTAAATTCAAATGGCAACAATCGGAAAGAAACCTTATTTTACAAACGGCAACCATAAACTATCAGGATTTCTTTTATTATTTCACTTATAGCCTTTGGTAAAGAAACCAAGTGTGACAAACAAAGGTTGGCTCCATATTGTCTTGACAAATGGTTTCGCAGTCAACAGCAATTAGTGACGGATGACAAATGCTGCCCTTGCCAGTGATGCTCACATCTTGTGAAACAACAGAATTAAAGATGAAATAAACCAAGAAGCTGTGGATGCTGGGCCTCTGAAATAAAATTCCCCAGCATCTGAAAATATTGGAGAATCTCAGCAAGTATGGCAGCCTCTGTCAGGAGAAAAACAGATAAAGTTTCGAATCTAGTGATCCTATATCACAACTGAAAGCAACTGGGAAGTAATGTTGCTTTCCCAGTCGGATGTGTGAGGGGAACGTTAGTTGAATGGATGTAGAAATGCCCAGCGAGAAAGAGAGAGAGAGAGAGAAATGAAAAGCAAACTTAGGAACTACTGATGATGAACCAGAAGGAAAATAACATGGGAGCTGATTCTAAAATTTCCCCTTTTCACATATTCCTGAATATCATGTCAATTTAGATGTGTCCCTGATTAAATTGAGTTGTATTCCGTCTGTCTTTCTTCTCTGAGTGTGATGATCAACTCGATCGGCAATACTGGTGCTGCACTTATAGTTGCTGAGATACAAAGAAATGGAATGTCACATTGTCAACTGACTTTTTTTGGAAAAGGGAACTGTAACTGTAGGGCAGAGATGTAACTGTTTTTTCTGCTAAGAACAGAAACATTTCCAACACTGAATTGGTGCACCATGTGTGAGTAAACTTGACTTGCTGCTGTCATTACAAATAAAGGGATGTTCTGTGGATGCTTTTCACGTGTCTGTGTTATCAGCTGCTGCGACATTTCAGAAAGACCCAAGGGTATGGTTACCCCACTCTGGACGACATATGAGCGCTGCATTTACAGAGTGTTCTGGGTCCATGGTAAATAAATGGAGTCGAGGTTACACAAAAGATAAGCTCCTTACATAGGGAGGGGTAGGGCACTGCAGGAATTTCCAGGCACATTTGTCTAAGCTGGACCCATTCCAAGTGTAAAATGTGAAACCAGCGTCTTTCAAAATTGAGGTGGTCACTGAGCTGTGTCCCCTCCTTCAAACTCACACCTGTGCTGACACTCACCATGAAGTGAACTGGATTGATTCTGGAACTTTCCAGGCAAGAGTGGGTGACATGTCCATTACCATGAAGTGAATTGGATTGAGTCTTGAACTTTCCAGGCAGGAGTGAGTAGCATACCCGGAGTGCAGTCCTCCGATATATCACTAGCTGATAGAAGCCACCGGCCTGCTGACATTGGTTCTGACTTCACTGAAGAAGGTGCAGAAACTAACTTCCAGAAATACGAGGGTACAGGGTCCCTGGTGAAAATGAGGGGCTGCACGAAATTAGAATTAATGAAGACAATGTCTTTGAAAACCTAATCGAATTTAATATTGGTATGTTGCTGGAACTGATGAGCTACATCCCCGAGTACTGAGGAGGTGGCAACAGAGCTCATGAAAGAATTACTGACTATTCGTCAAAGCTGGTTAGATTCTGGGAAAGGATCCAGCAGACTGTAAAACAGCTAAACATTTAAAACAGGATGGAGAGGGCAAACAGAAAACTAAATAGCTTGGTATCAGCTGTGAGAAAAACATTGTAACCTTTTATAAGGAATGTGACAACTAGACATTTGGAAAATAGTGATATGATTTGGTAGAGTCAGCCTAGATTTAGGAAAGGGAAATGATCTTTGATAAACCCGCTGTAGTTTGTGGATATTGTCCATTGTGACATTGACAATTGATAACAGTGGGAGTTGAGGATTTGAATTTTCAGTAAACATTTGACACGGTTGAATACTGGTGAATGGGGAATTTTAGAGTCCATGGGTAGGGAGGGGTGGAACGCCCAGAATGGATCAAAACTTGGATAATGGGCAAAATGAAGAGAATAGTGTTTTTCTGTGGGTGGAAGGCTTGTGGGTAACAGAAGGATCAGTGCGTGGTCAATAGCTATCCGCAAGGTATAACATGACTCAGATGGGAACAACAAATGTAATGATGCTCATTTAAGTTTATTAAATGGTGAGAGGTTGGGAAGTTCTGTTCTTGAAATGGACCTGGATGTCCTTGGTTATAAGTCACTAACAGAATTCAGATGGGACAGTAAGTAATTATAACTGGAAATGATATCTGGTCTTTCATGCAAAATACTTGAAGTACCACAGTAAATATACCTTACTCAATGTTGAAAGAGCATTTGGGGTATTATGTACAGACTAAGTCTATTTCATAAATAATGATCGCCACGTCACCGCGACAGTGCAAAGGAGTTTCAACAGACTGAACCCTGGCATGATGGTATCATCAGGAGAGCGAGCGGTAACTATGTGGTTAACCTGTAGCACTGTGAGAGAATACGAAGGTGAAACTTGACGGTTATGGATGGACACTCATTTTGTCACAAGCAGCCATTGATAACGTGAGAAATTTCATACTTTCCATAGAATGCTCGATTCCCAATAGTTTATGTGCCAGTGCATAGACCTCATTTCGACTAACAGAGAGGTACAGGCTCCGAATGAACTCTGAACACTGTAATGTGCAATTACCGTGTGACTCTCCACTCAATGTCCATAATCCTGTAAGCAGCCACAATACCTTCATTCTAAAACAGTTACTCATTCCCCACCAGCTTCTGAATTCCAGAGAGAACATAGGTTGCTCTCTCAGCGACGGAAGATGCATTTGAGACTCGTTAAAAAAAAGGCTTCATTCCCACTGCCAGAAAAGCATGCTAACATAACACGGATGCACTATGAGGAATACCATGGAGCAGTCCATCTGTGCAGTTCCTGCTCCATTTGTTTGTTACGCTGAAGCATCTCTGACACTTTCCAGTTCCTGTGTTAGTGACTTGAGAAGCTGAATGGCCTCTTCCTGTTCCTTTGTAAGTGACTCCAAGTGTGAAATGGTCACTTTCTAATCCCATGCAAGTGATGTGTGGGAGTGAACAGACTCGTTTTCTTCCTGTGTAATGGCAGTAGGGACTGAATATGCTGTCGCTCTTCTTGTCCTGTAGTTTTGATGGGCCGAATGACTTTCCCATATTCCTGCGAAGCCAGATTGAGGTACTGAGTGAACTCCTCCGTTTACAGTGGATATGTGCAGCGCTGGTTCATGAATGTTATCGACAGTTTAACAGCACAGGCTTGAACGTTGTCACAGTTTTGTTGCACATGGACACAGACTGCATCAGGAGGTCAAAGATGACGAAGCTTTCTGAATATTCTAAAATAACACACTGTAAATATCCCCACTCCTGATCTATGTGGTCTCAATGGGATGAATGGCCTGCTTCCTCACAGCAGAGATTCCCTACTGACAAACTGGGGATGCCTAGGCTGAGGTAACTACCCTGACGATTTCCTGCAGAGATGTCCCACGGCTGAGATGATTGATGCCCACCGATAATAAACATATTCCATTGTGCTGTGGATGACTTCAAACACTGGAGACTTTGCAATGGATTCTGATGAAGTGTAATTTTGCTCAGGTTCCTTGATGTTAAATACTGCCTTGATGTCAGGGCCAGTCGCTCTTTGCTAAGTCCTTGTATTCACCTCTATTGATCATATCAATAGGTCATCATGTAGGAGCAGGCAGTGATTTCTTCAAACGAGGGTAGTGAATGTCAGGAATACTCTCTTCCAGAGAGTCAGGGGAGCTTTAACAGTAAGTGGCATCAAACTGCACTTGTCTAGCAAGTTGGAGGGTCTGAATGGAACATCAGAATAGGAGCAGGGTTATATCGTTAGACACTATTAACCTTCTCCACCAGGCACTACGATTGTGGCTGATCAGGTTGTGGTCTGACACTTTCCTGTCTGTATCCCATCATCTGTGACTCACTTCTCTGTTAAATATTTAACTAACTCAGCTTTGGATAAATGTGAATAAAGAGGCACCACATACCTCTGGAAAAGAGACTTCCAACTCAAATGGTCATTTTAGAATTTCTCCTCATCTCCCTTACAGTGTCATGCAGCACAGAGACCTGTCCACATAACTCAGACATCCCAATTTGATCTAGTCCTATTTGCCAGCATTAGGCCCATATTCCTCTAAATCCTTCCTGTTAATATGCATATCCAGATGCCTATTAAATGTTGTAACTGTACCAGCCTCCATCACTTTCTCTGAGAACTCATTCCATACACACTACACAACCTGCATGAAAACATTGACCCTTTACTATCCTTCTCCTCTCATATTAAGCCTTCGTCCTATAGCTTTGGACTCCCTTAATGTGGGAAAAAAGACCTTGGCTATTCAGATTATCCATGTTCCTCATGATTTTATGAACCTCTATAATGTCACTCCTCAGTCTCCAATGCTCCAGAGTAAATAAGCCCCCGTCTGTCTAGCCTCTCCCTGTAGCCTAATCCCTCCATGCCCGGCAATATCCTTGTATATCTTTTCTGCACCCTCTCAAGTTTAACAATGTCCTACCTGTAGCAGAGAGAAATGAATTAAACACAGTATTCTAAATCTGGCCTCACCAACATTCTACCCAGTCGCAACATGACCTCCCAACTCGCATAGTCAATGCACTGATCAATAAAAGCAAGCATAACAAACTCCTTCTTCACCACCCTGTCTACCTGTGACTCCACTTTCAAGGATCTATGATCCTGCACCCTTTTGATAAACAACGCTCCCCAGGACCTCACCATTAATTGTATATGTCCTGCCTATTTCACCTTTCCAAAATGCAATACTTCACATTAATCTAAATTTAACTCCATCTGTCACTCCTTGGCCCATTGACTCATCTGATCAAGGTCTCATTGTACCCTGAGGTAAAACTTGCTGGCCACTGCACCTCCAATTTTAATGTCATGTGTAAATATAATAAACAGGCAAATATTCACATTCAAATCATTTATATAAATAACGACAAGCAGTGGATTCAGCACGGCTCCTTGTGGCACATTACTGGTCATAGGCCACTGAAAAGCAGTCGTTTACCATCCTCTGTCTCCTACCTTCACTCTAATTATGTCGTCAATTGGCTACCTTATCTTGGATCTATTTATGACCTAACCTTACTAACTTGTCTGCCATGTGGAATCCTGTCGAATGCCTTGCTGAATCTAGATGGACAGCGTCTGCCACACTGCCATCACCAATCTTCTTTGTCACCTCTTCACAAAATGCAGCCAGCTTTGTCAGAAATGATTTCCCGTGCACAAAGCCATGTTGACTAACCTTCATCAGTTGTTGCATTTGCAAATACATGTAAATCCTGTCTCTCAATGCTCTCCATCAACATGTCCACCAATAACTCCAGGCTAACTGATCTATAGTTCAGGGCATTATTCCCTTTGCTCGTCCCACGCTTCTGCTGCTCATTGTAAATGTTAATGTAACCGGGTTGGTGATATGATCAATAATATAGGTCTCAGACGGTGTGAGGATTAGAAACACGTCAGGCAGGATTCTTTAATCTGCTAAAATTAGCAAGTTTATGACCGAAACAAAGTTACTCATACTACGATGGAAAGATGAATGACAAATAGTTTGACTATTGCAAATTTGTGCGCCGATGTTTCCCTCTCTAAAATACTGACACATGCACACGTTTGATGGCAAACTGAAAAATATACTCGCTGCAGAACGTTAAATTGAAAGAACTGTGTCCACATATTACTTGAACTCATGACGAAAGGAAACATGAGTGATAGTTCCAAATATCATTCAGCTTATGAAGCTATTCTGCTCTTACAAGCTACTGGTAATGGGATCACTTCCTGGAACAGGGTGATTTAGTTGGATTGCCTTTACTTCAGGCAGGTGGAGCGATTCCAGTCAATCCTCGACAGGAATCCTCCATGAGTGGTAAAGACGACTGAGGAGTTTTCAGCTCACACACATTGCTGGGAAGAAGAACACAGAGAGGGAGTGAGCAACAGGCTGTTCGTTCTCAGGAAAGATGCATTTTCACCCTCTCTGAGTTGAATCACACGATAACGTTATCCGGCCCCAAACTGGACCAAATGAAGTCTGTTAGAACAGTGTCTGAACTGTACGACTCCAGCACATTCCCTGCTCCATATCACTGTTGCTGTTGGACACCCAGCCATTTCTTTTGGAACAAATAGCGCCACTAGTTGCGAAGATGTTTAGATTAGATTAGATTACTTACAGTGTGGAAACAGGCCCTTTGGCCCAACAAGTCCACACCACCCCGCCGAAGCACAACCCACCCATACCCCTTACCTAACACTACGGGCAATTTAGCATGGCCAATTCACCTGGCCTGCACATCTTTGGACTGTGGGAGGAAACCGGAGCAAACCCACGCAGACACAGGGAGAATGTGCAAACTCCACACAGTTTGTGTGGAGTTGGACCCGGGTCTCTGGCGCTGTGAGGCAGCAGTGCTAACCACTGTGCCACCGTGCCGCTGATTGTCGATTTGCTTCTGACCTCAGCGATTCTCCATTCGGGCCATTTGTTGTCAGATGAGCAGGTGGAGTTCGTACTGTCAATTATCCTGATCCCTGGGAGTTTATATATTCCTGTATACTTATATAATACAACTTGTAATATCTTCACAACAGCTGCATTTCAATGAATGCATCTTATTCTTAAATTAGCTTCCCAGTCTTATTCTCCCATTGAAGATAAAATATTAATCAGGTATTTACGAGCTCAAAACCGTATATGGTTAATAAGAACATTTCTCAGTCTCAAGCCTAAACTTTTAATCGTTCATAACATAATGCCTTCATCGCAAGAACGAGTAAAGTGAAACACCTTTGAAACATTTCAAAAGCAATTTGTTTTTCACTTCAGTGGAATTTCAACCATTGACAGTACGTCAGATGTGGTCTCAGCAACGGCCCGTACAGATACATCCTTAAGATCAGCCCCAATACTCTTTGCAAGAAGTATCATTTCGTTTAATTTTCAAATCATATGCTGCCTGTACAGACTAACTTCATGTGATTTATGTACCAGGACACACGAATCCCTTTGTATCACGGAGTTCTGCATTCTGCCTCCAGTTATATAATTTACGGTTGTTTTATGCTTCCTCCCAAACACAAACTTCCCATCACCCACATTGTACTGCTTTTTTTTTTGGCGGAGATTTACTCACTGCACTACCCCTTTCTGTATCCCATTGCAGACGTTCTGCCTCCACATGAAATCGTGTTGAATGACTATCCTAATGTATGAGCAAACTGAGCTCCAATTTTTCAGCCCCTTCTTCCAAATCATTAAACTAGATTGTAAACTGTTGATGACCTGATTCTGATTCCTGAGGAATTCCACTAATTATAGCTTTCCAACCTGAAAATAAGTAATTATCTTGACTCTGTATTTCCTGATAGCGGACCAGGACTTCCCTGTTCCTGTTTAACATCCTAGAAATGTTGCTTCTGCTGTTCTGTGTAGCTGATTGTCGATTTGCTTCTGACCTCAGCGATCATCCATTCAGGCCATTTGTTGTCAGATGAGCAGGTGGAGTTCGTACTGTCAATTATCCTGATCCCTGGGAGTTTAAAAGATGAGCACAGAATATAGACTAACATTTGGGGCGATCGCTATCTTTCTGATGAAACGATACAACCATCTGTAATATCAATCATCTGCTCAATTTTGACCTACAGACCCTGAGGAGGGGGGAGAGTTCCTACTAGCCTGATAAACATGCGTCCCCTTAACAACACAACCAATAATGTCCATCATTAATTTCATTTTTGGCTGGTGTGTTGAAAACTTGATGCAGGCACTACACATTAAAATGATCGATTGCCTTTGCGAGCTGACCTTATAGGGGTTTATAAAATTGTGGGGTGCATGGGTAGGATAAATAGGCAAGGTATTTTCCCTGGGATAAGGGAGTCCTGAACTAGAGGGCATAATTTTATGGTGAGTGAAGAAAGATATAAAAGTGACCTAACAGACAGCTTTTTCATGCAGAGGGTGGTACGTGTATGGAATGAGCTGCCAGAGGAAGTGGTGGAGGCTGGTACAATTGCAACATTTAAAAGGCATCTGTATGGGTATATGAATAGGAGAGGTTTTGGAGGGATATGGCACGTGGGGACTAGATTGAGTTGAGATATGTGGTCAGCATAGGTGAGTTGGGCCAAAAGGTCAATTTCCGTGCTGCACATCTCTAGGACTCTATGACTCTATGCCCAGTCTTCACTGTTCCCTGGGGATGAGAATACCACAGACAGCACAACCCTAAGAAGATAGGACATCCTTCTCTCAATCATAAATGGGGAAACCTCTAAATTAAAAGTGTACGAACCGCACAGCAAGTCAGCTTCACATTTTAAAAATGAGGGCACAACCAATAGGAAAGACATAGACCATTCAGCCCCTCAAACCTATCCCACATTCCCACTGCCTCTGTTCAATAAAGTATTTATCAAATTCAGCCTCCACTGCTCTCTTCGTTAGACATTAGAGACATTGTAAACCATAGAAGTCTGATCAGCTGTTTAATCATGGCTGACATGTTTCTCAACAAAATTCTCCTGCCTTCTCACTGTAACCTTAATCCCCTTATCAATCAAAATGTATCAATCGCTGTCTTAAAGACAGACTGTGTCTGTGTCTCTATGTCTGTATGCGTATGTGTGTGTCAGCTTATTGTCAGGAGGCAGAAGGTGGTGGAGGAAGGTTGTCTTTTGGACTGGAGGCTTGTTACCAGTGGCGTTCCACAGGGATTGGTGCTAGTTCATTATATCAGTGACTTAGATGAGAATTATGCAATGTATGTTGAGCAAGTTTACAGATGACACCAAGTTTAGTTATATAGTGGAAGGTGAAGAAGGTTACATAAGATTACAAAGAGATCATTTTTAATTGGATCAATGAATCACAGCAATGTACAGCACAGAAACGGACACTTTGGTCAAACTCATTCTTGCCAACCAGATGTCATAAATTAACTTAGTTTCATTTTCCAGCATTTGTACCATATCCCTCTAAACCATTCCAATTCATGACCCCATCCAGATGCCTTTTAAATGTTGTAATTTATACCACCCTTCACCACCTCCTCTGGCAGCTCGTTGCATACACGCACTTCCTCTGTATGAAAATGGTCCCCTTCGGTCCTCTTTATATCTTGTCCATCTCACCTTAATTCTATGTCCACTAGTTTTGGGCTTCCTTAGCCTGGAGTAAAGACCCTGACTAATCACCCTATCCATGGTCTTCATCATTTTATAAACGTCTAGAAGGTGCAAATGTGACTCCAATCAACACGAATGGCTGTGTTTTCAGTAAACCTGGGCCTCAGTTCTGAAATTCAATAATGACTCCTCTTCCTTCTTCATCATATCACAATTCTAAAATCATTTTAACAACTTGTTCAGCCATATTATGAAACACCACGCGGAAATTTAATCTAGACTTTTGGGCTCAGAGTTGGGGCACTACCACCACGTGGCAACAATCCCAAAAGCTGCAACACTATTCTCCTGTGTGTTTGTTCATCAGACTGTTTTGAAATACTGTGACCTACCTCTGTGACAGGCAGGACTTGAATCCTGACCTTCTGGTCCAGAGTGAGAGACAGTACCATGCAAGTTCAGGTGTTGGAATCTAACCCAGAGCTCAGGCTCAGAGGCATGTGCCTTACCCACGATACAAGAATTAAACCATACCCAGAATTTGGGTCACATTTTAAATGTCAGCTTTCAGCTTTGTGTGGATTCATTAAAATTTGGTTAACTTTACTGAATTACACAGTTGAAAGAAGCACATTGTTAAACAGATGAAAGGTACTCAACTCAACTATAGGATGTTCAGTTTATGTGTTTTGCCTTCGAGTTAAACTATGAAGGCCTTTAGTTGTTTGGCTATGATTTCCAAATTAAGTGGCTATTATCTGATATCTGAAATAAAAGGGAAAGACATCCTGCAGACACATTCTGCACGAGAAAGGATCTGGAATACAGAGTTATTACTGAACACCAGAGACGAAGAAAAAGCATACTATATCGATCAAAAACACCAATAACTCTTTCCCGCCTCTAACGTGTGACTGCCCTCTTCTGAAAAACCACGAACTGAGCCAAGGCAGCTGATTACTATCCAGCCTTTTATCCCAAGTACTATCACTCACTGGGCTGAGGAGTGGCAGATGGAGTTAATTTCAATAAATACAATGTATCGCAATTTAGTGAAACAAACAAGGAGAGGACATACACAATTCAATGTCGAGCCATTGGTAGCGTTGTAGAACAGAGAGATCTAGGGGTTCTGATATATTTCTTTGAAGTTTGCATCATGTGTAGGCAGGGTGGGTATGAAGGCGGTTGGCTTGCTGGACTTCATTGCTCAGACCTTTGAGAACAGGAGCTGAAACATTATCTTCAGGCTGTGCTGGACATTCGTGAGGTCTCTCCTGGAGTACTGTGTAGTTCTGGTCACCTAGTTACATTGAGGATATTATTAAAGTGGAGAGGGTTCAGAAAAGATTTACCCGGCTGTTGCTGGGAATGGAGTTTTAAGTTATAAGGACAGGCTCAATGGACCGGGACCTGTTCCACTGCAGCGTAGAAGTTTGAGACCTTATCAACCTCATAGAGGTTGAAAAACAATGACGAGTGTAGATAATTTCATTAGGGTGGTGGATTTATAAGATGACAGGAGAAAGTTTTACAGAAGATGTAGTTTCATTGAGCTGTCCAGCATGGATACAGACCCTTCTATTCAACTCGACCCTGCCAAATATACGTCCTATATTAATGTAGTTCCATTTGCCAGCATTTGGCCCACATTCCTCTAAACACGTCCTATTCATGTGTCCATCCTGGTGCCTTTTAAATGTTGTAATTGCTCCGGCCTCCGCAATTTCCTCGGACATTTAAAGCATCCTCTCTTTGAAAATGTTGCCCCTTAGATCCCTTTTAAGTCTTTCCCCTCTGACATTCAACCTAAGTCCACTAACTTTGGAAAGTGCTACCTTAGGGAAAAGACCTTAGCTATTGACACTATCCCTTTCATTTGTGAGTATATAAGCCTCTATGGTTAACTCTCAACCGCTGATGCACCAGGGAAAATTGTCCTGGCATATTCAGCCTCTCCATAAATCTAAAAACATCCAAAACTGGCAATATATTTGCAAATCATTTCCGAATTCTTTCAGGTTTCACAAATCCTTCTCTCGAAAAGCGAGACCGTGATTGCACGAAGCATTCAACAATGGCCTATCCAATGTCCTGCACAGCTGCAATATGACATTCCAACACCTACATTCAATGCACTGTTCAACAACGAGAAGCATATCAAACTCCAACTTCACTATTCTATATACCTGCGACTCGACTTTCAAAGTACTATGAACCTGCACTCTAAGGTCTCTTTGTTTAGCAACACTCCCCAGGGCCTTAACATTTAATGTATAAGCCAAGCCTTCATTTTCATTTCCAAAATGCAGCACTTCACATTTATGTAATTTAAACTCCATCTGCAACTCCTCGGCCTATTGGTCCATCTGACCCAAGATGCCGTTTTACTCTGAGATAATCATTTTCTTTGTCCACTGCAACTTCAATTTTGGTGTCAAATGTGAACTTGCTAACCATACCTCCTGTGCTGACATCCAAATCATTTATGTAAATGATCAACAGCAGTGGCACTAGCACCAATCTTTTTGGCACACCACTCGTGACGTGCCTCCAGTCTGAAAAGACCCTCCACTACGACCTTCTGTCTTCTACATTTGAGCCAGTTCTGTATCCAAGTGGTTAGTCCTCCTTGTATTCAATGAGATCTTCGAGGAGAAAGTGAGGTCTGCAGATGCTGGAGATCAGAGCTGAAAATGTGTTGCTGATAAAGCACAGCAGGTCAGTCAGCATCCAAGGAACAGGAGAATCGATGTTTCGGGCATAAGCCTTCCTGATGAAGGGTTTATGCCCGAAACGTCGATTCTCACGTTCCTTGGATGCTGACTGACCTGCTGTGCTTTACCAGCAACACATTTTCAGCTTCAATGAGATCTTACCTTGCTAACCAATCTTTCATGGGTAACCTTGTCTAATGCCTTACTGAAGTCAATATAGCTCACGTCTATTGCTCTGCCCTCATCAATGCTTTTTGTCACTTCTTCTAGAAAAGGTAATCCAGTTCGTGAGACATGATCTCCCATGCACAAAGCCCTGTTGACTTTCCTTTATCAACCCTTGCCTTTCCAAATACATGTAAATCCTGTCGTTAGGATTCCCTCCAGCAACTTGCCCACCACCGATGTCAGGCTTACTGGTCTTTTGTTCCCTGGCTTTTCCTTGCCAGTTTGTTTAATAATGGCACCATGTTAGTCAGACTCATGTCTTCGAGCACCTCACATGTGGCTATTGATGATAAGAACATCTCATCAAGATTTCAGCAATCACTTCTCAAGCTTCTTACAGAGTTCCTGTGTGGACCTGATCAGGATCTATGAAGTGCATTGTTATAACACATCATTTCGTTCGTGTATGGCATGAACGTCCTCAGAAGTGATAGATGTGGGTAAAGTTACAATGTTTAAAAGACGTTTTATTAAGTACAAGAATAAGAGAAGGTTTGGAAAAATATGGTCCAAGCACAGGAACGTGGGACTAGTTTAGTTTGAGATCATCGTTAGAATTGACTGTATGGGCTGATATGTCTGTATTCAAACCCTCGTATAAACCCGATATGTTTGTATGTCCAAGTATGTTTCTGCATATTTCTGCCTGCGCTTGTCGATTTGCGTGTGTCTATATGTGTATCTATGTGTACCTATCTCTCTGTGTGTTCTGCATTAGTGTGTGTATGTATGTTTGCATCTCCATCTCTGCAACTTGGTGCAATGGGAAGTGTTTTGTTTTGAGGTGGATCATTGAATGGGGTTCAAAGCCTCCCTCCCTCCCTCCCCTTCACCTCTGTCTCTCCCTCTTTCATGAAAGAGATACAATGTCATGCTCTGCTGGTATGTTTTACGACTTTTCAATCTTTTCTTACATGTAAGATTATTTGTAAGGTTAAGTCACTAAACATTGCATTTTACAGGATGTGCGCATGCGTGTATGTCTATGTGTTTGTATGTCTGTGCGTGCGTGCATGTCTTTGTGTGTCTCTGAGTGTCTGTGTGTGTTAGTGTGTGTCCTTGTTCTGTTTGCGTGCGTGCCTGTGTGTTTGTGTACATCTGAGTGTGTGAACGCGTGTACATGTGTGTGTGTGGAATGTAGGTGTCTGTGTATCGATGGTTGTGGGTATCTGTCTGTTTGTGTGTGCGAGATCTGTGTGCGTGTGTGTGCCTGTATGTTGGTTTGTGTGGGTGTTTTTTCTGTGTGGAGTATGTCAATGCGTGTGCGCCTTTGTCTGTGTGCCTGTGTGTGTACATTTGTTGGTGTGTGTATCTATGTGCCTGCATGTGTGGTTGGTGTGTGTATCTATGTGCCTGCATGTGTGTGTGTGTGTGTCTGTGTCTGTGTGTATGTATGCGTGTATGTGTGTTTTTGTGCGTGTCTGCGTCTGTGTTAGTGTGTGTCTGTTTGAGTGTATATATCTGTTTGTGTGTGTCAGTGTTAGCGTATGTGTGCATGTGCGGAGAGTGTGGGTGTGTATGTGACTGTTTGAGTTTGTTTGTTTGTGTATATGTGTGTGTGTCGGTGTGTGCCTATGTATGCGTGTGTGTGGGGGTGGGACTGTCGATGTCTTCGTGGGTGGTAGGTATGACGAAACTGGTGAAAGCTGTGGCTGTGTGTGTGTGTGTGTTTGTGTATGTGTGTGCCTGTGTGTGTGTGTGTGTGTGTGTATCGATTGGCGTGTGTACGTCTCTGTGTGGGTGAGCGAATCTGGGTCTGTAACATGACACATATCTGGAGCAGAAGTTACAGAGAGGGGAAACCTGGAAAGAGGGATTAGGGGTGAGGGGGTGGAGTCACTTCCTGACCCAGCCTGGACTTTCCAAGTACATTTCAGGAACTACACCTAACCATCGGAGTGGCCTCGAGCTACTCCTCTGTAGCAGGTCCGAAGGACTGAATGGAACATCAGAACATAGTGCTGAGGGACACAAGCGTGGATACGTATCTGTATATCTGTTTGTGAGTCTGTGTGTCTCTCTGCCTCTGGGTGTGTCTGTGTGTGTGTTTGTGTAGTTGTATCTGTGTGGGTGTGAGGTTTCTGTGAGTATATGTGTGTTTCTTTGTGCAGCTGTATGTGTGTCTGCGTGTGTGTCTGTTTCTGTTAGTGTGTGGGCATCTGTGTATGTATCTGTGTGGGACTGCATGTGTTTATGTGTCTGCATCTGTGTGTGTCTTTTCCTGTGAGTGTGTGTTTGTCTGTGCCTGTGTCGGAATCTATGTGTGCGTGGGTCTGCGTCTGTGTGTGCCTATTTCTGTGTGTGTGTGTCAGTGTGTGTCTGTGAGTGTGTGTCTGTGTCTGTGTGCCTGTGTGTGTGTGTCTATGGAAGTGTACGTGTGTTTGTGTGTGTCTGTGTGTCTGTCTGTGTTTGGATGGTGCTGTGAGCTGCTGCCCTCCCTCTGTCCCTCCCAACGGAATCCCTGATGATTTTCACCCTCCACTTTCACCTGTACAGTGGTGTGGGGAGGCCAGCCGAGACTGACAGCAACAGAAAGCTCAGCAGGTCTGGTAGATCTGACCCTTCCTCAGATCTCCTGCCAGGGGCATATTACATCCCTTTAAGCACTGTTGAGACTGCAGACTCGCCTTATACTGATACACACAGATATACACACACTAATACAGAGACATAGAGACACTCACTAATACACAGAAACAAGTAAAGACATGGAGTGTCTGTCAGTATTTCTCTTGCTCCACAGTGACCTTGTCAATATTTCACTTACTCTGTCTGGTGTGCGTCAGTATTTAAGTCTGTCCTCAGGGAGTAACTTAGTGTTGCATTGCTCACAATAGTGAGTGAGTCAGTATTTCTGTGTGGAGTGTGACTGTAGGGCAATTTCAATGTCTGCAGATACCAAACGTGGACGAATTATAAAGTGTGTGGAGGACAGTGTGGAACTCCAACAGGACAGTGACACATTGGTGTAGTTTTCAGGTTTATGGCAGATCAGGATCAATTCAGAGCAGTGTGCGGTGATGCACCTTGATAGTAATAACTCTGAAAGTCCATTGAAAGCATTATGTACCATTATAAAGCGGGTGTAGGAGCAGAGGGCACTGGGTGTATATGTGCACAGATTATTGAAGATGTCAGGACAAGTGGGGAGAGCAGAAAATATCACAGGTTAGTTTCAGTATCTGAGCTGTTTACAGGAGGAGGTGTAGGAGGGATCCTCCTTGCTCCCTTCCTGGGAGGTGGTGGAGACGATGTGTTGTGAGCCCACTGTCCTGACCATTTAGACCGTGGGCCTCTATTTGTACCAGCTTGACACAAAAGGGAGATAGCATCAGGGCCACGGCTTCTAAGTTGTGCCGGAGGGAAACGGAGCTGCCAGACGGCTTTAAAGTGAGAATTGCCCTTCACTGAACATTGCTCTTTACTCAGTAAGTGGGATGTGGATGTTTC